>NC_046315.1:91188132-91788132 GCF_009819535.1 Lacerta agilis | reverse complement strand
CAGAGCAGTTCTCATTGAGGGAATAAGTCTCTTGGTAGTGAGATCTCTCATGAGGGGGAGGCTCTTCTGCAAAGAGGAAAACCAAAAATCATCTTACAGAGGCTCAGTAAAAGGGATCCCTGACCATTAGGTCCAGTCACTGACGACTCTGGGGTTGCAGCGCTCATCTCGCTTTACTGGCCGAGGAGCCGGCGTACAGCTTCCGGGTCATGTGGCCAGCATGACTAAGCCGCTTCTGGCGAACCAGAACAGCGCACGGAAACGCCATTTACCTTCCCGTCAGAGCGGTACCTATTTATCTACTTGCACCTTGACGTGCTTTCGAACTGCTAGGTGGGCAAGAGCTGGGATCGAGCAACGGGAGCTCACCCCATCGCGGGGATTCGAACCGCCGACCTTCTGATCAGCAAGCCCTAGGCTCTGTGGTTTAACCCACAGCACCACCCACGTCAGTTTGCAACTAATGTTAAGCCAAACCAATGGCTTAACATGAATGCATGGGCAAGCAGGCTGCTGGAGAAGAGATGATGAAGGAGAACCAGAATCCAGAGGGAGCTGCAATAGTCCCGAGGCAGCCTGAAGTTCCCCATCTCATCTGAGCCTCCAGTAGCCCCTCTAACCACACACATAGATATAGATGATATAGATATAGATATACTGTAGATATAGATCACTGTCATAAAAATATATCAAAGCCGTTTACAGCAATAAAAATATAAAACCATATAATAAAAAGTGAAAAACAGACATCAGTTAGCCATTGTGGAAGGTTGTACTGCATGCATAGATCTGGAAGAATAGAAAAGTTTTCAGCAGACATTCATTCATTCATTCATTTAGTAATTTAAAAGTTGACACAGAAGGCACCTGATGAATCTCTACTGGCAGAATATTCCACAGGACTGGGCTGACGACACTAAAGATTTGGTTTCTTCTTGTTCTCAAACGAGCCTCATCAACTTGGGGAACTATCACCACTATTCCTGTAGATGATCTCAGTGACCGAGCCAGGATATAAAGGTTCAGGTGACTCCTGAGGTACCCTGGACTCTTTCACCAAAGACCTCAGAGTGCCTTGTGCCCACATGGTTCCCAGGTTGCTTCCTTTCTAGGCAGGTTGCAGAGCCAGGCCTGCTTAGCTTCACCTACGTCACGTTCCTGCAGACCATTCTGAGCCAGATCTCCAACCCTGCCCCATCGCACCTACCTGAAACTGAATGCGAGTAGGACTGATTCTGCTTATAAAAAGAGGATGGAGGGAGATATAAAAGCCCATCTCCTTATTATGAAATCCCCTTAAAATATGAACCTTAATAATTATGACCGTGATGTTCACTAGCTCAATCTGGTAACCTCCAGATGTTGTTGGAATCCAACTTCCATCAGGCCAGCCAGCATGCCCAATGGCCAGGGATGACTGGAGCTGGGAGGTCAACCATCTCTGGAGGGCACCAGGCCCCGGAAGGCTGGACTGGGGAATCTTTAGGCACCTTCCAGGGCTCCTTGTTGTTGGCATCCATCTGCCTTGTGAGACAATGGAGTGTGCCTCTGGGGGTGACGTTAAACCGCTGTGTTAGCAGCACTAAAACGACCTCCCCGGGCTGCAAGCCTGGGCAGTGTGTATGGAGGTCCTGGGCTGGCCAGGCAACAAGACCCCCCTCTCGGCCTCTCTGATGTGGTCCAAAGGAAAGCAGAGCTATACGATTGGCACCAGCCTGGCTGCAGGAGTAGCTGGAAAGAGGCGTGTAAGGCACTTTCTGTCTTAGGACTCCACTCTTGATTTACTCCTTAAGCCAAATACAGGTGAAACTTGAAAAATTAGAATATTGTGGAAAAGTCCATTTATGTATGCAATTGCTTCCATTAGCTACTGGAGTTTAATATATGAGATAGACTCATGACATGCAAAGCGAGATATGTCAAGCCTTTGTTTGTTATAATTGTGATGATTATGGCGTACAGCTAATGAGAACCCCCAAGTTGAGATGGTTAATTTGGGGTTCTCATCAGCTGTACGCCATAATCATCACAATTATAACAAATAAAGGCTTGACATATCTCACTTTGCATGTCATGAGTCTATCTCATATATTAGTTTCACCTTTTAAGTTGAATTAGTGAAAGAAATGAACCTTTCCACGATATTCTAATTTTCAAGTTTCACCTGTATATCTCTGCAGAAATGACCTTCTTGATGGTCAGATCTACTATCGATCTCTGCTCAATCTGCTGGAGCCTGTCTTCGCATGCAGTGGAAGTCCCTAACTCACCAAAGGTTTGAAACCCATCGGCTACCCTCACCTGGTTTAGCCGGCCAGGGAAGGGCTTCCAGGCCTACGTTAATTAGACAACAGGTGGCCTCCTTATTCCACCAACGCAGAGCATCCATCATTTTAATGCTGCAATTTCTTATTCCTGGGTATCTGTATTCATAACGAAGTGCGACAAGGCATCCTACGAGCCTCTCTCTTTGCCTCAGCCTGATGTAAACTGTAAAGAATCTGACAAAGAAGGGAGAGTGGATTGATGCTCAGGACCAGATTGCACCCTTGGGATTCATATATTTTATCCTTTTTATGTTTCTGTTCACATTTGTACTCTTGCGCAAAGCCAAGGGGACGGAGTTAAAGATGACAGAGACTATCCAAAAGCCGTTACTTTCCTCCTAGCAAACACAGAGTGCATGGATGTGACAGTAATCACACGTGGTCCTCCACCGTTACTGGCGACTTCATAATAGGGCACACTATAGATTTAGGATAGACGGTAATGTCGCCTCGGGGCTCGCAAAGCTCCTCCACGCAGTTAGATTTAACCGGAAATGTACCGTATTTTTTGCTCCATAAGACACACTTTTTTCCTCCTAAAATGTAAGGGGAAATATCTGTGTGTCTTATGGAGCGAATGGTGGTCCCTGGAGCTGAATTGCCCAGGGGCCAAAAGAGGATCATGCTTTTTATTTTACAAAGAGAAAAGGGGGTGTTGAAAGGACCCCGCTCAGCAGCTGATCAGCAAGAGATCGGGAGAGAGATAAGAGTCCCGGCTCCCTTTCAGCCCCGCCCTCTTTCCCCGCCCTCCTTTGTTGAATGTGCTGCAGAGGGAGGTTGTTTGTTTCCCCAGCTAAATGTGACTGGCTTATTAGATTATCTGTCTGGAAACTGTAGAAAAGGCTCCCTTTCCTTTAGAAGCTGCAGAAATGTGAGTTGAACCCCATAAAAATGGGGCTTTTCCTCTTTGCTTTTCCCCCTTTGCAAAAGGAGCTTTGCTTTTCCCCCTTTGCAAAAAAAGCTGCAAAACTTTTAGCTGATCCTCAAAAAACCCAGGGCTTTTCCCTTTGCAAAAAAAGCTGCAAAACTTTTAGCTGATTCTCAAAAAACCCAGGGCTTTTCCCTTTGCAAAAAAGCTGCAAAACTTTTAGCTGATCCTCAAAAAACAGGGTTTTTCCCTTTTCAAAAAAAAGTTGCTAAACTTTTAGCTGATCTGCAAAAAAACAGGGCTTTTAGAGGAAGAAAACCAGGGGGGGGAATCCCCTGGGTTTCCTCCTCTAAAAACGAGGTGCGCCCTATGGTCCGGTGCGCCCTATGGAGCGAAAAATACGGTAAGCAGAAAAGAATGGCACTAACCAACAGATAAATCTGCAGTCTGATTAGATGTAGAAAAAGGCAGGCAGACTTAATAACATTGCCTTACATCCGAATTAGTGACAGGGAAGCTGTGTCGTCTGTATGTTACGCCCAAACCATCCTCAGGGATGGCAAAAGCAGAAAAATCCAAATGCCCACCTACTGCCCAGTGCTAAACCTGCAACAGTGAACTAACAATGCAATCCTATACAGGTCCACGCAGAAGCCCCCAATGAGTTACCAACAGGTGAGTATAGGGTTGCAGCCCAAATAGCAGGTACTCCAGCTGTCCAAATTTTCAACAGCCTCTGTTTTCTGGTACCTGAACCTTGCCTGTCACTGCGAATGCCCTTTCATAAGTTTGTCAGTAAGCACAAAGGTGCACTGGAGTTATTCAGAGCTTCCAGCTTCCTCTCCTTGGCCTCCAGAAATTCAGTGTCTATTTATTAGTTTGTGTGCGTGCATGCCCATGGAGCGCATGAATAATAAATTTGAGGCACAAGCATGCAAGTGCAGGGTGGTCACAGGAGTCACACTGCTTCCTGTCACAGAACCACCTTTCCAGATAATACGCAAGCATTGCAACGCCACTTTTAAAAAACGCATCGGGAGAGGAATTTAGAGAGAAGTAGCAGTGGAGGAGCGAGGGGCTCTTAACCCTTTCCCCACCAACCATCCCAGTCTCCCCCAACAAATGGCTCCCTGTGGGATTTCAATAGTGCCGGTGCGCTAATAGGGCAAATTCCTACAGGGCACCAAATCTCCTATCCGTGGTTAGAAGATTTGTTAAGTGTTCCATCTGCATCAAAAATGAGAAAGAAAACAAGGGATGTGAATGGACAGGAAGGCAAACAGAGGGGGCAATATATGGATTTTAAAGAGCCAGATACATTTTTGGCTAAAGGAACCTATTATAATGCTGTCGGCCTCCGAGTGCTCTAGCTATTGCATATGTATTTGCTCCATCTTGGATCTATCACGGAAACTGCCTTTTCCCCGTTTCCTCTGTCTTGGCATCTTCTGAATTGCTTCAGAATTTCCATTTCATAAGGCAAATTTTCTTTGGCACACAAGTCAGCCAGAGAGCCTTAGGCATTAAAAAAAAAAACTTTCCCCCTCTTTTTTTTTTAAAAAAAAGCACACAGGAGAGAGATGCCTTTGAGCTGCTAGCAACCCACCCCTGTGCCAATAATATCCAAACTGGTCCCTTCAGCCAACTTTCATGACTGCATGCAAAACATATGCATGTCCATGGTATGACACTGCCAAATGGTGCGTGCAGCAACCGAAACATAAGGCTCTGCTAAATGACTTGTAGATTGCATTTTGAAAGCTCCATGGGGTGTTTCACAAAGGGAAAGCTTTCTGAACTGCAATTGTTTCCAATTCTTTGCTGTCCCCCCCACCCCACCCCAACCCCTCCAACCCCGGACTTCAGTGCTTTCTTCAACACATGCCACACAGAAACACGCACAGTACGCCACAGTGCATCTCGGCTCCCCGCTGTTGGAAACGGCTGGCTACTGTCATGTTTCTGCCACGGGCAATCCACAGGCACCCAGTAAGCAAAAGTTGCCACCAACTCATCTTTCACAGCTCTTCCCACAGTCAGGATTTGCGCTTATCTACATCCACTACTTCAGAGCTGTTTCAACGCGACTACCCTTCAAACACAAAGCGCAACAGGGTCAAAACATCACTGCGGCCCTAGTTGGCACTTCTGGTCTAAAACTACTAATCTGATTCCCCCCTGCCCCCATTATAACCAGTGGTGTAATGGAGAAGGGATGTGGGCAGGAACTGAGTGCCACTGTTATTTCACAGCAGGGGCAATGATGTCATCTCCCAGGATGCTGTTTGCTAATCTGCATGCCAAATAAATAAGCTTTTTATCAGAGAGAAACCTACTGAATGAGCTTAAGCAGAGGAAGAGGAAGGTTATGCATTAGCTTGCACGGCTAAGGGTTGAACTGCCACTTTTATTCTGGAAAAACTCTTTATTATCACCAAACAAAATGCTGCAAAACAGCAAGCAAGCTTTTGAGTCCACCAGAAGCCTTCATCAGGCTGGATCAGGGGTCGGAAACCTGCGGCCCACGAAGGCCGTTTTACCGGCCCCCGAGCCACCCGCAAACCGAGTCGGCCACTCGGCAAGTCTTCCATGCGCTGTGCTAAACTAGCGCAGCGCAGGGACTCACCAAGTGGTGCCGGAAATGGCATCTGCGCACACGCAGATACCAGAAACCGCCTCTGCGCATGTCCAGACGCCGGAAATTGCTTCTGCACAGGCGCAATTTTTGGCATCTGGGCATGCACAGAAGAGATTTCCGGCACCGCGGACATGCGCAGACGCTTTTTCTGGCATCGCGCTGCGCCAGTCCGGCCCATGGATGATCTTGATGGAAGTGATACGGCCCATGGCCAGTAAAACTTACCGACCCCTGGGCTGGATGATAAACAATTTGGGGGGGGGGGAGAGATGAGAAAATTTTTGGCTTGATATGGATGCCATTATTGTTGCATTTATTCATTCATTTATTTATTTATTTCCTGCCTTTGGACTCAAAGCAGCTTACAGATAAAAACAAGAACTGCTAAAAACACTGGGGGGGAATCAATCATCAAAATACGATTAAACATATATATGATAGCTTTTAAAAACATACCGACAATCACAACCAAAACAGCACAGCGCCAGCCCTTTCCTTAAAAGCGGCCAGTTCCCGAAAGCCTGTTGGAATTAGGTTTTCACCTGCTAGTGGACGGACAGCAAGGAGGGAGCCAGTCTAGCTTCTCCGGGGAGGGAGTTCCAAAGCCTGGGAGCAGCCACCAAGAAGGCCCTCTCCTGTGTCTTCACCAGGACCTCCCGCAGAAAGCTTAGAATCCAGGCAGGTTTGTATGAGGGAATACGGTCTTTCAGATAACTTGGAACTAAGATGCATAGGTCTGCTTAATGCCTGCTATGGTCAAAAATTCATCTTTCTTGTTGTTGTTATTGGTGGTGGTTTGCAGTCTTAGAAAGAGTGTGACTACTTACTTATTGCATTTTTAATTTGAAAAATTAAACTATGGGCATGTGGCTACAGGGATTGTCGTGGCAAGCCCCTACACTCCAGTATTTGCTGTTACAACGCTGATTCTAGTTTCCAGTACATGGCGCATAAAGTTTTCACCACAGAGGTGTCAATGAATAGAGTAAGCCACTCTCTCCCATAGAGAATCATGGCTAGCGGTAACTTTTCGTTTTGACTGTGAGATCAGGCCACGTGCCACACTCCAGCCACCTGGTTCTCAAAAGGTGTGGCGCACCACATTCGTGTGGCAGGAGAGGATGGCAAGTGTGGTGGGAAAATTCAAGGACAGTCAAAACTGTATTTCAGGAATGAGACATATTCTTATATAGCTGCATTGTTTTATACTTTCTGGATATCCCCCGATCATATTATAAAGTAGTCGTGTTCTGTGTTCTAAATCAAGCCCTGCTAGGAGTTATTTCCAATTTATTATTGACAAAAAATTCGGCGTGGCACGAGCAATTTTTTATTCTGAAAGTGGCCCAGAGAAAAAAGTTTGAGAACCACTGCTGTATACTTTTTTTTTCTTTTTCAATGTATGCAATCCAGAGCAGGCATTATTGGGGTCACAAACTTTGCCCCAATTTCCTCCTGCTTCCTTAATCTCTCTCTCTCTCTCTCTCTCTCTCACACACACACACACACACACACACACTTCTTTGTGTCAAAGTAATTCTAGGATCTTCTCCTTTGGGTTTTCATTTCTGCATGTAGTCTGGAAAACAAGGAAGAAGTGTGCAAGGCAAATGCTTGGTCTTGATCTCACCATGCGCCGGAATATGGTCACAGTGGGAAGAGAATGTCCATTGTCCAAATACCCACAAAGTGTGAATAGGCTTTATTTCAGTTCTTTGACTTAGGAAAGCACTGAAGCACCAGTGTGGTGTAGTGGTTAAGAGTGGTAGACTCGTAATCTGGTGAACCGGGTTCGCGTCTCCGCTCCTCCACATGCAGCTGCTGGGTGACCTTGGGCCAGTCACACTTCTCTGAAGTCTCTCAGCCCCACTCACCTCACAGAGTGTTTGTTGTGGGGGAGGAAGGGAAAGGAGAATGTGAGCCGCTTTGAGACTCCTTCGGGTAGTGATAAAGCGGGATATCAAATCCAAACTCTCTTCTTCTTCTACAACATATCAGCTTTTCTACGTACTGTACCTTTCAAACCAGGATTGCACAATATTTTTGTAAGGCATGTGTCATTGCTTGCTATTATTATGGATTTTCAGTGATATGATATGTTGATTAAAATGGAAGGGAAGGGAAAATTCATAAAAAATGGGATGCTAGTTGCTAGGTGACAGGTGGAAACTCTCACAGCATGAAAAACATATCTAAAGGTCCATAACATGGGATGCCTACTAACATGAAATAAAATGAGAAATATTCTCTAGAATAGAGCCATGATTTAATAAAGAAAAACCACACAAGGTGGCTCAAGATAGCGGGTCTGAAATGAGCAATCTTGAGTTGAGGATGCCTTTAATATAGAAAATGAGTAAGTATTTTTAGTAAGGTATTTGGCTGACCCTGGAGACTAAATTCAGCAGAAGGCATTGATATTTCATTAAATATCATGCACCACATCAAGAGCTAATAATGAAGTACGTGTTAGGAGCAGGAAATACAGTGTTGTTAGTTCAAATCTGACCTCAGCCACAAGAATGCAAAGATCGCTTGATATAGCACTTTTTGTTTTTTTAAAAAAGCAACTCTATTCAGCCCCACTCTAAAATATAGAATATCAAATGATGCAATGGGGCATTCCTCCCATCAAATAATTTTTTAAATATAAAACTACTAGTACAATTTAGAGTTGTGCTTTTATACAAAACAATACCAAAGCAATTTTGCAATGCAAAATTTACCCAATTCATCTACATCTACAATGCAGCTTCTGACTTAACAGGTTCAAGTTTTAGTTCACAATCAAATCAGCTTTTTTTCTAATTATTTATTAAAGCTATACAGAGAACTGAATTTCAGTGGGGACAAATGTAAGGCTTTACACTCAAGCAGTAATAACCAGCTGCACAAATATAAGACGGGGAACACCTTATATTGTGAAAAGGGTCTAGCGGTCTTAGTAGACCACGAGCTTAACATGTATGATTCTATGAATCACCAGTGTGATGTAGCAGCAAAAAAAGGCTAATGCTAGTCTAGGCTACATCAACAGAGGTATAGTGTCCTGATCAAGGGAAGTAATAGTACCGCTCTAGTCTGCTTTGATCAGACCCCACCTGGACTACTGGGTTCAGTTCTGGGTCCCAGTGTTTTCGAAGCGACTAGCATGAGTTTGGCCAAACTGCGGGAGGCAGTGAAAGATACATGCCTGGCGTGCTCTGGTCCATGGGGTCACGAAGCGTCGGACACGACTGAACAACATCAAAGTCTGCCTTGATCAGACCCCACCTGGACTACTGGGTTCAGTTCTGGGTCCCACAATTCAAGAAATATACTGACAAGCTGGAACATGCAGAGGAGGGCAACCAAGCTTGTCAAGGGTCTGGAAACCAAGCCTTGTGAGGAACAGTTGAGGGAATTGGGTATATTTAGCCTGGAAAAGAGGAGACTGAGAGGAGTAGGATAGACATGAAAGGAGATTCTGACTCAACATCAGAAAGAACCTTCTGACAGTAAGAGTCCCACAAGAGGTGGTGGGCTCTCTTTCAATTGAGGTTTTGATGCAGAGGTTGGATGGCCATTTGCCAGCCACCACAAACTGACAACAGGTTTTTCTCGGTTCAACAATTCTGGGGGGGAAGCACAGATTGGGCTTCTTTTCCTAAGAGAAGGGAAAGTACATCGGGACTGCATCTTGTGACGGCTCCTCCAACCCACCTCAGCTCCTCTACAAGCCTTTGGTCTTACATTGGTCGTGTCTGCATGTAATTCTGAACCATGGTTTAACCCTACATGGATGAGCTGCAGTGACGCCAAGCATAGTGTTGGGGTTGTGTCCACCCCCTTTCCCCAAACTCTTCTTGCACAGCCACAAACAGGACTTATGCAGAGAGAAGTTTCACTTTAGAAGTGTATATGAAGAAGTGTGCATGCGCACGAAAGCTCATACCAAGAACAAACTTAGTTGGTCTCTAAGGTGCTACTGGAAGGAATTTTTTTATTTTGTTTTGACTTTCAAAGACCGTTAGCTTTAAGCCAAGAAAGAATCCTGGCTTAAAACAAAATCTTGGCTTGAAACCAGCTTTTATACCAGCTGTGTAGGAGACACTGGCCAGTCTATCCCCAAACAAACCAATGGGGGGCAGGACCTTGCATATTAAAATAAGTCAAGAGAACCAAAATACTGAATTGAAATGAAGGCACTTACAAATGACCTGCTGTGACGGATTGGCCCTAGGGGGGAGCAGTTATTACATCCCGGCTCAGAAGGAGTTAAGCCACCTTCATCTTGACAGACAGTTCATTCTTTGGGGGCCATTTTGGCAGTGGAGAAGAGGGAGGGTGTGTGGGGAGACAGGGAAGAAGAGGGGTGTGGGGCCAGGATAGTGGTGGTTAGGCTAGGATAGGATGAAGATCAGTCGGTTATACTGAAAGACTTTTTAATTTAGATGTAACTAAGCTGATGAACTATTGAAGTACGTGAAACACGATGTTCTGAAATAAATAAAGACTTGTTTTTGTTGAGCCAAGAGAAAAGAGGCATTTATTTGGTCCAGCGATATATGCATGCTCATGAAGAAGTGAACTCAGGGAAAGGACAAAACTGACCTGCAGGGTGATAGTTTGTGTCTTGGAGTTTCCCTCAGGAAGGGCAAAAGGGTAGAAACCTTGGTAAGGCTACACAGTTACTAAAAGGGTTTAGCTAACTGACGCAGTGGGGGGATCTAATGAGAGAGAGCCCCGGAACTGATAGAGCTGAGAGGTATTCTTAACCCAGGAGCCCAGAGCAATATATATATATATATATATATATATATATATATATATATATATATATATATATATAAGGCCACGGAAGCTAGACAAGAGAACCCCATTACTAAGTTATAATAATAATATAATAAAAGGGGATTATCCACAGACGGACCTCAAGGCATCGAGGTGGGGTGGATAGAAAAAGTGACCCGGAACACCTCAGGAATAATACACTTAGTAACAGAGGGGTAGTTGTCAGGGAGGTTCGTCGCACCTGCTTATTGAACATACAACCTGATTTGTTTGCAGGGCGATTAGACAACATTGGCTATTTAATGAGCATTCATTCTGATCTGTTTGTGGGGAGGTTCGATGCCTTTGCATCAAAGCAAGAGTTACCCCACAGTTTCTGTATTGCAAGAAGTCTAGTCTTTGGGGAAAGCAGGTTGTTTTGCAAGACCTCCCAATCAACTACAACTGCACAGCTTGAATTTGCCAGCATGTGGCTGCATCCCGCCCAAATACAGTAACAGTTTGGAAGCTCCCCAAATTTTCAAACGACTTGAAGGGGAAAAAAAGTTCATCTATGGACTGTGCTCCTGCAAAGCAGGGGGAATCCTTCTAAGGTCTCCCTAAAATACACAATTAAAAACCAAAACTAAAAACTAAAGGTGGCCTCAAAAAAATGTGCAAAGCTGATGAAAGATTTTTTTATTTTATTTTTTTACATCCTAAAGCAAGTTATTCCTGATTTCCACGGGAAGAAAGCTTTTATGAGCTGAAGCTCTGCAAAAGGAACACAACTCCCTGAAATGCCTTATTTGGTAATAGAGCAGCAACGTTCTTAATCTTCTATGGGTCACAAGTCAAAGGAGATGAAAGGTGCCGTTTACGGAGGCTAATGTTACATTTATTTTTCGAAAATTCGGGCGGCAGCCACTTCCCATTTGCCTCCAGGAAAATAGAGGGCACCAGAAGAAATGGGGTGGTGGTGGTGGTGGAATAGAGCTGAAAAAGAAACTAAAATAACATTTATCTTTAGTGGTGATTGGCATCGTTTCTCCTTTTATGTCATCCTTATAAAGCAATTCAAGAATGGTTCTGAAGATCATAAAACGTGTGTTAAAATGTCTTGAAGCTTTCACTGGGCAAAGTGGAACTTTGGCCCAATTGCAAAACAAACAGGAGGATATTTAAAGGGCAAATAAAATGCAGGTCAGTTACTGCACTCGATTGCAGCCAAGCAGGGTCTATCTAATAAAAATGCAACCAGATACTGATCATCTGCATGGGTTATTTCGTTTAAAAATATGGAAATTTAAATGTAGGGGCAGAACTATACAACAATAACAACAGATGGCAGGTTTTTAAGAAATGATCAAGTTGTCTGAAAGCTAAGCAGGTGGCTATGCTTGTTAAGAGACTTTTAAAAGGTGGGGGAGAGAAAGGGTGGATCTACACACAGGAAAAACCCCCGCTGTAAATAAGTCTTAAATCATTATAACAAAAGGAAAAAAACGCTATGTAAAATTGCATAGAAAAGTTTTGTGCTCTACAGTGCCATCTGGTGTTGCATGTTTATAATGCATTCAAAATGCTGGTTTTTTTTTACCAGTGTAGCCGAGTCCATAATCTACTGCCAAGACACCATTTAAACAACGGGCAGTGAAGCCTCTGGTCACCTTATCAAGAACCATTAATGAAGTAATTAAACTGGAGGCCTCGCCTTTACTTTACTACAAGCAGAGGAGGTCCTTCATTGGGGCAGAGAGACCCTCCGCCAGCGCCCACCATCACTCTACCATACTCAGCCTCCCCACCACCACGAACAAGTCAAGAGGTTATTTTTGCACTTGCTTGTGGTCCAGTCTAATCTGTTTCTTCCTCCTGCCATGGATGCATCTGAGATCTCTCTTCAGCATCTGTTCCTCCTCCAGCCCCTGTATACAGACACCTGGGCAGCAGGACAAGACACCACTATCCCCATGTATAATAAACTCTCCAGACAGCATGGCAGTGAGGAACACTCTGCTTTGCTGCTCAGTTTTGCTATGAATGAATGGTTCTCCTGAGCCAATCAGAAGACGGTTGTTGATTTTTAGTAGGGCGTCTGTGAAGGTCTTCTTCTTGTTGTTGTTCAGTCATGTCCGACTCTTTGTGACCCCATGGACCAGAGCACGCCAGGCACGCCTATCCTTCACTGCCTCCCGCAGTTTGGCCAAACTCATGTTAGTAGCTTCGAGAACACTGTCCAACCATCTCATCCTCTGTCGTCCCCTTCTCCTTGTGCCCTCCATCTTTCCCAACATCAGGGTCTTTTCTAGGGAGTCTTCTCTTCTCATGAGGTGGCCAAAGTACTGGAGCCTCAACTTCAGGATCTGTCCTTCTAGTGAGCACTCAGGGCTGATTTCTTTAAGGATGGATAAGTTTCATCTTTTTGCAGTCCATGGGACTCTCAAGAGTCTCCTCCAACACCATAATTCAAAAGCATCAATTCTTTGGCGATCTGCCTTCTTTATGGTTCAGCTCTCACTTCCGTACATTACTACTGGGAAAACCATAGCTTTAACTATACGGACCTTTGTCGGCAGGGTGATGTCTTTGCTTTGTGAAGGTCACCCCCAGCCAATCCAGTTGCTTCCTGCTTTTATATATATATATTGAGATTTTATTAAGGCTTTTCAAAATGCAATACCATAAAAAACTAATCTAAAAAAAACGAAAACAGAGGACGAAAAAGGATCATGCATTCCCTGCCCCTCCCCCCTCCCCCATGGTTCTAACTGTGGAAAAGTGGCATACAAATAAAATTACAAATGTATGTATGCAACTTGTGTCAGCTGAAAGGCTGTCTTCCGTAAAACCGTGTCCTCTTTTACACCTGGGCACCTGAAAAAGAGGTACTGATATGCAGCATGATCAGGTCTATTCAGATTGCATCCTGCGCTCTCTTTTCTTGAGAAAGTTATTTCTCTCCAAATCTCACCACTTTGCGGTCTGTGAAGTGATCTTGGGAACCATTTCGTTGGAGCAGCAAACGGGGGTTTTGCAAATTGGTGGTGGGTTCTCATATGCCCTCCTGCAAACTCCTCCCCTCCGCAAACTGTGGCGTCAACATGAACTTTAACCACAGGCTAGGCTGTTTTCACTGCTAAACCAAATGGTTGAAATGTCTGGTTTCAAATCCCAATGAGGGGAGCAGCTGACAAGATTTTAGGACAAAACAAAATAAAAAATAAAAAAATTCCTTCCAGTAGCACCTTAGAGACCAACTACCGGTAAGTTTAGGAGGCCTTGCATAGGATGTAGAAAGACAAACAGAGGCTTATGAGAGCTGCAAAAGCTGGAGCTCTGGATACAACTGGGATGCCTGCCATGGAAGTATTAATATTTATACCAGAAGCACTTTGCAAAACCTCTTTATCATCATCTTCTTCTTTTTTTACAGCTGCTGTTCATAAAACTAAAAAGGCACCACCTCTTTTTACGAGTGGAAGATGGCCTCCACCCATCACTATGCACAAGATTTCCACAGACGCTGTCCCACAAAACACATGCCCACTAACTTGGGCGTAAATCTGGGCTTACGGCTGTGTAGACGTCAGTAGGACTGCATGGTCATTTACTTATTGGGTGTCTTTGAGCAACTATGATATAAAAACACATCCTTGTGCAGCCGGAAATGCATTTGCATCCCAAACTATACAGCATCTGAGTCCTTCCTAATTAAAACCAAATGTTCAACACCAATGAAGCTAGATTTAAAATCTGAGGTTCTTTCAAAGGAATACTGAGACTTTTCTGAGGGAACAGGTAATCTTTTTCAGATTGGGTATGTGTCCAAACATGTCAAGGTTACATTACACTGCCCATGGGACTGCCTTTGAAAAACATGCACATAATTTCTTCTCCTTCTGTTTGTGAAAGCATTCACAAACTTCAAGACTAGAAACTTATTTATGAATAATGCCCCGCTGTGTCCCTTTCCCTACTGTGAAGGGTGATGCTGTGTATACTGTATATAATAAATACTCTATAACTGTCTTGCAAGGTAGCTTATAAATATTTTAATTTTTTTACAAAATGAGAGAGGAAGAATATGCACCTGTCCAGCCTACATTTTTTGCTCTATGCAGTCAGCTGGCATGTGGAAATGCCCCTGAAATATATTTTTCTACATCTTTACGAAGGTGATGAGATTGACTGGTTCCATTGCTCCTGGTTTGCGACTGGTGCTTTTTGATATTGTAATTTCTGTTCTCTCATTTTTATCAATAGTTAAGTTGTAAGTTAAGTAAATCATGAAAACATTCACAGGCAGCCAAACGTTCACTCTTTCAGCGTAAGACAGCCCCTAGCTATCTTGCGAGAAGGCAACTCACCACTGCTCCCGCAGCTCATCTCTCACTTTTGCTAAAATTTGGAGAAATTAAGGAGAAAGTAGGTCTCCCCTATTGCTGTTTAACATCTTCTCCCATCACAGCACAAGCAAAATACAGGCATTCCCTCTCTACTTAGCCCAATGAATCTGCCAGAAAGCTTGTGGGTAAAGAGCGGGAATTGGGGCAAACAAAATAGAAGCTGGCCAGAAAGCCGGGTCAACACTCATGGATTCCCATAGATTCATGTAGAACTACCATTATTAAAATATAGGAGACTGAAACATCTTAATCTGAGGTGTGAGATCAAGCCTTTGATTAGAATGTTGTTATTTACTTTTCACCCAAGCAAACAGTGCTGTTTCTGTTTCAATTAAGAGGCATGGATAATTAAGACAATACTCCTTCAATAACTGATTTTTTGTAAAAACAAAATAAAATAACAAATTCCTTCCAGTAGCACCTTAGAGACCAACTAAGTTAGTTCTTGGTATGAGCTTTCATGTGTATGCACAATTCTTCAGATACGTGTGCATGTACACGAAAGCTCATACCAAGAACTAACTTACCGTAGTTGGTCTCTAAGGTGCTACTGGAAGGAATTTTTTAATTTTATTTTGTTTTGACTATGGCAGACCAACACGGCTACCTACTTGTAACTGATTTTTTGTAGATTCTGAAAATACTGGGATTCTACAGGGATGTCTATGTAAACAAACAAGCATCACACACACACACACACACACACACACACACCACCCATGGCACAGAACATGTAACCTTGTGACTATCCTTGCTCAGTGCTAAATTGCAGTTCAATTTTACGCATGTCTCCCTACAGGTAAACCCTACTGAATTCAATGGGGCTTGTTACTAGGTGTGTATAGGATCGCAGCCTTACTGTTCCTTTGTTTGTATCAAGGTATGGAGCAGAAGGCTATTTATAACATTTTTTAAAAAAAATAATGTTTCATCTTCAGGGTTTAGTGAAAGACCAAATAAAAAATTCCTTCCAGTAGCACCTTAGAGACCAACTAAGTTTGTTCTTGGTATGAGCTTTCGTGTGCATGCACACTTCTTCAGACCGTTAGCCCCAGAAAAATAAGATGGCCCTCTGAAATTTGCTTCTGCTTTCCCCGCCAACTTGCCCCCATGGACAGTGGTACTCATTTATTTGGTCTCGCATCTTTTAATAAGCCAGCCCTGAGACACCAATCGAAGTTCCACCCAGTGATTCTTCTGCCCATCTGTTTTCATGTCTCAACAGGCACAGCAGGGACGTTCAAAGGCAAGTGTCAAGCCACCAGGAAATACTGACAGTTTCTTAAACCTTCAGGGTATCACATACTGCTCAAAGCCAGCCTCTCTTGAGTGGAAAAATGGACCAAAGTCAAAGCATGAAAGCAGGCATTTTCCAACCCCCCCAAACCCACCAGCTCAGCCTGAATAGGCAAGTACTGGAAGTAAATCTCCCAGGACTAATATTGCCCATAAATTAAATATTTTCATCTCTGTTTTCATTTTTTTTCATTTGACAACAGAAGAAATACTCCTCAAAAGGAGAGCAAATCCTAGTTCTGAAGAGAGCGAGGACCGGGTGAGTTTTCCACATGCTCATTAACAGTGAGGCAAGGGATTTTTAAAGGTGCTTCATTTAGGTGGAAGAAATGCTTAGCTGAACGCATTAAGCCAGGCATGTCCAAAATCCGTTTCAGGGGCAAAATCCATAGATGTCCACTTTCCCCTTTTTTGCGGGAAATTCCCTTATTCCAGCGCCGTTTCCCATTGCAAAAAAAGGGGGAAAGTTGACCGCTATGGCCGTTTCCCAATGCAAAAAAGAAAAAGAAAAAGGAAGGTTGACAGCTCTGGTGAAATCCGGCCCGCCGGTCAGTTTAATCCGGCCCCTGTGGCTGTTTATTTCCTGAGGTAAAATCCTAAAAAAAAAAAAACACCTCGACAACTTCAACCCTAAAAAAACCTCAACAACTTCAATCCTAAAAATAAAAATAAAAAAATAAAATAAAAATCCTTCCAGTAGCACCTTAGAGACCAACTAAGTTTGTTCTTGGGGTATGAGCTTTCGTGTGCATGCACACTTCTTTGGCAGGCCCTTTGGTCCGCCCTCACGGCCCTTCACTTCATCAAATCTGGCCCTCTTTTAAAAAGGTTTGGACACCACTGCATTAAGAAAAACAGCTTCAGTGTAACTGGACAGTCCATCCATTTGCCAAATGATTCTGTTTTCTTATTGAAATTATACAGCATATAGGCTGCGTCCTGGGGTACCCTGACATGCCACAAGAGAAGAGAAATAAAATGGCAAGGAAAGGTTCCTGTAGCTTCAGTGTACTGATCTCCAGAGAAGTCTCCTTCTACTTGCCCCTCACTAACACAATCTTGCTTTGGGAGCCCTTCAGTAAGTGAGCTTCTTTCACATTAAGAGCGACACTACTACTCACACCAGGGCTGCTTCCAGGTTTGAAGGGAATTGGACAAAATGCCCTCTACTAGCCCCCCTTCTCCTTTTCTTGGTCCTCCCTTTGCCAGTAATGGGCTCCTTTGGGACAGCGCAGCTGGCAGAGAATGAGACTCTTAATCTCAGGGTTGTGAGTTCGAGCCCCGCCTTGGGTGGGCAAAAAGACTGCAAGGGGTTGGACTAGACGACCCTCATGGTCGCTTCTAAGTCTACAGTTCTATGGTTCGAAGATGCCAGGTGTTGATGTTAGTGAACACATGCACACACATACATTGGTACCTCAGGTTACATACGCTTCAGGTTAAGAACTCCGCTAACCCAGAAATAATGCTTCAGGTGAAGAACTTTGTTTCAGGATAAGAACAGAAATCATGCTCTGGTGGCGCAGTGGCAGTGGAAGGTCCCATTAGCTAAAGTGGTGCTTCAGGTTAAGAACAGTTTCAGGTTAAGAACGGACCTCCGGAACGAATTAAGTACTTAACCAGAGGTACCACTGTACTTCAAACACCCCTCAGAGTAAGGATCTGTACCACCTCTCGTTCCCAAAAGGAAATTTGTGTCTAGTCACGGGACATAACAGAGATGCCCTCTGCAACCCTGACCTTCTCACCCACCTTCTTTGTCTAAAAGTAGCCATCCTGCCCAAGAGGTTAGTGGCAAACCATCATCTTTCCGTTGAGCAGTCTCAAGGAAATTAGAAACACGGAGCACATTGCGATCACATTCTCTGGGATACACAAATGCCTTCTGGAATAGCACTGAAAGTAAAACACGGCCCCCTACCTCCCCAGATTATGTCTAGCCCATCGGTGTGGAATTTTATGAGCCCCAAAGGTTCCTCCTTTAAACCACTTGCCTATCCTCTCTCTCGTCAATCATTCTACATCAGAAAACACAACCCTGGGGCCCTGAGGTTAATCGATGCCTATAACTCAAGGGATGAACTCTGAAACCTCAAAATGCCACTGGATTTCTGACTTCCAGCAACTGGAAGTTAGAAATTCGGGGTGTCTTTCACAAACCATCCTTCCTTTCATTGCGGTAGAAGAAGAAGAGTTTGGATTTGATATCCCGCTTTATCACTACCCGAAGGAGTCTCAAAGTGGCTAACAATCTCCTTTTTCCCTTATTTCCCCACAACAAACACTCTGTGAGGTGAGTGGGGCTGAGAGACTTCAGAAGAAGTGTGACTAGCCCAAGGTCACCCAGCAGCTGCATGTGGAGGAGTGGGGATGCGAACCCGGTTCACCAGATTACGAGTCTACCACTCTTAACCACTACACCACACTGGCTCTCAATTCGGAAAATTCAGAGAAACCTTTACAGTGGCGGGGTGTGAGGAGGGGAGCAAGCTGTGGATGTTGATTTCAAAACCCCTCTACAAGGGATGACTTCAGATCTCCACTGTCCCTGGGCGAGGAAGGAAAAGAGAAAGAAAAACAGGGTGTTGGAGGGGGAAAGAGTAAAGGAAAAAGGGGTATCAGAGGAAGGAGGAGGGAAGGGGTGGCCTAAACACCTTGACGTCTGACGTCACCCACCACCAGATTCAACCCTACCCAAAGCCAGCGTGTTGTTCCAGACAAATCACCTAGGAGTTAATACAGTCCTTGACTGATAAAGGATGCAACCCGTTTTATAGGATATGGCTTCCTTTCAGGAAATAAGCACCTGATAGTGACTTTTATCAGTGTTAATTTACAAAGATGTAAGGTGCGTAGGCGATGGTGGGGGTACAATGGTCCGGCTCCCTAAACACTCGATCCAGCCTTCTGAATGCTCTGTTTGGCAGCTAAATCAAAAACAGCTGCTTTTCAGCTCTTTTGGTGTTCACTTGTCCCACTCAGACCAATCAAATTGCTTTCAACCTCCTTCTCAGCCTGCTGTTGTGGGAACCCTAAGCAACCTGCCTTTGTGGTTTTAGTCAACAGGTGGCCAGGTTGCCCTCCAGGGTCCACACCGCCCTTAAAATATGTGTCCCGTACCAATTCTGCTTTAAATAGAAGCTTTTGTACAATTCAGTAGCATAGCTCACACAACACTGTATATTCTGCTGCTTTGGGGAATAGAATGAAATGCCTTATTATCAAATCAGGCCATTGGGTCCATCATCTACAAAGATTAGCAGTCGCTGTTTGCATTTTCAGACAGGATTCCTCTCCCATCCTATCCTGGTGATGTCAGAGACTCACCTTGGGACTCTTCTGCATGCAAAGCATGGGTGGTATTCAACTAAGTTTTACTCAGAGTAGACCCATTGAAATTGTTGTTGTTGTTGTTGTTGATATTTATACCCCGCCCATCCGGCTGGGTTTCCCCAGTCACTCTGGGCGGCTCCCAACAGATTAAAAACAGAATAAAACATCAAATATTAAAAACTTCCCTAAACAGGGCTGCCTTCAGGTGTCTTCTAAAAGTCAGATAGTTGTTTATTTCCTTGGCATCTAATGAGAGGGCATTCCACAGGGCGGGTGCCACTACAGAGAAGGCCCTCTGCCTGGTTCCCTGTAACCTCACTTCTCGTAGTGAGGGAACAGCCAGAAGGCCCTCGGAGCTGGACCTCAGTGTCCGGGCTGAACGACGGGGGTGGAGACGCTCCTTCAGGTAGTCATGCTCACTGGTTTCAGTAGGTCTCTTCTGATTAAAACACAGGGTGAATATCACCCTGTGAGTCCTACCACTGAGTTAATACAAGGCAAGGCGCTGAAAATATAAAAAGTTGGAAAGTCACCACTTGCAAGAACTAGCCCAGTCTAAAAAAGCTTTTGTAAACTAGAAAAGAGTTGATTATTTTCATTTCAACCTGCCAAAGTCGCATCAGCAATTGTTAAGATACATGATATACCTGGCCTATTAAAAATAGTCACGAACTAGTAACTTTCATTGGCTTAATCTGAAGGGCTGATTAACATATTCTTACCAGAAGAATAAGAAATCAAGATAACAAACATTTTTATAAAAGAATGGAAATGGTTTATTGAATCTTTACAGATAAATTGTAAACAGATAAGAACATTGGCAGGATTATTGTAATAACCTGCAGTTTAATAAGAGTATATATTTAAAATAGATGAATAAATGAGCAAATTAAGTCAATTTGGATACGCAGAAGATATTGAAAATAAATTTAAGGCACCGCAGAAAGAGGGGGAAGGAAGTCAAGTTTTGAAATGTTGAAATGATTGTAAAATTAGTGAAATGTATAAACCTGAAAAGCATAATTTTTTTTATTTTTTTAAGGATTATTGTGTGTGGGGGGGGTGGAATCTGAAGGGCTGAGATGGGGAAGGAGTGACGCAGTTCAAGCATTTTCCCCTTGCAGATATGGCAGCTGGAAAATTTAATGAGGTGAGGAAAAAAGGGTTTGTTTTCATTTCCTCTTAATTCTTGAAAAGCATGTGTTTTAGGCAGTGTAAAGAAAATACCGTCTCCCACAGTATCCAATTTAGCAACCCAATTTAGAAACAAGCGTAATAGTAGGAAGATTAAACTGAACCGTACATCCAGCCCTCTCCAAAGCAGGGCGAAGGGAAGTTCTTTTATGCAAATGTCATATCCTCAACTAAATCTATTTTCTGACAAGAGGAAACACTTCTGCTAATCCTAGCCATATAAAGTTTCCGGATATGGTTCAACTCCAGGGCTGAAACATCTAGGTCATTACAAAGGTCCTTTAAACAAGCAGTCTAATTACTTGTGACTACTGGTGTTTTTTTTTTTCTTTAAAGCTACATTTCCATCTCCCACCACATCTCAATCTGTCAGGTGATGCTGAACACTAGATATAGATCAGACTTCTCCAAGCCTGGTGCCTTTCAGAAGTTTGGGACTACAGCTCCTATCAGCCAAGATAGTCACGCTGGAGCTGGAAGCTGTAGTCTTAAACATCTAGAGCAGGGGTCGCCAACCTAAGGCCCATGGGCCACAAGCGGCCCACGGGGGTCGTTTAGCCGGCCCATGAGCCGCCCCTGAACCAGGCCGCCCACCTGGTGAGCCCCCGCGTGCTGCGCTAAACCGGTGCAGCACGCCGCAGGGTCTTGCTTCCGTGGCGCCGGAAATCGCATCTGCGCATGTGCCGGAAATCGCGGGCGCGGGCACGATCCGGCCCACGGAGGGATCTCCGCTGGAGTGAACCAGCCCAGGCGAGGTAAAACTTGCCGACCCCTGATCTAGAGGGCACAAAGCTGGGGAAGGCAGGTGTTGGGAGCATGGGCGTACCCAGGGGGGGCAGGGGGCAGCTCCCCCCCCCGGAAGCAAAAAAAATTTAAATGGTTATCGGCAGCCTAAAAGGAAAAAAAAAGCTCAAGACTGGTTTTTCTCCCCCTCCCAAAATCTCAATAACAATTGAGCTCTTCCGCTCTTGCCGAGGCAGTTGGCCACTCTGTGTGTGTGTGTTTGTGTGTGTGTGTTGCGCCGGCTGTTTCCCCCTCCCTCATGCCGACAAAGAGCTGGCGTGCCTATCAGAGACCAGATCCTAGCCTGCACCCTGCTTGGTCAAATGGGGATGCAGGCTGAGACTTGGGCAGTGTCAGGGGGCGAATTCATCGTTGCCGGGATTCACCGTTACAAGGGAGCTTGGCAAACTGAGTTCCCTTGCATGGTGAGTAGTTCCTTTGCGAGGACTGAGGATCCTGGGAAACTGAGTTTTTCAGCCATTTGGGGGTTTCTGTTTGGGGGTGAAAGTTTTTTCTGTTTTTTGAAGCCGTTTTTGTTTTTTGAAGCAGTTTTTGTTTTTGAACCTGAACGACCATGGCTTGCCCCCCCTACTTTTGATCCTGGGTACACCCCTGGTTGGGAGTGCGCCTCCAGGGTTGAACTCAAACCTCTGCATTAACAGCGCCAAAATGACCTCCCCAGGGCAGGTCCTGGGCTGCCCAGACGACAAGACCCCTCTCTTGGCCTCACTGATGTGGTTCAAAGGGAAGCGGAGCAACAGATCTGGCACCAGCGCGGCTGCAGGAATTGCTGGAAAGAGTCTTACAAGACGCCATCCAACCGTCTTAGGGACTCCGCTCTGGATTTGTGTAGGGTTTACTTCTTAGCCGTTTCTTCTCCTGAAGATATCCCGCAAGGCAGTGGAGGTTTAGGATCAGAGTTTTCCTTCTCCTAGGTGGGCTACCTTCCCTGGTTAACAAGCCCCACCTGCTCCTAACGTCCCTCTACCGCACATGCAGAAACCACCGCCTTGAGCACTGAACCCACGATTGGTCTCGTCTGCTCAATCCGACAGAGCCTGTCTTTGCATGCAGGCGAAGTCCCTAAGTCACTGACGGTTTGAGACCCATCAGCTACCGTCACCTGGTTTAAGCTGGCCGTTTCCTGGGGTGTGGCCGCTCTTGCATACTGACAACTTCTAGGAGCCACAGGTGAGAGCTGAGTGGGGACCAAAGGTGGACAAACCACCCCTGAAGGAGCTTTACATGCCCCCACAAAAAGTACTACTCCTTCCCTAACACCCCATACGCCCCTAGGCAAGTGTAGACGAAATAATTCAAGCCAGCTGCATGTGTCAATTGTGCAAGCGTGCTTAATAAATGCTATTATGACTAATAACACCAAAAAATTATTGTATCAGAACAGCAAGACCACGGGAGTTAATATGTGGTTCTCCAAAAGTGAGCTCTCATGTGCAAGAAGGCTTTTCCGTTCACACACAGTCCTTGCTTCCACTGCAATGAACCCCCCCCCCCTTGCCAAATCACCACACTTCAGATCCTAGGCTCTAGGGACACTGTTTCAGTTCAAGTGTTCAGCACTTGAAGTTTATGAAGAAGGAGGAGATGATTATTATCATTATTCCTACCAGAATTCACTGCTGCATTTCAGGACAAACCCTCCCAACACAACTCACATAAAAACACAACTAAAATCACATCCTTGCAAAAAAATTTTTTTAAAAAAACTAAAAACATCCGTGGGGAGGGGGGGTTATTGGTATATTTTTGTTTTTGTTATGTACTTTGCGGTTTTATTCTGTATATCTATGCTGTGAACTGCCCTGAAATCTTTGGATGAAGGGTGATATACAAATTTTGTAAATGCTGTAATACTTGCTATTGGCATCCTTCACCCCCGGGGTTGAAGTTACAGGTAGGTAGCCGTGTTGGTCTGCCATAATCAAAACAAAATAAAAAATAAAAAAATCCTTCCAGTAGCACCTTAGAGACCAACTAAGTTTGTTCTTGGTATGAGCTTTCGTGTGCACGCACAAGTGTGCATGCACAAGTGTGCATGCACATGAAAGCTCATACCAAGAACAAACTTAGTTGGTCTCTAAGGTGCTACTGGAAGGAATTTTTTTATTTTTTTATTTTGCCCCGGGGGTTGAAGTTTAACAACAACTACAACAGCAACACTAAACAGGCTTGCGTAACAAATCAGGGGGTGGGGACTCCTGTCGGGATACATAGAATGTTGTGTAGCCTAGTAAGTCTGCAGGCTTGAGCTTGCATGTAAAGTAAAAGAAGCTGATACAATAGACCTGCAAACCTTACTGTGTTAGAGTGACTCAGCAAGAGTGTGCCGACAGGTAATTGGCTGTTGTCTTGTATTAAAGGGGAACCTGTTAAATAGGGTGTGGTGGTGTAGAGTGGAGTCAGAGAGAGAGAGAGTGAAGTTGTCCTACTTGTCTTTGTATGAACTGTCTGTATGTATATAGCTCACAACAAAAGAATACTGCAAGGAAGAACCTGTGGCTTTTGCAATTCTCTGCTGCAACGCCGTGGAGCAATCCACGACAGCTCCTTGAGAAAAGGACCCATCAGCTCACTCAAGGTTGCACATATTGTAACTATGAGGGCCCCACTGTGCACAGGGCCTGAAAATGTACCTCTGCTCTATCTTGCATGATCGTAAGCACGTAACATAAATGAAAGCCCAAACTGCCAGCAAAATATCCAGATTATAAGACAAGTTCTCTGCGTATCAATCAGATCCATTTCAGAAGCATAGCTGGACTAACCAGATGTCTGGAATGGGTCTGATTAGTATAGAAAAACCCTGCATGAACTCACTGCAGTCTCTGCGGCGTAAATCAATGTGTGCTGACTCTCACATTGTTCACTAGAAGTGGGGAGGACAGTCAAGAGTCCTCAACCAACATGGAGATTATCTTGATGTCATCGTGTATGCCCAGTGAACCAAGTCCAAATAGCAATTATGGGCTCCCATGGTCCACAACTCTCCCACATGCATTGCTCACGCGAAGGAGCTTAGAGATGTTGCAGAGCCCATGCCACAAGACAGGTTCTCCTAGCCCAGGCACGTCCAACTTCAAGTAGGCTGAGATCTACTTTTGTTGTTGTTGTTGTTCAGTCGTTCAGTCGTGTCCGACTCTTCGTGACCCCATGGACCAGAGCACGCCAGGCACGCCTATCCTTCACTGCCTCTCGCAGTTTGGCCAAACTCATGTTAGTAGCTTCGAGAACACTGTCCAACCATCTCATCCTCTGTCGTCCCCTTCTCCTTGTGCCCTCCATCTTTCCCAACATCAGGGTCTTTTCTAGGGAGTCTTCTCTTCTCATGAGGTGGCCAAAGTACTGGAGCCTCAACTTCAGGATCTGTCCTTCTAGTGAGCCCTCAGGGCTGATTTCTTTGAGAATGGATAGGTTTGATCTTCTTGCAGTCCATGGGACTCTCAAGAGTCTCCTCCAGCACCATAATTCAAAAGCATCAATTCTTCGGCGATCAGCCTTCTTGATGGTCCAGCTCTCATTTCCGTACATTACTACTGGGAAAACCATAGCTTTAACTATACGGACCTTTGTCGGCAAGGTGATGTCTTTGCTTTTTAAGATGCTGTCTAGGTTTGTCATTGCTTTTCTCCCAAGAAGCAGGCGTCTTCTAATTTCGTGACTGCTACTATCCAGCTCTAAAAACTGGCGGTGATCTACCCCCACTGTTATTACACGCGAGGTGTAAGGTGTTGGTGGCCAGGAAAAACCCCTTTCTTTCCTTAGAACAGATTCCACCGCCTTCTTCCATGTATTGCCCAAATGGAGGTGACAGCTGATTAAACCACAGGTCGCTCTGTATGGAGGAGGAAGGAAAAGTGCTCTCCTTTTATCCAGCCCCATCCCGAATGCGGAACATCAGCACCCCTGCACCCCACTTCCCTTTGCTCCCCGGCAAGCCCCGGCCGTGAGGGAGGAGCAAAGGTTGCCTGGCCATAGTGCGATCGACAGAAATCCATCCAGCGATCTCCCCGTTGATCATGATCGACACGTTGGACACGTCTGTCCTAGGCTTTCCTTCTATCTCTAGTTTATCAGATGCCTGAAATACTGGTGCTGATTTACTGTACAGCCAATTACATAATCCCGTCTGCCAAACTATTCCAACCCATACTGGCTGGGCGGGGTCGGGGGGCACGGAATTCTCCCATCTCTGATATAGAGTTATATGGAATTTTAAATGGCTAAAGAAGAGAGATCACAATAACCATATTTGCTACGGGGGGGGGGGGGAAACCCAACTTCTCTTAAATCTGCTCTGCAGCAGGCCAGTCTTAGCAAAGGAATGGAGCAACAGTAACACTGCTATGATTTCAATATGATTCTTAAATTTAATTTCCATGGTGTGTTGTTGTTTTTTAAAGGACTAGTCAGTAAATTTCTACCATCGTCTCCCAAAATGTCAAGTAGCCCTTTTCATCAGTTGGGCAGAATAATAATAATAATAAGTTTCATGTGTGAATAGAAAGGAAAAAAATGAAGGAAAGAAAGTGAATGAAGAGAGGACAGGAGAGAGCTATTTTGAGAAGCTCAAGAAAACAGAGACGGGAAATGTATACTCAAGTAACGTAATTCACCCTGCCCCAGATGTGTGTCTTTTGCTACCCAAGAATAGAAAAAGGAGGAATATTCACACAAGGTGAAGCCTGTAGCTTTACCCCAGTGCTGTTGCTTCCTGAATGAGAAATATTGGATTGCCCTAGAAAGAAAGCTGTCACCTTTTATTTTATGTTTTTGCAATGCCCCTGTGCCTTTAATGGCAACACATCAAGCAGAAGTTCACCAGTTACAGCATCCCTTCTGGTGAAGGCTTCCCCCATTTAGTTGTTTTCTCAAATAGCTGCTTAAAGGACCTTGCTGGAATACAAAGGAACCAGCCCTACTCTGTAATCACTCCAGGGTCTTTCACATTAATTAAAGCTAGTGCAAAACAAAAGATTTCCGACACACATTTAGAATGATGTATATCCTGCCTGCAAATCATGCATTTGTGTGATGCTGCCTTCTGGACTACATGGGGCTGCTTATCCTATCTTCACGAGATTTCTTTCTAGAAAGCGCCTGCTTGTTTTGTCAGCTCAAGGCCTGCCCAATTCTCATGCGCCGGTGCCCTTGCTTTGAAGATCCTTTCCTACGTCAATCACATGTGCTGCTGACAGGTGGCCCTCACATCAGTCACAGGCAAGAAGCTCTGCGACGCGGCATCAAGGACACGGCGAGGTCCCACCAGACTGGAACGCCGGCCGGGGAGAACTCAGGGCTGTCAGTCTGACCTCCTCGCCACCCCAAGATATCTGTCACCGCTGCCCAAGCAAACAAACAAACAAACACACTGTTTGGACAATGGCCTCCTCTCTCCCCCAGCCCCCACAACACTCCTTGCACCAGATGTCTGAAGATCTAAAAACTGGAGGGGGGGGTACCAAGAGGGTTGATTCCACGCAGATGATTTTTGAGGGCTGCATTTGCACATTTCATGGAACCAGCCAGCACAGCCCATGAGCCAGCAAGTTGAAGGCAGCTCATCAGACATGTGTGGCAGCCTGTGAGCCACTGACAACTTTTGTCTTTCTGCCGCCTCAGGAAGATGGCAAAGAGAGATTTGATGAGCCCATGCGGTCTGCCAGAAATTGCCTTGGTGAGGATCAGGATCTGCTGGCCTGGAGGAAATGTGATTCAAACAGCTTCACTTCACACTACGACCACATACCTTCACACAAAGCCCAGAAGGAAGGACAAGATACAAGCCCACTTGTACCTCCTATCCTGTTGCTTCTATGTAACATGAAAAAAAGGTAAAGGGACCCCTGACCGTTAGGTCCAGTCGCGGACGACTCTGGGGTTGCGGCGCTCATCTCGCTTTGCTGGCTGAGGGAGCCGGCGTACAGCTTCCAGGTCATGTGGCCAGCATGACTAAGCCGCTTCTGGCGAACCAGAGCAGCGCACGGAAACGCCGTTTACCTTCCCGCCGGAGCGGTCCCTATTTATCTACTTGCACTTTGATGTGCTTTCGAACCGCTAGGTGGGCAGGAGCTGGGACCGAGCAACTGTAGCGGGGATTTGAAGCACTGACCTTCCGATCGGCAAGCCCTAGGCTCTGTGGTTTAGACCACAGCGCCACCCGTGTCCCCATATGTAACATGGAAGAGGCCCCCAACACATTTCAGACATGGTGAGCCAAGTGCAGACCTTGACTATACCTTGTGGTTGGCGAGGAGAGAGCTTGAGGAAGTTTGGACAATATCTTGGGTTAGCTCAGCATGGCATCAGGAAGGAGCAAAGCAGCTGTAAGACCCCTCGTGCAAACCAGGCTATGGAGTAATTGACCTCTTTGGTGCAGACTTTATGCCAAACAAAAGCAACTCGGGTCACTATAATTTATGACAACCCAAGATTCCATTTGTGATATCCGTCTGCTGCACTGGGTGACGTGCATGCACAATATAATTGTTATATGAACACAAATTGTATTCTGTTGGGAGCGTGCAACTGAATCAAACTGGCTTGGAAAAGAAAGTGGCAGAAACAGAATGCAATTGGGATTTTCTCTCAGACTTCACAGGGGCAATTCCCATCTCTAAAGAAATTAATTCAGATTTCAATTCTGAAAGCGACTCAGAATGCCAGTAGTTTGTAGGGGCCCAAATGTCATTCCGCATAAATATTAATGCTCACCCAGCAATTCCTGAAGAAGGTGCAAAGGGCAGTTGAAAAAGTAATATCAACTTCTGCACAGACAGAAATAGGCTCTGCATCCTTAAAAACCAGATTTCCTTCTTCTCCTTTCCCCAAGCAGAACATGGGACCCCCCACTGCCATCTCCACAGTGGGTACAACACACTTTACAACTCTCACTTGAAAAACAGGAGTTTGCACCTACCCACTTGCAAAGTTTTACAGTGGCTTACTACAGTGTTTTTCAACCACTGTTCCGCGGCACACTAGTGTGCCGCGAGATGTTGCCTGGTGTGCCGTGGGAAAATTACTTTATGTATAGTCAATATAGGCACAGAGTTAAATTTTTTAACATTTTCTAATGGTGGTGTGCCTCGTGATTTTTTTCATGTAACAAGTGTGCCTTTGCCCAAAAAAGGTTGAAAAACACTGGCTTACTACATGAATTATTTCCAAACTTGCGCCCACAGAAAGCTGGAGGAAAGGGTATGGAGAGTGAAAATGTGATGGTGGCCGTCCATGCAGTGATATACTCACATGGGGCAGGGTGGGAGGGGAGGATGTACTATCCTTTCTCTCACTACAGGGACGCCATTTTTAAACAGCACCCTGCCACCATGTGCTCCAGCTCCTGAGACTGAGACTACGCAACACAGGAAGGGCAAAACAACCTGGTGGGGTGGAGGGGAAATCAGAGGAAAGTCCCGAGGCAAAGGGAGCACTTAACCCTCCCTATATTCTTTCTGTGTCCCACAAAGACCCCCTTGCAAATGTGTGCTTGGAAATCTGACAAAGATGGAGGGGGAAAAACAGGTAGGCAATTTGGAGCAGAGGCAGCAAGGGTTAAGCAGCCCCTCCACTCTTAAGTAAGGGACGCAGGTGGCACTGTGGGTTAAACCACAGAGCCTAGGGCTTGCTGATCAGAAGATCAGTGGTTCGTATCCCCGCGATGGGGTGAGCTCCCATTGCTCGGTGCCAGCTCCTGCCAACCTAGCAGTTCGAAAGCACGTCAAAGTGCAAAGTAGATAAATAGGTACCGCTCCAGCGGGAAGGTAAAGGGCGTTTCCGTGTGCTGCTCTGGTTCGCCAGAAGCGGCTTAGTCATGCTGGCCACATGACCCGGAAGCTGTACGCCGGCTCCCTCGGCCAGTAACGCGAGATGTGTGCCGCAACCCCAGAGTCGTCCGCGACTGGACCTAATGGTCAGGGGTCCCTTTACCTTTACCACTCCTAAACTACTTTGAGTCTCCCTCCCAAATCTGCTTTTCTTCAGAAAAAGGAGCCTTCAGCTACATCTGTATGTGTATAATGTACAGTTCTGCCCTTGGATCTGTATTTGCTGCCGGTGCAATCCTGCCACATATTTCAGACACTTTTAACAACACTTATTCCCTTTCTTCCCTTCTCTCTTGTCATAAAAAAATGTAAAGGACCACGACAGTTAAGTCCAGTCACGGACGACTCTGGGGTTGCGGCGCTCATCTCGCTTTACTGGCCGAGGGAGCCGACGTTTGTCCGCAGCCAGTTTTTCCGGGTCATGATGTGGCCAGCATGACTAAGCCGCTTCTGGCGAAACCAGAGCAGCGCACAGAAACGCCGTTTACCTTCCCGCCGGAGCATTACCTATTTACAGGTATCTACTTGCACTTTGTTGTGCTGTCGAACTGCTAGGTTGGCAGGAAAGTGAAATGATGCTGTTTCCAGCATGCAGCATAATGTTGATACCAAATGTTAAGGTCCCCCCCCTTTTATCATCATCATTAGTACTACCCATTGGCATTATTAAAGTCCTGTTTTAAGTCCTAGGAACTACCTGCGAGCAAATGGCTCAAGTATCAATGATCAAGCAATTACAGAACGCAAATAGATAAAAAAAAATCCATCCAAATTACAGAAGCACAAATGAAACTCATCATTTTGTCTCGCAGGTAGAAAAAAAGCTTAAAGGCAAGGGAGGCCTGGTAATAAGTTCTGAAACCTGTGTTAATTAAATGAACAACAATCGCGGTAAGGATATATCATTTCTTCCCCCACTGGATTTTGAAATCGGTGACACCAGTGATTATTATTCTTATAACTTTTAAAGGGTATTAGCAGAGCTACAGCAGCTCAAGTTTTACACACTTCTGTTTCCATTAGAAAAATAATGGCAAAGTTCAGCGTTATAAAACGTTTAATTAAGATTACACTGTATAAACATGATCGAAGGGATGAAAGCCCTGACTGATTCAAAATTAAATCCTTACGTTTATACAGCATTTCCTACCTAATCCTAGCAGGTAGAGAATGATGAAGTAACATTTACCCTCCTTCCCATCTTGCGTGCAGTTCAACTTTTCAGTCTGAAGTTTAGCACTAAAACGTCATTTTACGCACACTGGCTAGCTATGGCAACTGCTTGCCTGCTAAGCCACAGTTAGAAATCAAACATTAATGTATGTTTCCACTTCTTCTTTGGATGCAAGGCAAACCTAAGGTTACCAATTGAAAGAGCCCAGAAAACGGAAATGGTTAGCACACAGCTGCAGTGTTTGGGGGTTTTTTGTTGTTGCTGTTGCTGTTTTTTGTATATTTATTTTAGATTATTATTATTAATAATAATAATAAATGTTTATTTATACCCCGCCCTTCCCCGTCAAACTGGGCTCAGGGCAGCTAACACCAATAAAATCACAACAAAAACATAAAACAGTTCATTAAAATACAGATTAAAATACAATTTAAAATTTAATCTAGACTGCAGCCTCATTTTCAAGTAGCCCACCAATCACACCAAAAGAATGAAACATCAGGGTTAAACTGAAACTGAAACCAACCCAAAGGCCAGGTGTATTTGAGGACCTTGAGGACCTACCCGGGACATACCAGGAGAGGCGGTCCCTTAGGTACGAGGGTCCTATGTGGATTCAGATTTATGTGGAAATTGTTCCATTTGGTTGTGTATTTTCAAATGTTTTCTTTATGACTACTTTTATTATGTTGTGGGCTATGTATTCTTTTCATGTTGTAAACTTTGAGCACAATTTGAACTGTGGGAAGATGGCATACAAATAAAATTATGTACAGTGGTGCCCCGCTAGACGAATGCCTCGCTAGACGAAAAACTCGCTAGACGAACGGCATTCGTCTAGCAGAAGCTGCCCCGCTAGACGAAAAAGTCTATGGGGCTGCTTCGCAAGACGAAAAATTTTCGTCTTTTTTTTTTTCGTTTAGCGGAGCGCGGCTGTCATTGCCGCTTCGCTAGACGAAAAACCCGCTAGACGAAAATTTTCGCAGGACAAATTATTTTCGTCTAGCGGGGCACCACTGTATGTGTATATATGTGCAAACTGAAAGTGGAGCCGTTAATTCCAAACCATGGAGGACTGGAATTAAAGCTTTTAAAAATTAAGGAGAGTTTACAAATCTGCAGTATCACTGCAAATATGGGCCTTGTTCCAGTAATGTCTTAAGAGTGCATCTGGCACAGGTTTGAACCCCGTTGCAAATTCTTGCTAATATCTGAAGCATACTTTGTGGCCTTGGGCAAGTCACCATTTCTCTTGGCCTACAGAAATGGAGCAGGTGAACTCTGAATTGCTGCTCGATTCATGGAAAGATCATGTTGCCAGGCAGATATTAAGGCTTTTGCTTTAAGCACAATTAATGCTATAGGGCGACATTCATACCATCAGGTAGACAGATGGAACCCCAGTCTGTCGGAAAGAAACAAAACGTCAAGCAGAAACTATGGCGTGAGCTACAAGCTTCAAATATTGTCAAAACATTCTCCGCGAGGAGCCTGATAGCCCTCACTGCGAAAGCCTAATGACTATAAACACTTTGGAGAATAACTCAGTAGTAATGTGAGATATTTAAATTGGAATATATACAAAGATCCAAGGAGAGGAAGGGAGATCAACAGAGGACAGTTCAACAGAAAGATCTGCTGCTGTTCCAGTTCATTTCCATGGGACTTGACCAGAGGAACTTAATAGCATTTTGCACCCTAAAGGTGGCGGCTTCACGGGAAGGTGCCTTATATGAATTCAGACCAACTGGTCCATCTAGTTCAGCCCTGTTCACACTGAAGGGCAGTGACTTTCCAAGGTGCTGTTGCATTCAAGTCCCGCTTGCAGGCATCTGGTTGGCCACTGTGGGAATCAGACGTTGGTCTTGCTAGTCCTGGTCTTGCTGCACTCCACAGGACTAGCAGGGTTGTATCCAGCTAAGAGGAGACCCACTGAAAATAATGGTTGTTGTTGTTGTTGTTCAGTTGTTCAGTCGTGTCCGACTCTTCGTGACCCCATGGACCAGGCACGCCTATCCTTCACTGCCTCTCGCAGTTTGGCCAAACTCATGCCCGTCGCTTCGAGAACACTGTCCAACCATCTCATCCTCTGTCGTCCCCTTCTCCTTGTGCCCTCCATCTTTCCCAACATCAGGGTCTTTTCCAGGGAGTCTTCCCTTCTCATGAGGTGGCCAAAGTACTGGAGCCTCAACTTCAGGATCTGCCCTTCCAGTGAGCACTCAGGGCTGATTTCTTTAAGAATGGATAGGTTTGATCTTCTTGCACTCCATGGAGCTTTTGTTTTTGCTCTGTATTTAAGCCTAAATTGGTTTGTTTGCTTTTGTAACACTGAAATTATTCTTTGTTGCTAAACCGCTGTTGTTGTTTCAAATTTACTGACAGGTTCTGTGTTTTGTATATACAGTGTACAATTGGAAATACAATGTTCTCTATTTTGATATTTTGAATGTTTGCTGTATGCCACTTTGGACATGGCTTTTTGCGGGAAAGTGGCATATAAGTAAAATCAATCAATCAACCCTGTGTTACACTTCATAACAAAAATGCCCTAGCTAACTCACAATACTGTTGTTGTGAGACTTAACAAGACTATAAATCAGCTTCCTGAAGGAGGAGGAGGCAGGCACAATGCAACAGATGAAACTCCTATCTGAGCTAATGTATTAACAAGTAAGCTAATGACTTGAAGTAATAAAATATATGGTAGCAATTTCACACGGAACGTAGCAAGTATGTCTCTCAAACTGTGGAAGGAAAGTTCTAAACTGTGCAGATAGAAACTACCCTCCAGTAACTGAATCCGCAGAAGGCTCATAAAACACTAAGTTTACGGAAATATGACAAATGCGCAGCATTTAAAGCCGCACAGAGAAATTAACATGAAGCATTCTAAATGGTGCGAAAATATACATCAGCTTTTATGGAGCATTCACAGGGGATGGCAGACTGGTAAGCAATACTGTATTTATGGAGGATTTGTTTGTGTGAATGCTAACCTGATTCTAAAGAAGGGGGCTCCTCTGGCAGCTGCATAGAAGGAGGGATTGTCCGCTTCTGGAAAAAGCAGTTGTCATGCAGGGCTTGAAAAACAGCCAGGCCTATTAAAATCCTGGTTTGTGCAACCATATAATGTACAGAAGAAGAGAAGGGTTTGGATTTGATATCCCGCTTTATCATTACCCTAAGGCACGGGTGTCAAACACAAGGCCCGCGGGCCGAATCCGGCCCGCCAGACCTCATAATGTGGCCCGTGTAGCCGCCGCCAGGCGCAGGGGCAGAGGGAGGCACCGTGCCGCCTGGGGCGGCAGCGCGGAGGAGGCACCCCGCTGGGGGCGGGGCGCCGTGACGTTGCGTCGTGATGTCACGACGCAACGTCAGGACTGAGTGCGCACGCGCAAAATGTTGCGCGTGCGCACTCCGTCGCTGGGCTCCCGCTGCTGCTGCTGCTTCCGCAACGACTTTGCGAGCCCTCTGAGTGAAAAAGTGGCTGGGGGGGGGGCTGCCGCGCGCGATCGGCAGCTGCCCCCAAGCCGCCTTTTCATCCGGCGGGCTCGCAAAGTCGCTGCGGAAGCGGCAGCAGCAGCGGGAGCCCAGCGACGGAGTGCGCACGTGTGAGATGTCGCGCATGCGCACTCCGTCGCTGGGCTCCCGCCACTGCTGTCGCTCTGCTGCTGCTATCAGCGGCGATGCTGCGAGCCCGCTGGATGAAAAGGCGGCTTGGGGGCAGCCCCCCCAAGCCGCATTTTCACTCAGAGGGCTCGCGAAGTCGTTGCAGAAGCGGCAGCAGCAGCGGGAGCCCAGCGACGGAGTGCGCACGCACATTATTACTTACATTATTACAAAAAACAGTAATAATTGAATGCAGTGACAATAATTTATGATAATAAAGAGTGGACACATAGTCCTACAGATACAACCGGCCCTTTGAGGGTAACCAAACTGCTGGTGCGGCCCCCAATGAATTTGAGTTTGACACCCCTGCCCTAAGGAGTCTCAAAGCGGCTAACCTACCTTGTAAGAAGAGGAAGAGTTTGGATTTGATATCCCGCTTTTCACTACCCGAAGGAGTCTCAAAGCGGCTAACATTCTCCTTTCCCTTCCTTCCCCACAACAAACACTCTGTGGGGTGAGTGAGCAACTAGCCCAAGGTCACCCAGCAGCTGCATGTGGAGGAGAGGGGAAGCGAACCCGGTTCACCAGATTACGAGTCCACCGCTCTTAACCACTACACCACACTTGCTCTCTTCTCTCCTGTAAATCTGTCCATCTGGAATAGGGATGGGATAGACCTCCATTTGTCAATGGACTCCTATCACCCCCAGCCAGAATGTCCAATAGTCACAGATGATGGGATCTGAAGTCCAACATGCTCTGGAAGACAACTGATTCTCCGCTTCTGCCCCGGAAGCTATCTGAGGTCAAATGACATATGACAGGCAGTTCCACCCCTGCATTCCACCCCCTCCACCTCTTCAGTGAGAAAGCAGCTTCTGAGAACAAAATGGGTACCAGGAAAGTGTTTAATCAGGAACTCTCAGACCTCCACCTCTTCCTAGGCCCCTGATTTCAACTACAGTTTCAGACTCCTGTGGCTGTTTTAATCTTTAAAAACAACGCATGGCAGGAAGCATCGCAAACAGATGCCCTGCAGGAATGGCCAAGCCTTAAGTTCCATTCCATGCGTGAAACCTTCTTACAAAAATGTAATTTCCTTGCAAGAAAATGTTAAAATAATGCTTACCCTTTATATTGCACTTTTGCAGTGTCCAAGGAAAACTGTAAGGCAGTTTTCCTAAAACTAACTGCTGGTTATCCTAAAAACAGAAGAGGGGGGTAGACCAACAATATTCTCCTGCTGCAGATGAGAGGGAGCAATGGTTGAAACAAACAAACAACAACAACAACAACAGCCACCTGCCATGGGCCACACTGTGAGCGTATGGTTGAGGTGAGATTTGAATTAGGAGTTTCCTAGCTCACAATTGTCACTACTATGCTGGCAAGAGCTCTCAGGTATGCGTTCACCATCATATCATGTGCTCCAGACTACATAAACTAGGCAGCTACTGCACAGCAGCAGTGGCCTAAACCAGGGGTCCCCAAACTAAGGCCCAGGGGCCGGATGCGGCCCAATCGCCTTCTAAATGCGGCCCGCGGACAGTCCAGCTATCAGCGTGTTTTTACATGAGTAGAATGTGTGCTTTTATTTAAAATGCATCTCTGGGTTATTTGTGGGGCATAGGAATTCGTTCATTTTTTTTTTTTCAAAATATAGTCCGGCCCCCCACAAGGTCTGAGGGACAGTGGACCGGCCCCCTGCTGAAAAAGTTTGCTGACCCCTGGCCTAGACCATATACAGGCAGTGAAATATCATACTTATGCCACAGTTTATATGTGAAGATGCACACTCTTTCCCCTGGGTAGAAATTCATCTCTGCAAGGAAAATACCATCGTGCATGCATCAGCCGCAAGAGAGACCTGTGTTAAGGTTTTTCGTGCAAGCCTTCTTGCCCTATGGAGACAGGGGTGGCGCATTACAGCAACCTCAGAGGGATATTCAAGCGCAAACAGGCTCCGAGATAACAGCTCCCTAGGCCAAATAGGCAACTGCAGAAGATTCTGTTTTCTTGCTTGCTTTTTAAGTATGGTTTTGCTCTTAGTGGAGACACCGTGGAATATAACGGGCCTAGCATTTTACAACAATGGTAGAGCAACTCAAAAGCTAAAAAAGTCCAAAGGGGGCACACATCAAAAGAAGAAATGCACAATATTACGACATCAGGGTACAGGGGCCCCAGGGATATTGGAGAACTCAAATATGGAGCCATTTTTGTGGACCAGTGCTTTTTATGGTCAGATTTTATTTCATTTACTATTGCATTACTGCACCTATTCCCAAGGAGCTCACGGTGACATTCAAACTTCCCTGCTGCTCTCCATTTTACCCTCACAACAATCCTGTGAGGTAGAACCCACCACCTCTCATGGCCACCTACTACAGTGTCAAACAACTCTAACTAGCGAAAGGTTTTCCCTAAGTTTTAGCCAAAACCTGCTTCCCAGCAGCATCCACTCATTAGTTTCTCCTTAACCTTCTCTCCTTTCAACTGTTCCTCTTGGGACTTTGGTTTCCAGATCCCTCCCCCTCCTGACTGCCTTCCTCTGAATACGCTCCAGTCTCCCAATGTCCTTAAAATGTGTGGTCCAAACCAGTTACTGTACTCCAGATGTGAAGTGGAAGAACAGAGTGGAACTCTAGCCCTATTCAGCTGTCTCCCATCATGCAGTTCTCAGCTGGCTACTCGGTCCTCTTCGTCATGTTCTCAACAGCACAGCATAGCTGTCAAGTTTCAGAATTGAAAATAAGGGATCAGCACCCTCACCTGTCCCGGGGACAGTCTACGGTTCTCAGGGACAGTCCACACCGCGGTAATCCCCCCAGGCTACAAATTAATTTACACCAGGATAGAGCTCCCAGGAAAGAGAAATCAGGGCAGAGAAAAGAAAGCACTTATTCACGCAGCACACGGTTAACCTCTGGAACTCCCTGCCACAGGGAGCAGCGATGGCCACCAACTTGGATGGCTTTAGAAAAGGATTAGGCAAATTCATGCAGGAGGAGATGACCACTGATGGCTTCTGGCCAGGTTGGCTCTGCTCTGCCTCCAGTTAGGGGCAGCAATGCTTAATCTGAGCACCTGTTGCCGAGAAACATTAGTCTATTTTATCTCTCTCTCTCTCTCTCTCTCTCTCTCTATATATATATATATATATATATCTGTCTGTTATTAGGTATTTATATTCCACCTTTTTCTCCAAGGAGCTCCCTGGTCCTAGTCCTCATTTAATCCCCACAACAGTCCTGTGAGTTAGGCAGGCAGGCAGGCAGGCAGGCAGGGCTGAGAAATGCAGGGACCCAAGGAGTCCCCGGACTCCAACTCTCCTTCCCGGAAATAAGGGAAATTTAAGGGATATCAACAATAAGGGATAGCTGCAGGAAACGGCTTGGAATAAGGGAGTTTCCCGCAAAAAAAGGGAGACTTGACAGCTATGCAGCACAGCGGCCACCCACATCGTGTTGGATCTCGACACCTGTAGTGAGAAACCAGCCGGGTCCACTCATGGAAGTTCCCTGCATGAATCAGAACCCTGAACAATTAGGGTTTTGAATTGCACAAGTATGATGCTTTCATCCAACACACACACACACACACACACACACACAGGGAGAGAGAGAGAGAGAGAAGCGCAAAAGAGGAGATGTTGTGATAGGCTTCTTACTTATCTTGATCCGGGCGCTATGTTTCAGTTAATGGAACCAAAGATTGCCTCTGCTTCTTCCGACAGCCACATGCTCGGGACAATGAATGCAGCGGCACTGGGATTACTGGCAAGCGCTCAGCACTAAGGCAATTCATATTTTATTAAAACCAATTGATAAGCGGAGTAACTTTAAACCTGTGAGATTAATTGCATTTTGCTTTTTGCTTTTGTACAGTGCCACACCGACATTTATGCAGCGGATAGGGAGGTGTTAACAACCTTTATTTTTTACAGGACTGAGCTCCTCTGTTGAAAACATGGCAAACAAGTATGTGGCTCCTGGCCTTTGCCTTCTTAAAAGGCAACAAAACACAGAGCCCCGATATGGTGAGTTTCAGCGCAACTACTTATGTGTTGTGACAGATCACAAGGCCAGCCTTATTTTGTAGCCTCTTAAAAATAATATTAATGACGGAAGAGAGATTACATGCTTGTCAAACTGCACTGTCTCCTCACACAACCTGTTTACTGGATGCTGCAAGAGCCATCTCCAGATTTCTTCCCGTAAACACCTGCTGTCAGCGCCACTAAAATAAACAAACTGAAAGACAGGTGAAGGGAGGAAATGAACCAAAATTGCAGAGGCAAAAGCTGCCCTCCTGATCACAGGCTGCTTAAACTTCACATGGCGTGTGCACATACAGGACTGCAGCCTTAGGCCACTCAAAAAAAGCCAGTCGACTGGGGGCTCTTTCAGATGCCTTGCCAAAATACATCTGGCAGACCATCTCAAGATAATCAGAGATGAAGGGAAGAGAGGAAGAACTGCAAAGACATCTTCCGAGATCAGAGTGCATAGAACTGCAGTTCTAACACATAAGGAACTTTGCAACCTTTATTTTGCATTTTGTCCTGCATTTGAAACAGGCCTGCGGCCATTTCCACTGTGCAGGAGGGGAAGGGAATTTAAGAACGAGCAACTTCCACTGCAGCAGAACGTCCGGCAGCTCAGGTAGCAAACAGCATGCTGCTTCAAGCCAATGACTGAGCTGCTTATTGAACAGGGTGTATCCAGGAATTCCCCCCCCCCCCCCCGGCCCACAATTCTGACATTGCAGTTTGTAACTTATAGACGTTTTATGTGCATCCGGCCCAAGTGAGGTATATATTTTGTTGATGGCTGGTTACTGCTCCACAGCACTGTAACTCAAAACCTCTGACTGCAGTGCCTCATTTATTATTGCCCACAAAGAATAATAAATGCGTTCGGAAGTTCATGCTCGAGCACAGCCTGCTGCCTTTGGAGCAGATGCATCACCCGGGGCCCTATTCTCCCCTTGACCCATGTGTGTGTGGAACATCCCTTTTGCAAAGGGAATGTGCTCTTTTCACAGAGATGAACTATGCTCCAGAAGGCTCCCTTGCAGATCAGCTGACTCACATCTTAGCATGCCTCTCTTTTGCAACTAATTTCGTTCTACATTCCAAACCGCCGCAAGAATGTTGTCTTGCCCAAACCTTCAGCTTGTTCTGTGCTGCAGCTTTCATTCTGAGGCACAATGACGGTACTAGAAACTATTCTCGGTTTCTGTGGGGAAAGTGCGAGACAGGAGGCAGAGTTGAACCAAAGATGCTCAGAACGTTTCACTGGTAGGCAGCTTATACAGGGCCTTGTTGTTGTTGTTGTTTAGTCGTTCAGTCGTGTCCGACTCTTCGTGACCCCAAGGACCAGAGCACGCCAGGCACCCCTATCCTCCACTGCCTCCCGCAGTTTGGCCAAACTCATGTTAGTAGCTTCGAGAACACTGTCCAACCATCTCATCCTCTGTCATCCCCTTCTCCTTGTGCCCTCCATCTTTCCCAACATCAGGGTCTTTTCCAGGGAGTCTTCTCTTCTCATGAGGTGGCCAAAGTATTGGAGCCTCAACTTCAGGATCTGCCCTTCCAGTGAGCACTCAGGGCTGATTTCTTTAAGGATGGATATGTTTGATCTTTTTGCAGTCCATGGGACTCTCAAGAGTCTCCTCCAGCACCATAATTCAAAATACAGGGCCTATTATTATTATTATTATTATTACCTGAGCCAGCAATGAAGGGCCAACAAAACTGTTTTCAGCCCCACCGACTCCTTCCCACATGAGCCACAGACAAAGAGCTCCAACATCCTCCCCCCCCCCCACTACGAGCAATTTGGATTTGGCTCAGCTCCAACACAGAGGCTTGAAAGAACTAAGATGGCCTTTGGAAGAACTCCAGCAGGGCCTCCGCTTCTGTTCAAGGGAAGGGGATTAGAGCTGAGGTGTAAACAGCTGAGGTGTATAAGGGTGGGTGTGCCCAAGTTTCCGCTGCTATTTACACTGAGGAAGCAGGGATTAGGAAGCCCTTTTGCCCACTTCTCAGGGGCAAGCAGATGAAGCGCTCCATAACAAAGGGACATTGAAACCAAAGGCTTTTCTGGTGAACAAACATTAGCACACAGGAGTCAAGACAGAATTCCAGGGCTGCCAGTTGCCTGCTCCACCATAAAGCTGTATATTGCCCCCCCCCAATGTATGCATCTCAAAAAATAGAGGCAGGGGTGAATGTCCTCCAATTCCAGACACGGGTTTTTATCCAACTATGTTAGGCACGTCCATTAATTTGAACTGGATCCACTTTGAGAAGGGCCAGAACTGGATATGACCCAAGCTATCAGCCTCCCCTTCTATTTGCCACTGGTCCCTTCACCTCCTGGCAAATAGAAGGAGAAGAAATGGAGGCAGTGAGAGATTTTACTTTCTTGGGCTCCATGATCACTGCAGATGGTGACAGCAATCACGAAATTAAAAGACGCCTGCTTCTTGGGAGGAAAGCAATGACAAACCTAGACAGCATCTTAAAAAGCAGAGACATCACCTTGCCGACAAAGGTCCGTATAGTTAAAGCTATGGTTTTCCCAGTAGTAATGTATGGAAGTGAGAGCTGGACCATAAAGAAGACTGATCGCCGAAGAATTGATGCTTTTGAATTATGGTGCTGGAGGAGACTCTTGAGAGTCCCATGGACTGCAAAAAGATCAAACTTATCCATCCTTAAAGAAATCAGCCCTGAGTGCTCACTGGAAGGGCAGATCCTGAAGTTGAGGCTCCAGTACTTTGGCCACCTCATGAGAAGAGAAGACTCCCTGGAAAAGACCCTGATGTTGGGAAAGATGGAGGGCACAAGGAGAAGGGGATGATAGAGGATGAGATGGTTGGACAGTGTTCTCGAAGCGACTGGCATGAGTTTGGCCAAACTGCGGGAGGCAGTGGAGGATAGGGGGGCCTGGCGTGCTCTGGTCCATGGGGTCACGAAGAGTCGGACACGACTGAATGACTGAACAACAACATCAGCCTCCAGAGAATTTTCTATAGGGGGTCCCACAACTGTAGGCCGAGCTTGGTAAGTAAACAAAAAATAATGGTTGCCTTTTTCCTGCAACTCCCCTACTGACTTAGTGGATGCTCAGCAAGGAAGCTCTTGATGCTTCAAGGAAGCCCCGCACCACCCTTCTCCTACTGGGAAGGGAGGAGAAAACATCCAAGCGCTGGCTCGTGCAAGTTCTGGCTCTGCCAAGCAGTGGCTGAGAAAGCCCCCCTTCTTCTGTTTATTGCATTAGAGTTGAAAATGTGGGTGGGAGTTCCTGGTTTGGCACTGCATGGCCATGCCTCTCTGCTGCCAAGCTACCCTTAACCTTCTTCTCAACCTTGGAGCATGAGAGGGAGAGGGAATTACTCTGCACCTGCCAGGATGATTTGTACCCATATCTGCAGCTTCAAGGTTGGGAAGGAGCCCGGTTGCTTGTCACACTCACCAGAAGAAGGTGGCAGACTCTCCGTGGCAAGCAGGAATATGGAGCAGGTGCAACTAGTGGATTGCAGGAGAACTTCGGGAACATTGCATGAGGCAGCTGACCACTGCCTCCCTGCACTTCTGGCTACTCGTGGCTTCCCTCCTTCCCATTCACTTCTACAGGAGTCAGAGAATACGGCCACGTTCAAGTCACTCCAACACAATGATGCAACAGAATCCCCCGACTTCAAAGAAGGCAGCTGGTTGCATTTCTGCAAAAGTTGCTGCCATTTGAGTCTTTCCAATCCGGAGGCAAACCCAGATCAGAGACTCATGTTGAAATACAGAAACACCCATGCAGAAACATGGCATCCCCTGATACCAGGTCACGGCTATCCTTTCCTACTCTAAAAGCGACCCTTTCTCAAGCACAGAGTGTCAAGGGACGGAGGGACTGCGCCTTTGCAGTCAGAAGTTTGGAAAACAAAGAAGATTTTATATCCATGTGCGCTTTTGGGTCACGGACCCAGCTGTGTGACTGCAGAGTTTGTCGCAGTCGACACCAACTCTCTGCCTCGCCACCACCCTCCAGGGTGAGCATTCAGCACCCTGGCCAGTTTGTCATACCGAAAGCTACAGTGGAATCTTTCAGCTTTGTTTGCAATTGTGGTTACCCTGCTTCTTGTAAACAAGGCAACTTCCTGTCTCAGGGTTCCCATTGCTAAATCAGGATAAGGCAGTTGTGACCTATAGATGTAGTCAGGCTGGAACGCTGCCTAGTTCTATTTATGCCACATTGCATTTGAGGTGGGAGTGAAGAGAGGAGAGGAGAGGAGGGGAGAGGAGAGGAGAGGAGAGGAGAGGCTTCCAAAAGCAGGCAATGCCTTCCTGAAAATTGACTAAGAATCCACCTAAATGTGCTTTACATAAATTCTCATGAGTAGCGCTCAGAGCTTCAAAGGCTGGACCAAGTGCACTCCTTCCTACTGTTACTGTTCACTCCAATCCCTGCCAAGCCGTGCACGGGATTCCCTGGGTCTTGGTTCTCAACCAGAGTCTGTACACAGCAAAGGCTGTTATAGGTTTAAGAAACATGCTTTCTTCTCATATTTATACCTTCAGTCTGCATGAAGGGAGTCCAGATCTTACAGCATGGTTATCTCAAGAAGTCGCTGGAGTCCGAGGCATGTCTCCTAGCCTTCCTACTCAAGGTGGATCTCTGTGTTTTTCCTCTTCCCCTTCTTCCCAACACACCTTGCTAAACACTCTCTCTCACACACACCATCACCTTGCCAACCTCTGCCTGCCCAGGTCCAAGATTCATCTTCGATGGGCCATGAAAAACCTTTTGTCATGTTAAAGGATTTGCTCTTCATTAGCCCAAAAAGGCTAGTTTGCATAAGCCAGCCCAGGGATTCCTTGTCTTGTACAGTTCTGCAGCTTGTATTTCTCCCTTCATATTGCAAATAACCAAAATTCTTGTTGTTGTTTAGTCGTTTAGTCGTGTCCGACTCTTCGTGACCCCATGGACCAGAGCACGCCAGGCACTCCAGTCTTCCACTGCCTCCCGCAGTTTGGTCAGACTCATGTTGGTAGCTTCGAGAACATTGTCCAACCATCTTGTCCTCTGTCGTCCCCTTCTCCTTGTGCCCTCCATCTTTCCCAACATCAGGATCTTTTCCAGGGAGTCTTCTCTTCTCATGAGGTAGCCAAAGTATTGGAGCCTCAGCTTCAGGATCTGTCCTTCCACTCAGGGCTGATTTCCTTAAGAATGGATAGGTTTGATCTTCTTGCAGTCCATGGGACTCTCAAGAGTCTCCTCCAGCACCATAATTCAAAAGCACAAAATCCTACCAATTATTCATTTCTAGGGGTTTTTTTTGGGGGGGGGGGTCCTCCCCAAACCTATAACAATACGAACCACTTGGCAGACATACTAAACATTAGTCAAAACTGCCAAGTTCCTCTTCTGTGATCACAATCCTACATTCGAAGTACAAAAGGTTGTTGCTCAAACAATATATATGAACAATATGTGAACCTGATACAAACAGATTTATCATTCTTCCAGATAAAAGTAAAGGAATCAAAGCAACATCTTGCCAAGATTAGGGAAACTTTTTATCAGCTAGACTGAGGGTCGCAGTCCCCCACAGGGATCTGAAGGCCGCAAGCAAAGAAAGTGAGTATGGCTTTTACTTTTGCACAGTAGGCCACATTCCAGCTACACAAATGCCAGCCCACATTCAGGCAAGCAAGAGGCATCACCACTGTTCAAGATCACATTTGGACAGGCAAAAGTGCTTAAGGGCGTGGAGTAAAGGGGGTTAGAGGCCTGGCCTGGGGAGGGGCATGGCTTGGGGAGGGCTAGAGGGTCATATTTGGCCCACAGGCCTCAGGTTCCCCACTCCCAATCTTACATATTTACAAGAGTTCCTGGTTCAAATCTCTTTTTTATTATATGCCTCTGCCAAGGAGTTCGTGGCAGCTTACAAAGCGCCCCCCCCTTTTTAGCCTCACAACAACCCTGTGAGGTAGTCTAGGCCAATACACAGCTAAAGGCTATAGGAATGCTGTGTTACAGAGCTGTTATTAGAAATACTGAGCCAATGCACCTGAACTGCTTCAAGAACACTCCGCGAAAACGCTATATGAATGCTAAGCATTGCTGTTATTGGGACATTTGCCATTTCCCCGCCCCCCGCCAGCAATTAACATGTTTTGTTGCTTAAGATTGTTTTTTTTTAATTTCTCTACTCACTCAGAAATTATATGCACAGTATATGTACCCTTTCATATGTCGCTTATCAATTCTTGCAGGACCGCGCCAGTGAATGACAGCATTGTTAACCTGCGTAAAGTTGGGGGGGGGAGAGAGGGAGAGAATCTCACTGTACAATCTCAGCAGCCCCCCGTCTTGTTTCCCCCATCTATTTTCTTCCACAGGCCAGTCACTTCAGCCATGTATCAGTGGCCTTAAGAATCTCTCAGCAAAGCAACTGGCACTTATGCACCCATGTCCCCTCATCCTAATCGCAAAAGCAGGCCCTTTGTTCATACCAGTGGACCCAGTCAATGCACCTGGTGGGCTTGGATGGAGGCAACCAGTTACTTAAGAAAACACACTTGCCGTTCTTGTTCTTTTAGCACGCCTGTACACAGTGCACTGCGTAGATGTATTAAAATAGAACTGGCTGTCTCAAACAGTCCAGCTGGCAATGCCCTCACAGCCTGCTCTCGGGGAAAACAGCCTCTTCAAACCATGTGGATGTTCACGTTTTTACTGAAGAACGGAAAATGTCTCCCTGCTGAACAAAAGAAGGGAAGTAGCTTTGTCTCGCTCGGCTTTCACTTATTAAATCACTTCAGCGTTAACGATGACGAAGATTCTTATTTATGAAAAAGAATTTCTGCCAAAAAAAAACCCCCAAAACATTTCAATTCAAATGAGAAACTTTGGAAAAAGACACACCCCAGTCAGATGGGTGGGGGTATGAGGAATACATTAATTATCATCATCATCATCATCACTGTCTAAACTGCCCTGCTTCCCCTAAAGCAAAAAACAGGCAGTGGTCACTCAACTCTACCCAGCCGAAAATAGGAGAATTACCACCATCAACTTCATTTAGCAACCAGTTTAGTGACAAAGGGAAATTTTCAGGTTCTGGGAGTCAGAAGAATTAAAACGTCACCATCTTGCCTTCTTAAGCAAATGGGTTCAGGACCATGGCAACAGAAGACCATTGGTAGAACAGGAACAATTTGAGGCAACTAGTTTCAAACTGTAGTGAGAGGGTAGTAGAGACAAATGAATATACTATGCCAATCAAGGATGAATGAGACGAATATACAAAACTGTCCCACAATTGTGAAGACTAGAGGTGCAAATAATAAAGAGGTGTTTGCATTTTTGTCCATAAGCTGCCTTGAATCCCGGAAGAAGAAGAAGAAGAAGAAGAAGAAGAAGAAGAAGAAGAAGAAGAGGAGGAGGAGGAGGAGGAGGAGGAGGAGGAGGAGGCGGAGGAGGAAGAGGAGGAAGAAGGAGGAGGAAGAAGAAGAAGAAGAAGAAGAAGAAGAAGAAGAAGAAGAAGAAGAAGAAGAAGAAGAAGAAGAAGAAGAAAATTTGTTAAATGATACTTCTTTGCTTTTACTCTAGCACACACCCCAAACTATCATCAAATATCTTTGTGATCTCCACTTGTGGTTTCAGCAAAACTCAGATTTCTTTCTACAGTTTTGTTCTTAAGTTGAGATTCCTGCATCGCAGTGGGTTGGACAAAATGACCCAACTCTACAGTTCTATAATTCTATGAACCCTACAAGTCACAGGGAAAGCTAAAGGCAAAGATTATTCCTCTGATCAAAAAACAGAGTTTGCCTGATTAAACTTTTAATAGCACCTGGAACTGCAGCACTGTCCTGATCCACAATCCTATCTGCCTAGAGTGATGTAGGAACTACTGACTATGTGCCAACCATTCCTTTCCCATGTCTTCTCCCAATGAAATGGGATTTCAATTACTATCAGCTTGAAAAGAACTGAGCCCGGCAGGCAAACATATTGACCTTTATCTTTCGCTGGAAGATAATAAAATGTGGCAAAAAAAAGGCTGACACCCAATTAATGAAATCTTAGTAAATTAAAGTTAAGCATTTTAACAGATTGATTGATTGGTATCTGCCTAAATTTAAACACCACTAAAACTAGTAACAAATGGTGTGTTGTTGCCTGCTAGGTTGGAGGGTGCATGTGTCACTGAAAAGGGGCACAGGAGAGGTATTCCCTCCTGTGAGAGAGGGGATAAGAGGAAACACTGGGAGCTGCATTGTGCAGAGTCAGGCCATCAGGGCCATGCAGCTCAGTACTGTATACACTGACTGGCGTCAGCTCTGCAGGGTTTCAGTAGCCTGACCTGGATATGCCAGGTATCACTTTTTTTCAGAGATACCTCCAACTGGAATAGGAGTGGCGCTGTGGGTTAAACCACAGAGCCTAGGGCTTGCCGATCAGAAGGTCGGCGGTTCGAATCCCCGCGACAGGGTGAGCTCCCGTTGTTCAGTCCCAGCTCCTGCCAACCTCGCAGTTCAAAAGCACGTCAAAGTGCAAGTAGATAAATAGGTACCGCTCCGGCAGGAAGGTAAACGGCATTTCCGTGTGCTGCTCTGGTTCGCCAGAAGCGGCTTTGTCATGCTGGCCACATGACCCAGAAGCTGTACGCCGGCTCCCTCGGCCAGTAATGCGAGATGAGCGCCGCAACCCCAGAGTCGGACACGACTGGACCTAATGGTCAGGGGTCCCTTTACTTTACCTGTTAGGGAGATTGTTTTATTTATTTATTTTATTTTTTTAACGAAAATTTATTGGGTTTCCACATCAAAAAACAAGGAACAACCGAAACAGCAAAGAAACAACAAATAATAACAACAACAAAACAGAAACTACAAACTACATCAATAAAATAAAAACAAAGAAAACAAATACATACCTCCCCCACAGGAACACCAACACTCCAACTATTAATCATAATCTTATTTCCAAATCTAATTAGGGGGACTTCCCCCGTTCTCTCTTCTGCGTTCAATTCTAATTTACTTTAGTAACTATTCTACCTATCTTAACAATTCTTTCACCAATATCCATAGTCTTCATCTCAACATCTTATGTCTTTTAACTTCTAAATATCAAAATACAACATCTTAATGCAAATCTTAACTTCTTATAACAAGTTTTAAACCTTTTTATCTGTCGCTAGCTCTTCCTGCCCTCGGGTGCAGCAGAGGCCACTGTCCCATTGCCAGTGTTAAACAAGGGTTCAAGTCCTAGCCTGGTGCCAGCTCCTGCGTGTGTAATGAGAATTGGGACGCCATCTTGTTTTTCGCCTCAGGCAGCAAAATGTCTTGGGCCAGCCCTGTGTAAACAGTCCTGGGCTCTTACTGGTGGAGGGTAGCATGCAAACATTTTCAACTCACAGAGGCAACCTCTAGTTTTAAATACCAAAGTTGCCTGACGGCTATTCATCACTCCACGGTTCTCGCCTCACACAAACACGCCCACCCACACCCAAATACAGCTTTGTAACTTTGGAAGCTACCAGCGCCGGCTTTTCCCATCTTGGTTCATTTGCTCTTTACGTTTTCTGAGGAAAGAGGCAGAGGAGAGGGAGGGGGGAGAAAGCCTCACTCCACATTTCTATTCACCCTTTGAACATTTCCGGATTTTTCTTTCAGAGCACCACAGCTGCTGAGCAAATTACACTGAAATTAGGCAAGCTTTGTTTCAAGTGCGGCCACACAGAAACTCGCTCAGTGTGCTCCAAGAGTTCATACACACACATCCAAAATACCAACAAGCTTAACCGCAAAGACCAAATCATTACGGGGAAAATGACAGTGAACGCTTTAACCGTGGAACAAATACCAAAGCAAGTTGATGTTGCCTGAAGATACTGTTACACAAGCAGGAAAAAACCATCAGCCAAACAACAACAAAAACACACAACCCTCATCCAGCCTCTAATGGGATTTTCACACACACACACACACACACCCCCCCAAAAAAAGAGATTGGAAAAGTAACGTACTTTGCATATTACTTATTCAGCAATATACTACATAGCATAGCAGCTAAGCAGCATGTCAGTAGCTAATATTACTTGATACTTTAAGTAAAGCTTTTTTTAAGCATTAGGATTTGAATGCTATTAGCAACATTGTCATAAACGGAGGGGACTTCTTTTTTATTTTTATTTTTAAAAAGGAGACCGATAGAACAACCTTCTCCCTCCTATTAATTTGTTAGCACTGTACTTTCCCGGTCACTTTATTCCATTCATGATTAAAAGGCATTAACTCTGGACCCCCTCCAGGACTCACGGCTGTTGCTGCACTGCAGAGCTGCACTGGAAGAAGTCTGTCCTTTAGATGACATAATCACACAGATTCCCTACTACATATCCGAGGCTAGGAGAGGGGGAGGCAGGAGCTGATGACCCCACTCTCCCCTTGTCCAAATTCCTTCATCTCAGAAGAACACAGTATTGCACCAATGGTTACATGTAAACTGTTAATTTGTATTTTTATTTTTGGACACTGTTTTAGATCTTCCACTTCCACAGCTCCACTGCATGCTACAAGAGTATCTGAAGTTGCTACAGACTTACCTGAATAATACCTACCTCTGTACAGTCTTCCCCATCACCACCACCTTACTCTCTTTGGAGCTCCTTAAGGATTCTGCTTATTGATGCTGCTGATTCGGTTCTCTAAAGCCTCCCTCTCCCTCTCTCTGTGTGCATGCCTCTGTCTTTCCCCTCTCTTGGCTGCCTGCAAACTGGCATTACCCCACTCCGCTCTGCCGAGACCACTTTCACAAAGGTTCCTCGGCGAAGATCTGCTGCCGGCAAAGATGAGGACCGGTGGACCTGGAGGTTGCATTTGGATGCAGGGAGACCCAGACTGCTTGGCCGTGAAGCAAGCTGGGTACCACAGGACATCTCTCACGTAGGGCTGTGGCAAGGATGGGTGAGATAGGCATTGAAAGCACAAGTAGGCCACCACTAGGGTTGCCGTACACACATCCGGGGTGCAAAATGGCATCCGGGTGAATTTTTGCTGAACTGGGGGAAATGTCCAGGGAAACCCAGGTGTATGGCAAGTAGGGTGATTTTTTAAAATGCTTAAAAATTCTCCCAAAATTTAATTTTGGTGGGGGAGATGTTCCCCCAAAGAGCTCAAGAACTTCACGCCCCGCCCTGAACCCCCCCCCAAAAAAAGCTCAAGAACTTTTTCTGGATTTTCACTTTGGGGAATATGGCAACCCTTAGCCACCATACCTTAATATGAGTTGCTGCACGGGGCAATTTTTTTTTTTTTATAAGAATTTATTGGTTTTACAACAAACAACATACAAATATAACACCCACATTAACCCACCCCCAACTAGAAATAAACAAATACACAAATACCAATAATTCTTCTTCTTATGCTGTAAAAAAAAATTCTTGGTCGAATCTTGGTACAGACTTCCCCTGCCTTTTCACCTTTGGTTCCAATCCCAAATATTACTTTAATAACATCTTATACCATCATAATCTTAAAAAATCCAAATATCTAAAAATTAAAATTCAAAAGCTTCTTTTTAACAAATCCTGTTTCGTAATAAACAATATTTTCCCATTCTTAACTTAACATAAATCAAAACATGTTATAACTTCATATTAATTCCACACAAGATTCTAGTTCTTATCCCCTTATTTTCAATATGCATCATAACAAATATCTTCATTCACTATAACTGCTGTTAATAACAAAAATTTAAAATACCTCTTTTCTTTCTCTAAAAGCTTAAAGTCTTGACACACCGGTTTCAGGTTACCATAATACATTCTTTGCCTTTATACCTTAATATCGTTCACCCTATCCCCCTTCTGTCCATTTTCTTTGGTCGTCTTGCTCCAGAGCTGCTCCTCGAAGTATCCTTTTTCTTTACATAACCACAGATCCAGACTAAATCCAAAATAGTCCTTGCATAGAACATCAGGGTGCGCACCTTTTCTCCCAGCCTCTCCGGTTCATCATCACATTCTTCTTTTATTTGTAGACATAGACATAAAGTTCTCACCTTCACTCCCAAGCTCTCACCTTGGGAGTTAGATATAACAATTTTCTCCGTCCTGGGTCTGCCACCCCCAAAAGACGATCCATTACTCCGGAGTAGCCATACCTTTTCATCCTGTTGTTCAATCAGCCCCTTCAGTTCTGTGCCAAGGCTCTCCTCCAATGCAGCCATTTCCTGTACAGTCTCCTCTGTGGGATATAGCTTTTTTGACATATGACAGTTCAATATTTCCAATTTTCGGTTGAGCAGTTCCAGTCTCAATAAAATAATCCTTTCTTCATGGGTCCTTTCACAGTTCATAACCAAGTCAAAAACAAAGCCGAGCATGGCAGAAGCGGGCATAGGTGTCAAATTGCAGTTTCGGTTCTCAGACTTCTCCATCTTGCCAGTAACTTTCCATTCAGTCCAAGTCTTTCACGGCCATTTTCCCTGAATCCAGGGCGCAAGAATCGAAAATTTTAAAAAGAGATACTGTCCTCCTGTTTAATCCCCAAAGGGAAATCCAAAAGTCTCACTTGTCAAATTTTAAATACTTTGTAGCCATCGCTATAACAGCAGTCTCTTAAGCTGGTTATTTTCTATCTCCCGAGGGGAAAAAGGCAGGCTCCCTTTCCAAATGTCCCCCAGGTCGTCAACAAAGCACAAAAACAGATCCAATCCAATACTCACGACACCGGGATTCTTAAACTCCAACTTTGACAGGTAGAACGTTAACGCTCATCGCGGGGGCAACCGCCGCTTCGCGTCCCGGTTGGGGCATGTCCCCTGAAGCCCGGCTCCGTTTTCCCTTCACCCCCACTCCCCCTTTACAGGGGGAGCGAGGGAAGGGTTCGGAGCCATAGTGGGCATAGCCGGGGAGCCCAGGGTGCGGGACGCTCTTCCCGCACCCCATCGGAGCCCCGCTTTGCGGTAGCGGGGCTCCAACCCCCGGGACGGACTGGGTCGCCTCGCAGCCGAGGCAACCCACGACCGCTCCGCGATGTCGTCGCCGCCGGAAGTCGCTGCACGGGGCAATTTTAGCTCATAGTTCTCAAACATTCGGTGGAGAGGATGTCATGGGAATGCTGCCTCCATGGCCTACAGCCGTTGTGGGGGAAATGCTTCAAGCAGCACCCCGAGATCCCAGAGACCTCAGGCCCTGAAGGACTATGCACCAAACTGCCACTTCACAGGAAAGCATTGATAGTATGGGGGGGGGAGTGTGTCTTCTGACTGAAAGGGCTTACCAACTGGTCTTCAGAGCATGGATGGGGAATTTCCATTCCCTGATGAGGACAGTAGTCCCTAAAGTGTAAATCTGTCCAGAGGTTGTATGCCAAGGGTGGAGGTATTGGAGGGTGGGGCCGAGTGATGAGCAAGGCCAAAAGTGTGGGGGCAGCCTCCTTTTCCTTTGGTACCCCCCATTCCCTTCTTTACAACCCACCCAGAATTAGCCATGGGCTGTAGGTTCCCCACCCCTGGGGAATAACACCCCTTTCTCTGTCCTCCTTTACAGGTATCAAAGTTTGAAACTGGCATCTAGGAGCTTCAGAAGACCAAGCAGAGACCCACTGAGAGCGAGCATTTCTTTTCTGTCCTCTCACCTGGCATGAGGCCCACGTACAGGTTCCATTTCGCTATCATGGCTCAGGCAGCTTCTAATGAATTTTCCACACATTTATGAAACACTGCCTCTGTTCATGCTTGTTTTCTTTTCCCACAACAGTCCTGCTATCTCAGTGGACATACAGAATTCACTATACGAAACCCAGGATTTATATATTATTATTATTATTATTATTATTATTATTATTATTATTATTATTATTTATTTGAACGTCCTTGCATTGGCACTTTTGCAATTCCAATCTACCTTTGTTCTATTATTATACATCCAACCTATGCACGTAAGTGTTCCTATGGGCATGTTCCAAGGCAGTAAATGGAATTAAAGCAAGACAGAGGAATTGCACTGACTCAAAACAAAACAGAAAACGGAGCGCTGGGCCATCATTCTGCTGCTGGGCATTTAGCATGTTGGGAGTGCCCACCGCAGGATGAACGGCTAAGTTCCTCATCGTCATCTAAAAATACCCTCGCAGTGTGCTTCAAGAGGTCAACGCAACGTCGTTTTTCAGAAAGGCATTTGAACTTTCTTCATGTCGCTCAAGCAGAGAACAGATCCGTTCTAGCTTCCCAGCTGAAATACAACTTTATTCTCGTGCAACAGCTAAACCAAATCCGTTCTGCTCATTTGTGTACCTCTCTCTTGCTTCAGGCGTGGCATCCTCCAATTTTTTAGATGTTAATGCAAATCCTTTAGATGTTCAGCTGATTAGCTCCTAACAGGCTCTGCTGGAGTGAGTTATTAAAACTATACCCATTAAGTGCAGCTGAGGTGGAAGGAATACAAATGCACTTTTGTGAATTGTGTTTAAGCAGGTTAAGTGTGGTAACGTATCATTTCTTATTAAGCAACGTGCCACCGACTTAAGTAATACATCATTAACTTAAATGGGGGGGGAGACTTAACAAGCTGGTCCAGATGAACAGATGTCCTACACAACTGGTGTATATGTTGTCGGTCCACATCATTTCAGGGGACTGAAAACACTTGAAGATTCCAGCCTAAGCTATTCCCTGACTGGTTTTGCATACATAGGAAGAGAACTGAAACATTCATGCCCGCATCTTCAGTCAGAAATGGTGCAGCCCAGCAACAAATGCATCCTGTAGAGTTTCTGCTCAGCAATTTCCAGCTGTGCTGGGGCCATTCAGGTGCTTCAAGGAAGCTCACAGCAGGCCATGAAAGCAATATCTTCCCTGCTGTTTGCCCTGCACATCCCAGAAACATACACCACCACTAAGCCTGGAGACTCCATTTAATGATCATGGAGAATACCGATTGATAGATCTACACTCCAAAGGTTGTCTCTCCTTCCCGCCCCACCAACCAATCCTGCAGCCATCTGGGTAAATATCAGTTGTGCGAAGAAGTGTTTTCTTTTGTCTGGCCCCAAACAACTGCCAATCAACCTGACTGACAGATTTGTTTAGTTTAGTCATCCGCTGCATTTCCACAGTGAGCTGTGCCCAAAGCGGTTTACAAGAGAGTCCACTTGTTATCAAAACACAAGACATCGAATGGATGGGGAGAAATCAGCTGACAAAACAGTCGATTCAACTAAGACAAACTCAACAATTCAGCAAGCATGGTATAAATTCAATGTTACAAAAAGAAAAATAACTAGACTTAAATAAGGTATGGAGCAAAAACAAAGTTAACAGATGATTGAAAGACTCGGAATTCAAGTATTTAGGGGAGCAGGAGGGAAAAAAAAATCATCCCTAACACATAAATACTAGTTACAGGGGGGTAGCCGTGTTGGTCTGCCATAGTCGAAACAAAATAGAAAATTCTTTCCAGTAGCACCTTAGAGACCAACTGAGTTTGTTCTTGGTATGGGCTTTCGTATGGTATGAGCTTTCAGTGTATCTGAAGAAGTGTGCATGCACACGAAAGCTCATACCAAGAACAAACTCAGTTGGTCTCTAAGGTGCTACTGGACATAAGTACTAGTTTTATATACCGGTATTTCTCTAAACTGCTTTTCTTCATAAGGAGGATGTCCCAATCCAGCATAATTATTTGGGCTCCAGCATCGTTCCCAGTTCTGCAATGCCCTTTCTGAGCTATCGTGAGCAGAACTGCATACAGTATTCCGGTTCTGACAGCAGAATGGGTTTTATATTGGGGACACCTTTTTGGTGTAGACACAGAAAAGGATGCTACAGATTAGGGGTGGGGGAAAGTGACCTGTGGAAAGGCTCTACAGGTGTCTCGTTTGCTTTTGTGTGCGCACTTTGGAATACAGAGGAATGCTGGTGTTACCGCCACATCTGTAGTCAAGATGCATGGACACTCTTCAACATTATTCAAAGGCAACCTCCGCTTATCAGGCCCTGCAGATATTCAGAATTAGCATCACATCAGCATTCCTTTCAACCTAGTATTATTATGATCATAACGTTATGGGTATGCATCACCAAACAATCAGACCCAAACGCCCTGGGGATATGTTAAGAAACTTAAACAACGGTTGTGATTCCTTTAAGCCGTGGTCCTCTCAAGTCAATATTTAGCACACTGTGCGTTACCCAAGCAACCAAATGAGTAATCCTTCCTTTGAGATGAGACCACCCTCCCATTGCAGAGCAGACCTTCCTATTATATTCACTTTTAAAAAAATTGAATCGAAACACCACTGAAAAGATGTACTGGGCCTTACAGTGAAGCAAGTCCTGCAGTCCTGAGCATGTTAAGGGAGGGATCCCACAGCAAGACCACCCAGAGTGGGCAGGTTAGGCTCTAGTGGATCACTGTCTAAGCTGGGAGGTTCCTGGAGCAGTAGGGCTAGGCCAGCTTAACTCGCTCATCCTTGGCTCAGCTGGATAGATGTCAGCATATATTTCCCCATCCCAGCACACCCAGGAATCAGCTGGCTGAATTGAGATCAGTTGATTCTGGTGTAATCCCTTAAAATTATCCGGTTGGGAGCTGCAGGATTGTTGTGGATTTAGGCAAGATCCATTCCGCTTGGTCATGTGACTTAGTGATCCAGTTTAAGTTAAGCCAGCAAAAAGGATGGTGTACGCCAAACACAATGTCACATACTTTCAGACCCATGTTTACAGCCATAAGGACTAGAATTCTGTCTCGCTTTTAAAAACGTTTTCTCCTTAAGGCCTTTGGTCCTGGATAGCCTCTTGGGCAAATGTAACTCTCTGACCATGAGGCCAATTCTTTGGTTCCGTAGATCCTCAAAGCAACACCTCCACCGCTCTCACTACCAATGGTTGGAAAAGTCCATGTAAAATGGATAAGTGTTGGGCCTGGACCACCTACCATTCAGATCACTTTGCTAGAGTGATTTCTCATTAAGCAACTGGTGATGATCTGGAGGGTTTTCCTAATTTTGCTATGGACATTAAACTGATTTGTTTCCAATGAAGTGCCACACCGTTTAGAACTCAACACTATTCAACTGCGAAAGCTGTTAAAAAATATGCAAACTGCTTTAAAACTGCGCAGACAGACAACTGACATTTGCCTGTTTCTGATTCCCCAAAATGTGTCAAAGATGAAGCACCTAATTAAAGGATTCCTTTGACAAGTAGCATTAAGACAGATTCTGAGGTTTTTCTCTCACTTAAATTTGTTTGCATTTTAGATGATACTCAGATTCAGTATCGTGCTTTCAGTTGCACCTTCTGTTCCCACTTTCAACCACTGCCTGCCAGTGATTTTCTGTTACTGTAAAGGGGGGGAATCCTATGGCAAGATCTGCTGAGATGAAGAGTTTAGGATGAAGCAGATTTCTGGCTCAGCCAGACTTTGCCAGCATTAAATCCAGAACCCTGGCTCAGCTACCCCGGCTCAGCTGAGCCAAAGCCAGTGTAAGTCCCCAAAAGGGGCATCAAGTGGGATGGGGGCAGGGTGTGTGCTTAGGCTGGATTTTAAACCCATTCAACTCAATCACATGACCTGGCTTACAGGTGTCAATAATAAGACAGTAGGGATGCGGGTGGCGCTGTGGTCTAAACCACTGAGCCTTTGGGGCTTGCTGATCAGAAGGTCGGCGGTTCAAATCCCCACAATGGGGTGAGCTCCCGTTGCTCTGTCCCAGCTCCCGCCAACCTAACAGTTCGAAAGCACGCCAGTGCAAGTAGATAAATAGGTACGGCTGCAGCAGGAAGGCAAACGGCGTTTCTGTGCACTCTGGTTTCCGTCATGGTATTCCGTTGTGCCAGAAGCTGTTTAGTCATGCTGGCCCACGACCCGGAAAGCTGTCTGTGGACAAACGCCGTCTCCCTCGGCCTGAAAGCGAGATGAGCGCCGCAACCCCATAGTTGCCTTTGACTGGAATTAACCGTCCAGGGGTCCTTTACCTAATAAGACAGTCCACACCCTCAAGTTTACAATCTAAAATACAATCTAAAAGGGGGGAGGGAATTGGAGAGCGGTGTTCTTAAAGTGATGAGAATGAGTGCTTTGGGAGAGCACCATTTAGAACCCATCTGCATGGTGCTTGTGAAGCAGTCACATACCGTATTTTTCACTCCATAGGGTGCACCGGACCATAGGGCGCACCTCATTTTAGAGGAGGAAACAGGGAAAAAAATATTTTTCTGGTTTTCCTCCTCTAAAAGCCCTGTTTTTTTGAGGATCAGCTAAAGGTTTTGCAGCTTTTGTTGCAAAGGGGGAAAAGCAAAGAGGAAAAGCCCTGTTTTATGGGGTTCAACTCACATTTCTGCAGCTTCTAAAGGAAAGGGAGCCTTTTCTAGTGTTTCCAGACAGATAATCTAATCAGCCAGTCACATGTTGCTGGGGAAACAACCTCCCTCTGCAGCACATTCAACAATGGAGACCTGGGCAGGAGGGCAGGGCTGAAAGGGAGCCGGGACTCTTATCTCTCTCCCGATCTCTTGCTGATCAGCTGCTGAGTGGGGTCCTTTCAACACCCCCTTTTCTCTTTGTAATATAAAAAGCACGATCCTCTTTTGGCCCCTGGGAAATTCAGCTCCAGGGACCACCATTCACTCCATAAGACGCACAGATATTTCCCCTTACTTTTTAGGAGGGGAAAGGTGCGTCTTATGGGGTGAAAATACGGTAAGTGTCTCAACACACCTCCAGCCCACCTGCCATAGCAGACAAATGCAGGTGATCTGAGACCATGCTGTCCCTGGTATATCCTTGCCAGAATCCGTTAGAGATTCTGGAAGATGGGAGGCACTGCCAGCAAACGGCAAGAAAGACAAATGCTTTTAGCGCATGAGGAAAACCAACTTGACCAGTTTACTAGTTTTACACTAATGACCCTCCCCAATTACTCATTAAAAGTGTTTTGTGAATGTGCCCACAGGGGACATATTTTTAAGAGCTTACTTTACCTACGTTGTTATTGCCATCTAGTCACTATAAAGCTTGATTGCCTTCATCAGCTTTCTGGAGGCATAATTAACACTGATGAGGAGGAGATACATCTTAAGTGATTTTGCTTGGTGGAGTCTTTGAGAAAAAAGCAAGGTCATCAATGAACCAGAAGCGGAAGAGAAGACTATTGAAAAAAGGAGAGTTTGATAGAAGGTAAGAACTAGAAAGATAAAAATGTCTGGTGGGAAATGAGTTTCCAGGCTTATGCACAAGGACTCTTAACAATATTTTATGTGAGCGGCACTGAAGACCGTCCAAATAAAAGATCAATTTTCCTAACTCCAGCTTGAAAAGACATTTACAGTTCTGATGACTTATGCTTCCTTCAGGAACTGAGTAATGTATATTATAAGCACATGAATGCAGCACTTTACTCCCACTATTTGCCCCAAACAAACTTCTAAGCTTGAGCCAGACATAACTATGACTTAAAAACACACGAGGACAGCATATATATCCATTTTCCTACCTAGGCTTAGCCAAGTGATCCCCGGCTTGTTGCTTTGATAAGCTTCAGCACAAAACCTGCAGAGGTCATTTGGCGTTCAGAGTTCAGAAATCTGAAAAGGGGAAATATTTTTTTTAAAAAAATCCTTCCAGTAGCACCTTAGAGACCAACTAAGTTTGTTCTTGATATGAGCTTTCATGTGCATGCACACTTCTTCAGATACGAAAGCTCATACCAAGAACAAACTTTGTTGGTCTTTAAGGTGCTACTGGAAGGAATTTTTTTTATTTTTTTATTTTGTTTTTTACTATGCCAGACCAGGAGGAGACTCTTGAGAGTCCCATGTACTGCAAGAAGATCAAACTTATCCATCCTTGAAGAAATCAGCCCTGAGTGCTCACTGGAAGGGCAGATCCTGAAGTTGAGGCTCCAGTACTTTGGCCACCTCATGAGAAGAGAAGACTCCCTGGAAAAGACCCTGATGTTGGGAAAGATGGGGGGCACAAGGAGAAGGGGACGGCAGAGGATGAGATGGTTGGACAGTGTTCTCGAAGTGACTAGCATGAGTTTGGCCAAACTGCAGGAGGCAGTGGAGGATAGGCGTGCCAGGCGTGCTCTGGTCCATGGGGTCACGAAGAGTCAGACACGACTGAACAAAAACAACAAAATGGCAGACCAACATGGCTACCTACCTGTAACTGAAAAGGGGAGGCCGTGAAGCACTGTTTGAACAAAGAGAAAAGTATTAGGAGAAGCAGGAAATAAACCCTGCTGCATGCCAGTTTTACAAGAGAAAGCGCATTTTGAAAAGCAGCACCTCTACCTAAATGCATAGTGAAAAGCCTATTCCAGAGACAAGAAATATGGGATTACACGGGGAAAGACCACATTCATGTTCATATGATCAGTTACCTAGCAATAGTAATCCTTCAAGTCACTTCATCTCCAATATATTTACACTGACCCAAAGGTTAATCAGAGGCTGAGGGGGTGAGAGCCCTTGGATAATTAGGGACTCAAACTTGCCTCTGTTTCAGCTCAAGATAAGATCATCCTGTCAAGTACACCCAGATAAGCAGAGTGAAGAATTCACTATAAATTGAGACCACAAGCGTAAGTCTGAGGATAACACCGTGTTGCTGGCTCCAGGTGCCAGCCCAACGGCGACACCATCTTTGCTGCCCTAATGGCAAGAAGAAACAAGTCTGTGAACCAGAAGGACCTATTTGTGTGAGTAGAAAGACACTGTCCTTCTGTTGAATGGGAAGAGGGCAGTGTAATGCAATCAAGCCCAATCCAGCCTAGTTCCACGTTCTCACAAGAGCCAACCAGATGCTTATGAGAAGCTCGCAAGCAGGAGCTGAGGGCAATAGCACACTTGTGATTCCTGCGCATAAGCATGTGGCATCTGAACACAGCCATCGTGGTTGGTAGCCAGCAATTGCCCTCTCAACCATGAATTTGTCGAATCATCTCCTAAAGCCATCCAAATTGGTGAATATTACCACATCTTGTGGAAACGAGTTCTATCATTTAACTATGCGCTGTGCGCAGAAACACAGGATATATATAAGCCAGCCGCAAAATGGCTTCTTAAACCAAGGAATGTCTAGTTGCCATTTTGGGGCAAGGCAACTCCAAAGTCTTAATTTTCAAACTATGGGCGGACTGCGATTGATTACCAATTAAACATCTGGCTAGTTCAAATGACAACCTTGAGCTAAGTTAAGAATTTTGAGAACTTAAAGAAGAAAAGTCACTTGATCCAGGGACAGTCCACGTATATATTGGCCTAATCTGACCTCTTTTTCTCTCTTTTTTTAAAAATGATTTTTATTTTTTATAAACTATAACAACCACAAAGAATAAAAAATAAATTCACATACATTATTCTGTTTGGCATATATTGCCGTGACTTCCCTCAGACCTTTCAAATGGCTTTCAGATTTCTATCTTAATTATAATCTGACCTCTTTTTCTCAATGGTGACTCAGGCTGCACACAAAAAAAAGCATTTTGGTTCCTTAAATTCATTCCAATTGTACAGATGAAATATAACTGATAGGATTCTACAGGATGTGTCGTTAGTGTGTTAAAACAGTCTGGATCCAAGGATCCCTAGGCATGCATCTTCAGATGGTAGAGATGTCAGGTGTCATCCTGGTACCTTTGATAGCTAGGTGCAAAATGCGCCTGGCGCCTGGCTAATTTCAAACACTGACTGTGTGAAGAAGTGCTTTCTTTTGTCTTCCCTGAATATTCCAGCTCCTTGGGCTAGCTCAAAGTTCTAGTATTATGAGAGAAGAATACTGTGAGAGGTGGCAATGTGCCAAAGCATGGACAAGCACATGCGTTTTTACATGTGTTCAGAACAGCCAGCTTCAGTGAACAGGTGCGAATTTTGTTACAGTTTGACCGACAAACTTGATTTTAACCAATTAACCAGGCACCATTTGAGAGGTAGAATTAACCTGCTTTCTCCCTCCACTTCTAAACTGTTGCCTGCTACGTTACTCACCCTTCTCAGGCAACAGAGCTGGGGAAATGAATTCGACAGAGGTGCGGCTGGCTGGTGACTGGAGGAAGGAGGGTGTGGGGCAAGGTTAGGTTTAGGTTAGGTTAGGTTAGGATCGTTGAAGATGTGTACATGTTGCTGAAAGAAAGAGTTTACACTGTTATGAAACTAAGCTTATGAACCATCACTGAAACTGTTATGTTCTGTAAGAAATAAAGACCTCTTATTGTTGAGCTAAGAAAATATCGTCGTTCATTTGTTCCAGAGAGTTATATAGGCTCTTGAGGAGGTGAACTCAGGGAAAGGACAAAACTAAACTGAAGGGTGACAGTTTGTGTCTTGGAGTTCCCTCAGGAGGGGCTAGCGGGCGGAAACCCTGGTATTGCCACAGAGTTGCTAAGAGGGCTTAGCTAACTGATATAGTGAGGGGATCTAATAAAGAGAGACCCCGAACTGTCGGCAAAGGAGAGGTTAACCCCTGAAGCCCAGAGCAGAGGATATAACCGGCCACGGCCGCTGGACAGGAAAACTCCCGTTACTAAGAAATTCCCAGATTATTAATAAAAGGGAAGTGAAATAACAGACGGACCTCAGAGGGACAGGTGGGGTGCATTGTAATTTGACCCAGAACACCTGATTAAAAATTCACTTAGTAATGAGGGGAGAGTCTGAAGTGGAGGTTCGTCGCATTAAAGGCTGGCCCCTGCCTTGCCTCTAGAAGGAACCCATAGAAAGACCAGCCTGCAAGTCTTCTGAGCAGTTTGTAAAGATGTGGTTCTGCTCAGCTCCAGGAAGCCGGTTACTTTTCTTAAGAACTATTGGTTTTATGCACTCACAGATTCGTGCAAACTTAACTAATTAGGCTGGCAGCCCTAATTTCTATTTGTCAAAGCTATGCATGTACTCACATTTATATGCCTTTTGTTCAAAAATTATATAAAAGCGAGCATCTGGCTTTCTTTTCTTTTCTATAACAGTTCTAGCGCTCACAGCCATTGACAGAAAATGGGAAACACAGCTCCCACCTACTTGGTCTGAATGTTATGTGGTAGTAATTTTAAAGTCCACTTGATTTTATAATATTCTTATATAAAATAATTATAAATAATATGTGCCGTGCCTTTAATGGTGGGGAAAGTGGGGGGGGGGGTTTGCAATGCTTTAAATAAATAAATCAACGTCCCCGAAGGCTAACAAAATCAATAACTAAATCGCTTTAAAGTGGGGAGGAAAACTCTCGGCAATTTTACACATCAGCCCTATGAATGGGTGCTGGGTGGTACAAATGACATCAACAGAATCAAGCAATGGAAGAGAAGTCGAGTTCTTTCCAAAATGCCACGGCAAATGATGCAACGGTGTTTCTCAAGCTCCCATTAGCCAAGACACAGTTTATTCTGAATTAGAATGTGGAGTCACGCTTCACTCTTGCACTTAGAAAGATGTACTTGGAGAGTATGGAAAAGTACAGAAGTTACCTATCCCAGAGGAGTCTCTTGGGGTTTTTGTTTTTTTGCACTATGCAAGCATCTGGGTGTGCCTCCTGATTGGAAGGAGACGAAATCCAGAGGAGTGACTCATGCAAATGCAATGGGTAGCCTCCTCTAGAGGGAGTGCAATCCAACTCTTCATTAGAAACGAGCAAGTGGGACCTGCAATAAAATGTTGCAGCGTGCAGTGCTCCTGTTCCAGGTTCCTGTCAGCTCTGCCTGAATACAGTTGAGCAGAACTCTATTACATCCCCCCTTCCCTGGGTTTCCAGATCTGAGCAACAGGCATTCTGCAGCCACTGAGCATACTCCAACCTTCATCGGGATGTTTTGTCGCGGTTCTGGTTTTCTCCTGCTTAGGATCCCCTCTCCCCACAAAAAAGGTTTGTTTTCCACTTCTGCCCAACTTGCTGAACATGCCAGGACTTGCCTCTTGCTTCTCAGTAACCTGACTGCCTAGCCATCATCATTCAGCACCTGGGTGGACAATTGGTATAGACAAGTTGAGCCTCAAAACAAAATGTTGTGTTTGGGAGAGAACCTTCAATGTTCTCTCTTCTCAGGCAAAAGGCTGCCCAGAGCAAGGCGGCAAGAAAGAAAGGGCACAAACAGGCACCCCTAGTTGGCCAGAGAGCAAGAGTAAGGAATTGGTGGTTGCTGATGGCTGGCCAGAGAACAAGAGATTGGGTGTGTGCCCGTTACACCCACATTTCTCTTCCTCTTGCCTTCTTTTCCTGCCACCACTCCATTCCATTTCTCCTCCCTTTGGGTTTTCAGTTCCCCGCTGCCCACCCTCAACAGAATTTTTTTATTATTATTATTTCTGCCAATCTTGGGGTTATATGGAGACAATCAGTCAGGTCGTCTATCTACAGTGGTGACCAGAGGAGGAATGGCCACTGAGAGGAGTGCAGAAAGAACATACATTATGGTGCAGCAGCAACAGCAAAACTGGGTGCCTTCATCTGCCCCAGCTGCAACAACACATCTCTCTCCCCTATTGGTCTCTACAGCCACAGCAGGAGCTGTAACTTCTCCAACGGTTTGACTTCACCCCTGAAGGCACACTCTTCCATTGTCTCCCAAGACAGACGGATGCCAGCTCATACTTCCGCAGGCTTTTTGACATTTTGGCTACTTTAGCAAGCTCATTCAGAGAACTGGATCAGAATTAGAATACAGGATGGTGTTCAAACTTAGCACAATTGCACCCCTACGGCTAGCCTGAAAGAGGCAAGCTCAGAACCCTGAATCATGCAGAGAAGCAACGGACCATCTTCTCTGAGCTGTAGCATTTGGCCTCACGGGGACTCTTATTTATTCAATATATTCCTTGCAAGCCACTCATAGTTTGGGAATTACTGTACTCGACAGATTTCCCTCAGCTCCCACATGAAATTTCACTACATAAACAAGTACTAACTTGGGGGAAATAACTCTGCTCACTAGTTTACAGGAGTGCTTCTGACAGCAACTGTAATATATTTCCTCGAGAAATTTTCCATTTCAGGACTCCAAGGACCTATATATTGACACATCCATAACATGCAAATATGTACACACAAATCACTGCAAATGTAAATGTGTGCTCTGAAAGCCAGTTCTGTGCAGGGAACTTTCGTAGCCAAATAAATGTGAATGCTGGGAAAGGTGTCAGGTTAGGAAGGAGGAGGAGCCAAGGAGGAAAGGCGAGGAAATGAACTATTGATTGATTGGTGTATTTTTTTTAAAGCCCCGATTAGTTCCTTCAGAGGTAAGCAGTGATTATTTTAAAGTTCATGAGTGAAGCTGTCTTGAGGAAGGGCCATGACTCAAGCTCCATTTGCACTGTACATTTTAAAGCAGTATCATGCCACATCCAACAGTCACAGCTTCCCCCAGAGAATCCTGGGAACCATAGCTGGAGAGTGCTGAGAATTGCCAGTGTGGTGTAGTGGTTAAGAGCGGTAGACTCGTAATCTGGGGAACCCGGTTCGCGTCTCCGCTCCTCCACATGCAGCTGCTGGGTGACCTTGGGCTAGTCACGCTTCTTTGAAGTCTCTCAGCCCCACTCACCTCCCAGAGTGTTTGTTGTGGGGGAGGAAGGGAAAGGAGATTGTTAGCTGCTTTGAGACTCATTAGGGTAGTGATAAAGCGGGATATCAAATCCAAACTCCTCTTCTTCTTCTCAAACAACTCTGTTCCCCACAGAGAGCGACCATTCCCAAAGTGAAAACAAAATAAAAAATAAAAAGTCCTTCCAGTAGCACCTTAGAGACCAACTAAGTTTGTTCTTGGTATGAGCTTTCGTGTGCATGCACACTTCTTCAGATAAAGTGTGCATGCACACGAAAACTCATACCAAGAACAAACTTAGTTGGTCTCTAAGGTGCTGGAGGAGACTCTTGAGAGTCCCATGGACTGCAAAAAGATCAAACATATCCATCCTTAAAGAAATCAGCCCTGAGTGCTCACTGGAAGGGCAGATCCTGAAGTTGAGGCTCCAATACTTTGGCCACCTCATGAGAAGAGAAGACTCCCTGGAAAAGACCCTGATGTTGGGAAAGATGGAGGGCACAAGGAGAAGGGGACGACAGAGGATGAGATAGTTGGACAGTGTTCTCGAAGCAACTGGCATGAGTTTGGCCAAACTGCAGGAGGCAGTGGAGGATAGGGGTGCCTGGCATGCTCAGGTCCATGGGGTCACGAGGAGTCGGACACGACTGAACGACTGAACAACAACAAGGTGCTATTGGAAGGATTTTTTTTATTTTGCTTTGACTATGGCAGACCAACACGGCTACCTACCTGTAACTATTTCCAAAGTGGTTTAACAGTCCATCCCTCTTCCCAGGTAACATTGGGAATTGTAGCTTCCTGGGTGTTATAGGGGATCTCCCAACCATTCTCAGATGGGGCCTCAGATATGGTGCACAAGTTTTGCATGAATAAGATGTCAGGTTTAATCCCTGATATCTCTAGGCGAAGAAGAACCTCCAGCAGTAGAGCTGCAAAAAGGCTCAGTGGTTTATATCACCCACCTATTATATGATCCTGGTCTAGTCTCATGACTGGTCTCTCAATGCTGAGTGTTCAAAATCAGGTCCTATACCCTGCTCACAAAGCAACAACCCTGTACCTGATATTGGAACACTCAGCATTAAAAGACTGAATATTAGTCATAAGACCAGAGCAGGTCATACGTTACTCATGGACAGCCCCACTTCTGGACTGGGGGGTGACTGGCTGGAGCAAGAGGGGAAAGTGAAGTACCTGAGGATATAGAACGCAGGATATAGGACAAAATCCACATTGTCAAGTCTTGGCCTACATCACAATTCATTATGCCTTTTGTTGGAGTCGGAGACTTTTTTGTTGTTGTTATATTTTTGTAAGCATAGCAACCCAGTCTCCAAGAAAGTACTGAAATTTCAGAAATGCAAAGTGAACATCCCTCCAACAGAAAAGAGACATGTCAGGAAAAATATATGTGCCATGGGAAGGTGTGGTAAAAGGCTTAGATAATCATCAGGAAGGGATTTCAATTAGCTTTTTATTGACTTTAAAGAGCAATGGCTGCAATTCTCAGCGCAAAGCCTCCTGGAGATTGTTTGAGAGTTGCTTTCCCCAACATTTTTTAGAAAGCTTAACTAATTCACTGTCTATTCTTACTTTTCAGATGGAAATTAACCAAAAGATGGATTTGGCGTAGGGGAGTGGAAAGGAATTGGACATTCACACTCGTTGCAGTATCAACAGATGAGAAACACTCCTCAAGTGAACATGCAAAAGGAAGATCTTGAACTTGGAACACATTATTTATTATAAAACAAATGAGAATGGAGGTAACCTATGAGATTCAGGTGCCATTATTGATATGAATCTCCCAAAACAGATACTCACTTATCTTTAAAACAGCACAAAAGGCATTCCCAATTAATTTGTCTGAAGGCCACTGAAACATGTTGTCTGCATGGCATTAAAAACCAGCAATCATATTTTGGTTATTCCATCGTAATTATTAGGCTGTGTTTCAGTATTCTAACCCACTCTAAATCTGCAGAGGGGGAAAAGTACAATTAAAGACCATACACTGTGGTACATGTCTCCAATGTAGAAGAAAAAAGCAATATGGCATGGTGGGATGGTGCCTATTCTACAATCTCTCCCAACAAAGCAAGATTCTCAGAGCACAATCCTATATCTGTCTCCTAAGAAGCATGTCCCACTGGTTTCAATGGGGCTTAGAACCAGGTAAATGACAACAGGATTGCTGCTACAATGAAGATCTCATTTCTGATATTCATCCCTATGCTAAACAGCCAAACATCTGTACAGTGAATTAAATGAAAAATAAAACTTTTGTGCAAATAAATTCCTTAATATTAAATGTACAGAAAAAGCATTACAGATGGCACATGCTACTTAAAAAATGCATATGTGAAGATACCTTTTTGTAAAATAATATAATAATAATATAATTTATTGTTTGTACCCCGCCCATCTGGCTGGGTTTCCACAGCCACTCTGGGTGGCTTCCAACGAAGATTAAAATGCACTGAAATGTCACACATTAAAAACTTCCCTAAACAGGGCTGCCTTCAGGTGCCTTCTAAAGGTAGTTGTTTATCTCTTTGACATCTGATGGGAGGGCGTTCCACAGAGTGGGTGCCACTACTGAGAAGGCCCTCTGCCTGGTTCCCTGTAGCTCTGCTTCTCGGCGCTGGACCTCAGTGTCCGGGCAGAACGATGAGGGTGGAGACGCTCCTTCAGGTATACTGGGCCGAGGCCATTTAGGGCTTTAAAGGTCCTAAACTTTGAATTGTGCTCGGAAACGTAAACATAAGCTATTTAAGCATACATAGAGAACTGCACAGATGCTCTGAGCATTCCCTCTCAGAAAGGACTCTAAACCCTCACCTTTTCAATTATTTTTCATTTAGTCAATGCAGCAGGAACTAAAGTGAATAAGGGGGGGGGGACAATAGCATCCGTTATTTCTCCAGTAAGTTAAAACAGGTGTTTGATAGGAAGCTGTAAAATAGATGGTAGTGCGATAACACTGTGGTAGATGAGCCTTTGGGGTCTGAGGCCCTGCACACCTGGATTTTGGTTCCCGCTGTGGTTCAGCTTCTCTGTTAACCAATGAGCAACATGAAGAAAACACAAAACAACTTGAGGACGATCCAGCAACTACAAGGTGCAGAGCAGTTATTTGTTTTGCTTTGTTCTGCCAGTCAAATAATTATCAAACACTGAACACATTATTGTCTCTGGTCTTCCTTATCACTTCTGTTGTTGTTCAGTCGTTCAGTCATGTCCGACTCTTCGTGACCCCATGGACCAGAGCATGCCAGGCACGCCTATCCTTCACTGCCTCTCGCAGTTTGGCCAAACTCATGGTAGTAGCTTTGAGAACACTGTCCAACCATCTCGTCCTCTGTCGTCCCCTTCTCCTTGTGCCCTCCATCTTTCCCAACATCAGGGTCTTTTCTAGGGAGTCTTCTCTTCTCATGAGGTGCCCAAAGTACTGGAGCCTCAACTTCAGGATCTGTCCTTCCAGTGAGCACTCAGGGCTGATTTCTTTGAGAATGGACCTTATCACTTTAAGTTACCAAAAAAACCCAAAAACCCTTAGACTTCCAGAATCATAGAACTGTGGAGTTGGAAGAGACCCCGAGGGTCATCAAGTCCAACTCCCTGCAATGCAGGAATCTCAGCTAAAGCATCCTTGACGGAAGACTTCAGAGTCGGTCTTTCCTAAAGCGTTAAAAAGAAGTACCGTGTCAGATCACATGGAGATTCCTCATCACAGAAAATGACGCTGCTGACTTGTGCCACGGTGACGACAGACTGTGCACCTCCTTTCTCCTTATCCTTATCCCCATGTCCCTGTTCAGAGATGCCTCCAGTTGTAGCATGTGTGGAGAAACCAGGCCATCTGTCTTCATTGAGGGAAATAACTCTCCGGAAAGAGTTGCAAGGGAAGGAGTATTTGCTCCTAGATGTGGGGGCATGCATGACCCCCCAAGGACTGGGGAGAAGAGGGCCTTCATTCCTCATTGCTATCAGATGACTTCATGGTGCAGTAATGAATGGTGGACTGCCATATACAAAAGGGATTTCTTGTCCGGTTTTCCTGGAAGTCAGCACGTATGTGGTCAATTGACTGGTGTTTCAATGCAACAGTGAAAAGCACCAAATCTAGATTGGATGGGCATGCCCACTGAATGGAACAACTTGCCCCAAATACGAGAAATTGAAACCTGGCCCACCTCAAGGAGTGATAGAAGGCATTGCTGCTTATAAAACAGTCACAAATCAGAATGAAATCGTAATGGCCACCAAAATAGATGCTGGAGGCCACAGCTGTCCACCTGCCTACGTAGTCGTAGGTACTCAATAAATTTGCCGCTCTTGGTCCCAGGTCATTCCTGACAGTGCTCAATGCTAAATGTTCTGGAGGCACCATGTGTGTCAAGCTGTGCCTCCATCTGGGAAACCCCAGGCATGCGTGAGAAATTTTGTTTACAAGAAGTTGGGCTCCATTTGCTACTGCGCCAGCCCAAGTCATTGCAATGACAGGGACTGATAAATGGAGTTAGTGTTTATGTGTGGTACTTTCTGGGCTCGACGTGGCTGGGACAGCTGCATTTTCAATCCAATTGCAATCACTAGGGCTGTGTGCAGTCCATACTTCTGTAAGTCTGTCCTACCAGCACTGAATTTATCCCCATTGGTATAACCCTTTCCATTCTAGATATAAGTTCCTAGCTGTCGTGAACATCTGAGAAGGCTTAGGAACACCCAATAATATTTGGTGACAATTCAGAACCAACAGAGGTATAGAAGAGGGTTTTCGGTGGTTAGTGGACAGGGAACCCTGCTCTTTCCTGCTGTTCTTGATTTCACCCCTACTATAGGCACTGCTGCTTCCCAAACCATCTAACCCATCTCTCCGTAGGAACACAGGAAACTGTCTTATCAGACTACCAATCTATTTGCATGCAAAGCACTGAGCTATGGCCTTTCCCATGAACTTCTCTCCATCTATATGCTCCATCTATATACACATTACTTCTGTTGTTGTTCAGTCATTCAGTCGTGTCTGACTCTTCGTGACCCCATGGACAAGAGCACGCCAGGCATGCCTATCCTTCACTGCCTCCCGCGGCTTGGCCAAACTCATGTTAGTAGCTTCGAGAACACTGTCCAACCATCTCATCCTCTGTCGTCCCCTTCTCCTTGTGCCCTCCATCTTTCCCAACATCAGGTTCTTTTCCAGGGAGTCTTCTCTTCTCATGAGGTGGCCAAAGTTACACATTACTACCATGGTCTTATTTGCCCCAAAATTAAACTCCCAAAAGTTGAAACATGAATGATATATAAAATAATCTAACATTGCTCAAAATAAGCAAATGTACTTTAGAACCTGGGTTTGCTTAGAGACTTTTTTTTTTGTCTGTGGTGTAATGGACACAAAGGCCCAGTGTTGCCATACATGTCCTGCACACTTGCATCTTGCGATGAGTAAGAAATATAGTTATGGAGGCCAGAGAATGTAAGTCAACAATGGGCTGAAGAGGAAATGGGACAAAGAAGCGTTTAAAATGGGCAGAAATGGGAGGAGGATCAGATCAAGGGTTCTGCCCAAGCCTTCCAGGTCACCCAGCTTCCATTATTTCCTTCGCCGTGGATAATTTCCTAGCCAAGACTTGTAGTTTAAGCAACAGCTGCAGCGTTTGTGGCTACCATCCTTTCCCCTCCCCACACTAAGAGATACAGCATACCCCTTTCAGGAACCACATGCTATTAACTGAAGCAACAACTTCTGCCAAGACTTCAACAGAGCTGTGTTAGTGATGTTAAGTAAAACAATCACTTTGGCGCTATGATTGCTCAAATACCACTCCTGCCTGATCTGTACTCCCAGAAGCCCCCTTTTAAAGCCACGAGAAACTTCTCTGTGCTTTCATAACAAGAAAACAAAATTTCATCCATGGCACTCAAGTGCAGAATGCTTTTAACAAACTAGAACACAAGACTTATATTAAAAGTATATTTTCCTACTGGAGAAAAGAAAAGATGAGATTATGTATTACACACCTACAAAGTTAAACACCAAAAAGCAAGTCTTTCGCTGCACAGAAAGTTATCCTTCAAAACCAAGAGTTTTCATGTTGCAGACAGCATATATTTCATGGCAGAGTCTTCTAGCCAAAGTCCATAATTGTAAGGACGTTCAGTGGTTGCTCATGAGTAAAGCGCCAGACGCAGAACTTCTAAAACTAAGTTCTTTATTGTGCACAGCTATGTACAGTGGAGCAAAAGATCAAACGTCCATCTCATCCCTCCGCAGAGTCCAGGAATGACCCCTTCCGGTTCTTTGTCCAGCAAAAAAGCGCGGGATTCTGAACCCCCGCCTCCCCCTTCCGCGTCCTTCCTGCCTGCGCCCTCGGAGCGTGGGAACCTGACCCCGTTCCCCGCTTTCCCCTCGGCGCGGAGGCTCTGTGATCCTCTCACAGTCCCTGCACCGCCTTCCTGCCTCTGACTCCCCCTCCCCACCGGAGGAATGGTTGCTTCCGGTTGAGGAGGGGGAGGACGAGGGGAGGGGGGTTTCCTGACAATAATAATGGCTTAATTCCATTCCTCTATGTCTTTTATACAGTGTTATGTCTCCTCCTTGAAAATGGATATCTCCTTGCATCTTTTCACCACTCCTGAAGGCTGCAGCTGTACAACCATTAGCCAAGAGTTTAGAAAGTCAAGGTTTCACTGCTCCACCAGTGCTTTTCCAACTCTACCACCCCACCCCCACCCCCCAAAAGAAGACCTCATTTCCTGGGGTGAGAAGACATTATGTTTTCCCCTTCTACTGCAGAGAAGGTTAAACCATGGGCTTTGCCTTGCGAAATGAAGCGGGCAGAGTCCCACGCAATGGACTCAAAATTAAAAATACAGAACCAAATCTGGCACACTGGGACATACACGGGCCCAACCCACTTTGACAAAAGAGCCTGTAACAATAGCTGGAGGTTCCCTTTCCACACGGATGCAGGAACAAACAGGGCTGCCAGCCAGCCAGCATTTCACCAGTAAATAAAGCAACCAGTTCTGACAACAGAAAAGCCAGTACAATTCAGGATTCGGCCAGATTTCACCTGGCTCCACCTATACCTTATCAGATTGTGCCCTGTATCCTTTCTAACCTGATGCACGCCTCCAGGCTCCACCCTTTTTTGTGTCAGAATTTTTGAGATGATGTGGTGAAGCCTAATACCGTTGCAGGATCTAGCTACAGGTGGGTAGCCGTGTTGGTCTGCCATAGTCGAAACAAAATAGAAAATTCTTTCCAGTAGCACCTTAGAGACCAACTGAGTTTGTTCTTGGTATGAGTTTTCGTGTGCATGCACACTTAAGCTCATACCAAGAACAAACTCAGTTGGTCTCTAAGGTGCTACTGGAAAGAATTTTCTAATTTTGCAGGATCTAGCGTTCGAGTTTCCTGCTCCAAAACAAAGCTCTCAACGAAAAGAAACTGGGGAGGCTGCCGCCATTTCCAGCTACGATGGGAAATCCAATACGACCAAACCTGCCGCAAACTTCTCTGCCTTTGTTGAGGGAGGGAGAACACACTTGGCAAGCACTTAATAACTGCAAACAAGCATCCCTATGGCCTTTTCGCTGCTCAGAGAACATTAAATTGCGAATTCCACACACTAATCGGAATCCTCCTCCAGTAACTTAGGGGGCCAAGGTGTAAGAAAAAAGACCTCCAAGATACCAGGGGTAACAGGCTTGCGGTAGCTTTAGGAGGGGTGTTATCTTGGACACAATTTTTAGACTATTTTCCATAAAGAGATGTGAAATCTGAAGATGCTGCAGCTGGTTTTTATTGGTTAAAACACAGACCCAACACAAATAGAAGAAGATGCCTTCACCCCAGTTTGGTTCCGGGGTGGTTCCCGGTTTGGTTCCCCTTTATCACATACACAGCCCAACAAGACAACAAATAGAATCCCCCAACAGCATATGAATCAATCTGGCTAACCTGATTCAAAAATACACACTCACACCCTGCTCACACACAAAAAAACGATTCTCACTACAGCCAAACAAAGGCAACCAACCACACCCTAAGCCACACTCAACCTCTCTCACCACCACCATTCCCTGCAAGACTAATTGCAGCCAGTTAAGAGTCGTTAACTAACATGAGTTTGGCCAAACTGCGGGAGGCGGTGAAGGATAGGCGTGCCTGGCGTGCTCTGGTCCATGGGGCACGAAGAGTCGGACACGACTGAACGACTGAACAACAACAAGAGTCGTTAACAGGTTTTCCACACCTATCAGCTGATCACCCATTCCCACCACCCTTCTGAGTAATACCCCTCCCCACTCCCTCACTATATTTAAGGGTCTGGTGACTTCTGTTTCAGTGTATCTGAAGAAGCGTGCATGCACACGAAAGCTCATACCAAGAACAAACTCAGTTAGTCTCTAAGGTGCTACTGGAAAGAATTTTCTATTTTGTTTCACCACCAAGGAAATACAATAAGTGAATAGTAAGAGAACCCATACAAGTAACACTGACACAACCCCTCATACACACTATGTGGAATAACAGAAGCATAACCACCCGACCCCAGCCCACTCGCCAGTCCCCTCCTTTTTCTTCTTCTTCCTAATTGTTCAAACCAATTCATAAACCAAGAATTTATACATTGATCACTAATAATGAAACATACGTTGCAGATATTTTTCCACATTTATTATGGTATTTTTGTGATATACAAATGACATGAGAAAATGCTGGCATACCTATTTGTATAATGTTATTCTTGTTTATAAAACCCAATTAAACAACAACAACAGCCCAACACTTCTTTACACATCAAGGGGTGTAAAAGGAACAATTTACGTCACAAAAAAGTCAACCATTTAAAACCAAGTAAGCAAATTATATATACTTTATGTATATGTTTATATATACTTACTCAAAAGTTATTTGATTAGTTTTTTACTGTTTAAAATTTATGTGAGGTGTTGTTCATTTTATAGCTCCTGATAATGGCCTAAAACAACTACAGACCAAAATGTGTTGGGCTTTTTTTTTTGTTTGTTTACTAATAAATCCACATTTTTAACTAATAAATTCCAGCTTGAGATTTTGTATCTCTCTTTCTGGATTGCTTTGGATGCTTACTTTTGGAGTTTTGTTTTGTTTTGTATCTGTCCAAACAAGTTCCCAACTCCTAAAAACTGACCCAGCCCAGTCTTGAATATGGAAGCATTTAATCCCACAATGCATCAGTCCTGTGCCATCTTTTTTTCAAATAACCATGGCAAATGGGCTTCCTATGTTTGTGTGGTGGGCAGAGGGACGGGGAACCTGGTTTAAGGAGCCATAGCTTATACAGGTGAAACTCGAAAAATTAGAATATCGTGGAAAAGTCCATTTATGTAAGCAATTGTTTTCATTAGCTACTGGAGTTTAATATATGAGATAGACTCATGACATGACATGCAAAGCGAGATATGTCAAGCCTTTGTTTGTTATAATTGTGGTGATTATGGCGTACAGCTGATGAAAAGCCCAAAGCTGAAATTGTTAATTTGGGGTTCTCATCAGCTATACGCCATAATCATCACAATTATAACAAATAAAGGCTTGATATATCTCGCTTTGCATGTCATGGGTCTATCTCATATATTAGTTTCACCTTTTAAGTTGAATTACTGAAAGAAATGAACCTTTCCACGATATTCTAATTTTTCGAGTTTCACCTGTATATCTGAGTTTCTAACACTCGAAAGGTGGCCTCCATGCATGGGATTCCTCCGCCATGGGCAATAGGGCCAGAGAGGCAGATATTCACTTCACTTGTTCTCTCCCAATGCTAAGCTAAAACTAGCTTGGTGCTTATCCACTTTCCTGAGCTCCCAAAGAGAGTAAGACTTATTCTAGGCACACAGGGCTGGGAAGTTTTGCAAAACGGAAAAGAGAATTTGAAGTACCTTTCCTTGCCCCCTGACCCCACACAAATGGGCCAGTGTTTCCTGAGGACCTACCCTAAAGGCTCCCTTAGAGTAGAGTTATAGCTGGAGCACTGCATTCCCTTGAACAAAAGGCAGCCTTCTCCATAAGCAGGAACGATGCGCAGCTGTGCCAGCCTCAGAGCTTGCGCAGAAAGCAAACATGCCTAGCTGGCAACCACAGGTTCAGTGCAGACCAGGACAAACAGTGCAGACCCACTGCAACCTCCTAGCTGAAAGCTTTCAGTCCCAGCAGGTTTTGGTGCACTACAAAATGATGCAGCATGTCCCCTGTACAACACACACACACACACACACACACACACACACACACCCCTTTTGAGACTTAGTGGGTCTAGTCTTCCTGTCTCAGAAATCACTAAGAAAAGGTGTGGGTCTTCCTCTCTCAACCTAAGGCAATGTCATCGGAGAAGGAGTAAACAAAGATCATGCATCATCATACAAGAATGCCCCAAAATAACTTCTTACTCCCAACCTTTTTGGTGCAACAGGAGGATGGGATCTCTCCACACGAACAAGTGCATTTTTTAAGAGGGGGTCAGAAAGCCTTTTATCTCCTCTGCAAAGGGGACCTTGATAAAAAGCAGCCTTTGAATATAATATCCTTCCCTCTTAACAAAATTAAAGGGAAAGCTTGTTATGGGGAGTTAAGCTGTTCTGCTTATATTAGCGGCCTATCGTTTAAAAAAAATCAGCAGAGAAGCCTGAATATATCACTTTATATGCTTGGCCTCAACCCTCAGCCCACCCTCCCTTTGCATGTCTGGCTGGCTGACAAGACTTTCAGATAAATAACAGCAGTACTGTTCACTTTCCAATTTCTGAACTCCTTTTCCAAGCCAACATAGGAGCCCCCACTGGTTAAATAATTCCTCCTTCCTGCTGCTGTCTTCCCCACCTCCTTCTCAACTCCAGTCCAAAGCCCTCTTGCTGCATTCAGAGGGACACTTCCTGCTCTCGACTTCCACCACCGGTGCCTTCAGACCAGCTGTTTTCCACGCCATCTGCTGCTATTAATGGGAGGGGGACCCAGTTCACACCACACCCTGATATATGTCGGAGTTTGCATTCTATTTCCTGTCCCCACCCCCCACCTCCACAATCCTCTCCAGTCTCTCACACATCATCTTGTGCTTCTTTCAAGCAACACAAATTTTGTTTGGGGCCTGCCTTGCACTGTCGCACTTCCTGGACATGGTCTTGTCCTTCCTTCCTCCGTACTGGGATCTTTTTAATTAATTATTTTTACAGGGACTTATTTCACCACTTCACCTGGGTCCATTAGATAGCTTGTTAGGTATATACTGTTTGGCTCAGAAAAAGGCTAAAGCTGCCAACCCAATTTTCTTCAAGGCCACTTTTTCACGATCCAGTCCCGAGCTACGGACTGTACCGCATTCTCCTTTTGGTAATACCTCTACCTTGCCTCCGATCCCACCCACACTTTTGCAAGGTCGCTTGCAAGCGAAGATAAAATGGCAATATTTTAAGCAAGAATGCTTGCTTAAAAGGAGTTGTGACTCGTGGGTTGGAATCTGGCTGCCCATATGAGCTACTGCAGCTGATCCGAGCACCTGGGAAGATTAGGAAGGTCTATAAGTTGTGGGTGAAGCCATGAAACCACCTTATAGAGATTTGCAACACTGGTTCATCTAACAGCCTGGTATTCTCTGACTGGCAGCAGCGGGTCATGGTCCTTCGCCACATGCTACTGCCTGAGATCCTTTCAAATGGCGATACCAGGCACTGAAGTGGAGGCATACGAAAGGGGTGATCTAGCCCTACTGTGAAGCTCCCCCTGCCCAGTCCAGAAAGACCCTTGAAACCGAGTCCTCACCCTGGAGAGATCCCAATTCACAATCCTCACAGCTGTCCTGGCGCTTAGGAGCAAAGGCGAGAAGGTGGATTAACGATTGCAGGAGTAAGTAAACTGCGTGTTCTTGCTGGGGGTGTGTGTGTGTGTAGAATACCTTTCGCCCAGAGGTCCATAAAAGCCTGCGAAGAGCTGCTCAGAAGGCAGTTGTGCACATTCAACATTGCATTTCGAAGGAGGATTTTTTTAAGAAGAGGGCTGCAATTTGGGGAGGGCAAGTGCATACGTATGGGAATTGCGCAAATATGTGTTCGAAGGCAGCAAGGGAATAAATCCTAAATATAACATTACACGAGTGGTTACGCCTTCTCAGCTTCATATAGAAATCCAGAGGGAGTGGCTGGGTTGGGGGGGGGAGGTTTTTTTTTTCTTTTGCAATCCCTCATTTGACAAAAATCACTTAACCCCTGCCTGGCACAGGTAAAAGAAGACTGCAACATCTCCCCTCCCTCATGCCGAGAGTTCTTACACAATCCATCCTTCCCCACAGAACATGGCCAGAAGTTGCCCCCGCTGCCACCCACTGCTCCTTCCTCAGCGTCACCTTTGATTCCATAGGAGAAGAAACTCCTGACCCCGACAATGGTATCCGCAGTAGCCCTAGGAAACACCATGCGTGACCTGAGAGCAAATAGGAGTGGCCCAGCCCTCTTCTTTCTCCCCCACCCACCCGAGAGCAGAAAAAGGAAAGTGACATCATTGTGTTTGCGCATGAGGCAGAGGGAAAATACTGCTGCTCAGAAAGCTAGCTCTCCAGTGCGCTCAAATACACAGTGAAGGAACAGAAAAGGGAGGGAGGGAGGGAGGGAGACGAATACTTGCCTCACTTTGCCAGGTACGGAGAGAGTATGCCCAACACTTCTAACAATGTGCCAGTGCTCCGTTTTCCAACCAGCGATGCACTTTGACAAACATAAGTGTGCTGTGTCATAAGGGAAGGAATTCAGCTTGTATTTACTTTTATCTGCACACCCAAGGAAGTATCTGTGCTATCCCATCTCTGAAGCTTTTCAGTGCCATTGCTGACACTAGAAGGGTGTGTGTGTGTGTGTGTGTGTGTGTATACACACTTCACTGCTCCTGTTTCATTTCAAGGCTGAGGCTGAAAGCTAGGCAGAAAATGGAGCTCACATACCAGGGCCATATAAAGAAGCCTTGTAAGACTGCCATGAATTCCTACCTGCCAAGATACTGGAGCCTGGGGTGGGGAGGGGGAGAGAGAGGACACCATGGAAACCGACATCTCCAGCCCACTCCTCACCACATGACTCTTAAATTGGGCCAATTTGTTTCCCCGGCTGTCAGCCAATCAAAGCAGGATTTTGTGAGCCAAACGACCTAACTCATGGCACAGAACAACAAGGTGTTAGCCTTCAGCATCTTTTCAGTCTCACATCTTTGTTCTCCAGCAGGCAACTCCATCTTAAGCACTTTCAGAAGTAGAGCACAGCAAGGGAAATGCTGCCAATGGTAAAATTGAACAGTTGCTTTCTGTTTCTCTCTCTCTCTCTCCCCACCCCCCAAATCTCTCTTTCTCTGTTGCAACATCCTTAAAAAATAATAGGATCCTGACAAAAAGGGTTACACCCTGTATTGAAAAGCTGACCACTCCTCCTCGCAAAGTGAAGCACCATTCGTCCCACCCATTATGAGACACGCATTCCAGATCAGACCATTGATTTAGCTAACCAACTCTGTCCTCCAGTAAAAAGAGGGAATGGGGCAAGTCTAGGTGGTTTTAAAAGCGTGACGTTTGCTTGATTGGCATATGTCTGGCGTAACCGCTTATGCACATGCTTTTGATGTAAATACAAATGCTTCTGCGAAGAGCTCGGTAATGCTTATTCAATGGAGGAGGAGAAGCAAACAAACATACATACATACATACAAGCAGGTTTGAAATTAAATAATGCATTTAATACATTGCTTTGAAATAGCTGGAAGCAGAACCTGTGTTGAGCATTGGAATGCCAACTACAGCATGTTTATCCAGATTATGCATTCTACTGTACTTATATATTTAAGAGACCACCATTGCAAGCTTTGAAATCAGCTGAATTCCATAACTATTATTAAAGTATGCATCTTGTCCGTAGAGAGGAAAATGTTAAAGAGAATGCTGCACAAAGCGATACAAGGCGAGTGTGCTTTATCTGCTTTTTTCATTAAGTGTTTGGCTCCCCTCCTGCCACTTTTCACTTTAAAAAAAAGTTCATCAGAAGTTCTAACGACAGCGAGCCAAATAAGAATTCTGCATATGAACTTCCAGCAAATTACACCAGCTCATGGCACCCAGGTCAGTACTCTCACATTTCCACAAGCTTATATTGAGACAAGTAGCACAGTTACCAGGCTGGATCTCAAATATTCATCACTAGTAGTCTAAACGCAAACTTCTCCCTTTGTCAACTCCAGCCAGGGCTACCTTAATGGAAAGGTTGGGGGGGGGTGTGCCAGTCAGAAACCATCTGTTCCCCCAACCCCCCCAAAAAAATCTCCATTGCATGAGCAATATTGTGGCAAGTGACAGTTCCATACCATTATTAGCAGAACAATAATGGTTGTAGCACAATTAAGACCGAGAAAGTGTCATCAGAGAACCTTAACCCTTTGCTGGCTGATCTCTCCCCTCACAGACACCCAGGCAAACAACTGAGTGACAAACTAGTACAGCACAACTCCCAATTCAACCTGCTGTTTTTGTTTCCCTCTCAAACCTCGCCCTCCCCCCACACTCCCCAATATTTGAGCCAACAGTTTTCCCCAATGTCAATTTACACTGCTAAAATGCATTATCTGAAGAGGGTTCCCCTTAGCAGGACTGAGAATGTCCCAATAGTATGTTTTCCTTGGCTAGGTGAAGAAAGAAACCCCTTTTCCCTTCCTTTTTTGCCTTCGTTAAAAAACCCACGCCTCCAATAAGAGCCCAAACACTTCTTTAGGTTTTTTCTTTTTTAAAAAAAAAAACTAAACCCCAAACCACCTCCCCAAAGATAAAACTCAGTGACTGTACGGGACAGCACAAGGGACCCAGAATATATTTCTTTAGGTTTGTTTCGAGAAGAAACTAAAAGAGGCAACAGACCTGAGCAGGAGCTGCAGAGCAGAAGAAATTTTCTTTTCCCTTATAAAGGTCCCCTCTCTTTTTCTCTCGCTCTCACTCACTTACCCACACATTCACACTCACACACACACACACACACACACAAAATCCGGGTGCCTCATATACACACGCACACACTCCCCAGTCTCCCCTCATCAGCTCTATGCAGTTCTCAGGAAATGAATGGGGGGGGGGGGGTTGGAAAGGGAGGGGAGGGGAGGGGGGGCCAACACAGAGAACTGTTGTACTTGCAAATGACTTACCCGGGTCACATGATGTGCTAAATGTAGGGTGGGCCAGTGGGTGGAGGCTCCCGAAACAAGAGAGGGCACAATGTAGCGCAGCGGCGGAACCTTACCGGGGACGCATCGGATTGCATTGGGGCCCCGGTGAGGGTGGGCCGATGGGAGGGGAAAAGAAAGCGGTGGTTGGTTGCTGGGGGGGGGGGAGAGGAGAGAGATGCGATGCGGCAGAGGCGGCTTCTCTCTCCCTCTCTCTCTCTCCTTGCCCTCAAGGTGGGGGTGGGCGGAGGAGGAGGAAGAGGAGGAGGGCGGTGGGGCTGGGCGGGGAGGAGGCACCACAAACCCAAACAAAAGCCCCCCCCCCTTCCCCACGCCCTGCCTGCCTTCCTTCCTTGCTCCACCCAAAAAGGTGGCGGGGGTGGGGCAGGGGAATAATGCAATGCAACCGCGCAGCTTGGAATGCATGCGATGGCTCCAGCCCCAGCGGAATGGCTTTACTGCCTGGGGAGGGCTGAGCCTCCCCCCCCCCCCAACCATCAATGGGCGGAGAGGAAGGGAGGAGGAGGAGGAGGAGGAGTGCGTGGGCGGCGACATCTGCGCCGCGCCAGCCCGGCCTTGGGTCCCCGGTGCACGGGCAGAGGTGGGTGGGAAGGGTGGGTGCCAGGGAAACGCCCACCCGAGGAAGCGGGTGGGTGGGGAGGCTGCGGGGGGAAACGCCCGGCTCCTCCCTCCGCCCAGCCTCGGCCTCCCGGTTGCATGCAAAGGGCGGCAGCGGGGGGGGGGGGGAGAGGAGCGCAAGGGGAGCCGGGGGTGGGCGGAGGGAGGAGGGCACTGGACGGCCGGCTGGAGCCGTAGCGAGGGAAGCGGAGGCGCGCGCCTCTCCGGGGAGGGCTCTCCGGGCGCGCCCGGCCCGAAGCAGCCTCCGCGAAGGAGCGAGCGGCCCTTCGCAAGCTGGGGGATGGGTGGCGGGGGGAAGGGCATCCGCGGGGAAGGCGCCCGACATCCTCGCGAGTGGGTCACGCCGCTTTCCTCGGCGTCATAGCTGTCAAGTTTCGGGATTGAAAAGAAGGGATCAGCACCCTCACCTGTCCCGGGGACAGTCTACGGTTCTCAGGGACAGTCCACGCCGCGGTAATCCGCCCCCCCCCCAGGCTACAATTTAATTTACACCAGGATAGAGCTCACAGGAAAGAGAAATCAGGGCAGAGAAAAGAAAGCACTTATTCACGCAGCACACGGTTAACCTCTGGAACTCCCTGCCACAGGGAGCAGCGATGGCCACCAACTTGGATGGCTTTAGAAAAGGATTAGGCAAATTCATGCAGGAGGAGAGGACCGCTGATGGCTTCTGGCCAGGTTGGCTCTGCTCTGCCTCCAGTTAGGGGCAGCAATGCTTAATCTGAGAACCTGTTGCCGAGAAACATTAGTCTATTTTATCTTCTTCTTTATATATCTGTCTGTCTGTTTGTTATTAGGTATTTATATTCCACCTTTTTCTCCAAGGAGCTCCCTGGTCCTAGTCCTCATTTAATCACCACAACAGTCCTGTGAGGTAGGCAGGCAGGGCTGAGAAATGCAGGGACCCAAGGGGTCCCCGGACTCCAACTCTCCTTCCCGAAATAAGGGAAATTTAAGGGATATCAACAAAAAGGAGGGGGACGCCATTTGGGGGTCCGCCAAAGTGCCTTGGGGCCAGGCCCTGGGTGCGAGTGACTCGCCCTGCGGCTCCAGAGTCCTCCTCGGAATCGCCAGCCTTTTTAGTTGCTGCCCCTCCCATGTGTCACCAACCTGAAGGGCTGCAAAATGGTAAGGGGGCTTTGCCTCCTGGCAGGGCTGGCCCACCCATGCTGCAAAGTGAGGCAACCGCCTCAGGCAGCATATTCCATGGGGGCAGCAGGTCCAGTCTCCAAACAATGCATTGCTTGCTGCCACAGCCATAATGGCAAATGGATCGGCCATCCCTTCTGCCCCATGCCACTTCTGCTGCGGCCTCTTGGCAAACGAGGCATCGCTGGTCTTCTCCCGCCCTTGTTCCCGAGGTTGTTATTTATTTCCCTCTTGTTCCTGATGTAGAACTTCATTTCCCCCTTCTTCCCTGGCAGGTGCAGTTTTGTGGTTCTCGCGTGCCAAAATGTCGGTCCAGCCCTGCCTCCTGGGCCCAGCCCCAAGCTCTGCCCATTCACATCTGCCACAGGAAGGCCTGTGGGGCCAGCTCTCTCCATGGGGAGACTGCCTGGCTGCAGATGTCTGGGCAGACTCAGGGCCTCTTCTTCAGGTTGTGCCCTTCCTAGTGAGCTATGATCCCACAGGAAGTGGGATCCTCTGAGGGCAGGTAACTTACTCTCACCGCTCCGAAAGTCAGAGCCGTCTCATCCATTGGGGCTGGTGGCGCGGCGCGCCAGGGCGCAATGGCCTGGAGGGCGCCTCCGTCCTCCAGCCCCGCTGGCAGCGCCTGCCGGCAGCGCCCTCTGACTCCCGGCAAGGGAGCTGGCCGGCCACGCCACGCCCTCTGGCTGCCCAGCAGAGCACAGGAGCACAGCTCTGCGCGCCCTTCCAGCGCTTCCGGGACGGGAGGCGAGGGCGGCCGGCTTGCGCTCCCGCGCGCAGCCGCCCGCCCACCTGATGGAGCACAAGCTGCCCAGCCGCGCCGCCCGGCTGCGCCGCGCCATCCGGATGCGCGCGGGAGCGCGAGCCGGCCGCCCTCGCCTCCCGTCCCGGAAGCGCTGGAAGGGCGCGCAGAGCCCCGCGCCGCTCCAGCGCCACGCCCCTCATCCCCTGCTCGCCCACCCCCCTCCCAAGGGGCGGCAAGCGCGGGAGGGAGGCGGCGGAGAGGCGGCATGGCGGGGGCGCCGGAGGGATAGCCGCGCCAGGGCGGCAGATCCCCTTAAGACGGCTCTGCCGAAAGTTAAGTTCCTTACTGCTTCACCCACCAAGAAGCATTTGCAAGATTACATTACATAATAAAATACCCATAAAAAACAATGCAAAGCTTGGGGGGGTGGAGGTTAAGAACGAAAGTGGTTAGTATACTTCCATTTTTTTATTAAAGGAAAGCTAAATATATATACAGAAATATGAGACATGAAAGAAGAAGAAAATTGTTCTGTAGGTGGTGGTTTAAAAGTTTTGCCGATTGTGGGGTGAGATGATCTGGCAATCTATTCAGCTGGCAAAGCTTATCCTAGGAAAGCTTGTGCAAGTGGGGAAATGTTTTCAGAAAAAATGATCGAGCGACTGACTTTGCTGGATACTAGGCATTCTGCAGTTGAAAAGCAGGCAATAGAAGGTGAAATAGTGCCATCTGCAATGTGAATAGGCATTACTGGCTGCACCCAGGGCAGAAGGGTGAATTGTATTTCTGTCTTGTTGGATTGTTGCCTTAATATATTTTAAAATAATGAAGCAATATATTAAGCCTAAAGAGGCAAGGCTGGAAGAGAGCCTTCTCAGTGGTAGCTCCCTGGTTGTGGAATGCTCTCCCTAGAGGCTCACCTGGAGCCTACATTTGGATCGTTTGGATTTTGTAGTGAAAACCTTTTTTATTCTTCTGGGCTTTTTAATAAAGCTAGTTGAATCAGAGAACTATTTCATTTCCCCCCTTTTATTGATCTTAAGCTGCTTCCTGATAGTTTTAAGCTGATTTTCCACTGAGCTTTTGTGCTGGTAGAAGGGTTCTTAATATATTGATAGTTTTTAAGTTCGCTTTTTAAATTGGCGAACCACCGAAAGGCTTGGTTGATTGGATGGTGTATGAATGCCAAAAACGAATGAGCATTTTAAATCTACCGAGATGTTTTCTTGTGGTTCTACTGAAATTTAAGCCGTGTGGCCTGGCTGTACTTGGTTTAAAATGGCACATGAGAAAGCAAACCTATTGAAGCTAAGAAGTACTGGGATTGGCTGGTGCTTGGAGAGGCAACTGCCCAAGAACCTCACACATGTTGTCCTAAGCTCCCCAGAGCACAGATGGGGCATAACACCAGTTTATACACCAGCTTCATCCCAGTCTCTGACCTTTGTGTGGCCCACTTTCATTCCTCTAGCATTGCAAAATATGTACAAAGCTGCCTGGCTCCAGAGTGTGGAAAGAATATGATCCCTGGGTGGTCAGGCATTGGCATGCGCCTCCTCCCTTCACAGCCCTTGATGATGATGTGGGGAGTAAATGGGGTGTAGCCAGAGAGCAGCTGCGTTCTGGTCAACTCCAGCTGTTCTGCGATTCCTGAAAACGCAGGCCACAGCCAGTGCTTTAAACGGAGCAGCATACTGAATTGGTCCCTGACTGTGTACATGGCACGAGTACATGGCATGAGGCCATAAATATCGCCTTGCACCCCAGAAACCACTGGAGCTCATCTGGAGGATCCAGCAGCTCTCATAAGCAAAGGGCTGTTTGCACTGATTTAGACAAGACCCACAGAAAGTATTCTTGTTTGTTCCAAATAGCAGCCATCAAGTATTTTCCTTCTCACAGTGGCAAAATCAGAAGCTGGCCAAAATGGGGAAATGAAAGGGTGCGTCTATTAAATTATGATTTGGGGGGGAAGTGTGCTTTTGCTCCTATTGTACAAAATACTGTGAAAGCCCCAGGACCGGCCCAACCGTAGAGGCAAATCAGGTAACTGCCCGGAGTTATGGAATTCCAGAGGCGCCAGCTCAGTTATGTAAATAGTTTGGAGAATTGTTGCCTGTGCTTTTGGAGAGAAAGTGATTAGTGGCAGCTTAGCAAACTCTGGGCTGGTTGGTATCCCCTCGTATTCCAGGAGATGCCATCAGAAGGCCTCCTGAGCTTTGGAGGGGACATAGCTCAGACGCAGACCACATGCTTGCATTCAGAAGGTCCAACCCCTGGCACCTCCAGTTTAAAAGAGGCAGAGAGCAGGTGATAACAGAAGACCATGACTGATCTAGAAACATAAATAGTAAAGGGAAGCCTCCCTTCGACAACAGTGCATAGACACACTTTTGGAAGAGAAGTATGCTGCCCTTAGAGTGGCAGAAGAGCCACCATATTCATGGGGTACTCAGTAAAAAAGACATACCCGGTAAGTAAAAGAAATAAACATTTGGTAAAAGAAGCACCCTTGGCATTTGCAGAAACATCACCTTATATCCTTGCCCTAATATTACCGAGCGGGATGCGGGTGGCGCTGTGGGTTAAACCACAGAGCCTAGGGCTTGCCAATCAGAAGGTTGGCGGTTTGAATCCCTGCGACGGGGTGAGCTCCCGTTGCTCGGTCCCAGCTCCTGCCCACCTAGCAGTTTGAAAGCGCATAAAAGTGCAAAGTAGATAAATAGGTACCGCTCCGGTGGGAAGGTAAACAGCGTTTCCGTGCGCTGCTCTGGTTCACCAGAAGCGGCTTAGTCATGCTGGCCACATGACCCGGAAGCTGTGCGCCAGCTTCCTCGGCCAGTAATGCGAGATGAGCGCCACAACCCCAGAGTCGGATACGACTGGACCTAATGGTCAGGGGTTCCTTTACCTTTAAATAATATTACCGAGGTCTTCAGGGGAGTTGCCCATGGCTTGGATGTGCAGCTTGTATCTACCAGGAGCCATCAGTTTTGTGGGCTCGATTCAGTGGAGCTCCCTCCCAGCTGAGATCAGTCTGGCCTCCTCCTCCCTGTTGAACTTTCAGTGCTTGGTGAATGCCTTGCTGTTTCCGCAGGCATTTCAAGCAAGTTTTCCCAATGTAAAGGTTCGTTTTAGCTGATTTCATTGTATCTTTTGTAACCCTACTGTACGACCCCTTAAGAGACTATGGTTTTAAGTGGCGTGTATACATTGTTGAAATAAATAAATAAAATAAACCAGGGAGGGAGCCAATGAACTCACGCTGATGGGACGTGTCCCCAACATATGGCCTGGAATCAGCATGCAGATAACATGCAAAACTTTGCAACAGCCCCCTCCCCCCCCCCTGCTCCCATCCACCCCTGGGATCAAGCCAGGAAACCCCCCCCCCCACTACTGCAGATCTCCAGGCAAGCCTACAGAGGTTTGTACCTCAACATCTCAAAAGCAAAAAAGGGTATCTTTTCACGCTGTTTCTTGTAATTCACTTCCATATGGCTGCTTTTGGCACGAGCTTGTTACATCGGCAGCTGTTTGTGTCTCCGGCTTTCAACTCCATTTTTGGCAAGACTAAAGAAAGGGAGGTTAACAAACCAAGGGAAGGGAAAGCAGCAGCGATGCAAAAATACACCATGCATGCCTACCCCTCGTAGGATAAAATAGGGCTTTCACGCTGAACCGTACAAAGTTCAGGGTGCAACTTCTTACAAATACAAAATGTTACGACATCAACAGGAGAGCTGTATTTTCACAAGTATTAAATAATCTTAACTACCGCTGCTGTTCTTCCAGTTGAACCGTTGCAGTATACAGTTGCCTCATTCCCAAGAATCCTGCCCAGAAATATTGCAGTGTGCCAGAAATCCAAGTCCTGTGAGGTCTGCCGTCTTGGAAGTCTCGCAATGGCTCAGATCACCCAGCCCCCATAAAGTTAGCCTCCAAGAGAGGCAGTCTCAATGGCACTGTTTCCTCCGGGAGCCACAACCTCCCAGGCACATTTTCTGATAGGCATTGCTGAAGATCAGGGGCCCCATAGTATTGTATCTGCTCTTGATGGCCGGCACTGTAGATCAGTGATAAGTTGCAAGAATGTTGTATTGGGGGCAGAATTCAGCATCCTGAGAATCTCCGTGAGGGTTTTTTTAAAAAAAGCATTTTTTCTACTCCCTTTGACTATAAAGGTGGGCTTGAAAATGTCTTGACACGGTGATGCATGTGCCCCCCCCCCAGTCTTTGTTGTTGTTGAGTCGTTCAGTCGTGTCCGACTCTTCGTGACCCCATGGACCAGAGCATGCCAGGCACGCCTATCCTTCTCTGCCTCTCGCAGTTTGGCCAAACTCATGTTAGTAGCTTCGAGAACACTGCACTGTCCAACCATCTCATCCTCTGTCGTCCCCTTCTCCTTGTGCCCTCCATCTTTCCCAACATCAGGGTCTTTTCTAGGGAGTCTTCTCTTCTCATGAGGTGGCCAAAGTACTGGAGCCTCAACTTCAGGATCTGTCCTTCTAGTGAGCACTCAGGGCTGATTTCTTTGAGAATGGATAGGTTGAATCTTCTTGCAGTCCATGGGACTCTCAAAAGTCTCCTCCAGCACCATAATTCAAAAGCATCAATTCTTCGGCGATCAGCCTTCTTGATGGTCCAGCTCTCACTTCCGTACATTACTACTGGGAAAACCATAGCTTTAACTATACGGACCTTTGTCAGCAAGGTGATGTCTTTGCTTTTTAAGATGCTGTCTAGGTTTGTCATTGCTTTTCTCCCAAGAAGCAGGCGTCTTCTAATTTCGTGACTGCTGTCACCATCTGCAGTGATCATGGAACCCCCGGTCTAGTGGCCTATGATATTGGAAGTCTGAAAAATGACACCAGAACAAGTAATATATTGACTAAGATGTTACCTGGAGGAGCTGCGATGCTTAACCTGGCCGCCATTTTCAGTGGCGGTCCCATGGTCTTCACAAACTGTTATGTAGTCTTGTATCCCAATTTCGAATTGATTCCTAGTATCATGGGTGCCAGGGACGCGGGTGGCTCTGTGGTCTAAAGCACCGAGCCTAGGGCTTGCCGATCGGAAGGTCAGCGGTTCGAATCCCCGCGACGGGGTGAGCTGCCGTTGCACGGTCCCAGCTCCTGCCAACCTAGGAGTTCGAAAGCACATCAAAGTGCAAGTAGATAAATAGGTACCACTCTGGCGGGAAGGTAAACAGCGTTTCTGTGCACTGCTCTGGTTTCGGCAGAAGCGGTTTAGTCATGCTGGCCACATAACCCAGAAAAACTGAGGACAAACGCCGGCTCCCTCGGCCAGTAAAGTGAGATGAGGACTTAACTGTCAGGGATCCTTTACCTTTACCTTTACCATGGGTGCCAATTTGAATAAAATATTTGGGGGGAGGGCACATGTCACCGTGTGCACACACCATTTGAATGACAATACCCATCAACTCTGGAGGGGCCCAGCCCCCTCAAATATTTTTTGTTGTGGGGGGTGGGGTGGGCGAAAGGAACTACAGGTGAAACTCGAAAAATTAGAATATCGTGGAAAAATCCATTTATGCAAGCAATTGTCTTCATTAGCTACTGGAGTTTAATATATGAGATAGACTCATGACATGCAAAGCGAGATACGTCAAGCCTTTGCTTGTTATAATTGTGATGATTATGGCGTACAGCTGATGAAAACCCCAAAATTGAAATTGTTAATTTGGGGTTCTCACCAGCTGTACGCCATAATCATCACAATTATAACAAATAAAGGCTTGACATATCTCTCTTTGCATGTCATGAGTCTATCTCATATATTAGTTTCACCTTTTAAGTTGAATTACTGAAAGAAATGAACCTTTCCACGATATTCTAATTTTTCGAGTTTCACCTGTAGGAGTTTTCTCCTATGCCAAAAATAGTTCTTACCGACAGGTTGTCGTCGTCCACATTGCTATCACTATCAGACATTACATTTTCTTTGTTAAGGGGAGGGGGACTTGTTAGTGGGTTTTTGGTTTGTTAAAAAGAAATTTCATTTTAAGAAATGCAAGTAATCAAGCTGCTGACCTATCATGATCATGGGAAGTAAATCCTGCTCGAGGGTTTTTCGTGGGCATATTGTGAGAAAAGGATGCTGGACTAGATGGTCCATTGACATGATCTAGATAGAAGGCTCTTCTCATGTTCTTAGGACTAAATAAACACAATTAAGTTGCCTGTAGAGAAAACTAAACGTGGCGAATGAGAAAGTTTCATGTTATTCCGGACTGAGAAAAACGAAATCAAGCTGCTGCTCCTTTCCAGGAAAAGGAGAATCCCTAGAAGATAACTCTGCAACACGGGCATTTGTTCACATAAATTTTTGAGCATCATAGGCTTCTAAGTGTGTGTTTAAATAGAAGATCTTCTTTCTGGAGCGCCACTTAACAAGCTGTACTACAGACTTGTTATTACTGCATAAATTCAGGTAACAATTTCAGGACATTGGGCAATACAGTTTTTGTCCCCTAGATAGTTGGCCTGATATGAGATCCCTGTGTCGGAAGAGGCTTCCATGCATGTAGCCAACGCGCAGGATATTTATCTAAAAGATTTATATGTTGCCCTGCCCTTCAGCAGAACTTCCAGTGTCGCTTACAAAAGCAAGACAACACACATTAATAAATAACCAGTTGTTAAAGGGGGGGAACATGCATTATTCCAATGCTCATTCAGGCCTTAATGAACTGCTTAGATGTACTTCTTGATGCACATTCCCATTTGGGGTGACTAGATGTTTTGAAAAAGTAAGTCTGAACAGTTTGAATCAGATCTCAATTACTGCTGTGAAGGTGGCAATGCACAGGCAAATTCCGGCTCAGTTTTGTCTCCATGCAAACCACAAGGAGCAACCAAGGTTTGATCTTGGCTTATTGTTCAGGGTTTGTTTCAGAGGGAGAAAAACGCAAGCCCTGGTTTGTCTACGTGGCTTGTTTCCTGGTTGTAGCAGGGGTAAAGAAGGAACCATAGTTTGCTTTATGTGGTGGCTGAAGCAGGCCACTGTATTTTCTGTGAAGCAATTAGCAACAAGTAACCATAACAATAACATTATTATTATTATTATTATTATTATTATTATTATTATTATTATTATTTCTGCTCTGTGGAGCCAGTGCATTCACCCACAGTTCAAGTTCTCCAAAAGTGCCAAGATGCAACAGGCTGAAGACAGAGCCACTTCCGCCTATCGGCAGGAGGTGGCGTTGCGGGCATCACGACCCGAGCACGCGTGCAGGGGCTGATGTTCAGCCCCTGCGCGGTTGGTGGATTCCCGAGGCTCTTCCCCGATGGCTGACCAATCCGGTCAGCCAAGGGGAGGGGCCAACAGTCCCTTTAAACGTGAGACGGCGGGAATCCTCCCCCCTCTCCTTTTCCTGCTCCCAGCTGCATCGGTTCTCCCGTCCACCCACCCTTTAGGTTAGGTTTTGACCTTGCTATGGACTCCGGTTGGTCGCCTCACTTGGCTGGGGGGCCTGGTAGGACTTTTTCCCATTGGACTAGCCAAATCGGGTTTTTTCACCTACCTCGTAGCAATTCATCACAACTTTGGTTTTGGCGGTTAGGCATTGGATAACATCAATGGAGGTTCAAAGGGGAGGTAGCGCCATCACCTGCCCCTCATGGGAAGGGTATTTCTGTAAAAGGTTTCCGGGGGCGTGGTCCCGTCCGAAGCCTAGGGAGGTTAGGGCCTAAACCACGCCCCAACGGTGATCACGGGGGCAGTTCCCCTTGATACACTTCAGGGGTTCTGCCCTTGGTGGTTAACCCTTCACGGACCCCCAACACCCGGGTTGGGGGTCAGATATAGTGGTTAGGATCCAATGCCTAAGCCAATACCGCTCAACATCCGTAACCAATAAAGTTGTGGCCTTTACGCCCATTTAATTCGATTCAATGTGTCTTGTGTCTTTATTCACCTGGGAGGGAGGGATATAGCCACGCAACTGTAGTATTTTGAAAGAAGACAAAAAGTTCTTCACTTGCAGAGTGAGCTCGGCTTTGCAACTGGCAATATAAATTCATGCACCTCTGAGTCCTATGCTAGATTCAGATGCAATCAGCCCTTAAGCCTTTTCTTTTCCCTATGTGCACCTACTTTTTCTTTTCTTTTTTAATTACTTACATTAAGAGAGAGGGATGTTAGAAAGCAAAGGGAGGGGATTCTTTTAAAAAAAAAGTGGAGGGAATAATATAGCAGCTTTTGTTTTCCAATTTTAAAATGAGCTAGAGTTCCTTTCCTTTTGTCTACCTCGTGATGCCAGAAAGTATTCTTCTGAGTGGGAGCTATTTTCCAGCCACAAGGCATTGTTCTCCCCATCTCGTCTCCTCTGCTGCATGCATGTCATATCTTGACGCTGCACACCCCATACAGAGAGGCAGTTTTGCTAGAAAAGTGAGCAGGTGTGCTTAGCTGTCGCGATGAGCATTCAGCCAGTCATTGTCTCCATTTTGATTTTTTTTGAACATAACTGATCTATCGAGCCCTTCTCCCTTAAAAAACAAAAACACCAAACCCCTCTTATTTGAACTAGACTTCAACTTAGCAAAGTTTCCCAGACTAGTTCTCCTCCTCCGTTTTCCATTTCTTCTGTTTGCTGCAAGGTTGCAACAAGTAAGGTTTTATTCTGATTCCCCATGCAGCACCTCGGCCTTTGCAGACACTTGATATTCTTACTGCTGCATGTCAGCCCAATCTCCAAGAGACTCCGGGGGTCCCGGCACATAGCCAGGGTTCGCTTTCCTTGGAACGAAGGTTAGAGGAGACTGTGGCATCGTTAGGATATATGGTTTTATTTACACACATGTAAACAACCAGAGCACGGGATGTTGGGGCTCACCTCATTAAGATTCCAACAGATCTGGCTTCTCCTTTAGACTGCAAGAGAAGCCAGCTTAGATTCAGCACGGAGCACGACGGGTCACTCTCTCCAGAGTCCAGTATGCCACTTTCAGTTCATATGGCATACGCTAAAACTCTCGCTATTGTTCTTCTACCTAAGAGCCAGGTGATTTCTGGAAATACCAAAAACACCAAAAAGGATGAGAATTTTTTTCTTATACGCCTCAGCAGTAGCGAAAATTTTAATAGGATCAAAGTGGAAAAGTGCAATAGTACCCAGTAAAAAGGACTGGATTAACAAAACGCTAGAATTTATAGAGCTGGCATATCTTTCAGAGAAAATAAAAGACAATCCGAAGGAAAAATTCATAAAGGAATGGAATGATTTTATGCAATATCTTAAAAAAAGGTGCAACACTAATACAGTTATAATCTTGGAATAGCTCCTGTCTTACCAAGAATTGGAACAGCAATAATAAAAATAATAAATGATAAAAAGAATACTAAAAAAGAAACAAATAGGAAATAGGAAAAGAGCTACATCAGGGCCGAGTCATGAAAATATACATATTGAAAACATGTTCAATGTCTAATTTAATGAAGAGATGAAGTGGGGAGCCCAAGGATGAGATTATGTATAAATTCAGCCTTACTGTAGCGAACAGAAGGCTTGAATGAATCTATACTTTTAAAGAGTTTTTGTAATAAAAATATATGGATGAAAATGTATTTGGAATTAGATTTATATGTGTAGGTGTGTTTAATGTGTACTTTGATTAATAAAAATATTGGACCTAAAAAAAAAAAAAGAGCCAGGTGAGAGGAGTGGGGTGTGAGGCCCGGCCATGAGCTCATTTTCAGTAGATGCAGATGTCTGAGCAACCAATGCCATTACCCTGACAAAGGGACTACTTGCCCTCCTTTACATTCAAGCCTCACAGGTTCAGAAAAATTGGAAGGGATGCAGGGTGTGATCCAGAGTCACCCCCAAATTCTTCATTATTATTGTTGTTGTTGTTGTTATTTGTTGTTGTCGTCGTCATCACCTTTTCCAATTATCTTGCCTAAGTGTGGAGGGAAACTTTGTCCTTGGAAGAGACATGCTTACAGGATGAGAGGTGGTTGAGGTTTATCTACAAAGACTCTTTTCACACAGCTTCTTCCTGCCCTCCTGTAAGGGAAAGGAGTACGACAAGGCTGTATATTGTCTCCCTGCTTATTTTAACTTATATGCAGAATTCATCATGCGAAAGGCTGGACTGGATGGATCCCAAGCCAGAATTAAGATTGCCGGAAGAAATATCAACAACCTCAGATATGCTGATGATACAACCTTGATGGCAGAAAGTGAGGAGGAATTAAAGAACCTCTTCATGAGGGTGAAAGAGGAGAGCGCAAAATATGGTCTGAAGCTCAACATCAAAAAAAACTAAGATCATGGCCACTGGTCCCATCACCTCCTGGCAAATAGAAGGGGAAGAAATGGAGGCAGTGAGAGATTTTACTTTCTTGGGTTCCATGATCACTGCAGATGGTGACAGCAGTCACGAAATTAGAAGACGCCTGCTTCTTGGGAGAAAAGCAACAACAAACCTAGACAGCATCTTTAAAAGCAGAGACATCACCTTGCCAACAAAGGTCCATATAGTTAAAGCTATGGTTTTCCCAGTAGTGATGTATGGAAGTAAGAGCTGGACCATAAAGAAGGCTGATCGCCAAAGAATTGATGCTTTTGAATTATGGTGCTGGAGGAGACTCTTGAGAGTCCCATGGACTGCAAGAAGATCAAACCTATCCATTGTTAAGGAAATCAGACCTGAGTGCACACTGGAAGGACAGATCCTGAAGCTGAGGCTCCAATACTTTGGCCACCTCATGAGAAGAGAAGACTTCCTGGAAAAGACCCTGATGTTGGGAGAGATTGAGGGCACAAGGAGAAGGGGGCGACAGAGGAGAAGATGGTTGGACAGTGTTCTCGAAGCTACCAACATGAGTGACCAAACTGCAGGAGGCAGTGGAAGACAGGAGTGCCTGGCGTGCTCTGGTCCACGGGGTCATGAAGAGTCGAACACAACTAAACAACAACAAAAGTCCTTCTCCTGTCAGAATCTCCTATTAGTTAAAGTAGTTGGGTCATTTGCGTCCTGGCCTTTGCTGCCCTTGATCCTTTAGTCTTGTTCTCCACCGCACTTGCCCCTCTGGATCAGATAGTTTGCGTAGTGTCTCAGATCCAGATGTTCAGCTCCTTCCACCTCCATCCTGGTCCCCTTGGGGACCACCAAGTGGTTTCTTTCACCATGTTTGATTCCCTTTTCACTTGGCCTTGTCCTTCAGTTCCTGTGACCTATAGCTGTCCACACACACAAACATCCATCGCTCATCAATTCCTTAGCACAGATCTGTGTTGCTTTGTCCCTACTCTCCCTTGATTTGCATCTTCCTCCCCTTTGCTATAGGGAGGCTTGTCACAGAACATTACCTTGGCATGAGCCAGATCAGACAAAAATGTGCTTGTGGAACATCTGCAGGGATTGTGTACAAAGGCCCTAACACTACAAGCTAGGAGAGGTCTTGTGCTCATTTGCTGAACTTGGGAGAAACCTTTGTGTTGACAGGAAATCAATTTAAATACATACTACTGCGAGATTGTGTTACTAATTCCTTTTTCAACCCTTCTCTGATGACTAAAAGCATAGAAAAGGTGCTGGGTTTTGCCAAGCCAATCAGCTGTATGAGCGCCCGTTTAATCTCTGATATAGAGATAACACAGGCTCCGCTTCTGCCGTCTATCAGCACAGAATCCATTAGATATCGGTCGGACCTCGAGGGGCCTCTGAGTCTGTCCACATTGATCTGATAGTAGGACCCAAGCTTGTTTGGTCTAGAGACACCATCCTTTATCTATCTGAAATGTCGCCGTGCATAGATGCCACCATACAGCAAAATCATTATAGATTACAGTCTCCAGGTGGCAGATTAACCAAACTGTTTCCTGCCCCCCATAACCTTGAAAGAGATTTTTTACTGTTGAATTCTATATTAAGTCAACAAGCACATGAAACACTTTAGCACAAAAGCCTAGGCGATGGCCGGTTGCCCTGCACCACAAATGCAGCACAGGCTTTTGGGATTGGCTGTCTACTGTGAGGCGAGGCCCTCGGACAGACCTCTTCTCACTGCATCTGCTCCTCCCTCCTCCCTCGCTGCTTCTCATGAAGCGAGCCACAGCATTGCAGGTGCATTTAGTGCCTCTACGAAGGCTGATGCCAGATCTCTGTTCCAACTTTGCTCCTGAAGCTTTCTGGTAGCCCTTAGTCTGATGGTGATTTAGACATCTGCAAGGCTCCTCTCCGCAGTGACGTGCAGGTGTGCAGGCAGGTAAGCTCCTGGCCTCCAGCTCCCACGCTCCATGTTAGCAAAACTCCTTGCATGCACAAAACTAGCATGTGCTGAGGGTTTCTAGCCTAGCCCTCTGGGTGTACTTTGCTTTGTACGTGCATGGATTGCTTGCATGGTGGTGGAACGTTATAAAACACGGCGCTCCCCTGACGCAGCTGCAGTCTGACCGGCACAATCCCCGGGGTGGTGGTGGTGTGTGTGTGCAGGAATCTCAGCACTGAATTGACCCAGTTATGTGTTCAATCTCTGACTCCCTTAGAAATCATGGCTCCACACAGGCTCTGTGCCAGAAACTCACACCGTAAAATCACTCCCGCTAAAATATTTTTCACAGCGAACCTTCGGAACACCTGGGTCACAGTCTAGTTTGATGGAGAATTACCCTTCAGTGGTTGCTTCTGTCTCTCTGTCTTTTGGCTAGTTTCACATCATATACTGAGGAGTATATACAACAGAGTCCCTTGTGTGGACATCTACATATTTGTCAGCTGATTTAAGTGGAACAGTAAGGTCAACGTGGGTGGGGTGTTCTTGTGCCTCCACCAACACTGATACTGGTAGGTCCCTACAGTAAAGGTAAAGGGACCCCGACCATTAGGTCCAGTTGCGCATGACTCTGGGATTGCGGCGCTCATCTCGCTTTACTGGCCGAGGGAGCCGACGTACAGCTTCCGGGTCATGTGGCCAGCATGACTAAGCCACTTCTGGCAAACCAGAGCAGTGCACGGAAATGCCGTTTACCTTCCTGCCGGAGCAGTACCTATTTATCTACTTGCACTTTGACATGCTTTCGTACTGCTAGGTTGGCAGGAGCAGGGACCGAGCAACGGGAGCTCACCTCGTCGCGGGGATTCGAACCGCCGACCTTCTGATCGGCAAGCCCTAGGCTCTGTGGTTTAGACCACAGCGCCACCCACGTCCCATATAGTGGCATTTGGAATATCAGGGACCAGCATGTCTGATACTCCAAGAAGCCTTACCTAGAAAAGGTCTTAAGAATTCATTGAACATTGCAAAAAAAAAAAAAAGTGGCAACAGAAGATGGAACAAATGACCTGCACGTTGCCTCTCCAATTCAATGTGTCTCGCAAAGGGGAAATCTCTGTACATTTTCTCTTAGGGGAGAATCACATGCTCTCTTTTTTTGCAGATGAGCTTTTGTGTTTCACTACCAGAGAGATGCGTACGTCCCCCGCATTCTGTCTGAACCTCAGGAGGGTGGGAAAAGAGTTGAAGGTCATTTGTACATACGCTATTACTGCTTTCTCACGAGGCACAAGCGGTCCCAGGAGTTACTTTGATACAGAGCCACTGGAAAATGTCAACATATTTGGACAATCAGAAGCTTAGATAAATGCTGTTTACTTAGAGTTTCTGTGACATGGAGGAAGCTTCAGAAGAGACACGCAGTTCTGATCATATACAGATTTGGATAACTAAGGTCTTGTGAGTTTACATTTAATACTAGTGATGGTCAAATACGGCAATTTCGGTTTCTCATTTTTCAGTCATGTTCAGGTTCACACATTTCCACCACAGTTTGTGAATTTTTTTAAGTCTTCATGAAAATTTGCCAGGATTTCAGCACAATTGATGTATGCAATTTTCCACAATATACACATTTTTGAAAATATTTTCCCCTAATATAATGTATTTTGTATGCTGTTTGCAGCAATATATGCATTTTTTGCACTTTTTTAAAGTTGGAGAACTGCGTCACAAAATTTGGAGAAGTGAATGTTGAAGGATAGCTGCTTTTCAGTTTGCATATTGTTTCAAGAACTGTGAATGAGGAAGGTTAATATTAAAATGTGGACTGATCTGAATATCTCATAGAATCATAGAACTGTAAAGTTAGAAAAGACCATGAGGGTCATCTAGTCCAACCCCTTGCAATGCAGGAATCTTTCACTCTACATGGGGCTCAAATCGAGCCCCACTCAGTTTGAGGATTGAACCCACAACCCTGAGATTAAGAGTCTCATGCTCCCGACCAAGGGTTGTTTATACCAAGTATAAACATATTGAAGGCTACATCTCCAGTGGTTTCACTGCAGAAGAAAAATCTGGCTAGTAGTGACCATAAATATAAACACACTCAGAAGTGGTGTTTCTCTTTTCTATTTGGGGTGGGTGCTCAAGACCAAAGAGTTAGTTCAGATACTTTTCCCATTCACACATAAAATGAGTACTGGATGGAGTTATATGGGCAGATTCAACTAAGTTGGTGCTTAGTGTGGTGTAGAGCCAGTGTGGTGTAGTGGTTAAGAGTGGTAGACTCGTAATCTGGGGAACTGGGTTCGCTTCCCCGCTCCTCCACATGCAGCTGCTGCGTGACCTTGGGCCAGTCACACTTCTCTGAAGTCTCTCAGCCCCACTCACCTCACAGAGTGTTTGTTGTGGGGGAGGAAGGGAAAGGTGAATGTTAGCCGCTTTGAGACTCCTTCGGGAAGTGATAAAGCAGGATATCAAATCCAAACTCTTCTTCTTCTTCTTCTTCTTCTTCTTCTTCTTCTTCTTCTTCTTCTTCTTCTTCTTCTTCCAGAAGCCAGCCAGTGCATCAGGACTTTCCTCTCCCTTCCCCCACCCACATGCTACCTTGCACCCTCCCCAAATCTGCTATGGAGGGTTGAAAGAACCCCGAGAACAGCATATGTGAGAAGGAGAGAGGATTTGGTTTCATCTGGCAAGTGGGAAGGCTTGTGCTGCTACAACAATTGCCTTAGCACAATGTCAACTTCCACCCATGGCCAAGTGGTTTTGTATATAAGTTAAAGTTTGACCCCTGGGGAACCCCACAAATCAGCTCCCAAGGCACTGAGCAATAGTCCCCCTCCCTCCATTGCTTTCTGAAATCAGGTTTAGAGATAGGAATGGGACTGGTGTGACACAGTGCCCCCAGCACCCAAACCCCAAAGCCACTCTAGGAGGATGCAGTGGTCACTGGTATCAAAGGCCACCGAGAGGTCAAGAAGAACCAACAAGGTTCTACTCCTTTGACAAAGGTCACCAACCAAGGCAGTTTAAGCACCATGTCAGGGCCTGAAACTGGATTCAAATAGGGCCAGATAATCTGTTTCCTACGAGAAAATCTGTAACTGGAGCATGTTTAGAGGAAGCAATTGAATGAGTGATAGTGGTTAACACTTCTATGTCCAAGGGGGTATGCACCACCTCCTTAAGTCACCACCAGCACAACAAGACATTTACCACTTCCTGGACCCGCCCAGCCACACCCCTTCAACTTGCTTTTATAAGCCATGATGGGCAAAAGTCAAAAGAACACACGTGTTTGCCCAAACTCCTTCAAGCAGCTTGTTCACATTGAATGGCAGCGGTTGAAACTGATCAAAAATAGACCAGACCAGATAGTGCTCTGGACACTTCCCCAGGACTCTCTAACTGTGGCATCCAATTCCATGTGAATCTGTGTCTTTTTAGACTTAAAGCACCTTGCAACTTTGACACAGTAGACATCTGATGGTATCTTCATCTCTGTCTGGCCAGATATTACTAGACAATTTCCCACATACAAAAGATCTGCTGGATGGCTCTTAGAGGATGGAATGGTGGCAGAGAATTATGTCATCTCGGTTACTGCCTCATGGTAGCATGATAATGTGCTGTTACTTGTATCTGGTCAGAGTCACATTGGGATTTCTGCACTCCAGCCTCCCTGCTTCATTGGTCACCATTACTTGGAAAACAGGGAGCTCTGTGGTCTCCACAGCATTGGCAAAGGCAGTTGGGTGCATTCAAGCCAATGGGTCTCCCTAGTTCACAATTCCAAAGGAAGAAGAGAGTCTCAGTAGAAGCACAAGCCATGCCAACAACAACAAAATCACCCAGAACATTCAAGAATCCATTGGCTTCCATGTGTCCAAGAACATACCAACTCAATGAATTGGCCATCCCCACAGGGAGATACAGCCACTATCAGTCCAAATCTCACCAGAAGATGATCTGCTGAAGACAACAGGCATGCCACGAGCCCCTCTCCATCAATGGATGCCCACTGGCGTGCTCCATGGCAAAAACCAGATTGAAGGTATGCCCAGTCACTTATCTTGAACCTATGTTGAACTGAAACAGCACCATGGTTGTGATGGAGGCCATGAAGTCCCAAGCTGGTACACAGGAGGCAGCTTCAGTGTGAATACTGAAGTCTCTCAAAACCATACTGGAGGGAGCCTTCAACACCACGCTTGAGACAATCTCCACCAGCTTGGTGATCAGGAAGCCTGCTGAGCAGCACGGCAGGTGTTACACCAGCAGCATCCTTCTTCTGTCCCTCAGGTTCAACAGCTGGAACAACCCCTTGAACCCAGTTACAGAATGAATCAGCCACCTGGAACCTCTCCATTTGTATCCCATTTTTGGCTCACAATGAGACTTGGAGGCAGCTAGCATCTTCAAAACACGTAGTTAGAAGCAAGTCGATAACGTACAATAAAACAAATCCTAGAACCATATTCATAGCAAGTACAAACTCGGCAATAATGTAATTAGCAGCATCCAAAGTCAATCAACTAATCACTCCCCTGTGGATCGTATGAGTCAACAACAGTAATTCAACAGTGGCTATAGGAAAGTTGAACAGAAGGCACTTGATTCCGACCAGGATTTTTTAAATTATTATTATATAGAAGCAGGAAAAGTTGTCCTTTTTTCTTCCTCTTTGTTCTGATAGTCTTTGTGGATGTGCAGTTTGTACCCATAAAGAGCAGAAATAGAAATATGCAAGCAGGCCAGTTTGTTTGTGTGTGTGTGTGTGTGTGTGAGAGAGAGAGAGAGAGAGAGAGAGAGAGAGAGAGAGAGAGAGAAGCAACAAAGGGTGATGAGGAAATCGGCTGGTGGCTAGGACAGAAGTTTAAGTACAGAAGTTTAACAAGTGACACTCCACACACTGGAGATGGTTGGACAGTGTTCTCGAAGCTACTGGCATGAGTTTGGTCAAACTGCGGGAGGCAGTGGAGGATGGGGTGCCTGGCGTGCTCTGGTCCATGGGGTCACAAAGAGTCGGAACAACAACAACTCCACACACATATGAAAGAAATGTATCATGTACAGTGGTGCCCCGCTAGACGAATGCCTCGCCAGACGAAAAACTCGCTAGACGAAAGGCATTCGCTAGCGGAAGGCTGCCTCGCAAGACGAATTTTCCTATGGGCTTGCCTCGCAAGACGAAAAAATTGCCGATTTCCCCCCTTTTTTCGTCAAACTGCTCTTCCCCCGTTGGTGCTTCGCAAGATGAAATTTTCGCTATACGACAGCACTCGCAGAACGAATTAATTTCGTCTTGCGGGGCACCACTGTACCAGCATGAAACCCCAAAAGTTCAGGGCTCATGAGATTGTTTGATTTATAAATGTATTTCCATTTCCATTACCTAAAACTATGGGATGGTTTTCTGTTCCATTATCTAAAACCATGGGATGAGGTTTATTGATCTTCTTCAGAGATGCCCACTTGAAGTAAGACCTAATCTATGCTTAATAAATCATGAATCTGAATTCACTGAAATTTTTCATATTCGGTTTTATAATTGTTTAAATCCGTTGAAGTTAGAAATGCAAGAAGACACTAAGATTTTATGATTTGCCCCCCTCATCCTAAATGAAGCCTGAGAAGTAGGGTTTTGATTCCCCCCCCTCGATTTTATAGTTTTATCTTTTTGTAAACCACTTTAAGGTTTTTGGTTTTTTAAAAAAACAACCAAGTGGTACATTAAACAAACAAACAAACAAATTGCTGGAGGTATCACTGTTCTGAAGGTGATCACAACAGAATGGACCCTAAACGCTGGTGATGCTATAAGGGCAGGCAACAAATCTAATAATAATAAATCCCCTCTTCCACCCAATTATCTTCCTATATACATAAAAATGTAAGGCGTCATCACGCACTGAGGCTGGACACTCCCAACCCACTTCCATGCCTCTCTCCCACTTTTTTTCCTGCACCATTTGATGGGCACTCTGCACATGTTCAGAGGCAAGACCTAATCCACACACGTGGGGTCCATGCCAGCAGTTCTGCACATCCCCAGCACAAGCATGCAGGAAGCTTTTGAAAAGGCAGGGCACAGACAGAGAGAGAGAGAGAGAGAGAGAGCAGGTGGCAGCATTTAACACCATTCAAAGAGCATTTTATTAGCCAAGCCAAAAACAGCATGATGGTGCATTGTGGTTCTATGCACGGGAAATTGGGAGGGGGAGACAGCTGAGTCAGCTTAATTCCAGCCATGTCAGGAATTGGACATGGGCTGAGGTGTACTGCACATTGCTGAAGAGGCGGAGGAGGCCCTGATCCAGGCATGCTGCTTTCAGCAGACACCCCATGTTTCTTAAAACCTGAGGCCCTACCTAAACTCATTTTCAAAAATAGGCAAGGGAGAGAAAAGGACATGGGAGAAGCCTTATACAACCAACTAATGGTTGTGTCACTTTGGGTAGCAGGCTGCCCCAAGTTGTGTCATTGTATACAAGAGCTGGAAGAGGGGTCACTGACACCCGCTACCAGAGGCATAGCAAGCCCAAGTGGTACCTGGTGCAGATTTTTTTTTTGTCACACCTCCCCACTCATCCGCCCACACCCCTTCAAGTCACAGTGAGCATTTTGCGTTCCCCCACAATGCTTTGCAGAACCTCATACATGATGTGCCGCAAAGCATTGTGGGGGAAACGCAAAACGCTCACTGTGACTTGAAGGGGTGTAGGCAGATGGTACCCCAGGTCCAGGTGGACTGAGTAAAGCAAGCAGGGCTAATGCTTTTGCAGTGCTGTGGTGAATCCTAAGCCCAAAGCCACTGGATTTGCTCTGGCTTGTGCTTGAGGCTCTAGGTGGAGGTGCCAAATGTCACCCCTTGAAGATGGCACCTTTGTGCCCCCTGAGAGGGCAGTGCCCTGGTGAAATGTGCCAGGCTGCTGGGTGGAGCCCTGGCTGGGCAGAGCTGTGCTTCTGTGGCTCTTCCCAGCAGGAAGGAAAAAGCAAAGTGTGTGTTGTGTAAGCCAGCTGTTGCACTGAGCAACTTATGAGTTGTGGGGTGGGCATGCTGAGAGTCACGCCCCTGCCGGCTACCCCACACCTTCGTGCATGTTATGTGCATTTCAGCACAGTGACGGCTTGTGCTGGGGCACCTCAAACCAGTTCGTAGGATTCTGCTGCCTGTTTCCAAGGTGCCCTGGATTTTACAGAGAGTATTCTAGCTGAGAAGGGTCTTTCCTTTTTCGGTTGGTACCTCATAGCTCCATAACACACAGCTCTATATGCACCTGTGTTGGTGTTTTCAAACGTAGCCGCTTCAAGACCTTTGTTTAACAAGCAGCAACAAGTAAATAATAATAATAAATAAATAAATAACAAGTAAGAATTTTGCAGGTCCATAAAACTCTGCAGAAAAGCACCTTTTCGTTGGGGGGTTTTAAGGCTGAAATGCTGATCCAACTACTAAGAGACCGTTCCAATAATAATCAGACTGACTTACAGAGAGAGGTGTGCCTGAAGCCACAATGCATGAGGTAGTTTATTGGCAGAAGGGCAAGCTAATGCAGTTTTCATGTCCACACATCTTACGACGTTGTGATTCACCAGTTCACAGAAGAAGTGAGGAAGATCTTGAGTTAAACAACAGAGCACAACCATGTCTACTCAGAACTAAACCCTACTGAATTCAATGGGGGTTACTCCCAAGTTAGGATTGCAGCCTTGGCTGTTTCAGTGTGAAAGTGCAGAATTTTCCTCAAAAAGATATTCAGAGCAAGCTTTATATTTTATTTTAAACTTTAAAGATGGAGGCTCTATTATTGGGGGGGGGGATGAAGGAGGGAGAGAGATTTAGAGAAAGGGATCCAGGGGGAACTTTAGAGTAGAACATCAATTTATTTATCTATTATTGTTATTTTAAAATTATTATTATGGCCAAATATTAAAACATACAAACTGATATGAAACAAGCAAAACGATGATGATGATGATGATGATGATGATGATAGGATTCTCATTAGGTAAAAGGTAAAGGACCCCTGGACGGTTAAGTCCAGTCAAAGATGACTATGGGGTTGCGGCGTTCATCTCGCTTTCAGGCTGAGAGAGCTCGCATTTGTCCACAGCCAGCTTTCTGGGTCATGTGGCCAGCAGGACTAAACCGCTTCTGGCACATGGAGCACCGTGACTGAAACCAGAGTGCACAGAAACTCCATTTACCTTCCCACCACAGCGGTACCTATTTATCTACTTGCACTGGCATGCTTTCGAACTGCTAGGTTGGCTAGGTGGGACAGAGCAATGGGAGCTCACCCCGCCGTGGGGATTAGAACTGCCGACCTTCCAATCGGCAAGTCCAAGAGGCCCAGCGGTTTAGAGTACCACAGCGCCACCCACGTCATTACAGTGGTACCTTGGTTTAAGAACAACTTAGTTTATGAACAACTTGGATGAAGAACGCTGCAAACCCGGAAATGAGGTTAATAGACATGATAAAAGACTGTTCCTATACGCAACAACGGCAGCAAGAATGTTACTAGCACAGAAATGGAAGCAAGAAGAATTACCGACGAAGGAAGAATGGCAGATAAATCTAATGGACTATGCAGAGTTGGAAAAGATGACAGGAAGAATTCGAAACCGGCGGGACCAGGAATTCCTGAAGGATTGGACTAAGTTTGAAAAATATCTGAAAGACAATTGTGAACAACAAATCATGCTAATAGGCTTGCAAGAAGTTTTGTAAAGTTAACCTTAGGAAATATTATGGAATCAATTTTGGAAGGTAATAATTAAATGTTGAAATAGAAAGTAATAGTGAGGGTGGAAATACAATAAGAAATTAGTAAATCTGAAAATCCTGAGACGTGGTTGATGGAAGTCAAAAAGATGTATAATAGATGAATGTTATTGAATGTTTAATTATTATTATTATTATTATTATTATTATTATTATTATTATTATTTGTACCCCGCCCATCTGGCTGGATTTCCCCAGCCACTCTGGGCGGCTTCCAACAGAAATCAAATACAAAAATGTCACACATTAAAAACTTTTAAAACGTTTAAAAGAATGTATGCAAAATTTAATAAAAATTATTATATTAAAAAAAGAATGCTGCAAACCCGGAAGTAGGTGTTTTGGTTTGTGAACTTTGCCTTGGAAGCAGAACATGTTCCGCTTCCTGTTGAGTGTGTTCCATTTGTAAATTGAGTCCCCCGCTGCTATTGGTTTAAGAACGCTTTGGTTTAAGAACGGGCTTCCGGAATGGATTAAGTTCATATACCAAGGTATCACCACTGTAAACATTTTGGAACACATATGTGTATAAATGGCAGACACATAGGACCGACTACAACAGCAGACTTGCAAAATGAACAACAACTTTTTTAAAACCTTGGAGGGAGTCACCGACAGAATATCTAAGTAAAGAGGAACATCAGTTCAAACAACAAGCTACACCGTTCATTTATGGACCTGATGTACAAAATCTGAATATGTGGAATATGTGTCATTCTGGACAACTAAAGAGAGAAATCGAGAGGGATATATGCAGCTCACTGCCCATCTGAAAACTGGCTTTCTTATCTTTGCTCTTGTCGAAAGAGGCACTTTCACAGGTCATGATGTAGTGATGCACAGGGCTGCCATGGAAACCCCAAGAACCAAAGGGCAAGTGGAAAAGGTGAGGAAAGGTATCACTTAGTTGCCATTACGTCGTTGCTGTTCTTTTTAACAGAGTACCTATCTTTTCCACATTTCTTTTTTTTTTTGTTTTAATTTCTTTATTGTTTTTTTTTTATCAGAATTTATTGACATTTTCACAAAATAACACAAACCCAACCCACACCTACAAATATCAAAACAAATACAAATACACATAATGTCAGGATTCTTCTTCTTATCTGTATACCTTATTAAAAAAAAAAAAATTCTAGTTCCAAATCTTGACGTTTGACTTCCCCCGCCTGTACACCTTCGGTTTTAAAACAATACACTATTTCCTTAACAGCTTTTCTCTATGAAAATTTAACTTTACTTAAAAAAGAAAAAAAAACACCTTTGTCTTATTCTTTGCATTATAACCTAAAACTTAACCAAATATTCTTACAGCTAAACTTATTTCTTCTATCATTTATCATGCTGCTTTTAACTTAGGCTCAATATCTCCTTACTTATTTAACATAGACTTATAATTAACAAACTTCACACTCCGATTTCGGATACCATGGCAGACCATCTATATTATACATTAATTAGTTCAACCCACTCCCCTTCTGTCCATTATCTTCTCCTGTCCTTCACCAGAACCAGATCTCCAATTATATTCTTCTAAATATCCACAGATCCAGGTTGCAACCACAACAAACCCTGCATCGAGCTCCAAGATGTTCGTCCTCTCCATACTGAGTTTCTCCGTGCCTTTGTGCCATGCTTCTTCTTCCTGTAGAAATCTTAATTCTATGTCCCTCGACCCCGAGCTGCCACCTCGGAGTCTGGATATTAAAAATCTTTCCGTTCCAGGGCTACTGCCACCCCCTGAAATCAGTCCCTGTTCCATTCGGATTTGCTCAGCCATCTCCAACCATCGTTCCAACACATCTTCCAACTCTTTGCAGAAGTCTGTTTCCATTGAATAAAACTTTCGAAAAGCCTCCTCTGTGGAAAACATATTCTTTCCATTTACAATTCCACTCAAGACTTGTAGTTTTCGATCAAGCAGTTCCAGTTGAAAGACAGTGAGTTTTTCCTCCTCCTCCCAGTCCCTCAATGCCAACGTAAGCGCGAAGCCCAACATCTTCGGGGGGGAGGTGGGTATCAAGTTGCGTTTCCTGTCTTTTCCTTCCTTTGTCTCAATTTTTTCCTACGCAAGTCCAAATCGCCGCCATTTCTTCCGATCCCGGAGTATAAAGATCAAAACTTCAAATGGAGATATTTTTTCCTCAGTTAACCCCCAAAAGGAGATCTCAACAGACTCAGTTCTCAAATTCCAAATACTTTCTATTGATTGTTGTAACAGCAGTCACTTAAAGAGTTAATTTCTTTCACCACCCGAAGGGAGAGAGGCGGGCTGCCTTTCTTCTTCTTAATCCCAGAGCTTTCCCGGAATACAAAGAGTCAGTTAATTACTCACAGCTTCTGGTTTCTTAGCAACTCCTTAATGACAGGTAGAACAGAGACGCTCATCACGGACTTTGCCGCCGCATGTAAACATCCCGGTTGGGGCATTTCCCCTAGGGCCCGGCTCCGTGGTCCCTTCACCCCCACTCCCCCTTTACAGGGGGAGCGGGGGAAGGGTTCGGAGCACAACGGGCACAGCCGGGGAGCCCAGGGCACGGGACGCTCTTCCCGTGCCCCCACCGAAGCCCCGCTATGCGGCTGCAGGGCTCCTAACCCCCGGAATGAACTGGGTGCTTCGCAGCCGAAGCAACCCAGGACCGTCCATAATGGCGCCAGCCGCCGGAAGTCTAATTTCTTTATTGTTTTTGCATCATAAAATCAAAAAAGAAAAAAAAGAAAAACGAAAATAAATACACTTTTGTCATTTTACATAGTTTACATTTATATCTTAAACTCTGCCGAGTTTTTGACTTCCCTCCATCTCTACATTAGTTTTCCAAAATACATCATTCATCCGCTTTTTCTCAATTTTATCTAATTAAACCAATCTTAATATTTCCCTCTAAAAATTTTCTTTTCCTTCTGCTGCTTTGCAAGAATTTCGTCACACCTGTAAGTGTTTACACATTTTTGCTGTCTTTTAAATATTCTAAGAATTTACTCCAATCCAAATCTATCTGCTGATCTCTCTGATTTCTTATTCTGCTTGTTAGTCTAGCCAGTTCTAAATATTCCAAGAGTTTCCTTCTCCATTCTGCTACCGTTGGTAGATTTGATGTTTTCCAATTCTGAGCTAGCAAGATTCTTGCTGCTGTGGTGGCGTATAAGAAAATCTTTTCCACATTTCTTTCTTGTTCTCCAAGTCGCAGCGGCATCTTTTCAGAAAGGTTCCTATAATTAAAAAGGCAGTAATCCAAAGCCCGGTTGAACTCAGCAGATCCATTGCCACCTGACAGATCACTCCAACTCCAGCACTCTCCCACTGCCAGCGTTTAAAGCAATGTACACAGGGCGTTAGCCGCCATCTCTATCCATCCCGCGGTTTCTTAAGGAAACATTGCCGTTTAATGAGCTCCCCCCTCAAACCAGCTTCTATTCGATATGGAAATGTGAGGCACGTTCATGTTGCTGTTAAGTTGGGGTGCGTGTGTTTGAGGCTGCGCATGCAAGGATAGTTCTAGGGGCCGCACGAGCAGGCAGGGCTGCCATATGTCTCAGACATATCTGGGATTTGTCCGCTGGAAATAGCGTCAGGGCGGAATTTCCAAAAAAACAGTGAAATATCCAGGAAAACAACCCACGTCGGAAGTGTTGTTTTTTAGCTCAAAAATGGCCTCTTCTTCTTTTTGGAGATTTTGCAAAAAAAAAAAAAAGGCTCAACAAAGAGGTATGAAACTGCTTTGTATGAAGACATCCCTGCCTCCTCTCCTGTGTGTACAGCAATGTGCAAATGTGACTGAGATGTTAATGTGTATAATTCCCATAAGTCCCTGTAGACTTCATCCTTTGCCCCCAACGTCACACTGCCCAGTCCCTACTGGGCAAAATGAGAGTTTCGTATTGCCATTGCGTCCTGCCTACCTCTAAGCAGCTGGAGACACATAAGAAGGCCCTCATTTTATCATCACAGGAACCCTGTATGAGGCAGGTCAGGCCTGAAGGCAGCTGGGCGGATGGGCCAGAAGGAAATATGTCTTCCTGAGCAGGCAAAAATCAAGGTTCAGGTAGGGCAGAGGCAAATAGGTATGGGAGAGATTGCAAAGGGTGGCAGTGCAGTGGAGTGGAGCAAACAACCAAACCAGAAACAATAATCTACTGGGCCAGCCAAGGCCTGGTTGTTTTCTCTGGTCTGGTGAACAGCAATGGCCCCCTTACACGGGGACAAACAGACGAAGACGCCTTCACCCCGGTATGGTTCCCCTTCATCACACACGCAGCCCAAAAAGACAATGACAAAAATCTACCGACAGCATACAAATCAATATGGCTGGCTTGATCAAAAACACTCACCCACCACACTCACACAGGAAACCAAAGACCGCCGCAGCCAACCACTAATGAACAATCACACCCTACGCCAACCCCGAACTCTCTCACTATCAAAGGAGCACAAGCGAACAACAGAGAACCTGCACAAACGAATTTCAACCCCCTCCCTTAAATCTCAAGTTGAAGATACTTCATAAAGGCTTAAAACGCAGTAGGGCACGTCAAAACAAAACCCATCCCCATGACACATGGTTTTCTATGCACAGAACACGTTTCATTATGAAGGATCGGTCCAGTCATGACAGACACCACAGTGATAGAGCCCAGACTCAGGTTTAACCACTTCACCGAAAACCAGGCATTGGTATGAGGAACAATGGAGATCATAAAATCGTAGAGATGGGTCATACAGTCCAACTCCCTGCAATGCAGGAATCACAGCTAAAGCATTCATGACAATTGGCCGCCCAACCTCTGATTAAAAACCTCCAAGGAAAGAGAGCCCCCCACCTCCCAAGGGAGTCCATTCCACTGTTGAACAGCTCTTATTGTCAGAAAGTCCTTTCTAATGTTTAGTGGGAATCTCCTTTCTTTTAATTTGAATCCATTGGTTCAGGGTCTACCCTCTGGAACAGCGGGGGATGGGGGAGGTGGAGTCCTTAGCTAGACACCCCCAAGGATTGAACCTTGGATTTTCTATGTGTGCTGAAGCACACCCGTAAGCTCCAGGGACTCAGATTTTGCAAGAGGGATAGGCCTAAAAGCACAAATTAGTATAAATCAGCAGGAGCATCGCAAAATTCATGGAGCCATGCAGATAAGATCAACCAAGGTTTCTGCCCTTGAACTTTAGGGGTGGGGAGAATCATCATTCTTTCCTATTCCAGTTCTTGCCCCCAGCATCCCCTCTTTATATCAGGGGGACATTAATCTGTTTTCCTCAGCCATGTTGCATCTGTATCAGTATATTATTTAATGCTGTACCGGAAAAGAAACTTTGCTGGCTACCCTTAAATCTTTTCAGATGTCTTATTTTACTACCGCAGGAATTCGGCAAAGGAATCATCTCATTTACACAAGAGTCACCCAGAGGTTAATTAGTATATGAAGGTAGATTTCCAAAAGAGGAACGCCACAAAAGAGCTGTTAAAAGCAATTCCTAGCTTAATTTGTTTTGTATATGGACCCACACACACAAAGCTCTCAGGGGGTGGCAGTGGGGTGGGGGAGATCCTTCATTATCATTTTATTGGTTTGGGGGCTTGTTTCTGTTTCTTTCTTTAATCAAAGCTTGCAGTACTAAACAATACTTTCTTGGAAGTAAATCCCATTTAAATCAACGGGGCTCCTCAGTAAACCTGAAGTGTCATGCTTTCATTGTTATGAGAAAACACTAGCTGTTCTTATGGTATGTTACGGAGCAGCAGGGTGTGCTCATCTTTTGAAATCCATTAAGTTTGGGGGGCTATTGCTCTCTGACAATGTGTGACATTTGCCACTTCTCTCGCCATGTTTTAACAGCCTTAAGGGCAGGGGTAGCATTTAATGAGAGTTGGGACAATTCACCCCTCCGCCAAGTATGAAACCATGTTTTGATATTCCTTAGGAACACCAGTATATCTGATTATTTCTGTGATGTAAACAAGCAATCAAAAGTGATTCATGGATTGCAGCGGGTTGGACTAGATGACCCCCGTGACCCCTTCCAGCGCTACAATTCTTTGATTCCATGAGAGCTACAGCCAGTAAAGATTAATAGCCTGACTCGGGAGATGGTAGTTCCTTATTTGGGCTGCAGGCAACATAGGGTGGTCAAAGAGGAATGTAGCACGGAGGGAACATTTTGCTGTAAATCAAATTAAAATCAGCTACTTTGGGCTAGCTCAGCATTTGCTGCATAAATGACTCCTATTGTATCTGTAAGTCAGTGCAGCTGGTAGATGGTAGCTCTAGTTGCTAATTATCTGGATTTTATTTGTATTAGACTCACTAAACCATTACTGATCGCATTTTCCAAGGATTGAATTGCATGTATGTTTCTTTTCTTTCTTTTTTTTAAGCCACAAAACTGGCCGTTAATCAGCTTTTAGTTATTGGAAGAAAAAGCACCGTAAAAGACCTACCTTGCACGCATGCACACACACACAATTATTGCATTTCACAGGGAATATTTGCAAGGGCACTTGCCTTTATCTGTGGTGTTTCTCCTTAAATCTGAAAGGAAAAACTTTGGTAGATCTTAAAGTGATATTCCAAAGGGAGGGAAATGGTCAACCTCAAACGGCTTACTCTAGGACAAATCCCTTTCAAGTCCGTGAAACTCTTTAAGTTTCCATCTTGCAAAGCAGAAACAGGAAACAGGCCTTTCAGTCTCCCAAAGTTGTGGAAAACACAAGGCATCGACTGTGCCTCCCATCCACTTCCTCCACACCCTTTCAGTTTCTCCACATGTCGTTCCGCACCCTCCTTCCCTTGTTGTGTGATGAACAGAAATCCAGATGTGCCATGTGGCAGGTGATGGAAGGGGCTGACAGCAGCGACAGGGAGAGAGAATGGGTGGGTGGGACCTGCAGCTGCCTTTTCTTCCACTGTTTCAGGAGATTTGGAGATCTGTGTCTGGTTTTCTACCATTCTGGTGTGTGACTTGCAACTGGGGATGGCAGGGGGGTGGGGGTGACATTTGAATGCGCTTACATTTAAAGGTGAGCCTAACTAATCCACTTCTCAAAGTGATACGTGGCCCAAAACAGAGCCATCATGTAACTTTTACAGTGAAGTTCTCCAGCCTACAAAAAATGCATATCCTAGAGTACCGGTAAAATGTGCATGTGCGTGTAAATGCATATATTGGTGAACACAGTATACAAAACTACATTGGGTTAGGGAAATGTGCTTTGTGAAAATGGCAGGTCATAGGCAAAATTTCAAGCATGCCCCTATTAGGAGAAATTTGCACGAAAATGCTGGTGATTTTTCTCGAGGAAAATATCGCAGTCTGAGGTGGAAACATGGAGAACTGAACTTCAATTGGGAAAAATGAGGAATTGAAATGGACAGATTTGGCTACTTTAGTTATTCTTGGGAAATGAGTTTTATCTGAAGTAATGCTTCCCTCCATATGTATCCTCTGTGTGCCTCTTTTATTCGAAACAAAATAAAAAACAAAAAAAATCCTTCCAGTAGTACCTTAGAGACCAACTATGTTTGTTCTTGGTATGAGCTTTCGTGTGCATGCACACTTCTTCAGAGACACTGAAATAGAAGTCACTCAGAAGGGTGGTGGGAATGGGTGATTGGCTGATGGGTAATTACCCTTCTGAGTAATACCCCTCCTCACCCTCTCATTATATATAAGGGTCGGGTGACTTCTATTTCAGTGTATCTGAAGAAGTGTGCATGCACACGAAAGCTCATACCAAGAACAAACTTAGTTGGTCTCTTAAGGTGCTATTGGAAGGATTTTTTATTTATTTATTTTTTTGTTTTGACTATGGCAGACCAACACGGCTACCTACCTGTAACTCTTTTATTTGAGATCTGGTTGTCGTGTACCAGATTCCTGGGCCTTTTTCATTCTGGTCCCCTGCTTCACCCAAAGACCTCACTCCCCCCTTCACCACTTTCCTGGTAACTGAAACGGCTGGTGTGGGGAAGCAGGCATTGGTGAATGTGGTGGATCTGATCTCTTTCTCAAAGCAGTCATAATCTGTAAGACAGTGGGAGAAATTCTAGTGGTCTGCATTTACCATATCACAGTGGCATCATAGAGTTATGTAGATGCCATTTCATCTACATTTGCCGCACCATTTAACCCAACCCAACCAGAAGAGGGCAACCAAAATGGTCAAAGGCCTGGAAACGATGCCTTATGAGGAACGGCTTAGGGAGCTGGGTATGTTTAGACTGGAGAAGAGAAGGTTAAGGGGTGATATGATAGCCATGTTCAAATATATAAAAGGATGTCATATAGAGGAGGGTGAAAGGTTGTTTTCTGCTGCTCCAGAGAAGCGGACCCGGGGCAATGGATTCAAACTTCAAGAAAGAAGATTCCACCTAAACATTAGGAAGAACTTCCTGACAGTGAGAGCTGTTCGGCAGTGGAATTTGCTACCAAGGAGTGTGGTGGAGTCTCCTTCTTTGGAGGTCTTTAAGCAGAGGCTTGACAGCCATCTGTCAGGAATGCTTTGATGGTGTTTCCTGCTTGGCGGGGGGTTGATGGCCCTTGTGGTCTCTTCCAACTCTATGATTCTATGATTCTATGAACCCAACCTGCTTGCAGTGCTGCTGCTGTTTTCCTTGGCTGTTTATTTGCTGGATCTCACCAGTTATTCTAGCCTTTACAGGAGACACTTCCCCTACCTGCAGCCAGTGGAACAGACAATCACATCTGCATTAAAGGCGTGTGATTTAAGCAGAACGTGCTACCAGCGGCAATGTGTTTCGCCTGCCATTGTTCTGGATATGGAAACGCAGCATGGTTACCTGATTAAATCTCAGTTTATGTCTAATGCTTGAAATATCCTAGAGCAGGATGGGTGCTGGACTACAGATCCCATCATCCTTGACCACTGACCATGCTGGCTGGAGCTGCTTAGTGTTGGGAGTCCGTCAACAACTCCTGGAAATCAAAGGATTCCCCCCACCTGTCCTAGAGTACCGAGTAGAAAATATTTGCAGGCTGCACATGAAAGAATCAGCTCTCTTGCAGTATTCAGAACCCTCTCCCACTCCCCAGTGTGATCCCAGACGACTGTCACACCCTCTGTCACCCACCGATTTCGAATTCTTAGCAGTCCTATCGCTTCCTTTTGTCTGCCTGCTTGTTGGACACACTCTAATAGACACTTTTCAGATATAAATGGAAATTAATCTCTTCAGATTTCCCTTCAAATGTCCAGGGACAACATTTAGTCCAAAAGAAATGTCTAGGCAGGTTGCCAGGAAGATCTGCGCGACGCAAAATTGCTTTTCATTTCGCTGACCGCTGATGTAACAGGCGCACACTAGACAAGTCAAAACCTCCGAGATGCTCCACACTCACACACGACGCTTTTAGGTGTACACAAAAATACATTTGATACCCTTTTTCCTCCTTTAGCAGCTCTCTGCTTCTGTTGCTACAGAGTTATCTAGGTAATCTTGCGTTTGTTAATATGCTTTAATGATATCAGCTTCCATCAGTGTTTCTAATTGGGAGAGATGTTTCACAATAAAACAGATTTGTGTTTTAAGCTCTTCTTGTTGACAGGTAGTCTGTACTGAAATATCAGCAGCTTTGGAATGTTAGATATTCTTTCTTAGAAATCCACTAACATCAAAGCTTTCTAACCTGTTCCACTCTTGTATTTATCAATGATTCATGAGCAGTTTATGCAAATGCTTCAAGTTTGCCACAAAGCAAAATACCAAAATAGCCTATCAGAGTGTAGCAAGGAAAAGGCATCGAAAGAGCAGGAGGTCCAAATGAATGATTTCCCTCATTGAGGGCCTTTAAATGTTCTGCGTTATTTTAGATTTGGTCTGTGGAATGTAGGCTGGAACGACATATTATGAGGAAAGCATTGAAGCCTAACCTCACGTTTCCTTCATAATGCAAGTCCGGCCTCAGGAGACCACTTTCAGGGGGAGAATTGGAAAGCAGGAGGCGAGGCTTAACCTGTCTCCTGCCTGTCCATTCTTCAAGGAAGCTGTCCCTCAGAAAGCTGCTGACCATTTCTCTCCAAGATGGACTCCAAACCTGTAAATAGGTATGTCAGAGTGGGGTGGGAGGAGAAAGATCTAACATCCTGCTTTCTCCTTCTGCAGATTCCTGTCCCCTCCTGCTATTATTTCCCACCTTTTCCATTCACCTTGTTTGTTGTTACTATTTATTAAACATATTTATTAAAAAAAAAACACATGAACAAGTTGCGTACAAACGTAAACTTGCCATGGACAAATTTAATATTTGGAATTCATTTTTATAAACACTGTATTAAGGTTTTTAGGTTAATTGCAATAACACTCATCTAATGCTTATAAGCTTTTTTGTTATGTTATTCTTTTATTTCGTTTTACTTTGCACACTTATAATTTTATCCTTCTTATTTTCCCTTCTTATTTATTTTTCTATATGTGTGCGCACACACACACACACACACACACACACACACACACACACAGTCGTACCTCGGAAGTCGAACAGAATCCGTTCCAGAAGTGGTTTGACTTCCAAAACGTTCGACTTCCAAAACGTTCGACTTCCAAAGTGCGGCTTCTGATTGGCTGCAGGAACTTCTTGCAGCCAATCGGAAGTCGCGGAAGCCCCATTGGACATTTGGCTTCTGAAAGAACGTTTGAAAACCGGAACATTCGGAAGCCAAAACGTTTGACTTCCAAGGCGTTTGGGAGCCGAGGTATCTATATAACATATCAGTTGCTTGTTACCTGAAATGGCTCCAAGCGACTTACACTAAAGAATATATACATAACTATATTAGAAAATAGAAAAGAAGATCATATAAAGCATCAACATAAGACAGATAGAGGTATAAATAACAGCATCTCGTAACAGCAGTAACAACCTTACCAGTAGAGTAAAAATAAAATGGAACAATATGCCCACTCACTAACCAGCACAGAAAAACAAAAACCTGAACACTCACACCCACCCCACCCAAGGCTAGAAGTCCTTAATCCAGCAATTTTGGGCATCTCCCTACTCCACCCTGAAGTCCAGTGTCATGGCCAGCAGCTTCAAAACAGAAGCGAAGGGAGCTCCTCCTCCAGGTATGATCTGGTGCAGCATCAAACACAGAGCAGGTAGATATAGCAAAAGTTTCCCTGCTTCTCCTCTCTTGTCACCGTCACAGGATTTAGCAACAGTCAACAAAGCAGGAACCAAAATAGAGAAATAATCTGCATTCACAATGGGATGGTGCTAATGAGCAGTGATCAAAGACCATTTTCATTTTCAAAAAGGATGATGATCCAGGGGCCCAGCCGGCTGGATTGGGCCCTTGGAACAGATATCTGTGGCCCCGCAGAGGCCCTCCAGCGTGCGATTAAAAGTTTGCTCATAGTTTAACTTGTAAGGGGAAATCAGCAAGGCAGTTCCACATAGATTTCATGCGCATGTTTCTGTATTGCTCGGACGCATCCCAGAATGGCAAATGACTTGTTGCCACAATGTCGTAAGTCTCATGGCGCATAGTTCTAGCTAGGCATTGTAACTGGGACGAAGACTGTGAATGCTGCTTGCTGATTCGGGTGACATCCCCCATGGTGAGGGCTGTGCGTATATTCTGGCTCACATCTTTACCAGTCTTGTTTCAAACTCCCAAATTCCTTCTCAAAGTTGCATTTTCCAAAAGACCAGCTTGCACAACCCCCTAGTAGCAGTAAAGCTCAGTGCCTCAGTCCCTAGGAATGTTGTCAACGACCTCTTCCTGCCCAGATTTTCCATGAGGAAACTGTCTGGAATGGGCAACCGTCCTACCTCAGAAGGCCATTAACGGAGAGGCTTTCGCAAGCTTGTAATGATTTGTTCTTTCCTAGAAATGAACATAGACAGTGCCCCTAGAAGTAGCTAAGCGTATGGGTGTTGAAGAATAGACATGAAGCATACATTCTAGGCAACTGATGGGACACACAACTCCAGCAAGAACACACAGCCCATTTCATTTCTGCAATCCACAATCCATCCTGCTGCCCCTTGGACCACTAGGAGAGCATCTTTGTGGGATCCCACAATGTAGGGCTGTGCCTCAGATGACCTTCAAACTGGCCCTGGTTTGTCACTGGCTAGTAACCAGTTGAGCTGGACCATCAAGAAGGCTGATCGCCGAAGAATTGATGCTTTTGAATTATGGTGCTGGAGGAGACTCTTGAGAGTCCCATGGACTGCAAGAAGATCAAACCTATCCATTCTCAAGGAAATCGGCCCTGAGTGCTCACTAGAAGGACAGATCCTGAAGTTGAGGCTCCAGTACTTTGGCCACCTCATGAGAAGAGAAGACTCCCTGGAAAAGACCCTGATGTTGGGAAAGATGGAGGGCACAAGGAGAAGGGGGCGACAGAGGATGAGATGGTTGGACAGTGTTCTCGAAGCTACTAACATGAGTTTGGCCAAACTGCGGGAGGCAGTGAAGGATAGGCGTGCCTGGCGTGCTCTGGTCCATGGGGTCACGAAGAGTCGGATACAACTAAATGACTAAACAACAACAACAAAGTAACCTTTAGTTACTGGTAACTGGTAGTGGACTACCGGGGGGGGGGGGAGTGGATCTACAGCCACTGTATATTGGCAGGGATCGGATGGAGAGGGTGACTGTATTCAAGTTTTTAGGAGTGACTATCAAGCAGGGTATGACTTGGAGTGCAAATACCACTGCTCTGGTAAAGAAAGCCCAGCAGAGACCTTATCTTCTCAGACTTTTAAAGAAGAACAATCTGAGCGAGAAACTGCTGGTGTCCTTTTACCGTAGCTCCATAGGGAGCATTCTTACATATTGTATTTGTGCTTGGTTCTCCAGTTGTACAGTAACGGAGAAGAAGGTGCTCCAGAAGGTCATAACCACAGCCGGAAATATTATTGGTCATCCCCTCCAATCTTTGGAAGAACTATACAGTACCCTTTGCCTTAAAAAAATAATAAAAAAAATATTTTAAAAGATCCATCTCATCCTGGATATAGTCTTTTTGTGCCACTGCCTTCAGGCAAGAGATATAGAACAATTAAATCAAGAACAAATAGATTAAAAAATAGTTTCTATCCAAGAGCTATAACCATTTTAAATGCTGTAACTAGAGAGTTGTGATGGGTATGTATGTATGTATGTGTATGTGTAGCTGAAGTGTGTTCTGAGTTGTTTTTATGGGATGGCATCCAATTTCATTGTACTGTACAATGACATAAAGAAATCTTATCATCTTATCTTATCCTATCTTATCTTATCTTATCATCATCTTATCTTATCTTTAGTTGATTCATTAGTAGGAATCAATTTTAGTAAGTGAGGGCAACATTTACACAGTAGGGTTAAATGCCTACTTCCTCAATATTGTTATTTTTAGGCTAGCGTTGCTCTAGCAGATTACAAGAACACAGGATGAACATAAATATATCAAAGATTCTTCTGTGATGTTGAAATATGAAACACATGGGGAAAAGATGGCCTTTCCTTCTAACACTGAGCACTTCCGTTTCCACGAGCTCCCTTTTAAAAAACTGTACCAAGGTTACGATCATGAAAACATGCAAATACATTTAAATAAAATCAGTTACACAGGTGAACTAAAGTTCTTTAAGTGGCAGGCAAACCTAAAACAGTCTACATCAGCGGTCAGAAACCTTTTCCCGCCATGGGCCGGTCCACCGTCCCTCAGACCATGTGGGGGACTGGACTATATTTTGAAAAATAAATAAATGAATGAATTCCTATGCCCCACAAATAACCCAGAGATGCATTTTAAATAAAAGCACACATTCTACTCATGTAAAAAACACCAGGCAGGCCCCCCAAATAACCCAGAGATGCATTTTAAATAAAAGGACACATTCTACTCATGCAAAAAACACCAGGCAGGCCCCACAAATAACCCAGAGATGCATTTTAAATAAAAGGACACATTCTACTCATGCAAAAAACACCAGGCAGGCCCCCCAAATAACCCAGAGATGCATTTATATAAAAGGACACATTCTACTCATGCAAAAAACACCAGGCAGCCCCCCCAAATAACCCAGAGATGCATTATAAATAAAAAGACACATTCTACTCATGTAAAAAACACCAGGCAGCCCCCACAAATAACCCAGAGATGCATTTTAAATAAAAGGACACATTCTACTCATGTAAAAACATGCTGAATCCCAGACCGTCCACGGGTTGGATTGAGAAGGCGATTGGGCCGCATCCGGTCCCCGGCCTTAGGTTGCCTACCCCTAGTCTACATTGTATTTCAGAACTATGGAGTTTTGTTGCCATCAGCATCCTTCTATTTGGATGTGGTAAACCTGAGTAAAAAAAAAGTGTATTTCATGACTTGCCTATTGTAGTTGTTAAAGGCCATGGGAGCTGAAGAAATATGATGTACTTTGCTCATCATTGGTGGGGATTCCCCTCCCCCCCAACGCAAAGTCTACCTTCCTAAAGAGAACCATGTCTGGGAACCAGCAACTGTTTCTCTGTAAGCCGAAGATGGACAGTTGCCAAGGATTTGTGCAGCTTCCTGCCTCTGCTGATAAAAGAAAGGCCACGGTGAGATAAACCCCATGTCCCTTTGCAAATACATTTCCTCTGAAGCTACCCAGGAAAAGAAGGACATAAGCGGGAGGGAAGGGGGAAGATGGAGCCAACCGTTCCTTGCTCATTGTCAGTAAATCCAAGAGTGTTTTCGAGTAAAGTTCCAGCAGTGGAAGAGCCTTTGGCTGAGTTCACCTCCTTCTCCGTTTAGAAATGTGAGCTCCCTGCCTGGCTATTTGCATCAGCGCATGGAAAGTATGAATAAGCATATCTGACGCTGCAAACTAATAGCAGCCACCTTGTGCCGCGTTTATCAGTAAGTAGCAAGGCAACATCAAGAGAGTTCGCTGTTCAAAGCACTTGGAGCTAAAAGTAATACTTTTAAAACACCGGGAATGTTGTAATAGGGGGGAAATGCAGAAAAATAAATAAATAAAACGCCGGGTATTTACATTCTCGCAGGATCCAACCCTTCCACAGCCGAGAGTCGACAAAAACTAAAGACACTGGTTACTGACACTACATGATTCCAACTTTTTTAAAGTCATGCTCAAGAGTTTTCTGCGGTGCCGCTAGTCAGAAGCCAGACGTACAGTGCGAGCCTATGCATGTCTCCTCAGAAGTAAGTCCTAAGTAGGTCAACGGGTCTTACTCCTGAGCAAGTATAAATATCAGATCCTCTAAGGAGGAAGGAGCGTCTCCACCCCCCATCGTCGAGCCCGGACACTGAGGACCAGCACCGAGGGCCTTCTGGCGGTTCCCTCGCTGCGAGAAGCCATGTTACAGGGAACCAGGCAGAGGGCCTTCTCTGTGGAAAGCCCTCCTCGCAGATGTCAAGGCAATAATCAACTATTTTACTTTTAAAAGACAACTGAAGGAGGCCCTGTTTAGGGAAGTTTTTAATGTTTGATGCTGTATTCTCTCCCCCCCCCCCAATTTAACACCTTTATTTCTGTTCCTTATTCATTTGCATCAGTGCATGGAAAGTATGAATAAGCATATCTGACGCTGCAAACTAATAGCAGCCACCTTGTGCCGTGTTTATCAGTAAGTAGCAAGGCAACGTCAAGATGGAGGGCACAAGGAGAAGGGGACGACAGAGGAGGAGATGGTTGGACAGTGTTCTCGAAGCTACTAACATGAGTTTGGCCAAACTGCGGGAGGCAGTGAAGGATAGGCGTGCCTGGCGTGCTCTGGTCCATGGGGTCACGAAGAGTCGGACACGACTGAACGACTGAACAACAACATTCATTACAATCCTTATTAACATCACATGCATATATCGGTAATAACAAAAGAGATAGACATACCATCACCCACCCTTTTCCCTTCACCCTTCTCACTTCCCTCCATCTCCAACTCAATTTCCTTTGATCTTTAGATTGTTTTCAACTCGCGTTCCTTACTCCTTCTTACCCTTTCCCCCCTTTTATGGGATACTGTTGTCTTCCTCTAAATGCTACTTTATACATTACGTTCTATACTTCATGTTTTAATCTAGGCACATTAGCATATTATTTTTGGAGCAATATTTTGCCAAATAAACTTTCCATTCATTTCTTAGCTTTTGGTTAGACTGATTTCTTATTGCCGCTGTTAGTTTAGCTGAGGTTAAATATTCATTTAATTTATTTATCCATTCTTCCTTTGTTGGGGTCTTTTGTGATTTCCAATTCTTAGCTAATACCATTTTTGCCACTGTACTTGCATACAAAAATAATTTTTTACTTCCCTGTGGTATTTCTTGATTTAATAAACCCAACAGGTATGCTTCCGGTTTTGTATTGTTTTTAATATTCGGTTGGAAGCTGCCCAGAGTGCCTGGGGAAACCCTGCCAGATGGGCGGGGTTTAAATAATACAATTATTATTATTATTATTAGTCCCCCAAGCGTCTGATATTTTCCAGGGACAGACCCGGACTTACAGAAGCCACCCCAGTTTCTGATTTGATCCCCGAATGTCCCACTTTCCCTATTTTCATCAGAGAAATATTAGAAGGTATGGATCTATGTGACCAAGGAGATAAGTAACTATACAAGTTACTTACTTTAGAAGACATCCGAAGGCAGCCCTGTATAGGGAAGTTTTTAAAATGTTTTATTAGGTTTTTCTGAGTGGCTGGAGCAAACCAGTCAGATGCGTGGGATACAAATAATAAAATTAGTCATGTTTTTATGGAATAGGGTGTCCCTATTTTCATCAGAGAAATGTTGAAGGAAATAAGACTTGCAGGCTTAAGAGTTTTTTTGAAGTTAGAATTAGAAGTAATAAGAGTAACAGTTTTACTGAGTTAAGAGAAGAAAGGATATAAGAAGTTAATATTTGAAATGTGATGTTTTATTTGATAAGAATAAGTTTTATGATATAAGATTTGTTGATTATAATTGTAAGATTAAGATTCGTTATAAGGATTTAGATTTTACAATGTTACAAAGTTACTAAAGAAGATTCGAAATGAACGCACAAGGGAGGGCGAGAGGAGGTCCCAAGTAAGATTTGGAAGAAGTGAAGGATTTTTAAGTAATTGTGTTGTTTTTGTGTGTTGGTGTATTGTGTTGTTTTGTATGGGATGTGGGTATTTGTAATTGGTTTAATTTGGAAAATCCAATAAATTTTTATTAAAAAAAAAGAGAGTTTGCAACCTGCCTTTCCTCCAAGGGGATTATTCCATTTAATCCTCCAAATGAAGTGGCAAGGTGGGTTAGATGCACAGTAACTTGTCCAAGTCACTTATTGAGCTTTAGGGCTGAGTAGATGTTTGAGCACAGGTCCAAGCAAAAGGTTCACTGCTGGCTCTCATAGATGGAGCCACGAGGTATTTTGAGCCTCATCGCTGAGATCATCCTACCTACAATGTCACTCTGCCCCTCCCCACACAAAGAGCATCGGCGTGGGGCCTCTGTTTCCTCACTGGGGTGCCACTTGATTACACATCCAGATGGCTAATTTAGAGGCGCCGCTTGAACATATTGGACCCCTGCAGTTCCAGCAAGGAGGGTCTTTTAGCCACGCAGGTCCACGGTGTGGCAGAGATGGATGCATGATCAACATGGGCTGTCCAGCCATAACGTAGTGCAAGCTGTTTCTGTTATCCTACCGCCTGATCAGCCTTATGGTCTCCAGTCCTTGCACTCCCCCTATAATTCATGTGTGTGGCACAATCGATCTTTGTCAACGTGTGTTGTATGGCTTTACTCCAGTAGCGTGCAAACATATGACACAACCGTGAAAGCTAAGATCGTACAAAATATTTATCTTAAAAGCTGACTTTCGGAAACTTGCCTCTGAAATGGTGCATCAGTAGTATGTGTTTTTCACTATCACGGGCAGTTAAAAAATAAAATACCAAATGGGGTGCAGAAGTCATTTGCACTCAGGAGCACAGGGAGGGGATTTATTTTTTTTAAAAAAATATTTATTTAAATTTATTTATTTATTTTTAAATGTGACCTCCGAGCATGGTGTTTCCTGCTTGGCAGGGGGTTGGACTGGATGGCCCTTGTGGTCTCTTCCAACTCTATGATTCTATGAAATTGTCCCTTGCCACATGGCGACTAGGATGAGGAAATGTGACAGTGCTAACATACCCTCCAACTTTTCTCCCATGAAAATAGGGGTGTCCCATTGCATAATAATAATAGTAATAATTTTAACTATTTATACCCCGCCCATCTGGCCGGGTTATCCCAGCCACTCTGGGAAGAAGCTTCCAACATATATTAAAATATAACAAAACATTAAACATTAAAGAAACTTTCCTAAACAGGGCTGCTGTCAGATGGCTCAGGGGTTGGATAACTCCATACCCTCCAACATTTCTCTGATGAAAATAGGGAGGTTCTAAGGGAAAGCGGGACATTCCGGGATCAAATCAGAAACTGAGACAGCTTCTGTAAATCTGGGGCTGTCCATGGAAAACAGGGACACTTGGAGGGTCTGCATTATTTGCTGTAAAATGTGGAATTATTCCCCCACAATATGGTCACAATATGATTGTTAATGTAATGCTGGGTGGGGGAGGTCCAATTTGACTATGGCATTTTTAACCAATTTGAGATGCTATTTCAGAACCTGTGTGAGAAGCTTAAGTAAGTTCTACTGCTGAAAATCATGCAGTGTGGGTGTTACATTAACAGTAGCGTATCAGATTGATACCTGATCGAGAGTCCGTGTGGTATAGGGGTTAGGGGGTTGGACTTGTACCTGGGAGACCAGGGTTCAAATCCCCACTGCCTCTCAGCCTAACCTACCTGTTGTGGAGGTTAAATGAGGAAGAGGAGAGCCATCTTGAGCAACTCGGAGGAAAAGTAGGATATAAATACAGCAGACAAACAAATAAATAAAAATACCTGAGAATTATGTCACAACCTTCCAGCCAAGAGAGGGCCAGTGAAGCCTGCTTCCTTATGGAGTTAGCTTCTACATGTAAATACATTTATCTAAGGTAGCCTGCCTTCTGAGACTGTACTGTAACTCAGGATGATTGTAAGTAAACTCTTTTTATACTTTTAAAGAGAACTGTGTTGTGTCTTTACTTTTAAGGGGGAAGAAGGGGAATATACCAGGAATACAAATTCTTCTAGAGGCTATGTTTGGGTTTAACATAGAAACAGCAGCATCTATACAAAACAATTGGCACTAAGAGTTCATGAACATGAGGCTCTCCCAGATTCCATCCTGGTTAACAGATGGATGTAAGCTCTGTAAGTTGTGTCTCAACATTTTCTGAATTCATTTCTAGTGCTAGCTTTCCCCCGACAATGGGGAATACACCTCTGTTCAGTTGTGTGCTGCGTTAAAAGCGCTTCCTTCTGTTTCTTCTGTTATACAGCATTAATTAACATACTTTTAAAGAAATCTCGAGATTGCTCCTGGAATGTATAATTCTTTAACACTGAGCAGCAGATGGGCTGTGGGCTGCACTTACTTGAGTAACACTTGCTGAAGTGCCACAATGTCCTTCTGGATCTTCTAAGAAAAATGCTAGGAATCTTCTACAGTATATTAGGCAGGTCTGTACTACATTTGACCAAGTGGAACACATCTCACCAGTCAAAACAAAATAAAATAAAAAAAATCCTTCAAGTAGCACCTTAGAGACCAACTAAGTTTGTTCTTGGTATGAGCTTTCGTGTGCGTGCACACTTCTTCAGATACACGGTGTATCTGAAGTGTGTATCTGAAGAAGTGTGCATGCACACGAAAGCTCATACCAAGAAGAAGAAGAAGAAGAAGAAGAAGAAGAAGAAGAAGAAGAAGAAGAAGAGTTTGGATTTGATATCCCGCTTTATCACTACCCGAAGGAGTCTCAAAGCGGCTAACATTCTCCTTTCACTTCCTCCCCCACAACAAACACTCTGTGAGGTGAGTGGAGCTGAGAGACTTCAGAGAATTGTGACTAGCCCAAGGTCACCCAGCAGCTGCATGTGGAGGAGCGGAGACACGAACCCGGTTCCCCAGATTACGAGTCTACCGCTCTTAACCACTACACCACACTGGCTCTCACCACACAAGAACAAACTTAGTTGGTCTCTAAGGTGCTACTGGAAGGATTTTTTTATTTTGTTTTGTTTTGACTATGGCAGTCCAACATGGCTACCTACCTGTAACTGGAACTATGGAAGGCACCACATCTCACCAGTATCGGCTCTGAGAGCTCCTTCTAGTTTTGCAACCCGCCTGGGGCTATAAAGCTACGAGAGGGTTGTCAAATCTCTTTAGGGATACTGGTAGGAACTTGCAAGCACAAGGGTCACACGCAGGCTTTAGCCTAATTTCACGTGTCTCTCGTCATCATCAAACACATCATCTGGACAGCTTGCATGAGACTTAGGGATGATGAGGTTGCACAAAGAGAGAAAGAGATATACAATCAGCCTTCTCCACCTGGTTCTGTCTCAGGCTCCACCCACCATCAGCTCCAGCCCCTGACTGACTTTTCCCATGGGTCAGTAGCCCCTCAGAGGAAACAAACTTCCATTTCTGCTTTAGGGACTGGGCTGTCCAGCAGGACACGGCAGCAGAGAGACTACAGTGGCATTAGCAAGTCATGACAATGAGAGGTCAAACCATTTCTCCCCAATTTTGGGATTTTCAAACCTTGGCTTTGTATACCAAAATCTGACCTGAACAAAATCTGGCCTGTTTTTCTTCAATTCCCCTGCCCGGCAGAGGGGAGTTTGGCTCTGATGGTTATTATAATTTCATTGTCTCAAGAAAGTGCTTTCATCAGTGGTATTCAACTACGTTTTATGTGTAAGCTCACTGCAGTTAATCAACATGATTAAGTTAGGTATATTAATTTCAATAGGACTACTCTGAGTAAAATCTAGTTGAATACCATGTGCAGAGAAACACCTAGACCTTATCAAGCATCATTTGTTAAGTTTCTGAAGTCACTCTCAGGTGTGCTTTTCTTTCTTTTAAAAAAGTGAATCTCTCTCTCTCTCTCTCTCTGAGCATCTATGTTAATTGGCCTTTAAAAGTTCACCCAATCAGCAATATAAACAAAAACCAAGATTATATAAACATTTGCATGGCAAAATGTGTACAAGAAAAACTATGCAAAGAAAATACAGTAAAGGCCCTAGCTAAATATATATAATTACCAAAATTCTAACCAAATGCAGTTAAAATGAACATAAATGCAGCATTTGTGTGTCTGTGTAAGCATGCAGTTCAAAACAATTATTATCTGCTCATTCATCCAATTGGACGTGGGTTTTAGAAATTCCCAGTTTAGTTCTGGCAAGAGATCACTTTAATAACCTGTATTGGCTCCCTCTTAATCATGGAATGGCTTATCCATGGCAATGATCAGCATACAATTTTAAGTGATCATAAGCTGTGGTTACATTGGGGGTGTGATTGAAGACAATAAAAAAAGGTTAACATGTCAGGAAAACTGACCAGGCATTTCCGCTAAAACTTTCTTTTCGTTTGGAAAGCACTGAAGACCTGTTTATCGAGCATCCATCCTGATTTGTTTGCAGGGAGATTAGATGATCAAGCAAATGCTATTCCACACTTTCCAAGGCTTTTCCACGAAAAGTCTGTGGGGTTTTTTTTTGGGGGGGGGGACAGGTGGGCTGTTGTGTTTGCAGAGGAGCTTCAAATCAGCTGTAATTGTGCAACCTGAATTTGCCAGTATGTGCTTGAATTCCACCTGAAAATAGGACACCCTTGGACTCATAACTGAGCTGTTCAAAAACCCGTAAAAACCTGGAGCCAGCCCAATCCTGCCTGCCTGTACTGTTGAAGGGTATGATTGCAGGATCAGCGCAGTAGGCACAGGGATAACAGTGCAATATTTTCCTATCCCGCATATTTTACTTGCTTTGAGCAATGGTCTTCCTTGCAAGCAAGGAAAGCGGCGTCATGGATATGCCGACACATCCTCAAATTTGAGAACATAATCATTACTTTTGAGTGGACCTGTTTTTGTTTTTTGTTTTTTGTTGCCACTGCCTTTTCCTTCTCTTACTTAGCTTAAAGGGTGCGTATGTGTTACTTAGGAATGCGTGAAAGAATACAAAAACAACAGCAGCCCATATTGGCCAGGTGAACTTTCTCTGAGCTTTTGCCGGGTTACAGATGGTTGGCTGGCTAGTCTGAAGGGAAACCAGCACAACGAGACACCTTGGATGGCATTTCTCACTCCCTTTTTTTGTTCCTGGCATGGCCACCATAGCCTGCAATATGCTGCAGTGCCCTGAATTTATTGGGCCAATAACGTTTTGGAACAGCCTTGTTATACGGAATTGAATTAACATCCATCATCCACACACCTATGGACTGTGAGGCTCCCAGAGACTTTTACTGCAGCCATTTCCTTTAGCACTTACCCACTTTTGGCGAGATACCGTGTCTTTTAATCTTATTTCCCATCCTGACTGTTACGATGATATTGGCATTTGGATTATTGTGTGACTTAACGGGTCTCAGCTTTGCCCATGTTTCTTAGGAACCGAAATTCTTCTATCGTTACCTGCCTGAGCTTATTTAAATAACCATGGCAGCTGAGTGGCTCTCCATCTTTAGCTTCCACCTGGACTGAGGCTGAACAAAGGAACACTGGAAGCTGCCTGATACTGAATCATTGATTCCTCTGGCAGGCAGGAGTCTCTCCCAGCCCTAATTGGAAATGGCAGGAATTGAACCCAGGACATTGTACATACAAAGCAGATGATCTCCCGCTGACCTACAGCTCTTCTGTACAGCTGAATACAGAAGACCATTTGTTATTGTTCTTGTTGTTCAGTCGTTCAGTCGTGTCCGACTCTTCGTGACCCCATGGACCAGAGCACGCCAGGCACCCCTATCTTTCACTGCCTCCCACAGTTTGTCCAAACTCATGCCAGTCGCTTCGAGAACACTGTCCAACCATCTCATCCTCTGTCATCCCCCTCTCCTTGTGCCCTCCATCTTTCCCAACATCAGGGTCTTTTCCAGGGAGTCTTCTCTTCTCATGAGGTGGCCAAAGTACTGGTGCCTCAACTTCAGGATCTGCCCTTCCAGTGAGCACTCAGGGCTGATTTCTTTAAGGATGGATAAGTTTGATCTTTTTGCAGTCCATGGGACTCTCAAGAGTCTCCTCCAGCACCATAATTCAAAAGCATCAATTCTTCGGCGATCAGCCTTCTTTATGGTCCAGCTCTCACTTCCATACATTACTACTGGGAAAACTATGCAGACCTTTGTTGGCAAGGTTGAGTCTCTGCTTTTTAAGATGCTGTCTAGGTTTGTCATTGCTTTCCTCCCAAGAAGCAGGCGTCTTTTAATTTCGTGACTGCTGTCACCATCTGCAGTGATCATGGAGCCCAAGAAAGTAAAATCTCTCACTGCCTCCATTTCTTCCCCTTCTATTTGCCAGGAGGTGATGGGACCAGTGGCCATGATCTTAGCTTTTTTTGATGTTGAGCTTCAGACCATATTTTGCGCTCTCCTCTTTCACCCTCATTAAAAGGTTCTTTAATTCCTCCTCGCTTTCTGCCATCAAGGTTGTGCCATCAGCATATCTGAGGTTGTTGATATTTCTTCTGGCAATCTTAATTCCGGCTTGGGATTCATCCAGTCCATTTACTGAATGCTAAATTACATTATTATTATTATTATTATTATTATTATTATTATTATTATTATTATTTCCCTTGGGTTGCCCCAGACACACTGGGCAGCTTCAAACACATATAAAACATCAAACATTAAAAACTTCCTAATATAAGGATGCCTTCAGGTGTCTTCTAAAAGTTGTGTAGTTAAAGATCACCCTGGCATCTGATGGGAAATCCTTTTCCGCCCCTTTAGGAAGGAGGGGGAGTTGCGGGCATCACGAGCCCAGCACGTGCGCAGGGGATGATCGCATCCCCTGCCATCACTGGCTGAGCTCTGGGCACGGTGCCCAGCGTGCTGGCCAACCGGCTCAGCCGTTGGGTGTGGCTGGCTCAATTTAAGCCAGCGCGCGACCAGGGCTCAGCCTGCTCCTTTTCCTGGCCCCTTCTGCGCGATTCCCCACCCTCCCACCCTCTAGGCAGCGCCCCTTAGTGTCCCATTAGGTAGGTGCTTTGACCTTGCTATGGACTACGGTTGGTCGCCGTTAAGGGGCCTGGTAGGACTTTCTCCATTTGGCAAATTGGCTTCTGCCTGGTGGTTTTCGCCTACCTCGTAGCAACTCGTCACAACTTTGGTTTGGCGGTTAGGCATTGGATTATCCCCAGTTAGCATTGAAGTGTTTTTGATTGTTGGAAACGCTTCAAACCAACTTCTGCACTTCTTGGAGCCCGGCACGTTTCCTCTGCGCGTACCTTACTGAAGCGCCTTTCCTTGCTGCCGTCTCCTGTGCTATTCAGCAGAGTTATCTTCTTATCTTCTCTCACGCAGCGGGGGTGTGCATGCCAGCATATTACAGACAACAGAGTCCGGCTTCTTTCTAATCTAGAAGTTTTATTTTACAAGGCATAAATCTACATTCCTGGAGAGACGCAAGCCATTTTGCCGTCTTCTCCCTTCTCCGTTCTCCGGACAACAGAAACAGAAAGTATCACATTACACAGTACAACAGTACACAGAGCATCCGGTGACGCTCTTCCTCCTGTGGGTGGGACAACCGGTTGAGCTTGTTAACTCTAAAAGCTCCAAACCTCTACACCCCCTCTTGTCCCGCACACAGGGGCATTGTAAGCTTGCAGCTTACCTCACACAAACCCTCACAGAACTCCCCATGACGTTGGAAGCTCAGGGACTTCGTGAACCCAACCCTCTGGTTCACCTGACCAGGACAGTACTTCAGCTTCTCCCAGCTGGTCTGAACGCACACGTCTCGAAAGAGAACGTCTAGGTGTTTGGGTCTGGCCTTGACTTGTCCAGACTCTGCCACCAACAAACAGAGTTGGTTGTCCTCCCAAACCATCACGGGCAGGCAACTCTGAACGCAGATCTCTTGGACCAAACACCTATAGAACTCCAGTTCCCTGCAAAGCACTGACAACGCACTGTACCTGGCTTCTGCACGAGAACGAGCAATGAGGCTCTGGCACCGGGACTTCAGCCCGCCTAGAGCTCCTCCACACTGTACAACCATTTCAGACACAGATTTCCTGTCCTCGGAATTTGCCCAACCGCCGTCGCACCAGCGCGTGAGCTGGGGCTCACCGGTAGCTGACAACTCCGGGCAAAACTCCTTAGTCTCCTGCAAACTCTGGAGCACTCTCACCATGCCATTCCAGGCATGCATGCTGGGATTTGCAGCCACCTTGCTGAACAGATCCACAGCAACTGCTATGTCAGGTTTTGCTCAACCGTGAAGGAAACAACAGCCTCCCAGGAGCTGACCTAAACACCTCGGGGCTCTCGAACTCAGAGCGTTCCCCGGTCTGACTGTCCTCACCTAGACACGTCTCCATGGGTGTTCTGACACTAGCACATTCAGACACTCTGAACTTCTTCAACGACTGCACTACCTTGCCAGTCTGAATGAGCAAGACACCACCGTCTTCGGCTCTGTCTACCTGCACACCTAGGTAAACAGCAACAGGGCTTAGGTTCCTGAGCTGGAAAGACTGACCAAGCTCCTCTGCGAACCGTTGCACCTGTCCCCTGGTCTCCACCAGGTAAAGCATGTCCACACTGGACTGCAGAACTAGCTCCTGTTCTGGACTTACTCCTGCCAGAAACAGGCAGCTATCAGCACAACTCTGGCTGACACCTAGCTTTCTCAAAGCTTTTTGCACGCCTGAGGACCAATCTCTGGCTGACTCCTTCAAGCCAGTGATTGCCTCGTGCAAACTCCACACCTGATTTGGCCCGTTGTCCTTGTCCTCTGGCGGAGGTACCTCGTACCTCTCCTCATCCAGGTCGGAATCCAAACAGGCATCCAAACCAAAGTGGCTCGCCTCAAAACTGCTTTGAGTCGCGACCGCTAACAGCATGCGCGTGGTTTCGCCTCTGAGAGAGGGCGCGTCCAGTACCTCGGAACAATGGACCCCCTCCTCCCGAGTGAAACCTCTGGCTACTGACCTAGCCTTGCACTGCAACTCGCCAGTTGCTGCCGTCTTGAGTCTGCACGCCCAACGACCTTCTGACAGCGTCGTGGTTGTGCACACACCCAAAGACCTCATTGAGCCTACCTGCTCTACCATGGCATCCTGCCATTTCTGGGCCTCACCTTGAGATACCCATTGAACCTTCACAAGGCTCTCCGGTTCACACTGAACCAAACAAGCACTCACGCTAGTGGCCGTGAACCTTTCGGGCAGAATCCCTTCAGTGGATCGTGTAGACTGCTGTGATACCACTTCAGATTCTCCCTCTGCTCCAGTTGCACTGGACTCCACCTGCACGTCCTTGACGTCAGGCATCTCACCTACAGACTTGCTGCGCCTGTGCATCCTAACTGAACCACCCAAGGATGACGTTGGCGCGCCTTTGGGCTCCTGCTTCACTGCCAAAGAACCCCCCTCTTGCTCCAGGACGAGGCCTGCGCCAGGCTCTCCTGGAGAAGAGTTGCCACACAAAGAGTCGCCAAGCGTGGCCTGCCTCCTAGTCCATGACATAGGAGATGCGGGTGCACTCCCAGGCTGCTGCCTTGGAGTCACCACTAGCTGCGCTGCACCCTGGTGATGACCGGGAACTCGGCCCGAGCCACCAGCAGGTGCTAAAGCCACAGCAATACCCCCTCTTGGGGCTGATCCACTTGGACCACTGCCACCCAGTTCCACCCAGAACCCTTGTGGAAGCTCTGCATCCAAGAGCATGTCTTCAGTGGCAGCATGCAGCATCCTTTGCTGCCTCTCTGCAAGACCACATACCTGTGAAGAAAGCAGGTTAGTCACACTGTGCTTACTCCCCCTCTCACTGAGGACCTGGGAACAGCCTACTCCAGTAGAAACCTGCTGTTCCACTGCAACCAGTGGTGCTGCCTCAGTTGCCTCCTTGAGCAACGCAGACCACATGTGGTGAGAGAAAGCATCAACCAAACACTCAGAACAACACGCTCCCCCCAGGTTAGCTTCTGGCATCCCTTCAGAAACAGCCACATGAACCAGGGAAAAGGGACGCGTGGTTTCCCTTTCAGACGTGGGGTAGCAGGATGTCGACTCCTCGACCTTGCAAACCCTGCAATCAAGAAAGCTGTTACATGCCCTTAACTTGCACCCTTCAGAGAACTCAGGCTGCTTCAGCACACTGTCCCAGTGGCGATTCGCCAGCCTTTGGTACCACTGACACAAACACAAGTGGTGCACGGGCACACTGGTGCACTGAGCAAGCATTCCATCAGTGCCACCTCCCCCTGTTCTGGATTGAGACTTCTTAACAGCAAACAGCCCGTCCTGGCTGCCTTTCACGCGTAGAAGCATCTTCTGGCCCCTGCAAGCAGAACAGGTGATAATCACAAAACAAACAGCAAAAACATTGGACAGAAGGTTTGATATAAACAAACAATACAGAGTTATGTCAACAACCACAGAAAACGCCAGTTCTGTCCCTTGGATCTGTCCCTTGACTGTTAGCAAAAAGTCAAGCCTTTTCTTGCTTCCAACAGTCACAAACTGCCTCTCGACTGCAGCAGCCAATACGTTGAACTGCTCTGTAGAAGGAGACTCGCAGTTCCTCACAAGTCCACCAGGAGGAACGATGACGATGACGATGGCAACCATCACACGCAGCTCACCAGGGTTGGCCTCTCTCAGCGTTGCCTCGGTGACTGCATCACAACAGTAGGCATCCTCTTCCGCCTGGGCTGTGGTAGAGCTGTTGCGATTCTCATGGCCAGTACCACACGTCATGTCCTTGGCCTTATCTTCAGCCATGCACGTCAACAAAAGACCAGGTGCAGGCTACGTGCCAAAACACAGATCCACAGTCAAGGCGTTTACGCTGGCTTCAGACTTGGAAACAGCCCCTCCCTTTCTGGGAGCAAAGCCCACAGCGATCTGGCCCCCCTCCTGCTTTCCATGGCACTGTTGCTTCTCAACAGCCATAAGCCGAGCTGGGGGCGAGCTTTCCAAAGCCACTTCAGCCAGTCCCTCAGCCCCGTGAAACTGGGCTAGGGTCTTCTTCCAGGCTTCACAAGCACTGGCCAGACCTTCCTCCTCACAGGCGTTGGCCAAAACATCAACGCTCTCAGGGAACAGCCCTCTGCATTGAAGCTGTGAGGCTGGAGGTGCTTGCAAACAAAAGCTTCCCTCCTCCTTGCTGGGAATGCTATGGCTCCCTCCATCTTGCCCAGGGGTAGCGTACTTACGAATCTGTAGCTTCTCACCCGGCTCCACAGATGGGGGTTTCACCAGAGAGGGTACACTGCTTGGGCACACCTCAATCTGGGCTTCCCTGCTGCCTTCCAACCTCTGGCAGCAGGTTTTAGGCTCCTGAGCCATTCAGCAGACTGCTGAATGCTCCTGCTGGCAAAGCAAACTTCCCTGGATGCTCCATCACAGTCCAAACCAGGGAGGCACTTCTCAGCTTGGCACACACGTTCTGGATCCTTGGAACTGCTCCAGAATCAGTCCAGAATCGGGAAAAGCTTGGACCCATAACCTGAAGTGTTTTTGATTGTTGGAAACGCTTCAAACCAACTTCTGCACTTCTTGGAGCCCGGCACGTTTCCTCTGCGCGTACCTTACTGAAGCGCCTTTCCTTGCTGCCGTCTCCTGTGCTATTCAGCAGAGTTATCTTCTTATCTTCTCTCACGCAGCGGGGGTGTGCATGCCAGCATATTACAGACAACAGAGTCCGGCTTCTTTCTAATCTAGAAGTTTTATTTTACAAGGCATAAATCTACATTCCTGGAGAGACGCAAGCCATTTTGCCGTCTTCTCCCTTCTCCGTTCTCCGGACAACAGAAACAGAAAGTATCACATTACACAGTACAACAGTACACAGAGCATCCGGTGACGCTCTTCCTCCTGTGGGTGGGACAACCGGTTGAGCTTGTTAACTCTAAAAGCTCCAAACCTCTACAAGCATCTCGGTGGGGGGGGGGAGGTTCGGCCATCACCTCCCCCCAGGCTCTGAAGGGTACTTCAGTAAATGAGTCCGGGGGGGGCGTGTCCCTGTCCGAAGCCACGGTGGGAGAGGGCCAAAGGCACGCCCCAGTCCGGTGATCACAGGGTGAGTCCCTAGCTGATGTGCAGCAGCAGGGTTTCTCACCCATCAGTGGTTAACCCTTCTTGGACTGCCAGCACAACGTGCTGGAGACGGATATTGTTAGTTAGTTCCAATGGCTAAGCCAATACCGCTCAACATCCGTAACCAATAAAGTTGTGGCCTTTTATGCCCATTAACCTTAATTTTGGTGTCCTGTGTCTTCATTTCACCACGGGAGGGATCGGGTCTTGACACGCAAGGCATTCCACAAGGATGTCCCTATTTTTTAGCTCAACCTCAGCTAGGACAGAAGTTTTCAAACTGTGTTCTGGGAAACTTTGGGGTTCCCCAGAAACAGCTTGTTGTTGTTATATTTCCATGCCACTTTTTACTTACATGAGTCACAAAGTGGCTTATATACAATAAATAATAACAAAGTAGAACATCACAATTACAACATAAATCATAAAACAACCAACAAATCATCTGTAAAACAGCCACCTTCTATAAAACACTATTTAATAGAACAACTTAAAAATAGGGAAAACAGCACCACCACAATAAAAAGTCGTATTACAAACTTCACAAAGCCTTAAGGTAAAGGTAAAGGGACCCCTGACCATCAGGTCCAGTTGTGTCTGACTCTGGGGTTGCGGTGCTCATCTCGCTCTATAGGCCGAGGGAGCCAGCGTTTGTCCGTAGACAGCTTCCAGGTCATGTGGCCAGTATGACAAAGCCGCTTCTGGCGAATCAGAGCAGCGCACGGAAACGCCGTTTACCTGCCCGCTGGAGCAGTCCCTATTTATCTACTTGCACTTTGACGTGCTTTCGAACTGCTAGGTGGGCAGGAGCTGGGACCGAGCAACGGAAGCTCACCCCATGGCAGGGATTCGAACCACTGACCTTCTGATCTGCAAGCCCTAGGCGCTGTGGTTTAACCCACAGCGCCACCTGGGTCCTCACAAAGCCTTACAGCACTCATAATCTACAAAACAATATTAACATCACCAACAAACTAACAACCAATATCAAACTAAGAGCTGTTGAATTCATACACACTCACACTTATTAGGGGTTTCAAACACCAACCTGAGTTCATCCAGGGATATATGTTGTTTTACATATTTGACTCTCCACATTATGTTCAAATTATAATTCTTCATCTGATTGTTTTGACAAATTCCAGGTACATATCCAGGAATTTCACTTACTCAACAATCTCTTAAGAAGTCTCAGGCTCCTATACACATCCATTCAAAACCTGGCCAAAATCTTGATTTCCCCTTTTCTTCACTTTAGCTCCATCATCTGAGAACATAAGTTTCACAGATTAGAAAATATTGCTCTGTACTACTGCTTCCTGACAAGATTTTGCCTCCACAAATTAACCTTTGCAAGCTTCATTACTTTTCTGTCAACCTCCCAACTACTGACATAATCAGATGTCTGAGGTCTCAATGGTTTCTTATATGGCACACAAATGCAATAGCATAAACTGCTGTGCTTGTGAGAGCTCCCCAGATATCTCGGCATCAGCAGAATAATTGGTAGCCATTTGTCCATTGTTGACTTTTGGGGAAGTGAGTCACTTGGGCCGCCATCTTAAGCTTATTATGACGCCTTGCTCTTGTGTGGAAGGGGTCAGTTAATATGATAATTCGGTCCGGGCCTCCAGTTCAAGAGGTAGTCAATACTTGTAATGAGCTGTATATCTGAAATCCAGAAAGTTTTATCCTGAAGAAACAGATCAGTAGCAGGGGATCGAGTATGCAAGTGCTCTCGTAGAACAACAAATAGGAAGACCAGTGACTAGAATAAGGTTAGTGGATGCCCAAATAATTCTAATGGTTCAGACCAGAGAGATGACTCAGGGATTTGCTTAGAACAGGGGTAGGCAACCTAAGGCCCAGGGGCTGGATGCGGCAAAAATGACTTCTCAATCTGGGCAGCGGACGGTCTGGGAGTCAGCATGTTTTTACTTGAGTAGAATGTGTCCTTTTATTTAAAACTAGTGGTTTCAGCCCGTTAAAATAACGGGCGCTAGAACATATGTGGTCCAAAAATGTACTGTAGTACTTGTGATATTTAAAACCGGGGCAGGCTGCGCGCGCAGAGCGAGGGATGGCGAGGGGGGGCGGGGTCTTTCCCGCCTGAAAAGCGAGGTTCCCCCCTCCCTCACAGAGAGAGGCAGCGGTTCCCAGTGGCCACACAAACGCAGACGGGCGCGCGCCAAGGGAAGGAGCCCGTGGCCACCATCCCCCGCATTTGCCCAACCCTCACCTGGCAGCTGCGCCCCATCCTCCCAATTCTGCCCCCCTTGCAAAACAAAACAACCCCCCCCCGCTGCTTTGGGAAAGGCAGGGCCGGTGCCTCGATGCCCCCCCCCGCGCGTGTCCCTGCAACTCCTCTCCAGGCCCCTGAGGAAGAGGGAGGCGTCTTCTGCCTTCTTCGCCCGCTGCCCTGCCCAGGCGGAGGAGGAGGAGGGAGAAGAGACGGAGCCCCCACGGAGACCAGGGGAAGGGAGGGAGGAAGGAAGGAGGAGCAGCCGCCGGGGACAGAGAGGTACTGAAGCAGGATGAGGTCTGCCGAGGAAGGAGGAGGAAAAGGAGTAGGGCGCGGACCCAGCTGCTGCACACCCGACCTGCAGGCGCCTGCTTGGAGCTGGTTGCAGCGATGGCGTGCGTGCGGGACGGGCAAGGAAGGGGTCGGTTCCGCTGCTCCTCTGCTCCTGCTGCATTGCAGCTTCCCTCCTCCTGCTGTCCGTCCCCTTCTCCCTCCTTCCCTCCGCGTCTGGCGCGCTCCACAATGGCGGCGTGGGGGGGGCGCAGCTGTGACTCCCAGGCTCCGGCAGAGGAGAGGCCGTGGCCTGCAAGAGCGGAGCAAGGAGGGAAGCCAGGGGTGGTGGTGGAAGTGGAGGTTGCGAGCGAGTGGGGGCCTCCGGAGCGTCGGCGCTCCACGGGGCGGGCTGCTCTGGGCCGCTGGGCCTCGGGGCTCTGTTTGTAGCGGAGGCGGCAGTAGCGTGACCTCCCTCCTCGGGCTCCCCTCGTCCTCTGGAGCGGGTGTTCTGAATCAACCGCCCGCTTAAACTGCCGCTGCTCCTGGCCCGATGTCTCTCCATCCAATCCCTGTGTCCCTGGGGCACATGCGCAGTAGCGCAAACCCAGAGACACACGGACTGGACGCAGAGACACTTGCATTTTATATATATAGATGCATCTCTGGGTTATTTGTGGGGGCTGCCTGGTGTTTTTACATGAGTAAAATGTGTGCTTTTATTTAAAATGCACCTCTGGGTTATTTGTGGAGCATAGGAATTTGTTCATTTTTTTCCCCAAAGTATAGTCTGGCCCACCACATGGTCTGAGGGACAGTAGACCGGCCCACGGCTGAAAAAGGTTGCTGACCCCTGGCTTAGAAGGACAAACCTCTAATATTTATTCCAATATTGCTAGCGAGTCCCCAAATGGTTGCCACTGGCAAGTCTTGTACCATAGTGATCAAGCTGATGTATCAAGCTGATATATCTTAATGTTAATTATTATTATTATTATTATTATTATTATTATTATTATTATTATTATTTATTTGTACCCCACCCATCTGGCTGGGTTTCCCCAGCCACACTGAGCAGCTTCCAACAAAGATTAAAAATACATTAAAATACTTTAATGTAAAAATACATTAAAAACTTCCCTAAATAGGGCTGCCTTCAGATGTCTTCTAAATGTCAGGTAGTTGTTTATCTCTTTGACATCTGAAGAGAGGGCGTTCCACGTTGTGGGCACCACTACCCAGAAGGCCCTCTGCCTGATTCCCTTTGCTTCTCGCAGTGAGGGAATCGGCAGAAGGCCCTCAGCGCTGGACCTCAGTGTCTGGGCAGAATGATGGGGGTGGAGACGCTCCTACAGGTATACTGGACCAAGGTCATTTAGGGCTTTAAAGGTCAACACCAACACTTTGAATTGTGCTCGGAAACATACTGGGAGCCAATGTAGATCTCTCAGGACCGGTGTTATATGGTCTCGGCGTCTGCCCCCAGTCACCAGTCTAGCTGCCGCATTCTGGATTAGTTGTAGTTTCCGGGTCACCTTCAAAGGTAGCCCCACATAGAGTGCATTGCAGTAGTCCAAGTGGGAGATAACTAGAGCATGCACTACTCTGGCAAGACAGTCTGCGGGCAGGTAGGGTCTCAGCCTGCATACCAGATGGAGCTGGTAGACAGCTGCCCTGGATACAGAATTGACCTGCACCTCCATGGACAGCTATGAGTCCAAACTGACTCCCAGGCTGTGCGGTTTACATGCACAAAGTTGTATAAACCTAATCCCAATTTGAAAACATGGGAACTGGAAATCTAAGGCCCATGAGCCAGGTATGGCTGACCATGTTTCTCCCCACAGAAAAGGTTTCTTCTAGAAAAACCAGTCCCTGAGTTGGGCATAACTGGGAACTCCATGAGTCTGTCTGAGCTGGAGAAAGATTGGTGGAACATGGTCTATGGGCATTAAGATGCCAAGGACGAAATACTGATTTTAATTATTCCCCTCCATTTATACAGTAGTCACACAGGGGGTGGACTGAGGCTATCTATTCCAAACATGTCTTCACCCAGAAAATGAGGGCTATATTAAAATGGCAGAAAGGACCTTTGTTTACAGAATCTATTCAACATACAAAGGATTGACGCCAAAGATGGTGGATATTTGTTATAAGAAAAACAGGCTGGAGAGCTCTTCAGATCTTAATGGCCCATTGCATTAGGGTTAGGGAAAGTCTAATTGAAAGGATTATATTATGCATCAAGATGGATTAAGAAACCCACTATGGTCCACAGGAGACGAGGAAGAGTTATTCCATCTGACGAAGATAAGCAGTAAGGGTGAGAGAAGAACGACTTTTCAGGCTTTTCCTTGCCTTCAATTTCTCTGCTATTTAACTTTTAGATTAACCTTTCCCCTTTCCAGGCCTCCAACCATCCACAGGTGACGGCTGCTATCCAATGCCGCTGCCGCCTCAAAGGAGAATTTACTCAACCTCTCTCCCCTGTTAAAACTCTTTCTTACAGTCTTAAGTTGATTATGAGAGAGCAGTTTCAGACTTGACAGCCGTTGTTGCAGAGTGAAGAGGACGCCTGAATTCGTCTAAAGCATTGCCCTGTCCATAAAACATGTTTTGCCTCTCCTCTGCCTGAAGTGTATCCCTCTCAGCTTTCAGACAGCAACGCAGTTCAGGAAGAGAAAGGGGACAGTATTGTTATGAGTCTGCGGTGGGTGGAAGTAGGCTTTATGCCAAAACCTGCCTAACTCTTGGCTCCAGCAAGTGTTAAAATATAAGCAAGGCTAGCTTCCTGATGAAGTGATCGCTTGGGTGATGGGCCATTTGTCAGGCTTCGGGGAATTGGCTTCCTCCCCCCGCTTTGACAGTAGATAAGCAGAACAATGGAAAAGGAGTCTTCTTACCAGTTAGAAACTTTAATGATCACAGTGAGAGAACAAAGAATCAATTTCCTAGGAATGGTGGTGCTCCCAATTAAGGGTTCCACCCACTTCCTCCCTAGTCACCCACATCACTACTGCATCTTGCAACCTGAGCTCATAACCACTGTGCTTTCTGTGATGCCACCTTATCAGCTCTTCTTGACCTTGGGCTGAGCGGATGAATGCTTTCCAGCGACAGTGAGCCTGTCAATTCTCTCTCCCAGTACTTCTTCTCCTAGCTGTTCACCACACAGTACTTCCCAGCTTCTCCTTTCTGAACTATGTCCCTCTGCAAACCACTGTTCCAAATCTATACTGTCCTCCTGCTCTTGGGAAGATTCAGGATCCTGATCAGGAGCCAGGGGAGGATCCCTCCATTCTTCCTCAGTGCAGCCCTCCTCAGCACTGTCCCTGACACCATTTAGGAGAACAAAGAAGAAGAAGAAGAAGAAGAAGAGGAAGAAGAGTTTGGATTTGATATCCCGCTTTTCACTACCCGAAGGAGTCTCAAAGCGGCTCACATTCTCCTTTCCCTTCCTCCCCCACAACAAACACTCTGTGAGGTGAGTGGGGCTGAGAGACTTCAAAGAAGTGTGACTAGCCCAAGGTCACCCAGCAGCTGCATGTGGAGGAGCCGAGACGCGAACCCGGTTCCCCAGATTATGAGTCTACCACTCTTAACCACTACACCACACTGGAAAGGGGCTGTAGGTGAGATGGCAAATGGGTGGGGCCCTCAACTCATGAATGGTTAGAAGGACAAAGGTAGAACTGGGAGTTGAGAGGTGCAGTGATGTGAGATAGAGGGGATTATTTGGTTGTTTTTGTTTTGATTACCGTATTTTTTGCTCCATAAGACGCACTTTTTTCGTCCTAAAAAGTAAGGGGAAATACCTGTGCGTCTTATGCAGCGAATGGTGGTCCCTGGAGCTGAATTGCCCAGGGGCCAAAAGCAGATTGTGCTTTTTATTTTACAAAGAGAAAAGGGAGTGTTGAAAGGACCCGCTCAGCAGCTGATCAGCAAGAGATCAGGAGAGAGATAAGAGTCCCCAGCTCCCTTTCAGCCCCGCCCTCCTTTGTTGAATGTGCTGCAGAGGGAGGTTGTTTGTTTCCCCAGGACATGTGACTGGCTGATTAGATTATCTGTCTGAAAACAGTAGAAATGGCTCCCTTTCCTTAGGATTTTTCAGAAATGTGAGTTAAACCCCATAAAAATGGGGCTTTTCCTCTTTGCTTTTCCCCCTTTGCAAAAAAAGCTGCAAAACCTTTAGCTGATCCTCAAAAAAAAACACAAAAAAAAAAACCCTAGGGCTTTTCCCTTTGCAAAAAAGCTGCAAAACTTTTAGCTGATTCTCAAAAAAGGCCTTTTGCCTTTGCAAAAACAGCAGCAAAACCTTTAGCTGATCCTCCAAAAAAAACAACCCCAAAACCCCAGGGCTTTTCCCTTTGCAAAAAAAGCTGCAAAACTTTTAGCTGATCCTCAAAAACAAAACAAAAAACAAAACAAAACAGGGCTTTTAGAGGAGGAAAACCAGAAAAATATTTTTTTTCTTGTTTCCTCCTCTAAAAATGAGGTGCGCCCTATGGTCCGGAGCGTCCTATGGAGCGAAAAATACGGTATGTACTATATTTTGTGATTTTATATTGTGAACTGCCCTCAGACCTGCGGGTATAGGGCAGTATACAAATTTAAATGATAATAATCAGATGTCAAGGAGATAAATAACTATACAACTTTTAGAAGACATCTGAAGGCAGCCCTGTTTCAGAAACCTTTTAATATTTGATGTTTTGTTGTATTCCTCATATTTCATTGGAAGCTGCAATGGGATACAAGAAATAATAATAATAATAATAATAATAATAATAATACATTAACACCAATCCTCTACAGTGAAAGGGTTGGTTGATAGTGGGGGGCAAACTGTCATTCAGCCCAATACAGTAATACCTCTGCGAATGTCCGTTCCATCGACCGTCCATTTTGGAGAACATCCGTGGCAAACCCAGAAGTACCGGAACAGGTTACTTCTGGGTTTGCCACTTGCGCATGCGCAGAAGCTCTAAATCACACTTCGCACATGCACAGAAGTGCGAACCGCTCCACACGCATGCGCAGAGCGGTGCTTTGTTGAGCGTCCCTTTCATGGAGCATCCGGGGCTGCGGAACGGATCCCGGACTCAAAACACGGTACACTGTACAAACTTCCAAAGAACTCTGGAGCCACAATTTGAAAACCACTGATTGAATAAAATGCCACATTGCTAAATCCAGTACGTTTCTGGAAATTATGGCAAGTAGAAAACAAGCAAACAAATTGTGGCTTTCCCCTTTGGAAGCAGAAGCATGTTGGCTGTGTGAGATTAGCAGTGAAAATGGTCAGCTGGCTCCTGATTAATGCGGACACCTCCCTTGCTGGATGGCAAAATAGGTCAACAGAGCTTTCTTTCCACAGTTGCCTCGAGTAAATGGAAAGGTCCGTATCCAATTCTGCAGGAGAGGGTGCATGCAATCACATGTGCACCCACTCAGCCCTTTCTTTACATAGATCCATATTTGCGAAGATTCCTCCTTTGGCGGGAAGGGGGAAATTGCTTCTTTGTAAACCTGGCACCAGCATTTACCAGCTTCTGCTTTCTGTGGCTCAGCTTAGCAGCGACGGGAAAACAGCAGAACCACCAATTTCAGCTCGCCCGGGCAAGGCAAGGTCAGTCAATTAAAGGAGAGGAGGGGGCGAGTAGGCAGGGTGAAGAGAGGAGAGCTGGTGGGGAAGTGCTGAGTGACCAGAGCCCTAAGAACGGTGGCTCAGTTTCTAATGGCAACCATCTCAAAGGCTTTTGTCTTCATGCCCTGCTTCGTAATTAAGTGTTAAATAGAAGTGCAGCTCCATCAGCAGAGCTTCCTTCCTGATAAAAAACAAAACAAAACACCCTTGGCTTATATTCATCTTCTGGCCTGACAGCTTATTAGAGAACTGCAGTTGGAAGATTCTGCATACTTGGGAACAGAGGAAGAGATCAAGAGATTACTCTAAAAATCCCACATTGGTCAGTGTCCAATATTGCAGTGGAGACACAGCACATGTGTGTGTGTGTGCAGGTAAACCATTTTGAGGCATCTAAATTTTATTAAATAAAACAGGCACTTGTAAGTATGTTAAAGGAAACGTCGGACATTTAGGTGCGCTGTGCAGGTCGACAGGCCCTGACAAGTTTGATGAATGTCCGAAAATTCGGCAACATATTCACGAACCTCAATCCAATTGCCAACCATTCTTGTTACATGTCTTTAAAAAACGTGGAAATATATGGATCTGTTTTGAACATATATGAAATTAATTTGGGGTTTGTCAGTAATCATGTGGGACTGTCAACAGCTACCAGAATCTGGACACTCGCTATACCAGGGGTCCCCAAACTATGGCCTGGGGGCCGGATGTGGCCCAATCACCTTCTAAATGTGGTCCCCGGACGGTCCAGGAGTCAGCGTGTTTTTACATGAGTAGAATGTGTCCTTTTATTTAAAATGCATCTCTGGATTATTTGTGGGGCATAGGAATTCGTTCATATATTTTTTTCAAAATATAGTCCGGCCCCCCACAAGGTCTGAGGGACAGTGGACCGGCCCATGGCTGAAAAAGTTTGCTGACCCCTGCGCTACACGCATGCGTGAAAATATCCTCGAGCATTTATGCAACATTTAAGAAGGTTCAAGGCGGTTCTTTGTTTATGATGTGCTCTGCACAATCTCATCCATTGTATAAATGTGATGTTTGCACATGATTGCAACTTGTAAGAAAGATCAGCAATAGATTGCAGATTGAGAAAGAAATGTCTAAGAGAAGACTATTGTGCCCAACAGCCGAGCAACATGTTACATTTAAGGTGCCGTCGCATTTAACAAACATTTTTGTTTTTGGAAATGGCAGCCACGTGGGGAACCAATCAGGTCTGGAGCCACAGGGCACCTGGGAGGGGTGATCAATCCATCCCCCGCCATGCTGCTGTCTGATAAAAAATTAACCTGCTGTTGGCACAGATATTGGACAAGGTTCACCCAATGCTAATTGCGTCCCACTGCCATCACTTTGGGAGGCAGATACCTCAAAGGCATTTGCCCGTAAGGCTGCCTAAAGATTTGGCTCTTGGCAAAGATGAGATCTGAACTGTGGACTCCACAGCTTACCATTTCAGCAGCTACACTGAACTCCAGAATATACAAACTCTTCCTTTCCCCCGCATTAATATGTTACTAAGTGTGTTCCAAAGTTCACAGAGGATTCTTTGCTGGGGCAGCTTTTTTCCAGTCCATTTCTTCCGAATGGAAGAACAGGGAAATTAAATGATGACTGACACATTCGTACTTGAAAGTTGCTGGTTATTATCAATAAAGCATAATGGGGCGGGGGTCTGTTCCTTGGGGGAGAGAAACGAACACAGCAGCACAGTAATATCCGTGGCCAATTTGACTGTGTGTGTATGAACAGCCAAAATAAATCTGTATGCTGCATGTATAAGGACCCACCTGTCTCCCCCAGCACTCCAAGTTCATGATCCTTTGTATGCCACTATCTTTTAAACATTTGTTTGGGCACCAAAGTTGTAGCAGCCCCCGTTCACTTCCAAAGCACGTGAAAGTGCCCTGCTACAAGTGTGTCAGGGACTAGCAGGGCTCTGACAAGTGCGTGGCAGAGGTAGGACACTAGGGGGCTGACCCAGCGGAGGGGGCAAGTGATTTTGTGGGGGGTAAGCACCTTGGGAAAGATGGAGGGCACAAGGAGAAGGGGACGACAGAGGATGAGATGGTTGGACAGTGTTCTCGAAGCTACTAACATGAATTTGGCCAAACTGCAAGAGGCAGTGAAGGATAGGCGTGCCTGGCGTGCTCTGGTCCATGGGGTCACGAAGAGTCGGACACGACTGAACAACAACAACAGGCACCACCTGCGAGGCAGGAGCCAGGGTGGGAAGGGGGCGGAAGAATGATCAGAGCTGTCAAAGGCAAAGATGGGAATTCAGGATGTGTCGGAGGAAGAGGCTGTTGCAGAGAGGGTCTGGCCAGTCAAATACCTGCCATCTCCCACCACAATGTCTCCTAGAACCAAGAGGGGTTTGAAGAGGGAAGAGAAGCGACAACTTCCATGTAGGAGAAGCCTGAGATTGTGCACGCACATCCCACTGGATGAGGGCACATTGTCATAGTCCTGTGCTGCCAGCGACAGAAGAGTTCAATGGGGGGAGAAGTCAGCCAACCAGTTGAGTCTCGTGGGGGTACTTACTTGGAAGCAGAGTCGGTACGCAAGGTTCACTCCAGTCCTAAGGTCAAGAGTATCTCAGTTCATGTACTCAAATGATCCGGGGGTCAAGAAAGCCAAGGGTCCAAGGTCACAAGAAGCAAGAAGAAGCAAGGTCTGGTCAGGAACGACAAGTGGTGTTTCCAGCAACTGACTGAGGCTGGAAACTTTGCTTTAAAAAGCTGGAGAAACGCTGGTTCTCATCAGGAGCAAGAAGGCTGATCAGCAGCAGGTGGAGTTAAAGCCGACCCCTGGCTCATGACACTTGTAAGTTGAGGGGGGCGCAGTCACACTGTTGTTGCAACTGCTCCTCAGGCTGCAGACCTGGGGACAGCATGTGTATCTGGGGCATCGTGGGAGTTGCTGCCAAGTACGTCCTGTTCTCAACAAAGAATTGACTATCAGATGTGTGCCTTCCTCTCTTGGGGCTGCCTAGGACAACGTGGGCATAGCTGTCAAGTTTCAGATTTGAAAATAAGGGATCAGCAGTCTCACCTACCCCGGGGACAGCCACATGTCAGTGGTGGGCGGAGCCAGAAGCAAAAGTGGGCGGAGCAGCAATGTAAACTCCAAGTGGGCTCGGGCTCGGAGTGGAGCAAAGAGGAGGGCAGCAAGCAAAGAGGAGGGCAGCCATGTGCTCCGTGCAATGGAGCCCCATCGTCTTCTTGTCTGATCCCATCAAAACAGGACAGGAAGCAGCAGCTGCTCAAAGGCAGCCAGGCTCTGCCCGCCAGCTAACCCTATTGGCCGGCTGAGGGGCTCGGCGGCAACGGATAGGGGCTGATGCAGGGGGAGGAATACACCCCCCTGTAAGCACGGGAAACGGCTCCCACTTGCTTTGAGGGCTGAGGCCTTTCTCGCCAAGTAGGCGAGGTCTTCCCACCCAGTCCCTGGCCAGCAGGGGAGGAGCTGCTTCCATTAAAAATGGGAAATTTAAGGGAAATAAAAAATAAGGGAGAGCAGCGGGAAACTGCTTGAAATAAGGGAGAATCCCGGGGGAAACGGGATACTTGACAGCACTGAACGTGGGAGTCAGTAACTTTACACTGCAACATATAGAATGCTGGTCCTCCTTCCCAGAATCCTCTGCAAGATGCTGGAGTTCCATGGAAGATGTTCAACGGTGCAGACAAGAAAACGTGGAGGTTCTTGAAGGTAGAAAGGGTTGGGGAGGGGTGTGTGTGCTATTTTAATCCTTTTCCATAGTGACTCATCTGGCTAAAAGGAATCCTGACGTTGGCTGCATTAGCTTTCTAGAAGTTTGTGAAGAATTCTGGGACATATTATATGGTGCAGACTCAGTTCATATGGCGCACTGCCTTGAGTGGTCATTGTACTGCTATCGTACATGAATTCAGAGTTCAAAAAGCTTGCCCCAGCTGCACTTTCCGCAGGAAGCAATGGGAGGGGTTAAGCTGCCTTTCAGAGATGCTTGTCCACCACCGTTGATCTTCTGGGTGAGGAATCCCTGATAAGCTTCTGAAGGGCCCTAGGAAAATCACTGATCAAAGCCAGACATTTAATCAGGAAGAAGCCGGCAAACTGAACAAATGGACAGAAGCAAACGCACTAAAAGGAATACTTTCCCCCACATAAATGCATCGCCGTCATGTAATGTGCAAGGAAGTTTGCCTTTGCTAGCAAAACATGTTTTGACAATCTTGTAATATCAGTAATCCATTTTAACAACTCTTCAGCCAACGCAGCACCACTGCTTTTGGAAATCTAGGCATTGGAGGTAAACCATGGTATCTCTAAGGAAGAAGCACAGATTAAAGGAAAACCCTGCCTCTTTTTGTATCTTTGCATCTGGAACGCAGATTCGAAATGTTTCTGTATTAGTGGTGAGAAATGAAATACCGCAGTGAAGTAGCCAAACTACTTACTAAGGGACATAAAGCAAAGGAAGAATGAGGAAGGATACAGATCAGAGAAGCCGTGATAAGAAAACATGACACAAAACGTTCCTGTGATTTTCTGCGTATCTCACAGCAGTAACCACAAAATTCAGAAAAGGCTACAATTCAAGGAAGTTAAGTCCCATTGAACTCGATGAGGCATGTATATAAGTATATGAATTTAAGATAGGAGTGCAAAGAAAATAAACGTATTGTTCAAAATGATTGCAAGACTTGTGATGGTTCATCATTCACAGTGATAGGCAGTGGAATCCAAGGCAAGTCTACTCAACCAGAAATGTCACAGAAGTGTCATGGGCCTTATTCCCAAGTAAGCGAGCATAGGAAAGCAATTATGTACAAACTTACATGGAAGTAAACCCCATTGCACTTACTTCTGAGTAGATATGTATAGGTTTGTGCTGCAAGAACACCAGATTAAGGGTTGATTGGCAACATGCAAAATACATCCATCCTGCATTATGACTATTTTGAATTTTGGATAATTATTTATACCAGGGATGGAGAACCTGCAGCTCCCCAGATATTGTTGAACTACAACTCCCAACATCCCTGATCACTGGCCATGACAGCTGGGGCTGATGGGGAACTGGAGTCCAGCAACAGCTTGAGGGCCTCAGGCTTCCTGTTCTTGGTTTATACAGAGCCGTAAATCATGCACATGGTGTGTTATAGGGAAACATAATCACAAGATATAGGCCCCTGCCCAACAGAGCTTACAATTTAAAATTGGGTGATGGGGAAGTCAGCAGGGGGAGGAGTGGAAGGAAATGAGCAAATCTAGTTATACCTTGGTTCTGCTTTGGTTGGAGGAGGCGGTAGGCCAAAGAATTCACAGAAAACACTGTCTGTGAGGAGGCAATTGAAGAGGAAGAGGCAAAACTATGATGCAAGTGCTCTGACACAGAATTTTAGGCATAGTGAGCAGCAAGAGACAAAGGGCATAGTTGCTTAACAGGGCAGAGCTCCTTCAGGCAGAGGTGGAGGACGCAAGGACATGGGCAGCCAAAAATATTGGGAAGTCTCTCTCTCTCTCTCTTAAAATAATTTTTTATTAGTTTTTTATAAAGAGAAATAGAAAGGTTAATATCATATGTCCTTTTTTGTCCAAAACTAAAGCATTGATCTGAATACAATTAGATCACAGAGAAAAAAAGAGAAAGCAGGAAAGAGAGAGAGAGAGAGAGAAGGAATATACAAGAGATTAAAAGATAGAGGCAGAGAGAAGGTCTGAAGTTAAATAACTTCAAGTTCTTCATCTGACCACTGTATATAAACAATATCCACTCCAGTATAAGACCCTCCAAAGCCACTTTCTACAAACAAACCTAATCTTCCACCCTCAAATTCAAATGTCATCATTTCATTTTCTTTTTTTGCGCAAAAGGTCTATGAAAGGTTTTCCAATCTTCCATAAACATTAATAGCTTTTCTCTGAATAAACATGTCACTTTTGCCATCTCAGCTAAGTCCGTTAATTTTAACAGCCATTCTTCCATTGTTAGTAGCAATGAGGCCTTCCATCTCTGTGCATGTAAGTCTCACTGCCGCAATCATATACTGAAGCAAAGTTGCATAGTTCTTTACTAACTGTATATCATTAAATCCCAGCAGGAAGAATTCTGGCTTCGGTTGAAAGTTAATCTTCAAAATTCTCAATATCAATGTATGTATATGTAAGCATATGCATGTACCTTCCTGTGTCTTACATTTCCAACAAGTAGTGGGGGTATTTTCATACATTCAACGTAGTGGGAAGTGTATTTCGCACTGCATGGGGTTATACGTCTTGGGAGACTTTACGCTTTGACCAGCACAACAGTTCTCTACACCAGATCATCACCATTGGCCTACCCAACAATTGCACCAAGAAAATATTTTTTACAATAAAAATCAGTGTGCAGATAGCACCACCGTGGTCTTCCGAGGCATGAAACCAAAAATAAACCACAACGCAACACACCACAATTTGTCTGTGAATTAACCTTAAATGTAGCCAAGAAGAGGAATCATTTGGAGTTTAGTTCCACTAAACTCTCTCCTTCTGCCACCAAACGCCCAGGGAAAGGCCACAACTAATAAGTCAGCCCCTTTCTCCTTGTCTAGCAAGAGAGCCTTGTGAAAGGCAGGTCACTGCTACCCAGTCCAACTCCCCCCTATATTTAAGGAAGAGGGACCCAAAGTACAAATTGCTTTTGCCCCATGGTGTCTCCCAGGCCCACAGGGCTTGCCTCACACTCCCAATGACACCTGCTGGTGAGGTTTAGGTAGACTGACTTTCATCCCACGAGACTGTCTTGCAATACAAGAGTGCGGTCCATGTGCGGTCTTGTATTGCTTAAAAAACACCCCGTAATGATATTTTAGATTAAGCATTTTTTAAAAAGTGTTGTTTAAATGAGGGACTTTTCTGCATCCCCAAGACCTCTGTCAGTGCAGCGATGCAACAGCAGAATCCAGTTTCCAGAATCCTACAGAATCCAACTTCCAGCAAGACAACATCCCAAGACATAAACATGGTCTCTGAAAGTTCCTTGGCTTCATGACTTTGCTCAGGGAACTACAGTCATACCTCAGGTTGCGAATGCTACGAGTTACGTTTTTTTGGGTTGCGCTCCACGCCGAACCTGGAAGTGCCAGAACGGGTTACTTCCGGGTTTTGGCACTTGCACATGCACAGAAGCACTAAATTGCGTCACGCGTGTGCGCAGATGTGCCACTGCGAGATACGAACGCTACAGGTTGTGGACGTGCCTCCGTCATGGATTACGTCCGCAACCCGAGCGTCCACTGTATGTCTGATTAAGTCTTTTAAAAGGTAAAGGCAAAGGACCCCTGACAGTTAAATCCAGTCGATTCTGCGGTTGTGGCGCTCATCTCGCTTTACTGGCCGAGGGAGCTGGCGTACAGCTTCCTGGTCATGTGGCGAGCATGACTAAGCTGTTTCTGGTGAGCCAGAGCAGTGCATGGAAATTCCATTTACCTTCCTGCCGGAGCGGTATCTATTTATCTACAGTACTTGCACTTTGACATGCTTTCGAACTGGTAGGTTGGCAGGAGCTGGGACCGAACAATGGGAGCTCACCCCGCTGTGGGGATTCAAACTGCTGACCTTCCGATCAGCAAGCCCCAGGCTCAGTGGTTTAGACCACAGCGTCCCTTATTAAGTCTTATGATTGGTATAAATAGGATCTGTGTTGTAAGGTGAGCTGTCTGCATCTGATAAAGTGAGTTACAGTCCTTGGAAGCTCATGACAGAATAAGTTTGCATCTTTTTAAAAGGTGCAACAGGGCTCGATTTTGTGACGATGGACTTGCTGAACTGCCTCCTGGAATAAGGATCTGAATCGCATTACCTTCCCTCATATCCAAGCACATTGGTTTTGTCACCGATGCGGCTTAATCGATGCAAACCTGAACTTGCGAGCGTCGGCTCCACGGGGCAGACAATGTCACAGAGATTCAGCGCTGGATTTTCCTTTGAAAAGAAGAAAGGCAATGACAAGGGGAGGGGAGGGAACGTTCCTGCATGTCTCTGCACCCAGCTAAATCCAATTCCCCATCCATTCCCACCACCCTTTATTTTAAGGAGGGGGAAACATTATAGGAGCAGAGCCCTGCTTAGAAATGTATTCAGGATATCCGCTCAGTGCTTTCCCCCCGATCTGGTTGCAAAACATCTTTATTTAGACAAACCACCTGAATCTTCCCTGGACAGAGCAACTTGTGTGTCAAGCCCACGTTAGGAGCTCAAGCGCTGCTTTGTTTGCATTTATTCCCTGCTCATCCAACACTGCAGTAAGTGGTTTTGCATATTAACTAAGTGCACAGTAACCTTCCTTTACCTCCTCCCACCCAGCCTCAGGAATCAACACTATTGCTCAGTCAGATACTTGGAGGAAGCTGCCAGGAGGTTGCTATGGTAACTGTTCTGCTTTCAGCAGCTGCTTCCCTGGTTCCAGGGGGGGGGGGAGAGAGAGAGAGAGAGAAAGGGGAGGGAGGGAGGGAGACCTGGGGAGAACTAGGCGGCCTCCGATCAGAAGTTCAGATAAAGAGGGTCACTGTAATTTGCTGGCGCAGATTAAAAATAACGCAGCAGATGCAGGCGCTAGGAAGCAATAAAAACAAACGTCGGCAACGCAAAAGGCCAGTCATTAAGCTGGAGCGTTTGTAGATTTATTTAATTGCAGATCATGAGATTGCAGAACACCTCCCTGCTATGCGCATCTTCCTATCCTGATTTGTAGGAAGGTCTCGGGGGGGGGGGGAGTCCAAACATGTTACACAGAGCTCAGGTAGCCCTGCCGACCTTTAGACATAGGGGAATGGAAATGCAAGTATGATCTGGTGCACAACATCCGAAAACATGGATTTATGAAGAGGCTGGAGCTTAGTTCTCTCTCTCTCTCCCCGCCCCCCTCAAATTAGGAATGGGTGGATCTTTCAGTTTCTCCAAATTCCTTATTTTTCCAATCTTAAGTTCCGTTCTTCACATTTCCGCATGACAGTTTGTGACTTAAGTCATCAGCATTTTAGTGCAAATTTCTCCTAAAGCTTGTATGCATTCCCCCCCATATATATAATTTTGAAAAGCCATTTCCCCTAAGATGATGCATATTATTTGTATATTATTTTCACTAATATATGCATTTTTATGCACGCTCTACCCCAGTACGTATATAAATGTTTACATGCTACTTGGCTGGAAAACTGCATTGCAAAATTCAGAGAAGTGTGACTTTCGAAAGATGGTTGCATTTGTCATCTCATATGGTAATGGAGTACTTTGGCCACCTCATGAGAAGAGAAGACTCCCTGGAAAAGACCCTGACGTTGGGAAAGATGGAGGGCACAAGGAGAAGGGGACGACAGAGGATGAGATGGTTGGACAGTGTTCTTGAAGCGACTGGCATGAGTTTGGCCAAACTGCGAGAGGCAGTGAAGGATAGGCGCGCCTGGCGTGCTCTGGTCTATGGGGTCACAAAGAGTTGGACACGACTGAACAACAAAAATGGAAATGGAAATTGCAGGTTCGGTAGATCCATCTTTAAAGGCAAACTGAATGGAGCAGCTCCCCCATCCCTAACAAACATGGGCACATAATTCATATTAAAGGCGAAAGAAGCCCATCATGGTGAAATGGTCAATTGAAAGGAACAAAACTTCCCCATAGGGCCCAATGATCGACAGAACCTAGTCAGCCCTTTTGGAAACCAAAAGGAGAAATCACCCTTATGACCACAAGGGCAGAAGCTTTCCCATATACACTCATCTGGTCCATTAAGCATGATCTCCCCTTTTAGTGTAATTCAGACCCTGATTATCTACAAGGGATTCAAGTTTGGGTTGCAAAATAGATTTATTTATACACGGGTCCATATATACACATGTATACCATAAACACAAACACAAAAATACATACTGTATTCTTCCAAAATCCTGTATCCCTTTCAGAGTGGCTGCGGAAACCCAACCAGATGGGCGGGGTACAAATAAATTATTATTATTATTATTATTATTATTATTATTATTATTATTATTATTATTGTCTATTAAATCCTGGCACTTCAGTTCTCCAGGTTAACTGATTCAGGATGCTAAAATAATCTGATGAATGCACAGCCATTCTATCCCTCGCAGCTTGGGCTGTGCTTGTCACTCTATGGACCATGCCTTCCTGCTGGCTTCCTGGGTCAGACCACATCCCCCACCCCCATAAATGTACCCTCGAAGACCCCAGCAGCACTGCCACTTTGCTTTCACCTCTCTCCCTTGTCAGCGATTGCCTGGAGCTATGCACACTTTCCCCCCGACTCCCACCCTCTCTTCCTTCACCAAATCTGGACGAACTTTCCTGCATCTCTGCCGTTTCTTAGGAAGAATGGGGGAAAGGAGATGGGCAAAAGGGACGTCCTCATGAATCTTGCTCAGAGGCATAAAGCACCCTTTGACATAACCTTTCGATGTTATCTCCCCCCCCCCACCCTTCCTGTCAAACAGTGTAGAGGTGATTAAATCAGGGTCGTTGTTGCACTTTTGAGTAGCCCCCGAGAACACAACGAACATAACTGAAGGGAAAGGTTGAATTTTGAAATGCAAAAGCACCTTGCCTCTTCAGCAGCGCTGGCGTCTACACTCGAAACTTCCAAAGAGGCCCCTGGCTATGGGCACAGTTAGAATCCAAGAATTGTATTGCTGGAAGGGACCCTGCAGGAATTCAGCCGCCCCATCAGGGGATCAAACCTGCAACCCTGGCGTTATCAGCATCATGCTCTAACCAACTGAGCTATTCACGCACAGTTCTTCTCTCCCTCCCTCCTGCCCACCCCATTGCCAGGTGCACAGATAGCTTTGTTGACTCGATATCACATGTGGCGCTGTGGTCTAAACCACTGAGCCTCTTGGGCTGGCCAATCAGAAGGTCAGTGGTTCAAATCCGAGCGAAGGGGTGAGCTCCTGTTGCTCTGTCCCAGCCATAGCTGTCAACCCTCCTTGCTGTTCCCCACTGCTATATACATAGCTGTCAACCCTCCCTGCTGTTTCCCAATGCTATAATAAGGGAATTTTCCGCAAAAAAAGGGAAAGGTTGACAGCTATGGTCCCAGCTCCTGTAAACCTAGCAGTTTGAAAGCACACCAGTGCAAGTAGGTATCACTGTGGTGGAAAGGTAAATGGCATTTCTATGCACTCTGGTTTCCATCATGGTGTCCTGTTGTGCCAGAAGTAGTTTAGTCATGCTGGCCACATGACCTGGAAAGGTCACATCAACAGGGTGAGCTCCCATTGCTCTGTCCCAGCTCCTGCCAAACCTAGCAGTTCGAAAGCACGCCAGTGCAAATAGATAAATAGGTACTGCTGCAGTAGGAAGGTAAACGGCGTTTCCATGTGCTCTGGTTTCTGTCACGGTGTTCCGTTGCACCAGAAGTGGTTTGGTCATGCTGGCCACATGACCTGGAAAGCTGTCTGTGGACAAATGTTGGCTCCCTCAGCCTGAAAGCAAGATGAGCACTGCAACCCCATAGTCACCTTTGACTGGACTTAACTGTTCAGGGGTCCTTTACCTTTTACCTGTACAGTGGTACCTCGGGTTACAGATGCTTCAGGTTACAGGCACTTCAGGTTACAGACTCCACTAACCGAGAAATAGTACCTCGGGTTAAGAACTTTGCTTCAGGATGGGAACAGAAATCGTGTGGTGGCAGTGGAAGGCCCCATTAGCTAAACTGGTACCTCAGGTTAAGAACAGTTTGAGGTTAAGAATGGACCTCCAGAACGAATTAAGTTCTTAACCCGAGGTACCACTGTATAACAAATGCAACAGATAAATTTTAATTCAGAAATCTTCTAAGCATCTTTCCAGAAGGAGTTCATGCACTAAGCAAATGTAGTGGTCTGAAAACCAGAGCACCAATTCTCCACGCAACCACATTTAAGAAACATAAAGCTCTCCAACAGAAATATTGGCCAGCATTTGCTTGGTGATTAGATGGTCATTTTCAAAACCAGTGATCGCTAACAATAGATTTTTAGTTAATAGCCTTATTTACCAGTACAAGGGAGAAAATAGGAAGGTGCATTTGATCAAAAGCTTTTCAGAGTGAGGAGCCAGTAAAGGTAAGTACAAAGGAAAGTGGCATAAATTAATTTCTTTTAGAGTTTTGCTGCTGGCTGCTCCTGGAAAAGGGCTTCATTATATATGTACGCTCATAAGTTTAAGTGAAGCTCTGGCACTCAAAAGTAGTGGCATCACTCCCCTGTGAGCCCTTAATAGACCCCATGGCTCTACTTGATATATGTAATCTGTAATACTAAAAGGAGACAAAAATGCCAGTTCTCTGAGGAGGTGGTGGTTATTGAAATACTTGACCTAAAACAGTTACCCAAGGGCACCAGATATTAATGATGCTTGTCCACTGCATTTATGGGCCAGAACACTCCCTCCTCAAAGGAAGCTACAACTAGGAAGAGTATTGAAGGGAGAAATATCAGGATAAGCAAGGGAGTGAAGGCTAGAACTGGGAAATGGAGAAGTAGGGGAGGAAGGAGTCAGTATGGGAATAGTGACGCGAGGTGAGAATATTCTCTGCTAGAAAATTCTCCGGAGGGTACTTCCCACAAACTGTAAATTCTAATGTAAGAACCAGTTTTACAACCCACATTAAAAAAATCTAGTAAATAATAAGTCAAACTATGATATTGCCAGTGTAAGTAATGGATAATGTTTTGTTTTGTTTTTGATCCAGTTACATTACTGGGCATTGTGTCATTCACCATTGGCAGTCGGCAACATAATTAGAATTCAAAGTTGATGGTAAATATACGGTTAGTGGCATCCATGACTGATGGTCAAATGAATGATAAAATGGCAACCACTGCAAAGGTTATAGTGAATGTGTGTTGAGCTGTGATATATTCACTTGATATGCCTTGCCACTTATAAAAAGAGGTGGGAGAGTAGCAGCTATACCAAGCGGAGACTTTCTGAGAAAAGGTGGAAGAAGGGCAGATAAACCACAGAAGGAACTGGATGATAGTTTTGTGTGAACGCCCTGTGAAAAGTCACCTTAAGCCTGATAATTCCACACCAAACGCCTGGGGTGGGTGCTATTTTTTAATCTGTGGCATCATCAGGGTGGTGCTTTTTGTTTCATTGTTTATCGTCTTGTCTGTGACTTTGAGGATGGTCCTGTATGGACCAAACAACAATAAATATTCTGCAAAATTGAAACCGATCACAGGCCATCTTCCTTCAAATGGGGATGGGGCCCATCGTGTTACTTTCTCACTGCATCCATTCATGGCTAGGAGGAATGATATTCAGTCTCTGGGCTAATGAGCAACGTGCCGAATAAGTAGAAAAGGAAACTCAGCATTCTCCAAACTAATTTAGGCTTCCCATTCCTGCAAAGAGATGGGGAATAAAGTGGCAGCACATGGCCTAAAACTGCCTTATTACAACTCTACTCCCAGGTGGCCAGTTCAAATGCTAACTAATAGTTCTCATGCTAACTAGCTTGGCAACACGATTTGAATGGGTGGGTGCAAGAACATCTGCCTCTCCGGCTTGCACACTTGCCAACACAGACGTATGAGGCTCTCTGTTGTCGTAGGAACCTCTCGAGCAAATGGAAAGGAAAAGCAAAGCTCAAAACCACCTGCTTGAACTAACGTTTTGGCAAGCTGCTCTTTGCCCAACAGTGCTCACTTGGGCACAGTGTGGGGAGGAACAGGGAAGCAGCTGCAACAAACATGGCTTCATGCGTCTTGCAAGGTTTGGATATCCCAGTTAGCTGCATCTGTCATGCATGTTGTTGCACACCACTTGCAATCTCTAAGGGTTCATGTTTCCTTTTGGGAATGAGGCACAGCAGAGACTTTAGTGTCTTAATGATAGACGGTTTATTTACACATATATACAACCTGGGCCTACGATGGAGGGATTCATAGCATAGTCACTCCCAGAGGGTCTTGCTTCTCTCCTAGCTGCAGCCTTGGAATCAGCAGACACCAAACATCATGTTCTCCCTGCTGCTTTGGGTCTCGGTCACACAACTTACATTGCTCCCCGCTCTCTAAACTCTGCCTTTATCAGTCCGCACATTTGACAGAGTACTTTGCTCCTCTGTTCTCTTAATGGCCTATCACCCCAGGCAATTACCTCATCAGTAACTTATCCTTGCTTAATCAGTTCTGAAGAAGTGTGCATGCACACGAAAGCTCATACCAGGAACAAACTCAGTTGGTCTCTAAGGTGCAACTGAAAAGAATTTTTGATTTTGTTTTATCCTTGCTTAATGAGCTTTCAATACTTGCTGATTCCAGGGGATTGGAAGCGTCTAGCACACAACTTAATACACACAGGTCTGGCACCCAATTTTAACACCCCAAGCCTTTATTTTAGCTTGATCTGGCGATTATATGGAGGTCTGGCACTGATAACAATATAATAAGAATGGAAAAGCATCATCATGATGCTTTCGTTGGCTGTTTCCCAAGGCAGGAAGAAGCAGCCAGCGGATAGCAAGAAGGTGGAGGACCAAAAAGAGTAAGCAGGCCTGGGCAGGCAGCCACGTTGGGATCCTGTCTGTCTGGGGAAGCTCCCTAGCAGAGCAAAGAAGGCATTGCCTATGCTAGTGGTGGAGGCAGGGTTTCAGAGAAGGGCAAAGGGGGTGCAAGAAGGGGGATGCAGAAAAGGAGGGATCATGTCTACGGTAAACGTCACAGTGGTGGTGGCAGGGATGGGAAAAAGAAGAAGAGAAGAAGAGTTTGGATTTGATATCCTGCTTTATCACTACCCGAAGGAGTCCGAAAGCGGCTAACATTCTCCTTTCCCTTCCTCCCCCACAACAAACACTCTGTGAGGTGAGTGGGGCTGAGAGACTTCAAAGAAGTGTGACTAGCCCAAGGTCACCCAGCAGCTGCATGTGGAGGAGCGGGGAAGCGAACCCGGTTCACCAGATTACAAGTCCACCGCTCTTAGCCACTACACCACACTGGCCTGGGTCTAAGTTTGCATAAGACTTCTGGGCTGCCTAGCAAATTTCATACAAAGTATTCCTGGGAAAAAAATCAAGAGGCTCCATGTTCAGATCTTGCACAGCATCTCCTGCTCTTTGACTCTAACATTTGTTAAAAAAAACTAGGCTGGCATACATCTATAAACGAACAAAGAAGAACATCATAGCATGGGTCAATTGCAGCCAGTTAATCTGCGTATCTTTCCGTCAGAAGCTCATCGTTGTGACATCCGAGGACCTAAAAACGATGGCTTATCTAAAAGCCATAAATTACACGAGAGATTTGATTGAAAATAAATTAATTGACATCACCACCTTTGAGATCGGATTATTGTAGTTCCCAGTCCAAACACACGCAAGCATTTATTTCATTGCACAAAGCATGCAATTTTCACAGTATTGTTGCAAGATTTGCTTTACACCCCCCCCTACAGACACTAAAATATGAATAAAGAAGTCTTAGTTGTTGCGTTAAAAAAAAACAACCATTAGAACTTTCTTGTTGCCACCCAGCCACAAGATGTTGTATTTATTTTCTACACTCCCATTTTATCAGTTAACCACCTCCACCTCCCCTCTGAATTGAGGCGAGTGCCCACACTGATGCAATTTCAGTACTTGCTGAAAACATATTTGTTTTTGGAGGCTTTCCCTGACCACTCATACACAGATGGATTCTTTCAACCACCTGCGATTGACCTAGCAGCTGCTGTTTGGTTCTGAATGTTGTAATTCTACCGCATTTTTAGACATCGCTTTGTAATTTGGTATGAAAAGTGGTGCAAGAAAATAAATAGATGATAGATAGATAGATAGATAGATAGCTGCATGATGAATTGTCTTTCTAGAGGCATAAGAGCACAAGGTTACTGAATGAAAACTGGGCAATTGATTAATAAAATTAGGAGCTTAACAAGAATCTTAGAGCATTTATCTTTATTTTTTTGGTTAATGCGCACAGTAGCCCCAATCCAACAAAGCACACAAAGAAAGGTATCTGAAGAAGTGTGCATGCACACAAAAGCTCATACCAATAACAAACTTAGTTGGTCTCTAAGGTGCTACTGGAAGGCATTTTGTATTTTGTTTTGTTTTGACTATGGCAGACCAACACGTCTACCTACCTGTAACTGAAACAAAGAAAGCAGTGGGAGTTGTGGGGAAAAAAGCTGATTATCTTTTTTGGTGGGAAAGAGGAGAGCAGGCACAAGGTGAAATCCAGTCCCTTTTGCTCTTCTCATGAGTAGCTGATCTTCACAGTCTGCAACTTATTTGCAAGGCTAGGCAGCATGTATCTGTTGGATCAGGAAGGGGAACAAAACCTCTTTGCCTCTGTGCTTCCTCATCCAGCATGTACAAGCCTTAGCTGGATCAGGGGGTGGGTGAGTGGGTAAATTTTAAAGAAATTCAAGACCAAGAAATCATAGCCTGTATTGCTACTGCAGCAAAGATGCTTGAAATGCTAAGGATGAAGAAGAAGAAGAAGAAGAAGAAGAAGAAGAAGAAGAAGAAGAAGAAGAGTCTGGATTTGATATCCCGCTTTTCACTACCTGAAGGAGTCTCAAAGCGGCTAACATTCTCCTTTCCCTTCCTCCCCCACAACAAACACTCTGTGAGATGAGTGGGGCTGAGAGACTTCAGAGAAGTGTGACTAGCCCAAGGTCACCTAGCAGCTGCATGTGGAGGAGCGGAGACACGAACCCAGTTCCCCAAATTATGAGTCTACCGCTCTTAACCACTACACCACAGAAAGATTGACAAAATTCCAGGTGAAGGAACAAGTAGGACCCAAAGCCATGAAGCTAGCAATAAATTGGCAAGAAAGGCGAGGTACATCTGCAAGAAGGGCAAATAATATAGCGCTATGAGTTTGTGGGTGCCAGATGGCTGCAATTCCTGGATCCAGCACGTGTTAAAAGCTAATCAAGCCAGGCTCGCTTCCTAATGAGGCAATCGCCTGGGTGATGAGCCATTAAGGGGGATTTACGGGCTCGGTGCGAGATGGCAAATGGGTGGGGCCGCCTCTCTCAACTTGCAGATAGAGAGAAGGAGAAAAGCCAGAGTTGAGCAGTTATGTAAGCTAGATGCTGGAGGCAAAACCAGCAGGCTGGAAAGGCAGAGAGAGAGAGAGAGCTGTGGCTGATCTCTGCTTGAATCCAAGGCTGCGGCTAGGGGAGAAACAAGACCCTTTGGGGGTGTTAATACTGTGAACCCCTTCACCGCAGCCTCAGGTTGTATATAAACCATGTATCATAAAGATAACACGCTCTCCACTGTGCCTCATTTCCAAAAGGAAACACGGACGCTGGGCGAGCCTCTGGATCCCTTGGGATCTTGCACTGCTCAGAGATTGGGGTGGCATGAAACACTATTGTTCACTAGCTTCTGCAACTCACAAAGTCAGAACTAGAAATAATAGGAGGCGTATGGCTGCCTCTGAACTCAGCCACCCCTAGGTTTTTCCCTCCTTTCCCCCAGGAACATCTAATAATATAAAAAGAAAGGTGTTGTGTGACATCATCCTGCTCCGTGTTTCCTCCATTTCCACTTCATTGACTGTCGCCTGCCCATGCTGGCAAAGCTCAAAATACATTGCATGCTGCAGAACGGAAATACTGCTTGTTTTCATTGGAAAGCCCAAGTCTGCCATTACATCTAGTTTCAGCTAGATGAACCACACTCTCTCGCGTTGTCAGGAAGTAGGACTTGGATGGTCCCACTTTCCACCCACTCTGTCATTGCTGCCATAATGAGGGAAATAACAATAGTAATTTTATAATTTACAGTGGAACCTCGACTTACGTACGGCTCGACTTACGTACGATTCCAGTCACGACCTTCAGTAGGTGCTCCGACTTATGAACTTTCCTCTAGATGTGAACAGAGGCCTTGCCGGCAGCCTGGAGCTCGGCCGGCCGGCTGCGGGCCAACACTGGGGCCTCTGCTGCAGGGGAGAGGGCCCCCATCCCACCCCCTAAGCTGTGGAAGAGGTGCTGCCTGCAAGAGAAACAGCAGGGCGCAGTGCAGCCCTAAACCCCGCCAAGGAACTAATCTGAGGAAGTCCAAAGAAGAACCTGGCCTGGCAAGGGGAAAAAGTGACCCTGGCCGAAGTGAATCCGCTCTTACTGACCCTTGCCACAGCCCCAGTCAGTGCACGTAAGAGGAAAAAAGATAATTTTTTTATTACAATACTGTCTTATTTATTTTATAGTACAGTACATTGATATTGCCTTCATTTATGGATCTATGGTCTCGTTAGACAGTAAAATCCATGTTAAATTGCTGTTTTAGGGGTGGTGTTTTCAATCGTCTAGCATGGATCAATTCACTTTTCCATTACTTCTATGGAAAGTGTGCCTCCTACTTATGTACGTTTCTAGTTATGACCGGACCACCAGAACGGATTATGGTTGTAAGTTTCTGTCAGTGAAATTCTGCTTGCAGTAGTTATGTGCGGCAGAGTAGAAGGAGCTTGGGGGCCACTGAATGCTGCTCTCTGGAATGTCTTTTCTTAAAAAAAAAAGAAACACCAAATTGGGTTTGTCTGAGGCAGTGTGATATCATGGCAGCTCCTTGGTGTTCTGGTACCACTGAAATCAGAACTGATATTCTGTTTGGGCCAGTACTGAGAAAAAGCCCTAGTAAATGAAAGCATATTCAGACAACCCTTCTGAGAATCATAAAATCATAGATCTGTAGAGTTGGAAGGGAACCAGGGGTCATCTGGTTCAACCCTCTGCAATGGAGGAATCTCAACTAAGGACAAATGGCCGCCTCTCACCTCTGCTTCAAAACCTCCAATGACTTAAGAGTCCACCACAAACTCAAGGGAGGACAACAGGTCTGTGTAGGTGTCTTGCATTAGAAGAGACTCTACACCCGTACAGAGGTACACACATGCAGAAATTCTTGGCATGAGGAGGGATCAGTGTTCCCCTTCACATGGAGTATCTGTATGTGTGGACAGGGATATGGGCACAGAGCACGTTATTTCTGTGACCCTGGACCATTACTGTTCATTTTATTACAATGCTATGATGGACACAGGACGCGGGTGGCGCTGTGGGTTAAACCACAGAGCCTAGGGCTTGCCGATCAGAAGGTCGGCGGTTTGAATCCGCGCGACAGGGTAAGCTCCCGTTGTTTGGTCTAAGCTTTACTACGGCCTAAGCTTTGCTGGAGGGATGCGGGTGGTACTGTGGTCTAAACCACAGAGCCTAGGGCTTGCCGATCGGAAGATCGGCGGTTCGAATCCCTGCGACGGGGTGAGCTCCCGTTGTTTGGTCCCAGCTCCTGCCCACCTAGCAGTTCGAAAGCATGTCAAAGTTCAAGTAGATAAATAGGTACCGTTCTAGCAGGAAGGTAAACAGTGTTTCCGTGCGCTGCTCTGGTTCACCAGAAGCGGCTTAGTCATGCTGGCCACATGACCCGGAAGCTGTACGCCGGCTCCCTCGGCCAGTAACGCGAGATGAGCGCCGCAACCCCAGAGTCGGACACGACTGGACCTAATGGTCAGGGGTCCCTTTACCTTTACCTTTGATGGACACATGTGGCTGGCTTTAGAGTCCCTCCGAATTGTGGTACATAAAGTTTCAGGATTTCAGGAGGAAGCTATAAGGCATGCACAGAAACAAAGCAGAATGTCTGCCCTCAAGCATTTTCAGCCCAGTATTGTAAGCGGGGTTGTGCATAACTGCTCCCTTTCCATCAGGAGAAGAAGAGGAGGAGTCTGGATTTGATATCCCGCTTTATCATTACCCTAAGGAGTCTCAAAGTGGCAAACATTCTCCTTTCACTTCCTCCCCAACAACGAACACTCTGTGAGGTGAGTGGGGCTGAGAGACTTCAGAGAAGTGTGACTAGTGCAAGGTTGCCCAGCAGCTGCATGTGGAGGAGCGAGGAAGCGAACCCGGTTCACCGGATTATGAGTCTATCGCTCTTAACCACTACACCACACTGGCTCCCATCCTAATGAATGTATGATAAAGAGGATGTCTGGAGGGGCCCCCAGAGTCGTTAGCAAAGGGTTATAGTCTAACCTGTTCCTATGTTTTAAAAATGAGGCTTACAGAGTGTGGCTGGCTTCTGGAATAGGATCACCAAGGAAACGCCGGCTTAGAGGAATCCGCTGTCTCATGCAGCCTCTTGCTGGTAGTTGGGGACAGGGATCCTAGTTAGACATTACTAAGGAAACCATCTGACACGTCAAGTTGGTGGGTGTTTGAGGCTCAGCCATCAATTTAGTCACTTGCTCTAAATTTATCCTAGTGGGAAATTGCATATGTCTCCTCAACAGCAGTGAAAGGTGAAAGAGCTCAGCCCTGGCAAATCAGAATGCAAAAGTTTTGAGCAGAGAAACTTGAACCGCAGTGAAAAGTTCTACTTGCCATTCTCTAAATTATTGATGAACTTTTGCCAAATATCCAGTGTGTTTTGCCCCAGTGATAAACAATTTCAATATTAAATAATTTACAAATGATGTCTGGCAAGATTTGATAGCTGAACTGCGATGGTATTTTGTATCTGATAATTTGCATTGGTGTGGTATATCTTAATATTTTGACTGTTTTTGATAACTGACATGTAATGCTGTTTTGAATGGATAGTTGACAGCTTATGATGTTTTATATTTGACGCCTGCGGAATAAACCAAAGCAGAGACAATTTAAATATTTAGGTAAGCTGTTCAATGTCAAAATGTAAATGTGAAAACCTGCATTCAAAACTGGACTGAAAATATGTGGGGGGGGGGCGGGCAGTGGCAAATGTAATCATGGCTTAGAACTTCTTAGCTTATGGAAACTCATGGAAGAAAAGTTCACTGACCCTTCACCTTCCCTCCCGCTGCCCCTCTGCAACCCCCCAAGTCTCCTAGGAGAGTCAGAAGACCTCCAAAACAATGTGAGATGGGACACGGGCCTGCTGAGATGGGGAGGAAATGGGAAATGTTTATGTTAAATCCTTGACTTAGGATCCAACCCCAGCCCCATACCACACTGGTAATCCTTGCTTCCACAAAAATCCTGTTGTTAACTTATCTAAGGATCCAAGCCATGGTCTGCTTCTGGCTAGCTGTGGAGATCCTGAAATCACAACGGCAAGATCTGCCTGCTTTCATGATGATGGAAAAGTAATGTCAGTCTTGAGGAGGGAAGAGAGGGGGAGAGAGAAGCTTGAAAAGAGGTCTGCCGGAAAAGCTGCAAATCCTTTGGTGCTTCCAGGAGGAAGCACCATCAAGCACAGGAGGGGATGATTCCTGCTGCATCTCAACACTAAAGATGACCCAGACACTGAGTGGAATAGTACTAGTACTACTACTACTACTACTAGTAATAGGAATGTTGTTGATGATGAGGTTGGTACAGTCACTTTTAGGCAACCTAAGTAACATTTTCCTTCCTCCCTTCCTTCCTTCCTTGGTTCATTCTCACTATAAACCTGTCAGTCACAATTGATTTTGAGTGATTAATCACAAGCACTAGAAAATGTCTTAGTTTGTCTGATGCAGCTGGATGATTAAACATCCGCCACCCAGACTTGAAAGCTTATATAAGGAATTTGTCAGATTTGCTTTCCTGGGAGAGGAAGACATTTGAAGACATCTGCAGTTTTCATCTCATTCCGCCCTCCACCCGATATATTGTTTCATGATCCCCCACTGCTGATAGGAAGTTCAGGGCAGCCTTCCTTTATTCAATATTCTTTGGAGACATAGCACGGGAAACGCAAATGATTCTGCAATAATCTGTTTCTTCACTAATGTAAAAGACGAGCAGATGTCACAGAATCGCAGAAGCGAGCACACACGAGCATTAAGAGAGAGCTCAATCTATGTTGCGTGAGCACTGTGCATTTAAAGCACATGACTTCTGGCTGTTGGGAATTGTTGCTCTGTGTGCGGGTAAACTACAGTTTCCAGGATACTTTGGGGGAAGTCATGTGCTTTGAATGTATGGTATGTAAGTAGTCCTAGTTCCTGGAATGGGTGTACACCCCCAAAATGGGTAAGATCTGCTGGTCAATTCAAAATGTAATATCAATTCTGTAAAGAATTACAGTCTTAAATCAGAAGTAGTTTCATATTGGAAATTTTCCTTAAGAGTCTTTTAGAAATTGATGTCAGAGCTTCTCCGATGCGTGTCAGATGTAAACCAGGGATACCAGGACAGGGCCCCGTTTCGGCATGGATGCCTTCTTCAGCTTGTCTATTTCTTTGATTCCTAAAGAGGATATAGCGTCTTAGAAGAAGTTCCTAGAAAACACAGGAAAACTTCTTCTAAGACGCTATATCCTCTTTAGGAATCAAAGAAATAGACAGCATATACAGCATATACTACTTTTGATTTAAGACTGTAATTCTTTACAGAATTGATATTACATTTGGATTTACTCACGAGTAAACGTATGTTGTTTGGTTAAAACTTTTGGCCAGAGTTCTTATTTGGATTCTTTTTAGTGTATTTGGCAATAAGAACTCCAACTTCTTTTACGGTCAATTCAAAATGGCACAGGTCTTTCGCTCGCCATGTTTAGAAGGCACAGTTTCGCAGCATGTTCCTGCCATGCTGGGAAGCGTTCTGGAAAAAAATGGCAAGTTTGCTCAGGAATCAGGATTGAAGGCAGCCTAATTGCCCATTAATGTCCCATAGAGAGCCAAGCCAAGACTAGGGTCATTTATTCATCTACTAGTGGGAAATGCCTGGCACTGCCCTGAGAATTTGAAGAAACCGACAACATTGCGATTTTTATACGGATACTGTAGTTTGTGAGTTTCAGGGCTGTTCACGCACTCACACACATACCAACCCAAGACCTGACCCTGACCCAGAGAACACCTGACCTAGCCTCAAATCAATTTGTGGTGGGCCGCTAGTGCTGAATTACGGTTTGCTTGGTCCACTATCTTCAGTCAACATGGCACCTGGCATCTAAACATAAACAGAGACCACGTTCCCCCACCTCAGAAGTCATCTGCTGTTGGTGACATCTTCAGAGGCGTCCAAATCGGCACTGGTTAGAACCATCATGTCAAATTTGGCAATATCACATCAAACTGGGCAATGGTATCTTCAGAGGCATAGGAGCTGGCACAGTTTGGATTTGCCATGCCAAATATCAGGCAAAGTCATGCTTTCTTTTAACCTATTCTTATAAACATAAAACAAAACAAAAAACCGAGTTCGCTCCAGAGCTGCCCTTCCACAAACAGGAGGCTTCTGGAATGAGTGTGGAAGGACTTTGGCCAACACAGCACAAGATCCTTGTGTGAGAAAAAAGAACTGAAGTTCAGCAATGCGCTTCTGGTCTCACCAGGTTTTTCACAAAGGCTTAAAGAAGTTTGCTTTCCCTAAGTCTGTGTTGTGCAAAATCTCCCACTAGTAATTGTGCAACAGTTTGCAGAACAATGATACTGGCAGATATATTTTTTTTCCTGCTTGCATGTCTCTGAATCCAATCCAACATGTTTAATTTTGTGGGTATGGGCTGCTCCATGCTTCATGCGCTGGCCATGTTTGCTGCAACTATAGCAGTGTTGCACCAGCTTTTCCGGAAGAACAGATGCAAAAGTATTAAGGGTTGGTACATCCTAGTAAGCCTTCCTAGGATGTCCTTCTTGGCAAAGCTGAGAGGCTGCTGTTCCTCAGTGTAGGCCTGCTGCTTATTTAAGAATGTGCATATCTCCTGGCCATTTTGCATGCTTTTAATGGTGTGCACCGGCGCATCTGCAGCTAACAAAATTGCTGCATAAAGCAGTACCAAGTGTCCTGAAATGTAATGCCCTCTTTGGCAATGCGGAAATGGCTTTGCAAATAAATGGCAAGGTTAACACTTCCTTAGAACGCATGGCTCATAACAATAACAGAAATGACATGCCATTACAAACTATATTTCACATTTCTACACCCAACCTTAGCCAAGTGGTTCTGCAGAGTCTGTTTTGGGACCACAAGTGATTTCTGGTCTTCCTCAGACATTACAAGAACAGCACGTTGTCAATAAATTTAGGGTGTGGAGACCACATAGATATTAACAACAGTGTTATCTGTAGGCAGAGAAAATTCCCACGGTGATGTATTTAACATCTTAATTTCAAACAGAGCACAGCTGGCAACTGCTGACTGGAACAGGAAATAGTCTTAGAAGAGCGATTCATAAAACCTGTTCCACGTATACCCTTTCGGGGGAAAGTTAAAAGATTTCACTATTTGCCCCAGATCCTCCACTATAGCAACAAGAGTCAGAAGTGTGGAATAAGGTTTGGACCTCTGAAAGACTTCAGTTCTTTAGCTCAGTTGTTTAGGAATTCTTTGTCCCATTGAACTAACCGGGGCTTACTCCCGAGTATGTCTGTAAGAGGCCAGGGCTTCCCAGTGGGAAGGAGGAGTTAAGGGAACTAGAAAAGGTCTGGAGGTCGTGGCATGTGGCCGTGTGGCTAGGTAGCACCAGCTCAGGGAGTTTGGGGAAAACATACTCCTGTTGAGCTTGCATATGCAGCTCCTGTGACTGGCTTACACCGTTCCTTATAAAAGAGCATGGGGAATGGATGAAAGAGGGGACCAAGAGACTGAGGTGTCTGAGGAGGAAGCCTTGAAGCCTCCAGATACCCAGAGGCAGGAAGCAGTCGACAAAAGTCGGAAAAGGACTGAAAGGGTTTTAAACACCCTTCCCACTTTGTTTTGAAGCTGGACCAGGTTCAGCCTTGCCCAATATTTTCCCTTTCCCTTGGCGCAGGATGGTACCGCATGGCCTGGCCCTGATCCATTCTTTCATACAGCTTTTCATTTAGACTGCATCTGTCCTCTATGCTGGTCTCTCCCTCTCAGACCTTGCAGTGATTTTTGAGGGGTTTTTTTTTTGTTTTGTTTTTTACAAAAACAGGTTTTATTTTAACGATCACCTTCTCCGTGGAATAGTTACTGACCCTCTTTTGTATTGTTTGGTTTGGGCTCTTCTTATTTTTTGCTTTTGCTGCGCCTGGATCAATACAGCCGCTCTCTTCCTTAGATCAACTCCTTTCAGTCCCCATTCACCGCTGACAAAGCTGCTCAGAAACCCACAATTCAAAGGCAGCATGCCAAGATTTGACAACTTTGTTTCTTTCCCCGGCCTTTGACAGCCCTCACTTTCTAACACTGAAGTGTGAGCTTTTTAACACACAGGCCTGGAACCCAGCTGTGCCCCTGCATTCGACACAGCAAAGATTTCCTCGTATTTGAAGATTTATCACCAACGCAGTTAAAAACTTTCCCCAACCACCGCAGAATACCAGCATTGAGTTGATGCCAAGCAGATTTAACAAGTCTTGAGCGCAAGGTGGTTAAGTATTATTACTTCAATTGGGAGTGTAGGATGTATGCGGAGATATCTTATATATACTACGTACAAATCTGTGACAAAAGGAATTCTGTTCCAAAAAATAAAGGCACTCAAAACCCATTATCGGAACAAAAAGAAACCTATTCGCGAAACAAAACCTTAATAAGCTTAAAAAACGAAAGCAAATTTGAAACCAGTCATACCTACATGTGATGCACAAACCTGAAAACATTAGAACTGTGGATTTGGGAGAGACCCCCGTGGGTCGTCTCACCCAACCCCCTGCAATGCAACGATCCTTTCTAGTACTAGAAAAAAAAATACCCATGAGACAACATTAAAACTGGACTGTTTCACAGAAAGCAGATTAGAATAGAACTTAATAAATCTGGCGCAGTAAAAGATGAATGAAGCCACAATGGCAAACATTAGCAGGGATTCCCAGATGAGCATTTTGCATAAAATCCACCAAGTGTAGGCCATACCTTTTCAAGAGGAATTGTTTGTTTATCCACGTACGCAGCTTTTACATTTAGCTATTTTGAAAACCTGTTACTCGACTGATTTATAGCATATCTGGGAGCCTTTTTATTATTATTATTATTCTCAGCCATTAAAATTAATCTTTTAACAGCCACACTAGTGCTTGGAAACCATTTTGTGTCAATGAAGACGGAAGAGGTTCCTGTCATTGAACTCTGGATAGAAAAGCAGTTTGTCTTGTTGAGATTACCTTGACTAAGGAGAATTTCCCAAAGCCATTTTCTTTTTTTTCAGATGCTGCAGATCAATGGATTTGCCATTTGGAAGGAAAGGGAAGGAAGGACGTGGCTGTCAACTGCTCAAAAATTGAGGTGCTACCTGCTCCAGGCCCGTTTAGAAGAATCCTGGGCATCAGGAATCAAATGATCCATGGGCTAAATCTTCTCTTCCTTCCTCCAGAAGCCACAGGTGAACACCATTTGCTTTCATCTGACCCCACAAGATCTCTCATCCACCACACTGTCTTCCTACAAAAGCAGCAACCAACCATTTCTTCTTTGCTGTCACCTTGTGAATATTGCTGCTAAGGCCTGGCTCAGACGTTTGGTGGTCTGCACACACTCAACCTTGGAGAATTTGTGAGCTTGTAACCATTATGGGATAGAATCATAGAATTGCAGAGTTGGAAGGGACCCTGAGCATCATCTAGTCCAACCTTCTGCCATGCAGGTAAAGGTAAAAGGTAAAGGACCCCCTGGACGGTTAAGTCCAGTCAAAGGCGACTATGGGTTGCAGCACTCATCTCACTTTCAGGCCAAGGGAGCCGGCGTTTGTCCACAGACAGCTTTTCGGGTCATGTGGCCAGCATGACTAAACCGCTTCTGGCACTATAGGACACCGTGACGGAAGCCAGAGCATACGGAAACACTGTTTACCTTCTCGCCACAGCGGTACCTATTTTTCTATTTGCACTTTTGGGTGTGATTTTGAACTGCTAGGTTGCCAGGAGCTGGGAAAGAGCAACGGGAGCTCACCCCATCGCGGGGATTCGAACCGCCGACCTTCCGATCGGCAAGCCCAAGAGGCTCAGTGGTTTAGACCACAGTGCCACCCGCGTCCCATATGGAGCTGTCCCATACAGGGATCAAACCTGCAACCTTGGCATTATCAGCACCAATGCTCTAACCAACTGATCTAGCCAGGTGCTTTAGGTGCCAACTGTATGAACCAATGTCTCAGCCCGCAGAAGAAGAAGAAGAAGAAGAAGAAGAAGAAGAAGAAGAAGAAGAAGAAGAAGAGGAGGAGGAGGAGTTTGGATTTGATATCCCGCTTTTCACTACCCGAAGGAGTCTCAAAGCGGCTAACATTCTCCTTTCCCTTCCTCCCCCACAACAAACACTCTGGGAGGCGAGTGGGGCTGAGAGACTTCAGAGAAGTGTGACTAGCCCAAGGTCACCCAGCAGCTGCATGTGGAGGAGCGGGGACGCGAACCCGGTTCCCCAGATTACGAGTCTACCACTCTTAACCACTACACCACACTGGCTCTCTACCTTCTCATTCCAAATCGCTGCAAGATAAAGGTGGTAAATAAATGTAACAAATAATCAAACAAACAAATAAAACAAGTCCCATGGGGCTACAAAAGGGGGTATCCTTAACCAAAACTGCAAAAAGCAACAGACGGAGAAGTTATGGAAACAATTATTAATTCAGAAACACATGTTTAATATAAACAAAACCCAACACAAAGATGACTAAAGGTGTGCAGCGTACAATATTGTTGCATGGCGGTTCCCTCATTGCAAGAAACAAGGTTACAGGGAACCAGGCAGAAGGCCTTCTCGGTAGTGGCAGCCGCCCTGTGGAACGCCCTCCCGCCAGATGTCAAACACATAAACAACTATTTGAGTTTTAGAAGACATTTTTATAAAATAAACAAAATTTAAAAGTATACAGCGTGAAGTACTAAGCTTTTTGTCTGCCCTGAAACTGCCACCATTCATTTCATTGGGTGACCCCAGGTTCCAGTACGATGAACGGGAGAGAGAAAGTGTGTGTGTGTGTGTGTAAAGATTGTGGTGCTGATATCCATATATTGCTAAAAGTGTAGAAGTTGCCAGTACAAAATGGCTGCTATGGGCAGCAAAAAGAAGAGGTGCTGGTACTATGTACCATTGAGTATTGCCACAAACTCACCTGCAGCCCTGCATATAAAACTGTTATATTATCAAAACTTCGTTCTATTATCTATCTATCTATCTATCTATCTATCTATCTATCTATCATCTATCTATCTATCTATCTATCTATCTATCTATCTATCTATTTATCTATCTATCTAAAAAGCATGTCCCCAGGTGTGAAAAACAAAACACTCACATTCAGCTTTTCTGCTGATTAAGGAAGTGTGAGCTTAATAACTCTGACTTGTAAACAAGTTGTTGTTGTTGTTGTTCAGTCGTTCAGTCATGTCCGACTCTTCGTGACCCCATGGACCAGAGCACGCCAGGCACGCCTATCCTTCACTGCCTCTCGCAGTTTGGCCAAACTCATGTTAGTAGCTTCGAGAACACTGTCCAACCATCTCATCCTCTGTCGTCCCCTTCTCCTTGTGCCCTCCATCTTTCCCAACATCAGGGTCTTTTCTAATAGCACTAATTGTTGTGGCGTTTGCCCATTCCTTCTGATTATGTTTGTACAGGGGGAAGGAAATGGTTAATGTAGATTGACCAATGAGAAAGCTCAGAGGCGGAGCCTACCTGGTTTTGAGACTCCGCCCAGGGGTTTACGATGGGGAGATAGAGGAGTTAGGGTCAGAGAGAGCCAGTAAGACGAACATAGTGGCTGTGACAGTTAGAGTGACAGAGAGGGATAGAACTGAGAGAGAAGAGTGTGACAGTGTGAGATAGTGGCACATCTAGTTAAGGGCGCGCATTTGAGAAATCGTTCTGAACATATTTAACACTTGTTTGTTCTTCAATAAACTTTAATCTTCGTTGCTGACTTTACAACCTGACTGAGAGTCAGTATTTCACCAGAAGAAACCTGGTTGGTGGCAGCGGAAGAATAAAGCAGTGGTGCACAGGTCCATAGCTGTTAACTTTTTCCTTCTCTTGTGAGGAATCCTGTTCAGAATAAGGGAATTTCCCTTTAAAAAAGGAAAAAGTTGAGAGCTATGCACAGGTCAATAGTCCGTGAAACGACCAGGGGCTCTGTACGAACGCCACACTTGTAAAAACTACTATTTGTAGAGAAGTAATTACCGTATTTTTTCTGTGTATAACATGACCCCATGTATAAGCCAACCCCTAATTTTGGGGAGTCAAATATAAGAAAATGGGGGGAGATGGCCCAGAGTTGTTGAGCTGCAACCAATCACACGTCCCCCACACGCACTACCCGTGTATAAAACGAACCAAGTTTTTAAACATTATTTTACAGTGAAAAATACTCGTCTTATACACAGAAAAGTATGGTAATATATAAAAATTGTCTGTGTGCAACACCAATGATGTACTTTTTTTGCAGTTCCTTTCCCCATCAAATTTTGACTGAGCTGGAAGCAGGGTACGAGATGAGGCGCTTAGAAGAGGCTGGAGCGGCAGCCAGGAAGAATGTGAGCAAACACATAAACACACTTGGGCTTTATTACAGTTTGTGAGGAATCAGGAGTTACAGCAGAAACTGTAAATTTTGAACCAGAAGGAGGAGAAAGACCTATGGGAAGGAGGTTACCAAAACATCGGTACAGATGTTTGAGATATTTTACATTTCATTGCCTTAAAAAACAACCAACAACTCATTGTTAGAAGGATTGGGTGCCCTTCAAAGAAAAGTGTATATTTTGCCTGGAAACAAAATTCTGCAATGAACATTCAGCCGATCAAACCAAGCAAGTGAATACTATAGTTGGCAATGTCTGGAAGCATTTGTATGCCTGGAATATTTCTGCCTCCAGGGAATCAGACCATTATCAATCACAATAAACTAGAAAGGTTTGTATTTTTAAAAAGCAAGGGAGAATGTGATGATATCTACACTGTATCTCTAGTAACTGTTCACTGCATTGCATTTGTATACATCCTCTGATAGTGGACTCTACATACTGCAGTTTCACAAAGTAAACATGCACATCTGTGAAGGCACATAGAAGGCACATTTCAAGATCCCATCACACTCAAGTGTGACCGTCAAAGTGAATCCCAGAGTGAGCAATGCAGATGAACGGGAAACCTCATGCAGTTACCTGCGCTAATTCTCAGGGATACTATGACAGAAATTAAATGGCCTAATTTAGCAGGTTTTGCCCAGGTGCGTTATTTCACATTTTTCAACCTTCATTCTACCGGATAAAAGCAAGTTCTGCATTGCAGTGGAAACAAATTCCATCCTTCACCTGTGAAGAGGGTAATCTAACCTCCTCACAAAGGGATCTCACATCCCCTCCAACATTTCTCTGGTGAAAATAGGGGACGTCCTATTCCGTAATAGGAATAGGACGCGGGTGGCGCTTTGGTCTAAACCACTGAGCCTTGGGCTTGCCAATCAGAAGGTCGGAGGTTCAAATCCCCGCAACGGGTTGAGCTCCCGTTGCTCAGTCCCAGCTCCTGCGAACCTAGCAGTTCGAAAGCACGTCAAAATGCAAGTAGATAAATAGGTACTACTCCGGCGGGAAGGGAAGCGGCGTTTCCGTGTGCTGCTCTGGTGGTTTTGTCAGAAGCGGCTTAGTCGTGCTGGCCACATGACCTGGAAGCTGTATGCCAGCTCCCTCGGTCAGTAAAGTGAGATGAGCGCTGCAACCCCAGAGTCGTCCGCGACTGGACCTAATGGTCAGGGGTCCCTTTACCTTTACCTTTATTCCATAATAGTAATAGTAATAGTAATAATTTTATTATTTGTACCACGTCCATCTTTCCGGGTTGCCCCAGCCACTCTGGGCAGCTTCCAACATATACAAAAACGTAAGAAAATGTTAAACATTGAAAAAACTTCCCTAGACAGATGTCTCCCAACATTTCTCTGATGAAAATAGGGATGTCCTAAGAAAAAGCGGGATATTCCTGGATCAAATCAGAAACTGAGACGGCTTCTGTAAATCTGGGACTGTCACTGGAAAATAGGGACACTTTGAGGGGCCGATCCCATGAGCACTTAGCAGACCTCAGAGATTCATGGAGGGTGCAATCTCACTGACTCGTCCACCCACAAAAACTCAGGGTTTTTCAGTCTGCCAATCAGATGAGCATCAGATTCTCAGTCTTTCCTAGGGCATGTTCCTCTAACATGGGTAGGCAAACTAAGGCCTGGGAGGCGGAGCTGGCCCAATCGCTTTCTCTTCCCCCCAAAAAATTTTTTTTATTAGTTTTTTAACAATACATAAACAAACAATACACACAATAAAAACATTACAACAAAAAAATTAATAAAAACACTTATTTAAATCTATCTATCCTTCTTTTATGACATTGTAAATTGACTTCATCACGCCCTCCCCGTCTGCGTTCCTTAAAAATCATCTTTAGTAATTTCTTTACCTTTCTATATTCTCATATTAATACACTAATCATCTTCTCAATACACTAATTCGCCTTCTCAATCCGGCCTGCAGACGGTCCGGGAATCAGCCTGTTTTTACATGAGTAGAATGTGTCCTTTTATTTAAAATGCATCTCTGGGTTATTTGTGGGGCATAGGAATTTGTTCATCCCCCACCCCCACAAAAAATATAGCCTGCCCCCCCAAGGTCTGAGGGACAGTGGACCGGCCTCCTGCTTTTGAAAGTTTGCTGACCCCTGCTCTAAAAAGTAAATGTTTTAACAATTTGAATGCACTGGTTACAATTAAATACAGTATAATACTCCAACTATCAGAGGACCTCAAAAGAATAAGCCAGGTCACTGCTGCTTCACTGGTCACCCAAAATTTCAAATATTCTCTTATTTTAAATTCAAGATTACCTTTATTTAAAGAGCCTTTGGCAGTTTTAACAATTAAAACGAAGTGTCTTGACTTAACCTCTCTCCGTTATCTTAACGCTTCCCCTCAAAGTTTCCTGTTTTCTGGAACAAAATATGTGAAACGTTCTTGCACTTTAAATTCTCAAGCTCAGCTGAACAGCATCAGTGCATTTATCTGATGTTCACCTATTTTATTTTATTTTTTACAATCTGTTAACAGGCCTTCCTCTTGGTAATAAGCTGTTGACCCTAGGTTTGGTTAGATGAAAAGTCTTTTTACAGCTTAATTCACCCGTGTGTAAATAACTTTTTCATCTTCTGCTTCTCATCTGCTACTTTTTATAGGTCTACGGATTATGTAAGCTGACCTATATTATACCGCCATTATTATGTTTGCACTGAGTCAGACTAATACAGTAGTGACACAGCAACGAACGCTGAGTAGTTTTTTTGTCGTTGAAGGGGACTTTTCAGACTGGTGCTCAAAAGCAGGAGTAAAATACAGTATGACAAATTATTTATAAGCTAATAACGGAATCCTGAATTGGTCCAGTTTTTAAATCAAACATTGTAAAAGACTTGCTCTGCAATAACTGTTTACTAAAGGGATTGTTTTTATGAACACCAATATATATCTATATTAAAAGATACATGGTAAAGGTTACATCGGTCAAATCTTCATGAGGGAGGAGGGGAGATGCCCTAGCTTTATGCAAGGTAGTTGAAGAAGAAGAAGAAGAAGAAGAAGAAGAAGAGGAGGAGGAGTAGGAGGAGGAGTAGTAGTAGTTTGGATTTGATATCCCGCTTTATCACTACCCGAAGGAGTCTCAAAGCGGCTAACGTTCTCCTTTCCCTTCCTCCCCCACAACAAACACTCTGAGGTGAGTGGGGCTGAGAGACTTCAGAGAAGTGTGACTAGCCCAAGGTCACCCAGCAGCTGCATGTGGAGGAACGGGGATGCGAACCAGGTTCACCAGATTACGAGTCCACCCCTCTTAACCACTACACCACACTGGCTCTCTCCCTTTCAATGCATTTTTTTGCCACCACTGGTTTCAGCTGCCTGGCTGCATCTCCCCAAAGATGCCACCAGTGTTGTCCTGACATGACAACCCCCCACCACCAAAGATATACTTACTGACTTAAAAAAATTAAATTCATATTGGGGTGTGTGGGTTTGTTTTTTATATGTTGCATGGGATGTCAATACTTTATATCAATTTTTATTTTTTTTATTTTCTATGGTACAATGTTTTTTTTTTAAATGTCAGTTGCTTGGATGCCCTGGATGAAGAACCACGTGTTGAGATTCCTGCACTGCAGGGGGTTGGACTACATGACCCTTGAGCATAGGTGGCGCTGTGGTCTAAACCACTGAGCCTCTTGGGCTTGCTGATTGGAAGGTCGGCAGTTCAAATCCCCGTGACGGGGTGAGCTCCTGTTGCTCGGTCCCAGCTAGTCCCACCTAGTAGTCCGAAAGCACGTCAAAGTGCAAGTAGATAAATAGGGACCGCTTCGGCGGGAAGGTAAACGGCGTTTCCATGCGCTGCTCTGGTTCGCCAGAAGCGGCTTTGTCATGCTGGCCACATGACCCAGAAGCTGTCTGCGGACAAACACTGGCTCCCTCGGCCTATAGAGCGAGATTAGCACCACAAGCCCATAGTCGCCTTTGACTGGACTTAACTGTCCAGGGGTCCTTTACCTTCACCTTCCAACTCTACAATTCTATGATTCTATGCCTCTTGCCTCCACAGATCTCAAGGGATCATACAAGGTCCTCCACCTGTACCCCTCCCCGTCTTATCCTCACAACAACTCTGTGAGGTAGGTTTGACTGAGAGACGGAGACCGGCCCAAAGTCAACCAGTGAAGTTCATGGCTGAGTGGAGATTTGAACTCTGGTCTCCCACATCCTTGTCCAAACTCTAACCATCACACCACAACAAATCTTGGCGATTCATTGACGGTCCCCATGGTCCAATGATCTTAGACAGATGGGATCTGCCATTTCTCTTGAAATTGCTTCCCTTTTAAATTGTTTTTAAATAATGTTGGAATCCTAGGTACATTTTCTTTTCTTTTCTAGCTCCTCCTTCATTTAAAAAGTATTTTAAATTTTAAAAGTATTTAAAAATTCTGAACAGGGGATTATTTTTATTTTTTAAAAAAATGTTTTTCTGCAACTTTTTGCATCCTTCCATTAAAGGATCTCTGAGGGAATCTTCCTGCACCTTTTTATGGCGCTTCTTCCCAAGAGACTGCTCAGAAAATGAAATCAGGGCTGCAAAATGCTAGGTTTACTGTTTTTTATTACAAATGGCTTCTCTGAAATGGTTGGTGATGTTCTCAATATGCCAGGAACCCAATTTTCATTTAGCTGGTTAGTACTGGCACTAACAGGATGACCTGCCATCAACTGCCCCGTGGGAAGGATTCTGGCAACTTTATAATATGCTATTGTTGTTTAATGTCACTTGTAAGCTGCCTTAGAAGAATTTGTGGAAGCAGGATATACATAATTGTAATAAATAAACACATTCCAGTTTATTGCCCGTTTTAAACATAGTGCAATGTCTGCATTGGTTCTGCTCATGACCATCACCGAGTGTGGATGCCAGAGCATTAATGAGCTCCAAAGGGAGCTGTTAACTCAGCAAAATTTCAGAGGAGACTGAGAGGCTATATAGGGCTCCTCCAGGAAACATATTTATTTACTTGCTGATATGCACTGGGAAAACTCTGTCAGCTGTTCATCTACTGCATATATGTACCAGACTAGTGGAATAATCCAGCTCAGGGTGATAGGAAATAGGTATGACCAATGAGGTATTGAGTGGTTGGAGTGTTGGATCAAGACTGGGAATTATAGATGTTCAGTGTAAACGTGAATTTCTCCATCAAGGACCAGTAACTGCTAACCTACATCAGAATATATACAGGTGAAACTCGAAAAATTTGAATATCGTGGAAAGGTTCATTTCTTTCAGTAATTCAACTTAAAAGGTGAAACTAATATATGAGATAGACTCATGACATGTAACGCAAGATATGTCAAGCCTTTATTTGTTATGATTGTGATTATTATGGCGTACAGATGGAGAGAACCCCAAATCAACAATTTCAACTTTGGGGTTTTCATCAGCTGTACTCCATAATCATCACAATTATAACAAACAAAGGATTGACATATCTCGCTTTGCATGTCATGAGTCTATCTCATATACTAAACTCCAGTAGCTAATGAAAACAATAGCTTACATAAATTGACTTTTCCACGATATTCTAATTTTTCGAGTTTCACCTGTATATATTTTAAAGAGGGGTAGGGAGCCATGTATGCCACCTTGAGCTACTGGAAGGAAGAACGAGATAAAAATGAATAATGCCAGGCTACGAATTATGCACAGATGCAGTAGGCAGCCTTTTCTGTGGATGGGTGATTTGAACTGGACTAAACATTTACACTGAGTGTAAATGTTTGCACCATTTAAAGCCACAAACTCAGCCTTGGTTTTTGTGTTGATTTTAACCACGTGGGTTTCAGGCACTTCAATACGGAGCACAGAAGAACTGAAAGCACCTCATAAAATGTTTAGTAGCTGTAAGTAATTTTGCTTTTTTTAATGCTTTTTTTTTTTTTACTAGGGAAAGTCGGTTTGGAGGTTCATTGTCTCTTCCAGCCCTTCATAGAAGAAGGATTAAACCGGGATCTCCAAAGAGGGAAACGGAAGCGGCATGTCAACATTTAAATTGCTTTGGCTTTGACAAGTACAAATGGGCAAAACCACCCCATCCCTGACAGCAGTTTGCAGCTGTACTGAGACAAAGGGATGTTGCACCAGAGTCACACAGCAGTAATATATATTTGGTACTTTGGCAACATTCAGAATCCTTCATTTTAAAGTTAAGTAGCACGATGCCATTCATTCTTTCTTAAATTAGCAGGTACGCGAGTATGATATTCAGGTTTAAAAGGTAAGTTTTTTAAGAATAGGCAGCATGTCACAGAAAAACGATCGCCACCACCGATACCTCTACAGCATGATCTTCCTGGCTAGCAGCAAACAGGGCTGACTCTGAAGTGATGCAATAGCGTGGCCCTGTCAAGAAACCCACAAAAGTTGCTACCTTGCAAAGCAAAATTCACTTGCCTCCTGGGGACTGACAAATGAGGGATGTTGAACTCTATCCATCCCCCAAATGCCCACTATTCTCTATGCTGGGTTTGGAAGAGGATACTAAGGAGGTTAGAGGGCTCTGGCTATTTACCAGAGTAGCTGAGCTATTTTTTTTATGGAAGACCCCAAAATTCCAAAATGGTTGAGCTTTCTTTTTTTTTACAAAAAAGCCAAAATAGCCACAGTTTTTCATTTGACTTGACTAAGATCCAGGACAAAGCACCGCCTTTCGGACATCAATTCCATCTGTGACATCCCTGTAATTTCGGACATATGGCAGCCCTATATTTACAGAGTGGTTAACTTACTGGGAAGTTAACCAATGACATGTCCAGCAATTGTCGCCCCACACTTTCCAGTGCAGTTATTCCCATTACTTTCCATATCGCAAAGGTTTGATTTTTGAGAAGAGAGTTTGCTGTGCAAGAGCACCAAACCATAATTGCACAATGTGCATTTGCTGGTATGTGATTGAATCCCTCCCAAAAATAGCAACTGCCTGGAAGCAGCCTGAGACACAAGCTAGATATCAGTTCATGATAAGAAAAGTCCTTACCATGGGCATTCAAGACACCTGGAGATTTAAGCCAGGCTGAGAAGATAGAAAGGCTGCCTTATTGCAGAGCTTTCTTTAAAACAAAATAAAATAAACCCTCTCCTGAATCGTTTGGAACAGAAAGCCAATACACTGATACAGAAGCAGTAGGTCATTATTTAGCCAAATGTTTTTAAAGTGCAGGTATAAAACACACACCACAAGAAAAAGCAATTATGCTTTCGTCTTCCGGTAACTAATATTGCAATCTAGTCTGACGGCCAATATAGAATTCCCTTGTGCTAGCCTTGTGTACTCAGTTTAGGGAATAATTTGCAACTGCCTGATTAAAAATACTGGAAGGTTGATTCTTTCTAGGAACAACTGTGGGATGGGAGGAAATTAGGAGAACTCAACCAGAACATCACAAACAGGAAGGAATATATTTTATTAAAAAATTAAACAACAAAACTCAGGGGAAGAGATAGCTAATTGAAAAACTATGTAATAGTTGCATTAATTCATTAATATGGCATTACAACCCAATTCTTACCCAGTTTTGCAATTAGATTATAAACATGTTCTGATTAAATAATTTTAGTTGATTAATCACCTTCCTTTTAACCAACTGATTACTTAATAAAAACAAATTTCCATATAGCCAAAATCTCAATAGAGGCATCCTCTGAGATGTTGGAATAAGTGTGTGGTTAATCATAATTCATGAAATAAAAACTACCACTAGTGGTTAGTGGTAGAAATGTGTACTTCCTAGTACAGAAGTGCACCGGGACAAAAAAAATAGCCTCAAACAAATATGTGCCCTTAGCTTGCCCTCATGATCTCAAACCATCCCATTGATGAATAAACTAAAGCTTTAGTAGATTAATCTACTAGTGAAATCAGTGAAAGTTCTGAATGATGGGGCTCAATAAAGCAAAAGCTTATTGTTGTTGTTTAGTCATTTAGTCGTGTCCGACCCCATGGACCAGAGCACACCAGGCACTCCTGTCTTCCACTGCCTCCCGCAGTTTGGTCAGACTCATGTTGGTAGCTTCAAGAACACTGTCCAACCATCTCGTCCTCTGTCGCCCCTTCTCCTTGTGCCCTCAATCTTTCCCAACATCAGGGTCTTTTCCAGGGAGTCTTCTCACGAGGTGGCCAAAGTATTGGAGCCTCAGCTTCAGGACCTGTTATTCCAGTGAGCACTCAGGGCTGATTTCCTTCAGAATGGATAGGTTTGATCTTCTTGCAGTCCATGGGACTCTCAAGAGTCTCCTCCAGCGCCATAATTCAAAAGCACCAAAAGCTAAAGCTAGGTATTACTAAATCCCATTGAAATCAACAGGGCAGGGCTTTAGCCTAGTGGTAGAAGCTCCAAAACCCTGGAGAGGCTCTGTCGGTCAATGTAGATCAGGCTTAGGGAATCTGTGGACCACCAGTTGTTGGACTACAGCTCCCATCATTCTTCACCATAGGCCTTAGTGGCTGGGGCTGATGGGAGCTGAAATCCAACAATATTTGGATGACTAAAGGTTCCCCATTCCATTGCTTCCACTGGGATTCAGTCATCACGGCTAACCTTAGCAGAATAGGGGTCCTAACATACATACATATATCTCAATTTCAGTTCCTTCTGGTGATATGTTCTTGAGTCTTTTCTGTCTGAGATCCTGACAACAACAGGCCTACAAAAATTGTGAGACTCTAAGTGCAACGATGTCCCCAAGCCATGCCCACCTGGTACATTTTCTGTTTCTGCTGCCTGCCCTAGATTAAAAAAACCAGCAGGGCTATTAAGTACCAGGCAGGCTACAACACGTGATGAAACTGTTGATGCAATACACTCATTGGCATAGTTATTACCCAAATTCCAACTAAGTAGGAACACACTGGAAATTGTATGTGATGTAAAGAACATGGACAGACAGAGGTTTCTCCCCAAATTTGGGAGTGCTCAGTGAAACTGATTGGAAGGAGATTCAGGACAGCCCAAAGGAAGTACATAATTACCGTATTTTTTCATCTATAAGATGCCCCCATGTTTAAGATGCCCCCTATTTTGGGGGGCTCCAATTTAAGAAAATGGGGGAAATACTATCCGTGTATAAGACAAGCTCCAATTTTGAACATTATTTTAGAGTAAAAAACCATAGTCTTATACACGGAAAAGTATGGTAACTTATGAAACTCACTGCCTCAAATTGTGGTGAAGACCACTGACTAGCTTAGATGGTTTTAAAAGAGGGATTGCACAAATTCAAAGTCAGCCTGGCCTGTGGCGATGGCTTGGCGCTATCTCGCTTTTTCTGAGGTCTATGAGGACTTTTTCAGAGGTCCCTATACAAAGAGCTGAGCCCCCAGATTTTAAAATAAAGAGGAACAAGGACATCTTGATTGTGAAGATTATCCTGGTGATTTATTTCATAATTATTCACAGCACCCAGCATGAAGTCTTGGGGTATTTTTTAATCAATCATGTTTATTAATGCTATTAATTTTCAAACATTCCCCTGAAAGACAGGATAATGTGGTTAGAAAAACACATGAGTACAAGATAGAAATTGCTGTAAACTGACAGATGAAATTAAGTAGGTTTAGATGCTGGGGCACAAATTAGGTAGCAGATATTTAACTCCCATGTCCAAAAGTTAACTCTAGGTGGTTCTTCAGCAACTATATGTGGGATCAAGTGATTATTTCAGACCCCTGATTTGTTTTGTCCATAAAACTGAAAGAGGGGATCTTTCTGAAACCACAGCAGTAACTTCATATGACATATTTTGGTGCTTTTTCTCCCTTTTGCCAGGAGGAGAAGACTCCCAGCATAATCCCATGCATGTCTACTCAGCAGTAAACCCCACTGAAATCTGTGAGACTTACTCCCAGGTACATATAGAAGGGGTGATGAACTTGTGACCCTCCATATGTTGCTAGACTACAACTCCCATATCCCTGTGATAATTTCCATGATACTAAAGCAACGTCAAGTGTGTTAATTATAGTAATTTAATTCACTGAAACCATAAATGCTTGTATGCATCACTATGTGTTTAAATTTGTTTGATTGGTAACTGAATTCTAGAGAGTTCTCTAGTAGTTCTCATGTGAGTGACTAACGTTGGTCACACGGGAGGTGTCTGAGAGACTCTCTTTTATGCGAAACAAGAGGGCTGTATCTTAGACTCCACTGTGAACACTGCTAAGTAGAATGGAGTGTTTCTACTCTGCTTGAAATAAAGAAAGCAAAGCTGCAGAAGGTAAAAGTGGAAATCTCTTATAGGAACTGCAAGACATGGCCTAAATATGATGCCGAAGGCTGAGTGCTGAGCTCTGGAAAGAGAACAGAATACAGTTGTTTGGAAGTTAGAAGAAGAGATGGTAAACCCATGCTTGGAGAAGCATGTGACTGTAAATATTATGTTTTAATTTATCTATTACTATAAGTTTCCACAAGTAAAGTTTTTGAATATTAAAGTCTGGACATTGGTTTAATTTTCAAAGAAGAGTGTCAGTCATATATATATGATTTGAGCATCTTAGCTGCTATTTCACTACTCTGACTTCAGCAAAGTGGAACCTTTAGACATGCTTGTGGTAATACTGGAAGAGAGGGGTAAATATTAAATCTAGTGGATTTAGTGTGAAACGCAACATCAAAAAGAGAAGGAACTTCTTTATATATAGCTATGGCAACAACAAGAACGCAGTAGGGCCAACGACAAGACAATAGATTAAGCTGAAATCAGTCATCATTGTGGACATTTATCTTTCTATCACCACCAGTAAACAGGTCATACAGGATTTTGAAGCATTACAAAAATCTTGCAAAACCTATTTGACCAGATGTGATATAGGGAGAACAAAATCAGTGGGCACATGATGTGCATCAACAACTTAATAGACTGTAAAAGTATTGTTTGTCTTCTACCTATCTGCTTGGTCTCCCCACTCCCCCGTACATCTTTTCTGTTTCTGTCTTGTCATTATCAGGAAAAAGACTATGAATCTAGGCTATGTCTGACAAGTGTTCACACTTATCAGGGCAGTGTATTTTTTTTCAGGCAGAGCAACCAATTATATAGCATAAGGAAACTTTCAGATTGGTACTGATTATTCATTTTGGTGAGGTGCCTTGTAACATCGTTATAAGGTCATGTTTTCTCAATTTGTACTAGTCGATGTCAACTTTTATATATTCTGCAGCTCTCTCTGGATTAAGCCAAGCTGCAGTCTGCATGCCAAATTTGAAGTCATCTATAATCCAAGTAGGCTGTGATTAAAAATTACAGTGCTGATATCCTAAACTAGATTTTAATAGCTATTGCGATAAGAAAAGTGGCCTTATTGGATTATCAGCTTTGAATTAATTTTAGCTATCCACTTCTCTCTTATAATTGTTTCTCTCAAGCCTGAACATTCCACTTCCTCTTCAAATTCCAGAGAATCTAATGAACATTAGTAGAAAATAAATAATTGCGTAAAAGCTTTTAAAGTTAAGCAACTGCTCTGAACTAATTAAAGCTTCATGCAGTACAATGTTAAAGAAAGGCACTTAGCCAACACGGAAATTAAAAATTGCCATGCCTACCCTGTATTATGTAAGTCTTATGCATTTAATAATAATATTAAGCATAAATAAGGAGCATTTTGAGTATGCAAAGCACTACATATAGCTTGAGTGATGCTTATAACAGCCCTATAATAGGGCTGGTGCTGTGGTCTAAACCACTGAGCCTCTTGGGCTTGCCGATCAGAAGGTTGGCGGTTCGAATCCCTGTGATGGGGTGAGCTCCCGTTGCTTTGTCCTAGCTCCTGCCAACCTAGCAGTTCAAAAGCACACCCATGCAAGTAGATAAATAGGTACTGCTGCGGCGGAAAGGTATACGGCATTTCCGTGCGCTCTGGTTTCCGTCACTGGGTCCCGTTGCTCCGGAAGCAGTTTAGTCCTGCTGGCCACATGACCCAGAAAGCTGTCTGTGGACAAAGGCCGGCTCCCTTGGCCAGAAAGCAAGATGAGCGCCGCAACCCCATAGTCGCCTTTGACTGGACTTAACTGTCCAGGGGTCCTTTGTTGTTGTTGTTTAGTCGTTTAGTCATGTCCGACTCTTCATGACCCCATGGACCAGAGCACGCCAGGCACTCCTGTCTTCCCAGGGGTCCTTTACCTTAATACGTCAACATGATTATCTCTTTCCATCTTCTGTGTTGCAGATGCTAGAGCGTGGAGTGATAATGAGTGGTCTGCTTCAGACTACCAAGTGAGTTCACAGCCAAGGTTAGATTTGTACCACAGGGTTCCAGGCACCTGAGTCTCTATGGTATACCAGCTTAAATGCAACACCACATGCTATAGACTGAGGACTCAGCTACATATATTGGCAAAAAAGCGCTTTATTTGAGTTGTTTATGCATTCTAACATTGTGACACCAGAGGGCGCCGTGGAGTTCCGTTTTTGCCAACCCGATTTCTCATACAAAGTTTGTAACCAAAACACTTCTTTGATGTGTCTAGTTCCAGCCTGATTCAGTGTTCATACCTGTAGGTGAGAAGGTAGCTCAAAATCAACTGGTAGATCTCTAGATTTGCAGTAGACCCACCAGGGTCTCTCACTCCAAATTGTTTAACAATACCAACAAGGATCCCTCGCTTTACACACACACATTAGGCTACTCTAATGAAGGAAGAATAGCAAGGAACACGGTTTATGTGGAAGGATGATGAGTTCAGTTCTGGTACTGAAAACAAAATCCTAGGCTGAGAGTGAACTTGGAAGCATAAATCAAAGTGTATGTTTTTGCTCTCAGAGCCACTATTTGGCACCTGGTTGGTTGATGCTCCTGAAGGCTCTAGTAAATCCATTCCCCAAAGCAGACCCCAAGCAAAATTTGCAGCAGATATGTATACTATCCCTGGAAAAGACCCTGATGTTGGGAAAGATGGAGGGCACAAGGAGAAAGGGATGACAGAGGATGAGATGGTTGGACAGTGTTCTCGAAGCGACTAACATGAGTTTGGCCAAACTGTGGGAGGCAGTGGAGGATAGGGGTGCCTGGCGTGCTCTGGTTCATGGGGTCACGAAGAGTCGGACGTGACTGAACGACTGAACAACAACAACATGTATACTATTGCTTCAGAATCCGGGATGGCACAAGATATTCTGAAGCAGATCTCTCGTTGCCATTGATCTCGTGCTGCTTCTCCTGTTTTTACTGCTTCTACCCCAAATGCTCTTAGGGCCCATTTCTCCCGATAGTCCCTGGTACCCTGTCACCAGCTTGCCCACTCCCAGTTAAAATGCAGCAGCAAGGAGAGGACCTCATGATCTTTCTCAATGACGTAATATTTCACGCAGAAGTTCCCCCCCCCCCCGAGATATGTACAACTTCTTAAAATATGAGGTTTTTCGAATACTGTTTACAACCTTAAATCAAATTTCCCAGTGAGTTTATATTAAAAAAGAGAGAGAGAAAAGGATCAAAATGCAAATAGTATAACATGAAACAACAGGCACAAGAACTAAAAGCCAGGACCTGACCTTAAAAGCAAGATAAAATCAACCAGCAGAAGGACTAAAATAAAATGAAACACAACAACAACAACCAAACAAACAACAACAACAACAACAACAAGCCCTGCCAATGCAAATTCCAATGAATTGTCTCGTTGCAGGAGGAGGGGGATGAGTCTGAGAGTGTACATAACCGATTTGGAGAAGGGAAGAAATATTTAGGTTTTTTATGATAATGTGTTGACTATAATATTTTTAAGGTGGGAATTAGAAGTAATAAGAGCAATAGTTATATTGAGTTAAGAGAAAAAAAGGATATAAGAAGTTAAGATTTACAATTTGATGTTTTATTTGATATTTATAAGTTGAATGATATAAGATGTTTATTTGAAGATTAAGAATAATGGTGAATGATTTGTTAAACTAGTTACAAAGTTACTGAAGTAAATTAGAATTGAACGCAGAAGAGAGAACGGGGGAAGTCCCCCCAAATAAGATTTGAAATAAGACCATAATTAAAAGATTGGTGTGTTCCTGTGTGTGAGGTATGTATTAGTTTTTACTTGATTATTATATGTGTTGCTTGTTGTGTTTGTTCTTATATGTAGAATGATTGTTATTATTTGTTGTGTTTCTTTTTGTGTGGGAAAACCAATAAAATTCTTTTTTTAAAAAAGAGAGTGTACATTACAACAACGCTTCAACACAGTGCAGTCCTTTTCTCCCTGCAATGCAGATTGGGCAAAAGAAGGGAGAGAGTCGTGTAGTAGCACACACAGGTCTGCAATGTAGCCCAGTGTTATCATCGCTGTGCTGCAAGCTGAGAGCTGCATGGCTGGATGTGGGCGTCGCATCCAGACGGTATCACAATCGTCTCCATTATCCGATGGGGGCTGAGAGTGATATGACAGTTCTCTAATGAAGGTTTAAGACTGCCACCTACTTGATCTTTACTGTTAAGATGAAACGGCGTAGATCAACAGCACAGCAAATCATTCAAGTAGCAGCCGCTTATTGCAATTTTTCACTCCCCAAGTAATAACAAATGTGGAAAATACCTGTATGTAATTAAAATTAAACTGAAAGCTCAGAAGTTTGGGGAATGTAAACCATCCATTAGGTGGTATAAATCTAGCGGGCAGGGAGGTGAACAGATATTACTTAAGAAGAAGAAGAAGATGAGTTTGGATTTGATATCCCGCTTTTCACTACCCGAAGGAGTCTCAAAGCGGCTAACATTCTCCTTTTCCCTTCCTCCCCCACAACAAACACTCTGAGAGGTGAGTGGGGCTGAGAGACTTCAGAGAAGTGTGACTAGCCCAAAGTCACCCAGCAGCTGCATGTGGAGGAGTGGAGACGCGAACCCGGTTCCCCAGATTACGAGTCTACCACTCTTAACCACTACACCACACTGGCTTATACCCCCCTTGTACTTTATTTTGTGAAGGATCATAGAATCATAGAATTGTAGCTCTGTGTAGGGGGAAGCCACACTTCCCATGATTCTTTGGGGTGGGTTTGCTTTAACTGAATGGTGCATGTGCTGCCTCTGTGTCCAGCTATTGGAGGTTGCATTCATTAACTTGCAACTTCTTGTTCCTTTTCCTCTGCTGTATTCTACACTTGCAGTGCAATCCTGTGCATAGCTATGCAGAAGTCAGTCTCACCGAGTCCAATGGAAATGTAAGGGGGTGTAGGATTGCAGCCTTCTTGTGTCAGGATTTACTTCTATTAATGTAACAGAAACCAATCTATATCTAGGTTCTGTCCTGCTGGCTCTGCATATCATGGCTTCCCTTTCTTGGCTCTCTGCCCAAGGACCCAGAATTTCAAAATCCATGGTTAGCAGCCTCCTGGAAGTTTGGCTTCAGGAAGTGTGATTCCTATGTTCTTCCATCTGGGTCTTGTCACATTCTCTCTAGTAAAATTATCTCCCTACTTTGCATGAAACCCAGAAGCAACAATGGAGAAAACACAAGTCTTTTGCTCTTCCTTTATCATCATCACTTCAGATCAACATTTTAAGCAATCACAAGTAATTATTATTCTTTTAAAGCGATGTATTGGCTTTTACTAATATACAGAAACATGATGAATTAATCCTTTGAAAGCTACCTGAGAATATTTCATTCTAAAGAACTCCTCTAAGATCATCTCAGAAGAGAGTTGTGTGGTGTCTTTGAATATGACTGATTAGATGTCCTTTAAACTTCCTTCAAATATTATGAGCAACAAGCTCTTGTTTAGACCCCTCAAACACAGATCCATGGAAAGAAAAGCAGATAAACGCAGTTTCATGTTCAGTAGCTCTCATGACAACTCTCCAAGTCACTTAGAAACTCATACAGATAACCAGACTCATATAACCAACATGCTTAAGTCTAATTAATGCATGAAAGGGTTAAGACCATAGAGTAAGCTGTCCTGCCAGGGTTAGTCTAGGTCACTCTCCCTCACCTTGGGTAATCAAGCCTATTGTTGTACCTTAGTCTACCTGACTCAGTGTGTAAAGAGGTGTATTGCTCCAGCTTAGCCGCTTGACTCTCGCAAACCATTCTTGTGTTCCTATACCAATAATTGAGGAACTTTCACCACTTTAATAATAATAATAATAATAATATTTATTATTTGTACCCCGCCCATCTGGCTGGATTTCCCCAGCCACTCTGGGCGGCTTCCAACAGAAACCAAATACAACAATATCAAACATTAAAAACTTCCCTAAAAAGGGCTGCCTTCAGGTTTTTTCTGAATGTCAGGTAGTTGTTTATTTCCCTGACCTGTGATGGGAGGGCGTTCCACAGGGCGGGCGCCACTACCGAGAAGGCCCTCTGCCTGGTTCCCTGTAGTTTTGCTTCTCGCAGTGAGGGAACAGACAGAAGGCCCTCGGCGCTGGACCTCAGTGTCCGGGCTGAATGATGGGGGTGGAGACGCTCCTTCAGGTATACAGGACCGAGGCCGTTTAGGGCTTTAAAGGTCAGCACCAACACTTTGAATTGTGCTCGGAAACGTACTGGGAGCCAATGCAGATCTCTCAGGACCGGTGTTATGTGGTCCCGGCGGCCACTCCCAGTCACCAGTCTAGCTGCCGCATTTTGGATTAATTGCAGTTTCCGGGTCACCTTCAAAGGCAGCCCCACATAGAGCGCATTGCAGTAGTCCAAGCGGGAGATAACCAGAGCATGCACCACTTTGGTGAGACAGTCCGCGGGCAGGTAGGGTCTCAGCCTGCGTACCAGGTGGAGCTGGTAGACAGCTGCCCTGGATACAGAATTAACCTGCGCTTCCATGGACAGCTGTGAGTCCAAAATGACTCCCAGGCTGCGCACCTGGTCCTTCAGGGGCACAGTTACCCCATTCAGGACCAGGGAATCCTCCACACCTGCCCTCCTCCTGTCCCCCAAGAACAGTACTTCTGTCTTGTCAGGATTCAACCTCAATCTGTTAGCCGCCATCCATCCTCCAACCGCCTCCAGGCACTCACACAGGACCTTCACGGCCTTCACTGGTTCTGATTTGAAAGAGAGGTAGAGCTGGGTATCATCCGCATACTGATGAACACCCAGCCCAAACCCCCTGATGATCTCTCCCAGCGGCTTCATATAGATATTAAAAAGTTAGAACTGAACTAAGCTTTACTGTCTGTGCAACTTTTCTGACTGATGAATGATAAGCACATGAACCTGACCTTTGAAGAGTCTGTAAGTAAACAGATTTTTTTTATTTTTTTTACTGGCTGGATCTAGAAAAAGTAAGATTTGGGCTTTTTGTGGGCACTGATTTTAATAAGACTGGCTTAAAAGTAAGATGTTTAGAATTAAGGTCCTCTGGCTCAGTTTTCAGATTATGCAGAAATTTGGTTACAGCAATTCTCATAAATACAAAGTAACATTCAGGCAACACTGTCCTGCTCCTTCTTTAAAAAAGCAAAACAAAAGTGCCTGATATTCTGTCATTTACTAAAAATAGCCCTGGAAGAAGAAATGTTATTAAATCCTGAAGAATAAACATGAAACCAGTCCAGAGTATTTTGCTTGGATTTAGTCCACCTGAAGTCTTTTATTTCCCCCCCTGGGCCCAGCTTATGCCAAAATTTCTGTCAGGTTCTTTCTCAGAATTTTTATGACTTCCTTATATTATTCAGTCAGTTAAGTTGACAAATACAGACACTCATTTCTTTGCCAGTTCAGCACTTTTCTAGATACTGTACTCGTACTGGAATAGTCTTCTAAATTCCAGATTTGTATTACAGGAGGAGGAAAACCGAGCCAATGTGTGTTATTCTAATGAAAATATTAGGTCCCTATCCAGCTTTACTTGTTCACAACTAGACATACATGACTGCTGGTAGCCCCAGACACCCATTCACATGCAGTGATGCACTGAGCCAATTCAATGGGGCCTGAATGAGTATTATTATGGTGCAGACAGGGAGATGGATCTAAATCCAGATCTGCAGCATATGTATATGTCTACACACAGATTTCTCTCCAGAACTGGCCAAAATAATGCTGAATATTTAGACTTTTACTGATTTAAGGTACTCCAGTTTCTATCGCACCTCGCTGCCAAATGGCTTTGAGGCAGCTCACAAGACTCCAAGCAATAAAAAATGTAAACAAGCAGCAATAAAGGACTTTTAGATTAGCAGAGGGCAAACTAAATAAATGTAGAGCTAATCGGCTAAAATAGTGGAGAGGCACGTAAAACTATTAAAGATGTGAGAGAACAGGACAGGCTTTACCCAACATCTGAAAGGCGCATGTCTTTGCAGGGAGTTTCGCAGTTTAGATGCCCCCAGAAAATGGCCTTTTATCTAATTGTTACGCACCTGTCCAACCATGAACATTAGGAGGAAGGCTTAAGAGAATCTCAATTCGAACTGGGAAAGCTGACAACAAGTTGGGTTCTGGTAGTAAAAAAAGGTAATCGGCTTACCAGAAGGTGCATTATTTCTGGAGATCCCATTACGTTTGCAGAGGTTTCTAGGCGTTGGGGCCAGAGAATTACGCAATTGCCCGGGAGCCTGACACAGATCAGATCATTCTCATCTCAGGTTTCCAGATGACTACTTGGCAGAAACAATAGTTGGAAGGGCACAATCCTCACCATGTAGGCTGCCATTGATTTTCACTTCTGTTGTGTCATGAGTAATGTAGCTTCTGCAGATTGTTCTTCTGGGTTTCTATTAAAAAGCAGAGTTAAAAGTGAGCGTGTAGCTTTGATAGATGCTATATCTTTGCGGGACACGGGTGGCGCTGTGGTCTAAACCACAGAACCTAGGGCTTGCCGATCGGAATGTCAGCGGTTCGAATCCCCGTGGCGGGGTGAGCTCCCGTTGCTCAGTCCCAGCTCCCGCCAACCTAGCAGTTCGAAAGCACATCAAATGCAAGTAAATAGGTACCGCCCCGGCAGGAAGGTAAACAGCATTTCTGTGTGCTGCTCTGGTTTCGCCAGAAGCAGCTTAGTCATGCTGGCCACATAACGCAGAAAAACTGCCTGTGGACAAACGCCGGCTCCTTTGGCCAGTAAAGCGAGATGAGCGCCGCAACCCCAGAGTCGGACACGACTGGACTTAATTGTCAGGGGTCCTTTACCTTTTAACAAAAAAATCTTTTGAGTGTGTTTAGAACTGTTGTATTTGACTTGTTCTAGAAGATCTGCAGCCTAATTCTAATAGAGACTTATGGTCACCTTTTTAGATGGAAAAAACAGGGAGAAAATAGCTAAGGCTGTTGTTTTTTAGTCATTTAGTCGTATCCGACTCTTCGTGACTCCATGGACCAGAGCACGCCGGGCATGCCTGTCTTTCACTGCCTCCTGCAGTTTGGTCAGACTCAGGTTAGTAGCTTCGAGAACACTGTCCAACCATCTCGTCCTCTGTCGTCCCCTTCTCCTTGTGCCCTCCATCTTTCCCAACATCAGGGTCTTTTCCAGGGAGTCTTGTCTTCTCATGAGGTGGCCAAAGTATTGGAGCCTCAGCTTCAAGATCTGTCCTTCCAGTGAGCACTCAGGGCTGATTTCCTTCAGAATGGATAGGCTAAATCCTGACAACTGGAACATTGAGCTTCTTATATTAAAAAAAAGATGTACTGGCGATAACTCGGGCGTGTTTATGAGTGTTGACCAGTGAGCTGTCCAAGTTCGTTGTTTATGTCCTTTCTGAGCATCCTGTAAGGCATGGTGTAGCATACTCTAGAATACACTAAACTACAAAAAAATAAAATAAATTTCGAAGCTGTGACTCAAAGCACATTTACTTACAACAAGACAGTTCCAGTCAGAGCACTGGTCCTTGCTTTCAAACCAGTAAATCTAGGATTGGAGGAGTCAATGCATCAACATTTTCATGTTCAGCTAGTTTGCCGCTTTGTGTGAGTGTCATAAACATAAGCTGAAAAGGTGAAGATCAACGTGTTCTGCCTTTAGAGCATCAGTACGACAGGTTCCATACAAGATGGAAAAATCCACGACTAACAGGAAGTCTATCAAATCTACACACTACACAAACACACATTTTAGTGAGAAGGAATAGTGTGCAAATTCTTCTTCTTCTGGGCTTTGATGATGTTTATGCTGAAAACAAACATGCTTCAACCTGTTTATCTACCAAGCCAGTCTATATTTTACTGGAAGGAGGGTGGAGAGCATTTGTTCGGGTCCCATCTGGAAGAAATAAAAAGGCCATTCTTAGATTCCCTGTGGCATCTATTCACAACAATGTACATGATTTCATCAACTCTAGCGATGCACCTGCGGGCTGCTTAGTCCGTTTTCATACTGGGGCTGGGACGGGGACTATGAGAGTCCAGTTAAGACTTCTTCCTGCATCTCAGTTCTGGGAATACTCCAAATCCTTAAGGAAGCATGCGGGATTAGTTTTTCATTATATAAACACACCCCTTCCATTTAGAAGGCATGCCTTTTCAATAGTCAAAATTGCAGTCCTAAGCAACCTTACCAGAGAGTAAGTTTGAGGGATGTACTTTAAGGGAACAGACTCAGGGCTTCCTGTAATGCAGCAATTTTCAGTAAAGGGGCTTTTCTAGCATGTGGCAGCAATAACAGCAAACAGCCCTGTGGAACCTTAAAGGCTAACAAATTTACTATGCCCTAAGCTTTGCTGGAGGGACGCGGGTGGTACTGTGGTCTAAACCACAGAGCCTAGGGCTTGCCGATCAGAAGGTCGGCGGTTCGAATCCCTGCAACGGGGTGAGCTCCCGTTGTTCGGTCCCAGCTCCTGCCCACCTAGCAGTTCGAAAGCATGTCAAAGTGCAAGTAGATAAATAGGTACCACTCTGGCAGGAAGGTAAACGTCGTTTCCGTGTGCTGCTCTGGTTCGCCAGAAGCGGCTTAGTCATGCTGGTAACATGACCTGGAAAAACTGTCTGCAGACAAACATTGGCTCCCTAGGCCAGTAAACGAGATCAGCGCCGCAACCCCAGAGTCATCCATGACTGGACCTAACGGTCAGGGCTACCTTTCCCTTTACCTAAACTTTGCTGGACTAGAGTGCACTTCATCAATTGCACTAAGGAATACATTTGTTGGTCTTTAACGTGCCACAGGAGGACTCCTCGTTGTTTCTACAGTGCAATACCTTTTCTTGATCAGAGATTACCTGTGCCACATCTAGACCTGGGGACACTGGCGGAGGAAGAGGGGGGCAGGGAGAGCGCACCGCCCCATGCGCCACGATCCCAGTGGGGTGCCATCATGGCTGGGCCCCCCTGCGCTGGATACCATGCCCCTGCGGGTGGCGTGCCACACCCCCAGGACACGCGCCATGCCACCAGGACACGCGCCATGCCCCTTCAGGCGGCGCGTCACACCCCCAGGATGCGCACCAGCCACGCCCTTGCCTGCTCTTCGCCCCCAGTGCTGGAGCATGAAGCTCCGCCACTGCCTGGGGAAGCAGACAAATGCCTCTGCCAACAAACTGGAATGGTGTGGGCACTCATTGGAAGGTTCCGCCATTTCCAGTGGCTGTGCTGATCATGGTTTCTAGGTTACCCAGATGGAGAAAGGCAGTGCAAAGAGGGTAATTTAACAAGGGGGCATCCTGCAGGGTCCCATAAAGCAAACATGGATTCCCATCCAAGTATCTTCTCCCTCACACTCATGCATTCAGTGAAATGGCTAAGTCAGAGCTTTCGTTTTGGGAAATTACAGGGACAGAACTATCCAAACTGTATAGAAATTTATTCCTGTACGTGACTACAGTGGCAAGAATGTTACTTGCCCAAAAATGGAAAGGAGAAGAAGTCCCGACGAAAGAAGAATGGATACAAAAACTTACGGAATATGCAGAAATGGCAAAACTTACCGGGAAAATAAGAAATCAAGATAACAAACTTTTAATAAAAGAATGGAAATGGTTTATTGAATATTTACAAACAAACCGTAAACAGGTAAGAACATTGGCAGGATTATTGTAATAACCTGCAGTTTTATAAGAGTATACATTTAAAGTAGATGAATAAACGAGCAAATTAAGGTAATTTGGAATATGCAGAAAATATTAAAAATAATAATTTAAGGAACCGCAGAAAGAGGGGAAAGAAGTCGACTTTCGAAATGTTAAAATGATTCTAAAATTATTGAAACAAATTTGTACAAATTTGAAAATCATTTTTTAAAAAGTCCGAGCTTTCTAAACTGTGTGTCATGAGACATTAGTGTGTCAGCTGCGGTGTGCAGGTGTGTCGTGTGAACGCTCCCATTGCTTCTCCCAGGGCTGGAAAGGGGTCAGCAACCTAAGGCCCATGGGCCAGTAGCGGCCCACAAGGCTTGTCTAACCAGCCCATGGTGACTCCAGGCTGCTGGTGCCTGTGCTCCTCCTACCTGGATGTGCGCCGGAAATAGCGTGTGCACACACGCATGGGCGCTCCTCTGACCCAGAAGAGCATGTGTGAACACACACTCTGGCCCATCCTCTGACCGACGAAGCATCGACCGGCCCATCCTCGGATAAGGTTGCCAACCTCTGGGTTGGTTTAACCTCCAGTTTGCTAGTAAAACTGAATTACTGTGTCATGACATTATGCATGTCTAAAATGTGTGTCACCAACATGAAAAGTGTGAAAGCTCTGGGTTAAGAAGAAGAAGAAGAGTTTGGATTTGATATCCCGGTTTTCACTACCCGAAGGAGTCTCAAGGCGGCTAACAATCTTCTTTCCCTTCCTCCCCCACAACAAACACTCTGAGGTGAGTGGGGCTGAGAGACTTCAGAGAAGTGTGACTAGCCCAAGGTCACCCAGCAGCTGCATGTGGAGGAGCGGAGACACTAACCCGGGTCCCCAAATTACAAGTCTACCACTCTTAACCACTACACCACACTGGCTCTATATCAGTTTTAACTTTGCTACAAGGAGGGAGGCGATCTACCCAGCAGCAGCCAGCAATGGTGCCCCACCTGTCACGGTCCGGTTCACGGGCAGTCGAAGTCCCGGCTGAGGACGTCGGGACCGGGGGGAAGACGGTGGGGTAGGAGCAGGAACGGAAGTCCAGAAGCCAGGAGTCAAGAAGCCAAGGGTCTGAGGGTCAGGAACCAGGAGTCAATAAGCCAAATGCAGTAAGGTAGGAAGCCAAAGGGAAATGCTGGCCTTATATCCCTTCCTGGCTCTTGGCACCAGGTGCTATGCATTACGAATCGACCTCACCTGTGAGGCCACGCCTTGCCTCTTCAGAACAAACTTAGGAAAGCCTCAGTCCTGCGAAGCACTCCTTACACCACCTATGCTGCATCCCTGGTTGTTACTGGGTTTTCCCCAGAGAGAAGAATAAAGGCCTTTAAGGCTGCCTTTAAAAACTGCCAAAATACGGAGCATCTCTCTCTCTCTCTCTCTCTCTCTCTCTGAATTTTCAGAGGCAAAGAGGCAAAACATTTTAATTTCAAATTGAGACTCAGTGCCTAATACGCTGGTTTTACTCTTGCATTGGCTATGGCTGGTTCTGTTTGGGGAAGAAGTAACTTTATTTGTTTTGTGAATTTGTTATTTGAATTGTTAGCACAGGGCAGGTTTTGAACTGACAAAATTAAGGCGTTAAAGCGTCTGAATGCCACGTACAAAAGGCTTCACTCTGCAGCTTTTTAAGCAGCACGTATGCCCAGATCTACGGTGACGATGCCAAACAGAATGAGCAATGTTTCATTCCTTGAATTCTGAGGCACAAAACGACAGATTAAATGCACACAATAAAATTCTCCCATCTCCCCCAAAGATTCAGAGGTTTGTTGTTCTTTGCTACAACTGGGCCCTGCGATGGGTCGTTGATGTTTTCTTAAATGCAATTTGTCTTAGAATAGATAGGCTCTGTTTAAAACTAGGAAAGTTGAAAGCCTGATAGCCCCCTTTTCAATTGCTCACCTTCTCTATAGCTGAGTGAACACTTAAGGAAGTTGAATAGCATTGCAGCCTGTCTGGGACATGAAGGAATGCAGGAGGAGGATAATCACAGCATCATCAACCCAATTCTCCAAGGTGGCTGCCCAATAATGCTGTTCTAATTGAATAACTTATCCATAGCTATTTCCCCGGGGAGAGCCTCCAGGTTAAAGCTCTGCATGGAGGCAGATGGTGCAGCATGCAGGATGAAACCTGTAATTTTCTCTCACCACTGGGCACGTTAACAGAGATTTGTTTGCTCTCCCTCCTTTAATATTTTAACCATTTCCCCCAAATTATTATGTGCCAAGGATGTAGAGATGAGGAAACTCGTGATAAATTGCAGTCTGCTCAAGACACGACCCACAACTCCTCTGCTGAGCAGTAATTGTTGACGTAAGCACCTGCCAGGTGTGTGTGTGTAGAAATGAAAATAACCCAATTAATAGCAAGTGTCACTATTTTGAAGCAAACACATACAAACTACCAAGCCTGACAGCTGCGCTCAGGAGTCCCATAGACACTACTCAGATACCACAGGCCAATGACCAAGTTCAGATATTTAGAATGAGGGTGCTACCAAAAATATTTTTCTTTGCACAGCATGTGACTAAATTTTACATAGATTCTATTACGTATATGATTGTTGCGATTCAGAAGCTTATATTTAGTAAGAAGTTCTAAAGCACCTCAGGTAACTGTGTGCAACGGGAAATCACCTCAGAAACACGGTCAGTTGTGGTGGGATAATATAGGGCTATGATTTTCTTGTATTTGCTTCTTGTGGTTTTCATTTCAACAGTATTTTGTATCTTGTATTTTGTCCAAGTGTCCCTATTTTACAGGAACACCCCTGATTTAGAGAAGCCGTCCCGGTTTTTTATTTGATCCCGGAATGTCCCACTTTTCCTTAGGATGTCCCTATTTTCATTGGAGAAATGTTGGGAGGATATGGCGTTATCCATTCCTGAGCCGTCTGAAGGCAATCCTGTATAGGGAAGGTGTTTTGTTTTTTTAACTGTTTAGAGTTTTAACATGTTTTTATATATGTTGGAAGTTGCCCAGAGTGGCTGAGGCAACCCAGTAAGATGTGTGGGGGTATATATAGTGAAATTATCATTATCGATAATTTTCATCAGAGAAATATTGGCGGGTATCTGTCTGTTACTTCTTGTGGGCTCAGCCTTGTTCGGTATCTGTACTCTTGTTTCATGATGTTATGTTTTGTAACACACACACACACCATATATATATAATATATGTGTGTGTCTCTGTGTGTGTATAATATAAAATATATATAAATATTTTTTAAAAAATGTGGGAATACATTTTAAGGTGCTCCTGCACCTGTCTGCTTTAAGGTAACCTTCCGCGCATTGCACGGAAGGCAAGGAGATCCGGCAGAGGTTTGCTGCCTGGATCCCTCCAAGCTGGTAGCAAAGCGCGCCAAAATCAGCCTCAGTAACGGTCAGTTAGGAGTTTCCCGCCCAGAAACTCACCCAGATGATTGGTTATTGTTAACGTTGTGACGATGTTCAGTTTACTAATAAAAGGCCCCTGCTCTCTGTAGCGGTGTGTAGAGTGTGCGAGACAAGCCAAGAGAGAGAGAAAGCGAAAGAGAAACTAAGATGCACAGAGCAATAGCTGGGAACTTGCAACTCCACCGTTGACTGCAGTCTCTTATTTCATTTTATTTCTAAAGTTTTGTTTGGCCGCCTTCTTAGTTTTGGCCACCGCTTCTATTCTTTCCTTTTCGGAACCTCGAGCCTTCGTAACTCCAGAGGAGCCTTCGTGACTCCAAGGAAACCTTCGGAAACCTTCAGAACTCCCAACAACAATCTCACAACCTTCAGATCATAACCAGCGGACCCTTTCACGGCCAGTGGGAGCAGGAACTCCGGGAATTACTGGTCGTCCTAGACGTTGGTTATCCCCACAAAAAAACATCTCTCTCTCTTTCTGTCTCTGGATCCTATATAGTAGGATACATCCTTCTTGTGTATGGATCATGCCCTCAAATATGGCACTCAGAGAATGACTTTACCACGAGTACATATTCTCCCAGTGCATTAGTATTAGTAAAATAAATAAATAAATAAATAAATTCCTCACTGCCAATCTTCAGATATCCAAAACTGCAATACCCACAAGAGAATGGTATCCACAGAAATACTAAAAATGTAAGGGGTGAAACCTGTGGGTCAGGGTGTGTATGTAACAGCACTTTGAGAACTAAGCATGCTCAGTGACTCACTCTGAGCGCTATTGGGGATGGGAGAGAAAATTGAAGTGAGGAGGAACAGAGTGGGCCATCCTGAGAGAGAACTTGGCTGGCTGGCTGGCTGGCTGGACAGAGGCTCTTCATGCTGCAATTTTTCCTGCACCCCCCACTTACACTTCTTAAAAATCCTTCCTGCTGGTGTACAGCCTGTGCTGTCCTGAGGGTTCAAGGCAGGTGGCACAAAAGTTAGGTCTTGTTCTTCAAGGACACCCAGTGACTTTCATGTTGCTTTCAAAGTGCGTATCTACAGTATGTACTTTAGGGTTTCCATATTCCCGAGATTCTGAGTTTCCTTAAAAAATAAAAAAAGCTCCTGAATTTTACTTCTAGAAATATGGCAACCCTAACATTGTATTTCAGCTGCTTTGGTTTAGCAGTCACTCCATCTCAGCAGTGAAATGCATCTCTTTGAGGGCAACAGAAGCTCTCTAAAAACAATTCTCAGCACCGTCGCCAACTACAATTCCCAGAATCCTCTGGGGGAAGCCATTATAGCTGATCTAGTGGGAGAATGTAGATTAGAGAACATCTTTAAAATGAAAATATTGACGCAATCCATCCAAATGCAACCACAATGAACCCTCATTGACTTTAGTGAGAGAGAGAGAGAGAGGGTTAAGCAGGTGCTTAGCTTCCCCTCTGGAACAAATGCGATTTAAAATGGGATGGCCTTTGGCTCGATTGCACCCTATTTGAATCCAGATTTTTTTTGGGGGGGGGGGGAGAAACCCAGTCTCTGTGGATTTCAAATCCAGCGGTTATTGTTGTTTCCCCCTTAATCCCTAACACGATAAATATGTGCCATACAGCTACATACATCTACCTAGACAGGATGGGAAAGCTCTCCTGAGTTTGACTTCTAAATGACAGGCCACAGCCGTTTTTTTCTTTCCTTTTGTTCTTCAACCTGTAATACAATCAGCAGCAGCAGCAGCAGCAAATGCAGCTGAAAGGCAAAAGCCGCCCAGGAAGGTGAGGCACGCAGAGGCAGCCTGTCAGCAGCCTAACAATATGACAGATGACAGACCCACAGGCAAATCTGGGATTGCCAGCAGATCAGCCCGGAGAGTCAGCCAAAGAGCCAGATGCAGCTACTGCAAAGATGATATCCTCATTTTAGCATCTGGGCTCTGCGTGTCCTCAGCTTTGACCCCAATGGCTAGAAACAAATGAGAAAAGGTCCAACGATGTCAAAATATTCTCTCTTCCAGGGGGGTTTGTGCACTTATTAAGATTTCACCCTTTGGTTTCTATACTGACAGGAGCGAATCTGTTGACATCTAGATAGCTGCAGAGCTATCCCCGAGGAGTGAATTCAGCAGGTGATTCTCTACAGGTAAGTTAGGGCATTTTCGCATGCCAGGCTTCAGCCCGCGTCTTATGCTAATGTGGGAGAGAAGGTGAAGGAGAGGCATCTGTGATGCGAATGAATCATCTGGCCAGTGCCAGATTCACACTTGGGTTTCACAAACCAAACTGGAGAAAAGAAACTGCCTGGTAAAAAAAACCCGTGTGTGAAAAACACCTTTCAAATTGACCAGGAGGCAATGCTAACATAACACATAACGTGGTGCCAGATGGCACCTGCTCTATGCTAAAACTGATTTACTTCTCAGACATACAGCACTCCTCAAACAGGCGTAATTGCCTTGATTTGGTAGCAGTCATTGAATGGAAAGAGGTTTGCTCCTGCAGATTTCCTGTACAGAGGATGCAACAGTTTAACTGTTTGGGCTAGTTTAACAACCATTGCTTTCCCCCACAGAATTCTGAGATCTGAGGCTCTTTAAGGGAGACCAATGGTGTCCAGTAGGCTTCTCAGGAAGCTCATCAAACTATGGCTTTTTTCACACATTGTTCTCCATGTGACCAAGGATCAGCAAGGCCGGGCTTCCAGTTCCACCCACCATGTCAGGCAACTTCCACCAGTTCCAACCCTGACACCTGTGGAGGTGGGAAATAGATCTGATCCATGTGTGGGTAATTAAAGAATGATTCAGCTGGGTGCCTAGATTCAAAACACGGGGTTTCGCACATTCTCCAGCAGGAGAGAGCCCCCAGCAGATAAAAGCACTCTCAGAGTTAACCAGCAGCATAGTGTTGAATATAAGTTGTTAAACCCTTTTGCATATCCCATTTAGTCTGCCTTAAAATGCTTGCCTTCTCTCTCCACCCCTCTAGCAATGAACAGATTACACACTGATAGCTAAGTTTAAAAGGGTTTACTTACTAAACCCAAAGGTCTGGTTCATGTGTTACTCCATGTAGCAGTGAGGAGAACACAGGTGCAAAATACACAATACAGCTTCAAACATGCGGTCTGAACTCAAAGTTCAGACATGTCTGTTCTGGATTGCATGGTGAGAAAAGAGTGAGGAAAAGGGATAGAATCAGCTTCATTTCCTCCCTCGTGGAAAGGTGGGGATATGACCTAGCTGAGTCTAGAAACAGAACTCCTTTGTGCACTAACCAGCACTCACGCATAGTTACATTTGACTGCAATTTCCCACATCAACACACTAGGCACAGAGTGGAAAACCCATGTCAGTTGACCTAGCTTGGACTGATGGAAGTTACATTAGGAAGACAATAAGTTGGGGAAAGCTGGCATATGCAGTTGGATATCTGTGTGTTTAGGCTTTCTTGGGAGCTAGGACCTTGATCGTGCAGGTTTCTAGCTCCTGCGAAGGCCTGTGCTCATAGAGATCTATGCCCATTTCCTCTCTTCCTGCAGATATCCCTATGGATGCTGAGGGCTAGCACTAGGAGAAGCCATGCAACTTTAGAGAACAGCCACACTCCCCTGAGATTGTGTGGAGCCGCTTTCACATGTACTGTATGACTTCTGAGCTTTTCCTTCCCAGAATTCTTTGCAAGAACCTATGGATTATCTGAAATAAAACAGGTATACAGCATGTAGTGTAGATCTGTGTTTCTTCAAATTTTTTAAGCTACTTCTCCTGCCTTCAAAGCCTACTCTTCCTTCCAAGCCAGCCAAGCCATCAACAGCTACACAGAATCCACACAGTCAGGTGAGCGTACAGAATTCCTTTGTAACACCCCTCCTGTTTTACTCTTGAAGTTCTAAACACGAACCCAAAGCCCCAAGCCGCCCAAAGGAGGCAAGCCCAGCTGGAGACAAAGAAAGAATGGACAGCTTGATTCCTTACGCTGCAAAAAAATAAAATAAAAAGGGCTTCCAAAAAAACAAAACACACAAACAAATGCAAAAAAACCGCAAAAAATAATATGTATTTCTAACTCATTGAAACAAATCAACAAATAATATATCATGATTGTTTCCACTGGTGCTGTCAACCCACTATTGGTGCTGTCGCTGAAATAGTTGCTGCTGCGAACTTCATAATATGATTCTATGGTAGGCTGAAGTTCAGGGAACAAAGACTCCATATGCCCAGTACACAGGAGTAAAGGAATTATGCCCATTCTTTGGACCTTATAAGGATCATTTTTCAAAGCCCTGGAATTTTGGCTAAATAAAGGCATACTAGGGCAGATCCTGAAGTTGAGACTCCAGTACTTTGGCCACCTCATGAGAAGAGGAGACTCCCCGGAAAAGACCCTGGTGTTGGGAAAGATGGAGGGCACAAGGAGAAGAGGACGACAGAGGATGAGATGGTTGGACAGTGTTATAGAAGCTACTAACATGAGTTTGGCCAAACTGCGAGAGGCAGTGAAGGATAGCCATGCCTGGCATGCTCTGGTCCATGGGGTCACGAAGAGTCAGACATGACTGAACGACTGAACAACAACAGGGCAGATTAACTGAAGAGGGGAAAGGAGGAGTTTAATGGAGAGTGCAGAGTTATGGTATCCAGGTCTCATTAATGTTAAGTATCTGAAATCAAATATTGTTACAAAAGCCCGGTGCCTGCCCCCCTCTCTCTGCCAAGCAGTGGCAACAGCGCATGGGGTCACAGGCCCACATACAGGGTCTGTGTCCCTTTGGAGAATTCACGGAGTTTGTCGTGCTTTAAGAAATATGGTTTATCCGCTTATTTACAGCTTCAGTCTGCATGGAGGGAGTCCAGATTTTACAGCATGGCTCAAAGCTTTACAGGCAACCTTCCTTCTTCCTCCTGCCTAGAAGCCTCTGCTTCAAAACTCCCTTTTCTGGTCCCCTCAAACACACAGTTTCCCCAGCGACCCTTGTGACATCTGACTCCCCAGGCCTAAGGATCCTTCTATGGCCCATCAGTACCTTTTCGTAATGCTCTTCCCCCAGCCAGCCAGGCTGGTTTGCATAAGCCAGCCCAGGAATTCCCACCCAGCCTGCATTATCCCTTCGTATCACAAATAACCAAAATCCTAGCATTTATTAATTTCTAGGTTTATCATGTCCATAACAATATTTAAGCACACACATTAGGAAAGCAGCAGTAGAGGAGGATCACACACACACACACACACACACACAGGGGCGTAGCAAGGGGGCGGGGGGCGGTCCACCCCGGGTTCCATAATGGAAGGGGTGACAAAGTATCAAGGAACAATTTTTTTTATTTTTTATTTTTTGAAAATGCCTGGTCCAAAGGTCTTATCTTACTATACTAGGGATTATATAGCTATATATGAAATTTCATGCATATCGGTTAATATCTTGACCCTCCTCCACCAAAATAGCTGTTCACTTGGCTGTTTTCCTGTGTCATGAAGGCTGAAATTTCAGTTCAGAGAGCACTTACTGTTCCCAACCCTAACCTTGTGGAAAGCCATCTAATTAGACTTTAATTTGATTTTGAGATGTTTTTTAGGAGGTAATGTAATTATTGTTTGATTTTATACCAATGTTATGTATCTGATGTTAGCCACCCTGAGCCCGACTTTGGCCGGGGAGGGTGGGCTATAAATAAAAGTTTTTTATTATTATTACTTGTTGTTATTCCTTTGTAAGAAAATATGAAATAACGTAAAACCATTTTTGCGGGGGGGGGGATCAATGAGGGGGTTGACAAGAAATTTTCCGCACCGGGTACCACCTGACCTTCCCATGCCTGGGGGGTGGGTACCAATTTACCTTGCTACGCCCCTGCACGCACACACACACACACACACACACACACACACACACACACCAATACACTGATGTTTCCCATCAGGATGGTAAATTCTAGTCTTCCAACTAATATTTAGAAGAAAAGAAAAGTCTGGCTGTGTACCTGAAGTAGAGGGGAGGGGCACTATTCATGACTGAAGGAGCGTCTCCACCCCCGTCATTCTGCCCGGACACTGAGGTCCAGCTCCAAGGACCTTCTGGCGGTTTCCTCACTGCAAAAAGTGAGGTTACAGGGAACCAGGCAGAGGGCCTTCTTCGTAGTGGCACCCACCCTGTGGAACATCCTCCCATCAGATGTCAAGGAAACAAACAATTACATGACTTTCTGAAGACATTTGGAGTCAGCTCTGTATCAGGGAGTTTTTAATGTCGGATGTCTCTGTTAGAGATTTCAAATTGCCTACGTGCAAAAATTCAGCTGTCTATCTTCAAGCAATTACCAGTTGGCAGAAAGCCCAGATCTGCTCTCTCTCCTGACCCTTAGCAACGACCTGTGATTGGTCAATGAGTTCCTAAAGAGTGAGCTCTGTGTGAGAGCTTGTGTGTTAGGTTGGTGTGGTGTAAGTGGTCAGTGTAGGTTGATGAGAGAGAGAGAGACAGAGAGGAAAGATTTTATGTTTTGTTTCTTTTATTTGTAAAGTCTGTACATAGTAACTTATGGATACTAGTTGCTTCAATAAATACTGTATATAGTTAGCCAAGTGAGTTGCTGAGTTCCTGCGTTGTGCTGTCCAGTTAATTACACAACAGCCAGAAGCTTCCAGAAAAGTCTGTGGTTAACTCTGCTGTGTCCAGGATTACGTTATACTCCTGACACTAAATCTTAAGAGTCTCACTGTGTTTTTATATTATGTTGGAAGCCGCTCAGAGTGGCTGGGGTAACCCCGTCGGATGGGCAGGTATAAGAAGTATTATTACTGTTGTTGTTGTTGTTGTTGTCTTTGACTTGATGGCATGTAGAGCTGTCACGCAAATTGTGAAGTGGAAACCAAGCACACAACGCAGGTGGAGAGAATCCGTCAAAGCTTCTCTTTAAACTTTACACCTTTCTTCACCTTCTCTACGTCTTTCTTTTATGCTCTGGTGAATTTTTTTCTTCTCTTTCTCGTGTACCATGTTTGGGGAACCCCCCTCCCCCCCCATACACACAATTACCTTCCCCATTTCTCTCGCCACCTTTCTGGTTCATTGACAGAGAGCCACTTTTCACATCCTCGGAGCACTTTATGATCATCGTTAAATTAGTGCAGGGCAGCAATCTTAAAAAGACGCTGCCTTGGACGTTAACTCCGCCAGAATCGATAGGGACTCACTTCAGAGTAAATAAATATGTGGAGGGTGGGAACATTAAAGAGAAATGAAGCGTTATTCCTCTAGCCGAAACCTAGTGTGTGGAACAGAGCTCGCCCTTCTCCAGAAATGCACTTCGCCCCTCCTGTGGTTCCCTACAGGCACTGCTTTGAGCATTTTTAATGAAAGAGCCATAAATAAATGTATGGCTGAATATAATGAAGGACCCTGAGCTAAGACGCAGGCAGAGAAGGAAGACCGAAAACAGATAAGCCTGACTTATACAGCAGCTAGCTCCCACAGCATGCGTTGCTATGACCCAGGCTGGGCATTCTGGGAAATAATTGAAGGTCTTGAAGGACAGGGAATAAGGTTGTTCTTCTAGCAGGAAGCAGCACCGGCCCGAGGGCAAGAGAAAGTGGAAGGTGATGTACAGCACTTGCATTCCCTGCCTGCTAGATTCTTTTTGACGCAGGGGGAATGTCACTGCCCCAAAGTGCTATCTGCTTCTGTCACTATCAGCATTCAGCAGGTGAAACTGTGTAGGCGATGGAGCTCAGCCGAGACGCCCAAGGAGAGAGAGAGAGAGAGAGAGAGAGAGAGAGAGAGAGAGAGAGAGAGATGGTGGAGGACTAAGAAAGATTCCCAAAGGGAGGCCCGGAAATCATATTCACGAAAGGGCTGGGATGTGGGGAGAATTGAACAAGGAACGCAGAATGACACAGCGACTGCAACTCAGCCAATTATAAAGTTTTTCTTAAAAACACACACACACATACAAACAAAAAAACCAGTGCAGTTGCATCCTCTGTCTCAGCAGCAGTTTCTGCAAGAACCCCAGGTACTGGCACCACTGATTCACAGTTTAAACAACACATGGCTTTTAAAAACAGGGAAACAAAATGGTTTTAGCCCAGTGTTTTTCAACCACTGTTCCGCGGCACACTAGTGTGCCGCGAGATGTTGCCTGGTGTGCCGTGGGAAAAATTGTTTATTTGATTCCTATTCAAGATAATTACTTTATATTATAGTCAATATAGGCACAGAGTTAATTTTTTAACATTTTCTAATGGTGGCGTGCCTCGTGATTTTTTTCATGAAACAAGTGTGCCTTTGCCCAAAAAAGGTTGAAAAACACTGTTTTAGCCAAACGGCGACGTTCAAGAGAATATATGCAAAGAATTAGTGAGCTGGAAGGCACTTAATATCTTTCAAAATGCACTTACCATCTAACCTTAAAAAACAAACAAACCACACCCTCAGAATAACACCAGATTCAGCCGCCAGCCTGGTCATCTTCTGTACCTGGAATGGGGCAGAAATCTTGTCTTTCACCTCAGGCAGCAAAACGTATTTTGCTGCTGGTCATGCTCCAGAGTGGAGTATAGATATGGAACCCAGGCTTCTGCATATTTTATCTTGAATGGCGCTTGTCACACTTTTATGGTGGTCTTTATGGTGCTGGTTTTAGTACAGTGGTGCCTCTGGTTACGTACTTAATTCGTTCCGGAGGTCCGTTCTTAACCTAAAACTGTTCTTAACCTGAAGCACCACTTTAGCTAATGGGACCCCCCGCTGCCGCTGCGCCGCCAGAGCACAATTTCTGTTCTTATCCTGAAGCAAAGTTCTTAACCTGAAGCGTTATTTCTGGGTTAGCGGAGTATGTAACCTGAAGCGTATGTAACCCGAGGTACCACTGTACATAGAATCACAGAATTGTAGAGCTGAAAGGGATCTGAGGGTCATCTAGTCCAACCCCGTGCAATGTAGAAAACCTTTGCCCATCATGGAGCTCGAACCCACAACTCTGTGATTAAGGGTCTCATGCTCTACCAACTGAGCTATTTTGGGGGCTGTTTCTGTTTACCCCTTGTGCTTTGACATTTTGAAAGACCACACCTTTTTTCTAAAACAAAACAAAACAAAACAAAACACATTGTAAACAGCACTCTTTATGGATTTGGGTTCCTGGCTGTGGAGAGGTGTGGGAAGAGAAAGAAAAAGACCAAATGTTGAGCCATTTAGAGTGGAATCTCTATTTGCTATTTGTAGGTCAGCCAGCAGTGGTGACTGAAGGATGTCAGAAGCTCTGGGGTGGGGTGGGTGCAAGCTATTCTTAGTGGGCTTCTAGACCTGGAAGAGTAGGTATCTGAGACTTCTAGATTAATTTCAATACACCACCACCCCAGACTTGTGGATTGGATTTCTTCTCCTATTTTTGCAGCTCTTCACTTCCGCAACAAGGAAGGAGAACAAAAGCAGGTGGGGTGAGGGGTTATGAGAGAGTGAATGCCCCCGTAGCGTTTGCAACAAAACAGCAGCGGCAGTTCGACACTGCTGCTCTTGGTAGGTCAGGTAAGGTAGCATCGTCAGAAATGCACTTTTCGCCACCCCTCAGAATTATCCTACAGCCCCTTTATTCCAGCTAAACATTATGCCAGCCCACTTGAAACTGAGCAGATGTCCTCTGCTCACAAGCTGGCAACTCATCAACCTTGGGAAGGGCACTGACCTAATTTCCTCTTGTGGATGCAAAGCACTTGAGGCTGTCGCTCTAGTCACGCACAGCAGGGGCCTCAAGTCCTGGATCGGGAAATGTCAGACAAAGGAAGCTGTTCCGGACAGCAGGCAACACTGTGTGTGTGTCTGTATGCATGCAGTGTTGGGGAACCTATAGTCCAGGTGAACCCACTGACTATGCCTGTTTTTTCACTGATAGATCCACTCGGAAGGCAGCTGCCTATTTTGCCGTTGGGGATTGTCGTGCTAGACTGGGAGCAAGGGAGGTGTCTTGGGGAAATGCTCCCCAGACTATTTGATATTCCATCTGGCCTGCACCAGTTTTAAGTTTGCACATCCATCTTTTTTATATTTGCGTCCCAAATGCATCCTATTGTTAGGGGTTTCCACCAGACCTGGGGTCATAATGCTGGAGCTCACCTGGCTCGGAAACCCCAGAGGTCAACGTCATTCCCAGGGAGAGCCAAACCATCTTGAACGCTTGGCAGAGGTGCCTCATAAATGTCTCTCACCTCAGCTTGAAAGGACCGGAAAGGAATTTCCCTTCATTGGCAGGTTTCGCCTTTCCCGTAGCAATTCGTCACAACTTTGGCGGTTTCAGGCCTTGGGCGGAATCCTTTAGTCATCTTCCTAAATGGGGGGGCACGTGGGGCGGTGACTCCACGCCCCCAGTGTGGCGGCAATAACAGGGTTCCCCATTAAAGGGGTATTGGGGGAAGGCATTGTCCATACACCGAGAGGTTGTCATTGCTCTCCCCCACCAGTGGCGGCAAATGGGGGGCGGGCTATCTGCTTGAACATATGTTCTCCAAAGCCAGCCCAATCCCCACACATTCTGGATAACCCTGCAGTTTCCCAGATCCCCGGCTGGGGGGCTGGGAAGGATAAACACCCAATGCCTGAACCAAGGTCTCCCTACATCTGAATCTTAATAAAGTTGTGGCCAATTTTAATCCCATAGCATGTTGCCTTGTCATAATTCCGCTCTGAGGTCGCCTGGGGTTTGGGGGACTCCACCTGACCACGCAAATGTCTCTCACCTCAGCTTGAAGCTGACAGTGTTGCTTGTGGTTGACCAAATCCAAAATGTTCAGGCCTGAGCAGATCTGGAAATCACACATGGAACTAAGTATCCTATTTAAAGTCATTCTAAAAATATCCTTTTGGAAAAAGAGAGGAAAATAGCTTTTTCTCTAACATGAACTTTCTAGACCAGGTTTGGGGAACCTTTGGCCTTACAGATGTTGCTGAACTACAACTCCCATCACCCCTTGTCATTGGCCATGGTTTCTGAGGATGATGGGATTTGTAGTTCATCAATATCCAGGCACAGGTTCGCCACACCTGGGGCCTAGGTCTAGATGGCCTTTGACAGCTCCTCCAAGGATATCCTGACGCAGAAACAACGCTCCCCTATTGAGCCAGTTTTCCAAATTTCTGATATTTTTAGAATTCGTGATCCCCGTTTCAAAGCCTGAGGCTGTCACAATGAATACACATATGGCATTGCCAAGGCACAGTGACGATACTGTCACCGTTTCCCTTTTTGCAGAACCTTAACTTTGCTTCTTTTTCTTCCTCACTGTGGCAACCTGCACCTATAAATACCACTGAACACATTGCATCTGACAGCTCATATGGCAATCTGAAATACCCCTTTCCTTCTCCATCACCCGTCAGAGCAGCTTATTCAGCTGCACAAAATACACTCTCTGTGTGTCATTCAGGTATAGAAAAAGGGCCAAGGAGCAGCGGAGACTAGAGATGCCCATAGATGGGGCAATGGTTCTGTTTTATATTATTTATTCTATAAATGTGGGCAAGTGGGGGGGGGGTCAAACACTAAATGCTATCTCCAGTGATTTCACTTCAACCCCAAAGGTGCACTCTCCCATTGTCTCCCTAGACAGACGGATGACAACAATATACAGTGGTGCCCCGCTAGACGAATGCCGGAAGGCTGCCCCGCAAGATGAAAAAGTATATGGGGCTACCTCGCAAGACGAATTTTTTTTTTCGTCTAGCGAAAACCGCGATTTGTATTGGTGCTTCGCTAGACGAAAAAAATCGCTAGACGAAAATATTCGCAGAACGAATTATTTTCGTCTAGCGAGGCACCACTGTACAAAGATAGAGAATAGTCTATCTCAATAGAAGGCAACATACTCTCCAACATTTCTCCGATGAAAACAGGGACATCCCATTCCATAATAATTTTACTATTTGTACCCCACACATCTTACTGGGTTGCCTCAGCCACTCTGAACAGCTTCCAACACATATAAAAACATAATAAAACAAAAACTTCCCTATACAGCATTGCCTTCAGATGGGTTGGGGGTTGGATAACGCAATACCCTCCAAGATTTCTCCGATGAGAATAGGGACATCCTAAGGAAAAGTGGACATTACGGGATCAAATCAGAAACGGGGACGGCTTCTCTAAATCAGGGACGTACCTGGAAAATAGGGACACTTGGAGCGTCTGAGACAATAGACAACAGAAATGCAAAACAATAACATCTGATAACGTTTGCTGGTGAAAAACAGAACTATATAGCACAAAGAGAACCAAGAATTAAAAATTAAGAGTCAGAGTCCAGGAAACAAACATATATATTTCTAAGCGGTACCACAATTTGACCACAAATCCCTGAGGGAGAGCATTCTCAAGGGCAGAAGCTTTCACTGAGAAGGCCTCCTTCCACATTGTCACCAAGTAACAACCTGCTGGTTGTGCAATGAGCGGCAGGCTCTCTTCAGATTGGTTTGGTCCATATTTTGAATGCAGTGAGGGTGAAAGGTACCATCAGAAAACTGACAGAGATTGGTTAGTTTCCTCAGTATGGAGAGCCTATGGTCTTCCACATGGAGATATCTCAAAATTCTCCTTCCAGTTAAAGAAGAGGAAGATCACCAGGAGAAGGCAGTTAGGATATCAGAAGATAAAGGCTTGGATAATGAAAGAAAGGTGGGAAGAAAACAGCTGGGAAAGATAAAAAGCCAGCCTACCCACTTATCTCATGGTTGGTATGCACATCCCTATTGGATGTGCATTGTCCGTCAGGGAAATAAAGCTTTGGGAGTAATAAAATCAAGCAGACCTTTAGGAATGGTATCACAGCTTACGTATAAAAGAACATAAGCAATATTTTGGGTTGCTGGCTTCAACACCCAGATGGCAAAGGCTTCAGCACTATTCTATGCCAAGTCTATTATCTGGTTTCTCTCTCTTCTATAAGTACTCAAAATCATTTTTAAAATTTCCTTTTCGATTTCTGCTAAGTTGGCGGAAATTGTTCTGAATGAAAAGAGGCCCTTTAAAAAAAAAACCACACACACACACACACACACACACACACACATAATTTCCTGCTCTTGCAGGAAATTATTGCCAATGAATAAATTCCTTTCACAATGCATTATTCTATTGCCACAGCTCATTGCAGGAGCCTTTTTCAATGAAGTTATGATCTTCAAAGATATGACAGGCTAGAAATAAACCAGACAGTTTAACCGGCGTCTGGGAGAGGATTTATTTACACGGCTTTGAATCAAGGGGCAGCAATTTAGCCAACTGTTGCTGGTCACTGAGAGCCAAGCTCAGTCAAGAGATGTGCGTTATTCTTAAGGTGTGCCTGCAATTGCGTGTTTGTTTGTAATTTCAGACGCAGTGTTCAATACAGCGAAGAAAAGCTGGTATGCAAAATACAGCCAGAATCCATAGATGTAGAAAATACAATGGGTTGCATTTAGGAATGTGGGAGAAATACGATACCATTCACACTGAAAGGTGGACGTACATAATTCTCATTTTCCCAAACTACAGGCAAACCCAAAACACAGCAATCATTTGAAATTCACACAGCTCTGAATTTTGCAATGCAATTTTCCAGCCAAGGAATGTGTACGAAGCGTGCATATAAATGCATGCATCAGTAAAAATAATATACAAAAATGTGTTATATTGGGGAAAATCGCATATAAAAATGTGTATAGTAAGTGAAATTTGCACTGAAATGCTGATGAAATTTGGGACAAGTCTTCAAAAGGTGATCTGGAAATGCGGAGAACTGGAAAAATGAGAAACTGAGAGCGCTGAAACGCTCAGATTTCCTCCCTGGGGTACCCGGTGTAGGACTATGTGAATGCTCCTCAGTGCATTCTATTTGCACAATGGAATTTTGGAGAGAGGAAAGGGGGGGTGGTCCCATTGTACAAGTGGAACCTTGCACTGATGGGGCACAGCAGTTGAATACAATTGCTTCTTAACATGGAGACTGGAGATCCAGTGTAATTGTTTCCAGGGGAGGAGGAAGGGGGATGCGGTGGAAGGGGGTGCAGTGGGTGCGGTCCACCCCGTGTGTTATCACTGAGGGGGGTGACAAAATGCCGGGAAGCACTCACCGCGGGGCCTGCCGTGCGCCCAAGCCATATGTCTCTCCTGGGTCCGCCTGCTGCCTCCTCCCCCCCCCCAACTGTAGGGCAGATGAGTGGGAAAAGGCAGGCAGACTCCAGAGGCCCTGCAGTGCACCCTGCCCCAATGGACGGCTCCTGCCCTCGCCCCACCCCTATGGGCGGCTTGCCCTGCCCCTGGGCACACCACCCCAGACACCCGAGCGGCTTCCTCCGCAGCTGATTGTTGGTCTGCAGGGGGCTTGGGGTTAAAAATCCTGCTCAGTTAGGAAGTCCATTAGACAACTTCAGGCCAGTTTTGGGCCTTCCTCACAGGATTGTTGTGAGGATACGATACCATAAGAATCATGCATCTTAATCCTGTCAAACTGACCATCATGTAATTCAAAACTCAGTAGCTGCCAACATCCCTGGAAAACAGAACACATAAGGTTCTTGGTGTTTTTTTTTAAAGAAAAAGATTTCAAAATTGACTCAGTGTTGGCCGAAGCTTAACATTTAACTGCTCCCTGAAATTTCATGCATTTTTGTTGAAAGTCCTGGATACTGATAAGAGGTCCCCCCCCCAAATGCCCCCAAATGTGGTGGTTGTTTTTCTTCTCCAAGGAATTGTTGCAAAGTCCAAGCAACTTTGAAAGCCCGGTGGGGAAGCATGCTTCAGTTAAATGCAGCATTTGCATTTAAATACTGAGATGCCTGGGAGGAATGTTTTTAGGCTTGTTTTCTTAACAAGGTCAAAAAAACAGAGGCTAGGGGGAGAGCTTTGAGGGCTAGATACTGTGTTTGTATAAACACAGTAGCTGAATTTGGGCTGGGAAGTTTTCCTGTGCTTGGTCAAACAAGATGAGAGATTGTGCTGCTTCCTCTAAACTCTAGAGATTGCCCACAGTTCCCTGGAGCCTTTTAAAAAAATATCACAATTTGTGGGAGCTTCCTCAGCTCCATTTGAGATGTCCAATGGGACCAAGTCTTAAAAACAACAATGAATTAAAACCACATTTTGTGCCGAATCTCATCTTATATTTTGAGGTATAGAAGAACTAAGCAGAGCAATAATGTTTGCATCAGAATGCATGTGAGCATGAAGAGCTGAGCAGTTTCTTACTCTGAACAGGGTTTGTAGAGGACGCCTGTGTCAAAAATGATAATCTTTTGGGGATTTGAGTTGCGCATATACACTCTTCCACAGGTGTACCTCAATTTGTGACCACACACAAACACTGATAATGGCCTCAAACTAGGACCATCCACTCAGAACATCCCATGGCACTGCAATTTGCTGGATGTAGAGTAAATGTTGATGCTTTTGAATTATGGTGCTGGAGGAGACTCTTGAGAGTCCCATGGACTGCAAAAAGATCAAACTTATCCATCCTTAAAGAAATCCTTAAAGTGCTCACTGGAAGGACAGATCCTGAAGCTGAGGCTCCAGTACTTTGGCCACCTCATGAGAAGAGAAGACTCCCTAGAAAAGACCCTGATGTTGGGAAAGATGGAGGGCACAAGGAGATGAGATGGTTGGACAGTGTTCTCGAAGCGACTAGCATGAGTTTGGCCAAACTGTGGGAGGCAGTGAAAGATAGGCGTGCCTGGCGTGCTCTGGTCCATGGGGTCACAAAGAGTCGGACACGACTGAGCGACTCAACAACAGAGTAAATGTTCATGTTTATACATAAACAGAACTCCCATGAGGTGGGGTGAAGAGGCTGCCTTGGACAGCAGAAGAGTAAGAAGCGGTACCCTGCCCTGCCCCACTGCTTTCACCACAGGCAGAACACCCACTCTCATTGGGAGTCTTCCAGCACATTGCATTATTGTTCATTTTCCCTCCCCCTGTGGTGGAGAAGACGAACGTCAGGGCCTAGCAGAATGCTGCCCCTCTCGCAGAGTTCGGTGAGAGGGAGGCATTCCAGCATGCTGCTTTGCCGAATGTCTTCCCTGCCCCTGAGGCCGAGCACCAAAGCATCGTGGAGCACCAAACTGGCCAAGATGTGTAAAAATGTGTCAAGTACATGTTGGAAATGTAAGGAGATAGATGGGTCATTCTTCCATATGTGGTGGACGTGTAAAAAAGCTAAAGGCATTTGGGAAATGATATCTAATGAAATGAAGAAAATGTTTAAATCAGCCATTCCCAAAAGAACAGAAGTTTTCCTTATGGACAGGGGTTCCAAAGAGGATGACTAAACTATTTATGTACGTGACAACAGCAGCAAGAATATTATGCGCACAGAAATGGAAAGAAGACAAGGTTGCAACGAAGGAAGAGTGGCTTTTGAAGGTAATGGACAATGCGGAAATGGCAAAACTGACAGCAAAAGTAAGAGATCAAAACAATTAATTTTTTATAGAATTGAGGCAATTTGTGGACTTAAAAAAAATACTATAGTCAAATGAAATCGCAGGTAGGATTCAAGATAAAAGCCGTGGAAGAAAAATGATAAAATAATTGCTATAGAGAGGGGAGGGATGAAGTAGGAGTAACTGGCAGTGTGCACTTCTAGTCGTCATCATTATCTATTATTTATACCCCGCCCATCCAGCTGGGTTTCCCCAGCCATCTGGGCAGCTCCCAACAGAATATTAAAAACTTCCCTAAACAGGGCTGCCTTCAGATGTCTTCTAAAAGTCAGATTGTTGCTTATTTCCTTGACATCTGGTGGGAGGGTGTTCCACAGGGCGGGCACCACTACCCAGAAGGCCCTCTGCCTAGTTCCCTGTAACCTCACTTCTCGCAGGGAGGGAACCGCCAGAAGGCGCTTGGAGCTGGAGCTCAGTGTCCAGGCAGAACGATGGAAGTGGAGACGCTCCTTCAGGTGACAAGCATAGCTTTTTGTTATGTGTGAACATGCCCCCACGGAACTTCCCAAGTAGGAGCAGGGCATGTTGTGTTTCCCAATTCTTACATTGCGTTTGAGGAGGCACAGCTGCCCTCAGGTAGGTTTTCCATGCCGGTTTAAATGGTGAATGGATTATTTGAATCTGAGGCCCCACTCGGTGCTCGTATGAGGAAACGGTTGAACTTGAAGGTTTGCTCTGGGATGGTTCAGCAACTCACAATACATTGATAATGGAAGCAACAAGCACACCATGTGAAGATGTGGCGGCTGCATTTATGGCATGTGGAAATAACACGAACTGGTCCCTCACGACAGAGAACGAGGTGGCCGGGCAGTTTCAACCAACATACTATAACAAAGTTGTTGTTGAATGTCTTGGTTCGTTGTGGGTTATTCTGCATTTTCCCACTAACAACTAGGGGCAGCCCATGAAGTGGAGGAGCGGTGAGGAAACACAGCATGTCATGGTATGAGGACGCAAGCAATTTCTTACAGACAACAGAGATGGCTAAGGGGTAGAATGTGGCAGGGTATTTTTTGGTAGCAACCACATGTTTAGCATAATGTTCTGGTTTGGCCTGCAAGTAGTAAAGTTCATTATTAATAATATTTCCTCTCCTTTCCCCCTCCATCATGTCATGAGTCTTTGACGCCTCTGCTGTTCACCACTGCCAGAATGGGGTGGGTGGGGAGAGAACAGCCCTTAGGTGGCTCAGGGCAATCATGAACAAAACAGGAAAACCACAAATATGTCTGCAAAGGTTTTTACTGGTTTCTAGAACCAGGAAACTTGATGTCCGCTTTAACAATGCTGTTTGTGCAGGACTTATAAATGGGTCCTTCTACCTGGCTAATGTCTCTGGCTAATGGTGAATGTGTTTGGAGATATTTCAGGAGCTTTTGAGCTAAACTCAGGACTCCAATTTGGAAAGCCATCTGAGAGACTGTATACCCACCCACCCTAGTTGCCTGATTGAGAGAAATATATATTAATGGGTTCAAGTTGTGTAGTCAAGAATTGATATAGTTTGCTGCCCTGGCATGCAATGTGTAAAAATCCTTCATCAACTAATGATCCCATGGAGTTGAGTGTGACTTCTCAGGAGAAAAAAGCCCTCGTGAACCTTTGTAAAAAGCACATGTCATAGGGACTTTTTGTTTAGTGAAGCTGGTGAACATTACCCATGGTAGAAAGTTTTAAATCAAAATCAGTCAAGTCTATCATTCTGTTCCTAATAATGACAGCCAGTCAGTGAGGGCAAAGTGAGGTGCAGTCCTGCTGAGTTTCTCAATCCCCTAAAATCTCCAAAGCTGTGAGGTCCAGTCTTTCCCCTGCCTCCCAAAATAACATCAGCGCATTTTCAGTGACTGAGAGGCTTCTGTCCATCTTCTCTGCTTAGCCAGTCATAAAAAATCGCTAGCAATAGATCCCACGCACACTGAGCAACTGTCTTGCATAGGAAGGGCAGAAATATTCTTGTCCTTTTCATCCGCTTTGCTCTCCCTTTCTCTCTCTCTGAAGCCATGCCTCCAGGCACAAAACTTAAGCTGGGAGTGGGGGGTGGGCGGATCTGTCAATGCCCATCTTAAACCTTCATGTGGCTCTTTGCTCTTTTACACACAATATTCTCTTCCTTAGCAGCAGTATGTGTGTGTGCTTCAGATTGGATTAACAGCCAATCCCTCCTCCGAGGGAAGTCTGGGAACTGTAGCACTGTGAGGGGAATAGGGGTCTCCTAGCAACTATCAGTGACCGTTGCAAACTATAGCTCCCGGGATTATTTTGGGGAAAACCATGCTATGACACTGCTTTAAATGTATAATGCATACATATGTAGCTGTCCTTACCACTTCTAGTTTGGTCCTTAATCTCACCATATGGAGCTATCAATGGCTGGGTCTTGATAAAGCGACGCATTGATTGCCTCCGGCTTCATGTTTTGACTTAGAGCTGGCATGCTATAAATACTGCAGAGGTCACCACTGCGGCTAATTAAAACCAGGAGACATTCATTCTTTGCATAGTGATGATGAGGCACTTAAGGCATCCTCACCCTGAGAAACTACTTCCTCTCTGAAATGGCACAGGGCTCAGCCGGCAAGCTTTGTCCTCCCTACTCCTTACCGTCACCAGCCACACTTGAAAACTATGCGTGTCCGCTAGGATTGAGAGCTTTGGTTGTTCTTTAGAAATTCTATTTCAGGTCTCCAACAGAGTGCAACAAGTCGTAACAAGCCTGGATGGAGGTTACATTTGTTTGGTCTTGCAGCCTTGGGCTTACTTTAATAAAAATGGATGCCTCTGCAGAACCAATAAATCTTGAGTAGTCTTGCTACAGAGTGGCTTATAAAACAAGCACCAAGCTAGGAAACGGCACACAATGGTTAGCAAGTAAAAAGGAATGTATGTGTTATATGTAAAACATTATTATTTTTTTACATGAGGCATCAAGGTTGATAAATTTAAGGTCTAGATTCTGGGTCTGCTATGACCACTGGCTGGCAAAATAAAACCTAGCAGGTAAGGTTAGCTAAGCCAATGGAAGGGATTCCTTGAGGTGTCAATAGGAGACTAATTGGCTTCCAGAGAGCCCAGAAGCAAGAGTACCATCCATTCTCTGTCTCCCTCTTAGACACACACAAACAGAGAGCAAGAGAGGGAGACGGGGAGAGGGAGAGCAATTACATATGAGTGGAACTGGAGTCTACAGTCAAGTACTCTTATAATGTATGCCAGAGGGGGGAAGTGGAGCAGAAGTATGAAAAGAAAATCTACAGAACAGGAAAGGGGGAAAGAAGCACCAATTCATTATCGAGCAAGTACAAGCCGAATTCACTTGCCACCACAATGCCCGGGTTTGAATGGAAAGATATCAGAGGTGTACGCTTTTGTGCAGGAAGAACACAGCTCACCCAGGACTGGTTCAAGTATTGCATGCAGCTGTGGAGATGCACATTTTGAAGTTCACATGAGCAGCGATGGGAAATTGATGGACAACCCCTTCCTTCATCTTTGTCCATTGGCCATTCTGGCTGGGACTGTTGGAGGATGGAGACTAACAGCCTCGTGGGGGGGGCACAGGGTCTTCGTCCCCATTCTAAAGGCTAGAGATGGGCAAGTTTGGAAAGATGGAGCCAATTCTAAAACCCAGTAGGGCAGTATTTGTGGGGGACAGTTCAGGCTTTTTTCTGGATGGTCCGCTCAAAAATGAAATAGTCCTTCTCCCAATCCAAATGCCTTGCCCCTGCCAGTGCTCCAGTATCACTCACCAGCCTCCACTGAGTCTGGCTGGATTTTGCCAAAATTGAAGATTGCTTTTGATTTTTGCACAGCTGAGTTGTGCGGTTGTAACCCCATGGATTCCACGCTATTAAGGATTTTCACCAAATTCCAAGTGGGGCTCAACATTATCAGATAAGGGCGGAAGTAGAGAAATGTTAATTAGAAAAAACGATGAGATGAATTTTAAATTAGAGTTAAAGTTAAAAAAATCTGGAATTATGTGATAATTTGGAAATCAGTAAGGGGGGGGGGAATGAGGAAGTCACTGTAAGAAGTAATGATGGGAATTTAATTAACTGGCCTAGGAAGAGGTTCAGCTCTATGCTATGATTTGGAAAATATGTGGTTAAATGTGAAATGATGTGTGTTACCTCTGTGAGAGGGGGGTTTTGTATCTGTTGCTCCCCTCGGTGGGAGAGGGGGGAGTTTGGAGTGTTTAACCATGTATTGTAATGTATTGTTTTTAATTGGTTTTTTAATTGGAAAATTAAAAAAATTTTAATAAATTTTTTATAATTTTTTAATAAAAAAAACAACATTATCAGATAAGGGCAGAAGACCGTTTCCGATCCTCCAAACATGGATGGTACTCCATCTTTAAATATCACATATATTTGGAAATACAGAACAGGGCAAGGGATGCAGTGAAGAAGAAGAAGAAGAAGAAGAAGAAGAAGAAGAAGAAGAAGAAGAAGAAGAAGAAGAAGAAGAAGAGTTTGGATTTGATATCCCGCTTTTTACTACCCGAAGGAGTCTCAAAGCGGCTAACATTCTCCTTTCCCTTCCTCCCCCACAACAAACACTCTGTGAGGTGAGTGGGGCTGAGAGACTTCAAAGAAGTGTGACTAGCCCAAGGTCACCCAGCAGCTGCATGTGGAGGAGTGCAGACACGAACCCAGTTCCCCAGATTACGAGCCTGCCGCTCTTAACCACTACACCAAACAGCCGTGGGTTGGTGGTAGAGCCTATAAGCTGACTTCATGGCTACAACATCAGTCTCATTTCCATTTGGGGTTGTGTTTCTTTTTCCTTTCCCTGCTCCCTTTAACACCTTGCAGTTGCAGACGACGTGGTAGGGCTGCACCTCCCTCTAGCTGAGTCACTGCTACATACCGGTGGAGGTGTAATGATAAAGAAGGTACTTTCTACCACATGTGGCGGACTGTACAATAGTAAAAGACTTCTGGGAAATGATATAAAATGAATTGAAAAAAAATGTTTAAGATTCGTTGTTCGTCGTTCAATCGTGTCCAACTTTTCATGACCCCATGGACCAGAGCACGCCAGGCACCCCTATCCTCCACTGCCTCACGCAGTTCGGCCAAACTCATGCTAGTCGCTTTGAGAACACTGTCCAACCATCTCATCCTCTGTCGTCCCCTTCTCCTTGTGCCCTCCATCTTTCCCAACATCAGGGTCTTTTCCGGGGAGTCTTCTCTTCTCATGAGGTGGCCAAAGTACCACTTTGTTTAAGATAACTTTTGTTTAAGATAACTTTTATTTAAAAAAAAACAAAAAATAAAAAACCCAGAAGCCTTTTCACTAGGGTTAACAGGAGATGAAATACCAAAAGAATTAAAAAGACTATTTATGTACATGACAACAGCCGCAAGAATGCTTCTTGCCCAGAAGTGGAAGGAAGAAAAAGTCCCGGCCAAAGAAGAGTGGATAACCACGATGATGGACTATGCCGAATTGGCAAAGATACCGTGAAGATCAGACACCAAGATGACAAGAGATTCAATCAAGAGTGGAAAAAGTTTATAGAATATCTTTTAAACCCACTGTGTATACTTAAAGACATTAGCAGGATTGTTGTAACACGTATAATGTAGTATTAGTTAAAGGAAAGGAAAGAGTGACAAAATGAACTAGAAAAATGCAATTAGATGCAAAGAAACAGGGGGAAATTTGGAAACCAAGGGTGGGGTGGAGGGAAGGCCAAGGGATCTAAGTAATCCCAGGAGTGAAAAATTTGAAAATGTTGTGAATGTATAGAGATTTTGTTTTAAAATGAAAAAGAAAATATTAAAAGGGGGGCGGGGGAGAGAAAATGGCGATGGGTTAGGCAGCATGGTCAGTGTGGATCCAATCCTGCACTCTTGCTGGCTTTTTTGCACTGTGGTGACCCCACCACTGCCTTACTCCTCTCCCTCTCCATCCCAGCATGCAGCAGGAATTCAGCCAAAGGGAGAGCAGGTGAGTCGTGGCACACCATCTGCTGCTGACAACCTGATGAAGAGTTCTGGGGAGCCTGAAGGCTTGCTGCGTTTTGGGGACATCCTTCTTGATGCTAATAAAGATAATGTCCGACTACAAGCTAATGATTCACGCAGTCACTTTGTATTTAGCTGTAACAAGCATTTGATTGATTTACAATTAAGTTCTCCTTCTTGTCGCTGTTAAGGGAGTTATATGTGTTTGCAGTTTTCTGTTTTCATGGTTTTTCAGGATTTTTATTGTTTGTTTTGTAAGTTCAATACTGGAAAAAGTGGGTGAAAACTTATGGAAAGTGAAGGCAGGTGCATGGACAGCAAACCCACCAGCACGCATGCTGCTGCAGTGCCATATTGGCAGGAAAGTTGGGATTCTCTTGCATTCTGCATTTTGGTCCCTTTTCCTGGTTGCAAAGCACCTCATCACAGCTCTCTCCTGGCCAAACCATCTAGACACAACCTTATGTGACCTCACCATCTTTGCTATCTGTTATGTAGACATTTGGCATTAAACTGCATAGCTAGGGATTTCTAAGGCTCTAGGGAGGGTGGGGGAAAACCACACAAAGGAAAGGTGATCAATAAAAATCTAGAGTAGCTATGGAAAGATCTTATTAGTGTGTTCTATTGGGAAATCACCATCCTACTTGAGCTATTCCTAGAAGACCAAAGGGCAGCTCACAGAGATATTCTATGGATATCATTTACCCCATATTCCAGTGACGTTTGTCTCGTATTCAACAGAAACTGACAAATGAGGTATAGTTGCTGAGTTCCTATACATTTTTTGCCTTGTCAGAAAGAGTTGCTGCATAAACTGCTTCAGCTGAAGAGGTCAGGTCACTGGTTAACCATAGAAGGAGGGCAAGTATGAACAACCACTAACACCTGGAAACAATAAAACATGCAAGCTATTCTAGAAATCCATTCAGTGGTGAGGTAAGAGTTCCCAGTCCCTAGGATAAGACCACTGGGACATAGTCTTTTGACTTGCTAGAAGACCTTGGTGGATATTATAGAACATAAACGCTGCACATATTTTGTTCCTTAGAAGAGCTGAGCAACGTGCTCAGTGGCACACACAGAGCTGCAGAGCTGGTCACCAGAATACTGCAGAGAGCAAGAGGCGAGCTCCGTGGTGCCCATTGGGACTGGTGGGGTGGAAAACAGGAAGACCAACAGTAGGTGGAGGCAGAACCAATGACAGGCAGTCAACTTATTTGAGTCATGTCCCCATCCTTCTCCCTGCTGAGTTCTACAAGGGGAGAAACACTGAGACTTGATGTCAGGAGCGAGCCAGCAGTAAATCACACCAAGCAAGTTGGAGTTAACTATTTCTTAGCAAAAAACAAAAAACAATCAACACAGGAGTGTCAGGCCTAATGGGCGCAGCAACTCATCTCTGGTAGGTGTTGCCCCCATGAAGCAGTTGCTGAGACTGAAGGTCCCCACCTCCCCACTGCTGCCTAAATCCCCTCCTCTCCAGGGTTTTCCCCAAGCAGTCAGAGACTGTGACCATGCATCGCCAACCTCTCCTCTGCCCCTTTCCTGCCTCTTCTGGCTCTGGAAGATCAGGGGGAGCTTACAGGTGAAACTCGAAAAATTAGAATATCATGGAAAGGTTCATTTCTTTCAGAAATTCAGCTTAAAAGGTGAAACTAATATATGTGATAGACTCGTGACATGCAGAGTGAGATATGTCAAACCTTCATTTGTTATAGTTGTGATGATTGTGGCATACAGCTGATGAGAACCCCAAATTAACAATTTCATCTTTGGGGTTCTCATCAGCTGTGCGCCATAATCACCACAATTATAACAAGCAAAGGCTTGACACATCTCGCTTTGCATGTCATGAGTCTATCTCGTATATTAAACTCCAGTAGCTAATGAAAACAATTGCTTACGTAAATGGACTTTTCCACAATATTCTAATTTTTTTGAGTTTCACCTGTATATCAGTAGGAAGGGGGGTCACTCATGGCTCTTCAACAGCCTGACTCATCTCTGCCTCTTGGGTTTCCACCCTCCACCCACCTGCTTCAGCCTCTGATTCTGGACTTCTCTCTGCCAGTTCACTAAGCCCTGTTACCTCCTCGGCTTTTGACACCTCCTCTTCTTCCTCTGACCTCTCATTGTTGTCCCACCACCATTCCCTGGGATCTGAGCCTTCTTCCCTGCATGGTTACCCAGCTGGTTCCTCCCACCTACAGCTGGATAGCTCAGTTGGTTAGTGTGTGGTGCTGATAATGCCAAGGTTGCAAGTTCAATCCCTGTGTGGGACAACTCTATATGCCTGCATTGCAGGGTGTTGGACTAGATGATCCTCAGGGTCCCTTCCAACTCTACAATTCTAAGATTCACCATTCTTCTGCATCCAACCCATCCATGACACTTAAGGGGGAGGAAACTGGCAGCCAGGGTGCAGTAAGGGAGGAAGGTGAGGGCAGACTGAAGCTGGTGGGGCAGAGCCTCATTCACACAAACCTACACTGGGAGAGTGCTAGCAAAGAAGGGAGGTGAATGGATAGTCTCTCTCTCTCTCTCTCTCTCTCCACCCTCCAGCTGCTTTTCCCTGCAACACAACACAGGAATGGGCTGTGGGAGGTGACAGAAGAAAAATGCCATCAGGAAAGGGGTCATGCATTCCCCGCCCTAAAAGTTATGTTCTTCCCTCAAACACTTTGCAGCTGTTCAGTGGCAGCCAGCAATTCCCATTCAACGGCCACTGCCAAAGCTCTCAGGTTTCTGCCAATTTGTGCTTCTACAAAAATGCATCCTCCGTCAGTTTTTACCCAGTTCCCAGAATTCCTATGTGCATTGTTGGAATGTGGGAAAGACATCAGCCGTTAGAGATGATGCTGGAGGAATTCAACCTTTGGAAAGCACAGTATGAACTGATCTATCAGCTTCTCTCGAATGAATGTGCCGATCGAAACTTACGAGACCTACCGGCTCTCTCGCTTCACACATCTACCAATGCAATCCTCAACTCAGAAAAGTAAATCAATCAAAATACATCTACCAGTGCATATTTGGATGGAAGATATACTTTGAAGCACATATTTAGAATGTTTATTTTTGTGTGGGTGTTTAAGAAAGTTAAAAGTTTAAGAAAGGGACGCAGGTGGCACTGTGGTCTAAACCACTGAGCCTAGGGCTTGCCGATCAGAAGGTGGGCGGTTCGAATCCCTGCGATGGGGTGAGCTCCCATTGCTCGGTCCCAGCTCCTGCCCACCTAGCAGTTTGAAAGCACATAAAAGTGCAAGTAGATAAATAGGTACCGCTTCGGCAGGAAGGTAAACAGCGTTTCCGTGTGCTGCTCTGGTTTGCTAGAAGTGGCTTAGTCATGCTGGCCACATGACCCGGAAACTGTCTGCAGACAAACACCGGATCCCTTGGCCTATAGAGAGAGAAGAGTGCGCAACCCCAGAGTCATTCATGACTGGACCTAACAGTCAGGGGTACCTTTACCTTTACCTTTAAGAAAGTTGCATGCTAATGAGAAATGGGTCGGAACAGATTGATGGATGAGCACATGCAGAAGAGACATGAACCACCAAGTGATTTGGCTGTTCCTAAGCAGTGACTCTAACTATGGGACCCACAGAACTCAGTGGGATTTTCCTCTGCGTAAAAGATGCATAGATGGGAGTGGAAGGTTGAAACCCTAAGCATTGGTCCCATTTAAAGGCGTAATGAAATTAAACTGATTTGTCAAAGTTTTATCTCATGGGAGAAGGGAATAACAGAGCAGCCAGTCTAAGCCAGTGATGGCCATGCTGGCTGAGGTTGGTGTGAACTGGAATCCAAAAACATCTCAGGGGCACAGGTTCTTCAAACCTGGTACAGGTGAAACTCAAAAAATTAGAATATCGTGGAAAGGTTCATTTCTTTCAGTAATTGAACTTAAAAGGTGAAACTAATATATGAGATAGACTCATGACATACAAAGCGAGATATGTCAAGCCTTTATTTGTTATAATTGTGATGATTATGGCGTATAGCTGATGAGAACCCCAAATTAACAATTTAAACTTTGGGGTTTTCATCAGCTGTACGCCATAATCATCACAATTATAACAAATAAAGGCTTGACATATCTCGCTTTGCATGTCCTATCTCATATATTAAACTCCAGTAGCTAAGGAAAGCAATTGCTTACATAAATGGACTTTTCCATGATATTCTAATTTTTCGAGTTTCACCTGTGCAAGACTTAATTATGGTTATTTAGGATAGATGCTTGCCTTTATACTGTCCACAGTAAACGTGAATTATATAAGCAACATAAGGACCGCCTCTTTCCATATGAACCTACCGAGATCATCATCTCTTCTTTGTGTGCCTCTTCCATGAGCAAATCCTCCAAGGGTCTTTGTTACTCAGAGACAGTCTCAGAATAACAAAAGCCATCCCGGCTTCTGATCTGATCCTGGAATGTCCCCATTTCTCCTACCAGTGCCGCCACTGCTGAGCTTGGGGAGAGGATGAGCGGGCAGTGGCAGTTGTGAAGGAGGATTTCACAACCTCTCCATGGCCACTGCTGCTGCCTGCCTCCTCCCTTGGGCAGCTCGCAGCGGTTCTTGGAGAGCAGCCAAGGAGGAGGAGAGGTTGCTGCCGCTGAGGCCCAGCTACGTGTGACGCACTAGCTCTGCGGTGCAGGCAGAGGACGGGGCTGCCCTGGGCAGGAAGAAAGAGGGAGCAGAGTGGAGTGCAAGGAGTCTTGAATTAATTATTATTATTATTATTATTATTATTATTATTATTATTATTATTATTGCTTTGTGAATCCGCGTCTAATCTAGCCCCTTTCTAAAATTTATTTATTGGTGTGTGTTTTTCTTTTTGCAATTCTACCAAAGAATAAAATAAGATAAAATCAGGATTAAGGCATTTTCTCAGGACGGTGGAGGGGGTATATATTGTGTCCTATCGGTGTAGTTGTGATGGAAATGCTCTGCCGGGGTGGGATGGGGGCAAAAAAATGGGAGTCACAGTACAATACAGTACAGTCACAGGCTTACTGTTTCAGTCCAAACTGCACATTATATCAGGAGGGCCAGGAGTCCAGATGTTTTCTCCCGCTGAGCAATTTGAATAGGAAAGCACAACAAGCAGGTACTGTACCTTTATCCTCTTCATTGTCTTAAAAATAATAAAAATCTATGTATCCCTCTTCAAGCTAGTTGCATTAGAGAAGAAAACAGTACACAAACTATAAAAAGAGCTCACATTGCAGTAAGGCTCAGGGTGGATTTAAATTTTTTAAAAATCCGATTTAAATAAAAAAAATCTGATTTAAATTTTAAAAAATCCGATTTAAATAAAAAAATCCGATTTAAATTTTTAAAAATCAGATTTTTTAAAATTTTAGTCAGATTTTTTTTATTTAAATCCACCATGAGCCTCACTGACTAGTGATTTAAATCAGTTTGATTTAAATCAAACCCACCCTGTCCCATTGCAATCCCTAAGCAGCTAATAGGAACTTGTGTGTGTGTGTGCGCGCGCGTGCGTGCGTGCGTGTGTAAAAGAAAGTAAAAGCTGATTTATTTTGGGACTGTGGCACAGGTGGGGAAAGCACCAACAACACCCGCAGCCACCAAGTCATTTCCCCTGATCAACTCCTTCCCACGACAGCATTTCATAAAACAAGAGAACAAAAGCCCACACTTGGAGATTAAATCAAATCTCCCGGTGTAGCATGTAGGTCGGCCATGAGAAGTAGGTCAAAGTGTACCAAGCACATTAAGTTGCGCAAAGAGAAACACATTAAGCCATGCTATTTAGTGTTCCCCTCCCTTCCACCCTCCCCCAAAGCGATGGAAGCTTATTTGGAAACGAAGTGTAATTGTGTTCAGCTTGCACTGAATGGATTCCCTTCCAAATGCTGCTCATTTAAAGCTTTGAAACATGCATCTCATCAGCCTGCGGTACATCTCAATGCCATAGATTCACTGATGGACAATGGGGTGCAAGTGTAAATTCAATCCCTGCAATCCAGGGTTCAGGGACCTGTGGTCCAAGTCGCAACTCCCACCAGCCCTGGCCAGCATGCCTAAAGGTGATGGAAGTTGGGAGTCATCCAACTGCAGGATCACAGATTTCCCACCTCTGCTATGAACCAGAGGTGGGAAACCAGAGAAGCCCAGCTCAGAATGCTATGACTTGTCTTTGATGTGCTAAAGTCAGAGAAACACCATTAAGGCTTTTTTTAAAAAAAAAAAAAGGGGGGGGGAAGAAAAAAGAATTGTGTCTGGACTCAAGAACCTGGTCAGCAACTGTAGACATCAGAACATCTAACCTTAAATTATGGTCTCGGCTCTCAACATTATACTTGGTAGCATCCAAAGGACTTCACCGTTTCCTTGATTGATTCACCATTTATTTAGTTAACCGCTGCCTTTGACTGCATAAACAGGAAGCTAAATAAAGAACCACACAAGTAGTTTTTCATTCAGCAGCTCCCCATCGAATGCTTCACGGCAAACCACACTTGAAAATGAGAGGAGTTCCAAAACCTGCATGTGATACAGTATTTTGACTCTTCTTTGAAGTAACAAAAAACATATTCCAGGACATGCACAAGCTATGGGCACAAGTGGCTCACAAAGACTTGCATTTATTACCGTGAAAGCTCCTATGCTCCCTAACCAAGTAAAACCTCCCAAACATGGAAGATGAGGCATGGAAGAATATGAGATCTTTCAAAGCATTTCTGAACACTCAACGGCTAAAAGCCTGAACGTTATCTAGCTTATTATTTACCACTAATGTGACTGCCTGGTTACCTTGATTTCATAAAACAAGAGAATTATCTCTTTACATTTATGTCACAACATGCCGTGCCTGCAGCAATCATCCCTTGTGTTGTGGCCATGAAATAAACAATGCTGAAGTGTGTCAAAGTGAAGTAGTTTGACTATTGCGTAGAAGGAGAATCTCTTCTGATGGCGCCCTGAGAAACCACCACAATTAAAAGAGAGTGGAGACCCACTCAGAGTTGTCTTTTCTGATGAAAATTGGACTTGTTCGCTCCCATCAAATTGACTTGCTTCATTTCATTATCTGTACAAAATCAGTAATCTGGTTTCCAATTAACGGATTGATAAATCATATTGAAATAAGTTTGCTGAGTTCCAGAATTTCATATGCTCCAACTGCCTGCATTGTTTGCTTGTTTCAACAACCGGAATAGACAGTATATATTTTCTGGAATCTATGTCTGGTTGTCCCCATTTGGCCTTTTGGGGAGATACTGTGGAATGGTGTTTCAAAACATTCTTATAGTGTGCACAAAAGCACATGAGGTTTCCCCCCATGATTTTGGCCCTCTGCCCCAGGGTATTAGAAATTATTATTATTATTATTATTATTATTATTATTATTATTATTATTATCAAATATCTTTCAGGTGAGGATTGGAACAGATGGACCAGCCTGCTTCCAGTCCACATCAGTTTCACATGTGTTCATTCATAAACTGGTTCTAACCCATTTCTGCATCAATCTGTGCATTTTAAAAGCCGCATGAAAATTTGTACCAAATCTTGGTGTATGTAACTCTGAAGGTATTTGCAGATGCACAGTGATGCCGTGTTGTGTTTTTGTTTTTTTAAGGAGACAGCTAATGCAAAATTCAGAGAAGTATGAAATCTGGAGGATCATTTCATTCTGACCTGCACATTATGACAGGAGGTGCAGATCCGGTCAGCTGGGATTAGAATTCACATACACTGGATTCCTCAGTTATCCCTAGGTGGGGTGGGAGGAAGTAGGGACAATGCATATTTTTGACTAGTTCATGTGAAGGTAAATATGTGCACACAATGTCAATGCTAGGCTTCCTTTACATCACGCCACGCACACACACCTATGCAAGTAGTTGCTCCATGTTTTTCAACTGCAGCTAAGTGGAATCTTTTGGGCCAGTTTACACACACAGCCTATTTGAGAAGGCATGCTGTTGCAGAGTTCCTTAAAGCAGTGGGAAGTGTCTCTCAGGAAAGCGCCCATGGTGTGACATTATGGACCCCCCTTGTACACAATTTTCATCTTTAAAGCATTGGAGGTATGCAATGTTTTAGGTGCTTTCCTTGAGATCCTGAAGCAACTGCAAGATCAGTTACTGTTCAGCAAACGCAAGTCCCTCTTTAGCATTTTTGCATCCCCAAATTTTGGCAATTTGCCCAAGCCAAAACAGCCTTCAGAAAAGAAAAATTACACCTTTAACTTGTAGCACCCCAATTTTTTTTAAAAAATGCTTCTACGGGTAAAAGAAGAAAGAAAAAACAAAAAAGGCAGCTGTCTCAACCTGTTAATCAATGAAAACATTGATATAGTTATTAATTAAAACAAATCTGCTTTGTTACCAAGAAGCTCGATTCAACTGGAACTCTGCACATGCCTTGAGACTATGCATTTATTTTAGCTACACTCTGATCAAAGAACATAGTGCTACTGTAAATGGTCAGAAGATGTTCAAGCTAAATATTGCTTATCTAGAGGAAGCTCAAGTGATGTTTTCAGAGAAAGTTCTAGTGATTTGTGCCAAACAGCGGCTGCTGCACAGGGGAATTTCCCCACAAGAACTGATGTGCATAGTGGCACATGTAAGTGCCACCCTAATTAGCCCCTGGAAACTCTGTTGTATCCAGTGCAAGTAGACACCCTTATCCGGCATCAATTAATTCTTGGACAGCAGCAATGAGGCATCCTCCAGCATCTTCCACTTATCATTGGATCAAGTCTAAATTGTCATCTCCTGGGAAAGATCCCCACCTTTCCCTTCAAGAGACACCTCGGGCCAGAGACAGTTTGAGATTCCTCAGCCACTTTCCAACGAGAAAATCATATTGCGATGTTTAATGATAGCTCGCTACCTGTTCCCTTTGTCGTGCTGCATATTCCTGCATTGGGCTAGATCAGGCATGTCCAACCGGTCGATCACGGTCACGGGTCCTCCCTTGTGATCCAGACAGAAAAGGGGAAAGGAGGAGGAGGAGGAGGGGGGAGGAGAAGCTCTCCAAAAAAAGCTCAACAACTTTGGTCAATCCACTGGGTAGATTACTGTCAGTTTTTTTTATAGTGGGAATAGATCATAGTCTCTTGGGAGTTGGACATGCCTGGGCTAGATGGTCCTCTGGGTCCCTTCCAGCTTTATGAGTCTATGTCATGTGCCTTCTGTCCCCGCCCTGTCCTTTTCTCTGAGATCTGACACCCACCCAGAAGCCTGTCCCTTTAATGACGGACATCTCTCAGTCCCCACAATGGTCTCCACAGGCTGTGCATGTTTGCAGTTTGTGTATGCTTTGGCCAGAGACGCTTTTGTCTCGACCACTCTCCTGGCTGATATGCAGGCCCTGATCGGGGAAACATAGCACTCAGGCTTCAAAAAACAAAACAAAACAAAACAAAACAAAAAGCACTTGCAAATACTGTACTCATACTAACATATACCCATTAGCTTTCAGGACTGCAACCTGATTTTTGTCAAGAGCAGCTGGTACCCATTGAAGCAGATGGGTGGAGGGCAGGGCACAACCCAAGACACACATCTGTAACCCAGACACACACTTGATTCAGACATTCACAGTACTTCCCTTAACCACTTTATATACGGACAACAAATCACGTATCTCTGTTGGCACTGTCCATTTCCCCCCTTCGCCACCGTGTGCATTAAAAACACACATGGCACAATGGGTATCATCAGAGTCGTTTCCGCACCTCTGAAAGCTGGAGTTCTTATTAGCCCTGGCTAGTCCTACATCTGTCATGCCCCCTTTCCAATTTATCATGCTGCACACAGCTGCTGAAGTGTGGAAAAGAAAGGGAGCCAGAGAGAGTGTGCATGCGAGCGGGGAGGTGATTTGCTGCTGTTGCCTAGCCACGCTGCACCTAGGGACTGCCTGGCTTTGCCTCAGGCTCCCCGTCAGATGGACACTTGCAGACAAGGAGGTAAGACTACTCTGGAGGCAGATTGGTACAGGCAGGATAAATATCACTGCTAAATTCTACCAAGGGCAAACGGCTTTCGGTACCTATTGAAACTGCTACTTCCCTCTCCCCTCCATCGTCCATAGATAGATTGTGTCACAAACATAATGTGAAGTGATGAGCTAATGAATCTCTTATCAGTTAAGTACTCAATTTGCAACTGTGGTCATCCACACTAACGTTCTGCTCTACCCTCCAATAATAAAAATGTAACTCTCATGGGATCATGTAGTCATCACAATCATGTTGATGAAAATTAATTTAGAAGTTGGGTAAAGGTAAAGGGACCCCTGACCATTAGGTCCAGTCGTGTCTGACTCTGGGCTTGCGACGCTCATCTCGCGTTACTGGCCAAGGGAGCCAGCGTACAGCATGACTAAGCCGCTTCTGGCGAACCACAGCAACGCCGTTTACCTTCGCGCCAGAGCAGTACCTATTTATCTACTTGCACTTTGATGTGCTTTTGAACTGCTAGGTGGGCAGGAGCTGGGACCGAGCAACAGGAGCTCACCCCGTTGCAGGGATTCGAGCTGCCGACCTTCTGATCAGCAAGCCCTAGGCTCTGTGGTTTAACCCACAGCGCCACCCGCGTCCCGTTAATTTAAAAGTTAGTTCGTTACATTTTCCTTTTAAAAAACTGTGTTCTTCAGGTTTCAGACATTTCTATCCCTCTGTTCCAAAATGTTCAAAATTCTATTTGCTTTTGTCTTGCATGTAGCTAGGCTTCTCTAAACACAAATTCAGGGAGTGCAATGAAAGTTGGTTTGAAGCTCATGTGCAACAAACCTCTTTCCTCCAAGATTTTATTTTATTTATTTATTTGCAATAAAGGAAGTATGGGATAATGTTTGCTTGACACAAATCGTCTAACTTCCCTGCAAACAAATCATTGGATGAATGCTCAATAAACAGTTCATCTAGAAGTGGCAAAACAGTCAAACATTAGTGTAAAGAGATTTTGTTGCTGTTGCTATGAGAACTCAATATTAGTAGTGCTATGTGTGACTGCAATCTAAAACAAAATAGTCTAGTGTCATGTATTTAAATACCTGAACTCAAAAATTTAAACTCCAAATTCAAGTATATTTTAGGATTGTGACTTGATCCTTCTTGGAATTTTGGTTTGTATGCAATTTCCCCAAATATACGCAGTTTTGCAAAGCAACTTTCTTGAACGTTTTATGCATGTTAGTATTTTATTTTCATTCACACGTGCATTTTTATGCACACTTTACTACAGTATATATGGTATTTTTGGACACGCTGCTTGACTGGAGAACTGCACCACAAAATTCACAGAAGTGCAAATTTTGAAGGATAGCTGTGTTTCAGTTCACATATTGTTTTGGAAAACCCTAATTAGGTAGGTTTGCCATTAAACGTGCAGTGGATTAAATTCCACCACCCACCCACCCTTAATTAACAGTCACATCTTTGGATGAAGGGTAGTAAACCAATCTAATAAATCATCACCATCTAGTAAGCCTCAGATATGAACAAGACCATGAGCTCTTTCTCCTACTTGTAGACCGGTTTGGATTGCACCACAGAATCTGTTAACATTCAATTATGGATTGCTGGTGCTTTTTTTTTTAAGGGGGAAGAGGTAATTTTAAATCCTTCGTATCCACATTAGGAGGAAATGAACCTTGCAAGAAATGGTTGAAATGCAACAGGAATCGAGCTTCCTAATCACTCTGAAAGACGGCACGAGGAGCGGCTTGTAACAGATGGAGCATTCCTGGGGCTAGAACTCATTCTGCCCAGCGCAAGCCTTCACCCCAGAGATTGTTCAACCCTTGGTCTCTTTGTCCAAACGCAGGGAATGAAGCCACATCTGGCAGGTGTTGACTTTCACCTAGCATTGCTCAGTGCGGCAGCAAATAACCTTCCAGGCAATGCCAAAGTACAAATGCACGCAGCTAAGGCTACCAAGGAAGGCAAGTGCTTATCTGGCAAGAGTTCAGTACTAAAGCGAGTCTGATGATTGCAAAAGCCCTGCTACACAAGACAAGTGGCTGGTTTTTAAAGGGGCAGTGCTCCAGAGTAATGCAATTCAGTATAGTTTATTTTCTTTATTTATTTATAAAAGTTACTACACACCCAGTAGTTGTCTGTGTGTATATTCACACATGTACACACAGGTGTGTGCATAAGTAACGAAAACATGGAATCCTAAAAACAGCATCAAACAATTACAAAAAAGGGGCGAAACCATTAAAATACAAGAACATAAAATCACATTTTTTTAAAGCAGCCCGAGGCAGAGAATTCAAAAGCAAGGTTTTGTTTTGTTTTGTTTGGCAAACATGGTTAGGATAGGATTGCATTGTGCCTTTGCTATGCTTTCCCAATAAGAAAGAGACAGTGTAAACCAATGTGGAATCTAGACACACACACATATATATATAAAAGCTGTGAAAATGCTTTAGAAATATATATTGAATTTGCCATCAGCTCACAATCGCCATCTGGTGTCACATTTGTATAATGCACTTAAAACACACTTAAAACGTTGTATTTGCAACTGTGTAGCTGAATCCCTTGCGGCTTCTATCACCTGTTGCTGGCATGTGAGCCGTTCCATACAGCTGATGCAAATCGATATACTTCAGCTATGTTCAACGGGGCAGATCTTGGCAGCTTTCAGAACATGAAGTCTTCAAGGCTGACCTGTTGACCTCTTTAAATGAGGTGTATTTTCTCTACTTGTGAACCTGGGCAACCAACTGAGATCTGTGTTTGAAATGGGACATTTTCCAAATCTATGAAACTTCTGTCTTTCCAACAGGGTTAACAATTTTATAATGCATTTTTGCTTACTTATGCTTATTGTTGTTGTTTGTGAAAAATACGCTGCAAGTCACTCAGAGGCCGTGTGCACAAGTTGTCTAAGAAGTCTAATAAATGATCATCATCCGAGTTACGGTGATTGCTGCCCTACACTTTAAAATATGGCATAAATGCTTGGTTGCGTGCCTGCTGCTTACCAGGGGGTAGAGGAGGATAGGGGAGAAGGTGGTTGTGAGGTTGGTGCGGTGCGGGAGTGCCAGATTGGCTCAATGGTGTGTTTGCACTGTGCTGACCTTGTTGTCTGCTCCCCCTCTTTGTAAGCAGAGGTCAGGTAAGCAGGGCAGCCCAACCAGGACATCTAATAATGCCCACTACTGTTGTGATGAGTTCAAAAGGCCCACTACAGATACCAGGGCAGGCTGTAGTTATATGGGATCCTTCAGCGAAGTCCATTATAGTGGGGTATCTCCTATGTTGGTGACACTCCTCCTTTGTGGACGAATCCCGGTGTGTTTCATCTGACTGTGGTGAGAACCACAGGCAGATGCGGAACTACTAGGAGCTGCCATTTTAATTCCATACCATGTCTGTGATATAGCTTTCCAGGGCATTGTGGGTAATGAAAATGGCAGACCCAGCTGTCTGTTCGTGTCCTGCTGGGGACCTGACAGTGGCCAGAAGGTGTCATGTGCTGATGCTAGGTCCAACTGAGTTTGGATTTTAGACCAGCTAGGAGTATTGTCTAAGATTAATTGATGAAGAACATACACATGCAATCCAGTTTTTAAATCACCACCACCTGCATTAAGGAATTTGCTGCTATCTCTGCCAGTTAGCTCTTACTGCAGGAAATAATACTTTTTTCTGGCCATGCCATAGCGGCTAAATTATTTTGCAAGTAATTTAGGGCTCTCCATGTTCAATATACTAAGAGGTTTGGATTTCTGAGAGTTTTTACCCCACACCTCCAATCGCCAGGTTCAAAAATTGCAGTGGCCTGATTGCAGATCCTACCTTCCATATCAAACTGCTCAAGGTAGATCAGGAAATAAAAGGATTGGCCCAGAAGCTGAATAAAATGCTGCAGTTTGACCGCTCACTGGGACAGAATAATAATAATAATAATAATAATAATAATAATAATAATAATAATAATAATAATTTATTAAAATGGTCTCAGACCAGCTCCAGACTGGGACAGAATATCGCCATCATATTACACTGGAACTGAAAAACTTCTAGTTAGTGCCAGTGGCCTTTGCATATGTTTTGATTGTGAAATTGCTTCAAGATGTTCCATGGGGAGTAATAAAGAAACACACACACAAACACTTGAAAAAATAAATGCAACATTGGGCAATCCTGTAGTTTAAACGCAAGTATTTGTGCTTTCAGTCAAGACATCTACATAGGGCATTATTAGTCTTTTTAAATATAGACTTTTACTAACATCAGTAAAATATCTCTAATTCTGCCTGCACTGCTAATTGGGATTTTGTAAATCTAAAAATGCTACTTTCAAAATTACTAGTGTTAATTTGAGTGGGATTTGCTTGCAGGGATTCGTTTTGTAAACTACTTAGATCAATAGAAATTAGATTGTGCGCTGTTCTCATACAAAGCAACAATGAAGCATTAAATATCTGAGAGAAATCAAATAAGGGTACTTCAGCACAAGTTCAGTTTAAAATGAAGCGGCACTCCTATCACTTCCATGGCGAACCTGCCAGCCCCTTAATAAGCCTGGAAAACATTCTGATGCTTTAAAAAAATGCTCTTCTGTGCTTGCAATTTGTTAAACAAATGTGGACCGCACCATTTTCTCTCTTCGTGGCTGAGCATGCATTTGCAAAACAACATCAAACCTTGCGTTACGTGAAATACATTCGACAAACACACAAGACGTGCATTCACATAAACAATACTCTTCTATATATTCTTATCACAATATCAAATGTTTATCTTGCACACAGACAACACATAAAGTGCAACAATATAGACGGAAGTCCCAATAGATCAGTTCATTCACAAAGACCAAGTATCTGCTAGTTTCTGCTCCACATATGTTCATAAAGGGACGCAAGTGGCGCTGTGGGTTAAACCACAGAGCCTAGGGCTTGCTGATCAGAAGGCCGGTGGTTCGAATCCCCACGACGGGGTGAGCTCCCGTTGCTCGGTCCCTGCTCCTGCCCACCTAGCAGTTCGAAAGCACGTCAAAGTGCAAGTAGATAAATAGGTACCGCTCCGGCAGGAAGGTAAACAGCGTTTCCGTGCGCTGCTCTGGTTCGCCAGAAGCGGCTTAGTCATGCTGGTCACATGACCTTGAAGCTGTACACCAGCTCCCTCGGCCAGTAACACGAGATGAGCGCCACAACCCCAGAGTCGGCCACGACTGGACCTAATGGTCAGGGGTCCTTTTACCTTTATGTTCATAAAGTCCAAATTGGAGCCTACTACAGTTCCACAGAGTTGACAAGGATTTCTCTTGAAAGCAATGCAAGGCAGATAGCCAGCATTTGCACGCAGGTGAGGATGCTACATATTCACATGGCATTTCTTTCTGTGGAATATGCACTTGGATTCCCATCCCACCGAAGGTGATGCAATGTGAACAGACCATCCAAACTGTTCCCCTGGATCCTTTAAACTGCATGGGGTCAAACTCCTGGTAGCTGACTTGGAGGCAGGGCCGGATTTAGGTCTGATGAGGCCCTAAGTTACTGAAGGTAATGGGGCCCTTTATATGTCCAGCTGTCCTTTGTCAACAACAAATTGTCGCTGTTTTTTATGTTGAATATATGCTATGTGGTAATTTATGGACCTAATAGGTATCTAAAGCCATTTGCACATAACAAAATATGTATTTTATCAAAGTAATTGATATAGAAATTAGCAAGCCAGTGATATTTTAGGGAGCAGGCTAGCAGGTGGGACCCATTACTTACATCATAGGAGCCTTTGTTGTTGTTCAGTCATTCAGTCGTGTCCGACTTTTCGTGATCCCATGGACCAGAGCACGCCAGGCACCCCTATCCTACACTTCCTCCCGCAGTTTGGCCAAACTCATGTTAGTAGCTTCGAGAACACTGTCCAACCATCTCATCCTCTGTCGTCCCCTTCTCCTTGTGCCCTCCATCTTTCCCAACATCAGGGTCTTTTCCAGGGAGTCTTCCCTTCTCATGAGGTGGCCAAAGTACTGGAGCCTCAACTTCAGGATTTGTCCTTCCAATGAGCACTCAAGGCTGATTTCTTTAAGGATGGATAAGTTTGATCTTTTTGCAGTCCATGGGACTCTCAAGAGTCTCCTCCAGCACCACAGGACCCTACCGTGTTTCTCCTAAAATAAGACACCGTCTTATATATATTTTTCGCTCAACACAACACAGTATGGCTTATTTTCAGGGGATGCCTTATTTTAAGCGTGTCGCATCGGTACGCTGCATAGCCACGCCTCTCCAGGCTGTTTTAATGGGAGGTACCACGTCACTATGGCTTATTTTCGGGGTATGGCTTATTTTTGGGGAACGGCTTATATTTCGCAAATGCATAGAAATCCTGCTATGGCTTATTTTATGGCTATGTCTTATTTTAGGAGAAACAGGGTACACAACACAAAACACTGTTGCCGTATGTATGCAGGTTTTATTTTATTTTTTATTTTTTATTTTGGAAGTGTACATTCAGTTTTTTCCCCTTTAAATTTTTTTGGGGGGGCCCAAGAGAGTGGGGCCCTAAGCTATAGCTTGTTTAGCTTATACGTAAATCTGGCACTGCTTGGAGGTGTCTGTACAAGGAGGAACTCAAGAGACACTGAAAAATTGGGAGAGAAGAGGCGAGGGAATGTGCTTAGAGATGGGGCAACCGATTACGTTTTTACATCTGCTTGTTCTTTTGCTTCGCTGGGGGCTGGTTTTATATGACTTTTACACAGAACATCTTTTCTTAAAACTCCATATTTTTGTCTTAGTAAACCTTAGATCCCGTTTCATAAAACTTTTTCGGTCCCTTCTCATTTTAACACCCCTGTTGCCTGGAAGCCGCAAACTACGCTACCTTAAGAGGACTCAGGGAGACCCAGGGAAGCGAAAGGCTGGATTTGTCTAAATAACTTCTTCAAATCAGGGTGGGTTGAACAGGGGTGTGAGCTTGGAACTCCCTTCCCTCCGATGGTGGGGGACTCTGCGTGTGTGGAAAGTGGTCATTGCAGCAGCATAGAATTATTACCACAGCTGTAAAAATAATAGCAATTGACCACTGATGTAAAGTCCATGCTGAACTTCAGACATCATGCCACTGTAGTTGTACTATGATTCAGCAACCAGAAACACACACAAACCCCAGTAAACAAAACTACAAGAGGCTTTTAATTCTGTTTTTTATTTAAAAGCAGTTTGCAAATCAGTGGGGAAGAAACTGAAAAAGATTAACACCGCCTGACACATCCACAGGCAAGCAGACTCTCACACTAAGTCTTGTGTGCAAAGCAGTCCATTAAAAAAAAATCTAAACATGATTAACACAATATTAAAACCAACACCCGCACAGATCCAGGGCTACAATCCTATGCAGTTACTTGAGAGTAAGGCCTATTTAACACATTAGGACTTACAACTGGGTAAACAAGGGCCCGTAACTTTCAGGCTGCAGCTATATTTATTTTGCATCCTGGATGCATTGGAAAATATTCCACTATTAAAATATTGACTCAGTAGACAAACATTTGCTTTCATATTCATAAGCTGTTTGCTCTGTGGAAACATTTACCTAAATGCATATGGATAAGTTAGACACAGCAGCGCCTTAAATCTCTTACAAGCAGTTTTAGAAAGCAGCCCCACTGGAATCAATGGGGCTGCTCAAGTGTAAACGGCTTGATGTTGAAGCATTAAAATATTTATCCTAATGTGATTACTTTTGAAATAAACATACTTTTTGCAGTTGCAGGAAAGCCTGGGTTTATTAATACAATGCTCACGTTGCTTTCTAAAGTATAATATTTGGGGGTACGGATGCGTTTGTAGAATATACGTATCACGCTCTGCAAACAGAAAGCTATCATACCTTGCTAGGGGTTGTACCCCTTGCTTGGGCATTTGCCAAGGGACCCCTGACCATCAGGTCCAGTCGTGTCCGACTCTGGGGTTGCGGCGCTCATCTCGCTCTATAGGCCAAGGGAGCTGGGGTTTGTCCGCAGACAGCTTCCGGGTCATGTGGCCAGCATGACAAAGCCGCTTCTGGCGAACCAGAGCAGCGCACGGAAACGCCGTTTACCTTCCCGCTGGAGCGGTCCCTATTTATCTACTTGCACTTTGATGTGCTTTCGAACTGCTAGGTGGGCAGGAGCTGGGCAACGGGAGCTCACCCCGTGGCAGGGATTCGAACTGCCGACCTTCTGATCAGCAAGCCCTAGACTCTGTGGTTTAACCCACAGCGCCACCTGGGTCCCTTTGCCAACCCCTCTGCAATTCCTCCACCAGCCACCTGAAGCTTCCCATTTCCACCCCATGCAATTACTAAGCTCGCTTTTCACTTTTCTAAGCCCATTTCTGAAGCCACTTCTCTCTTTCGCCTTCTGCCCAATCATGAAGCCACCATCATCTCCTATTCTGTAAGACTTTCATCATCATCATCATCATTCTTTATTCAACCGTCAGTCAGAAAAGATACATTTATCCATACAGAATTAAAACATCTAAAGGAACTTTAGAATAAAACATAGTCAGCACTAACATGAAGCTATACAGATAAACCCATGTCAATGCAATCAATCTTAGTCTTAACGACGCCTAAGAGCTAGAAAAAGAAATCTGGCCACCAAGGAAGCTGTTTTTCCCTGTTAACATTATTCAACAAATATAAAACCTGTCTTTCTCTGGATAGAGAGCTAAGTTGAGATAAGAGGGGGGCTATAAGATTTTGCCTGAAATCTGTATAGAAAGGGAAGCTCAAGAGAATATGTTCAGTGGACTCTACCTCTCCCAGGGCACAATGACAAGTTCTCTGGGCGTATGGGACTTCCCTGTACCTTCCCCACAATACCGCAGATTCGGAGGACATTTAAGTAAGACTTTCATGCCTCTGCTTTTATCTTCACCCCCATTCTGCAGATGCTCTCTCTCCTCTCTCCCTCATATTGTTATCACCCCTCACCCAGGGGCGTAGCAAGGTAAATTGTACCCGGGGGCAAAAAAAAATTGTCACCCCCCCCAGGCATGGGAAGGTCAGGTGGTACCTGGTGCAGAAAATTTCTTGTCAACCCCCCCATTGATCCCCCCCCCCGCAAAAATGGTTTTACGTTATTTCATATTTTCTTACAAAGGAATAATAACAAGTAATAATATAAAAACTTTTATTTATATCCCACCCTCCCTGGCCAAAGTCAGGCTCAGGGTGGCTAACATCAGATACATAACATTGGTATAGAATCAAATAATTAAATTACCTCCTAAAAACATCTCAAAATCAAATTAAAGTCTAATTAGATGGCTTTCCACAGGGTTAGGGTTGGGAACAGTAAGTGTTCTCTGAACTGAAATTTCAGCCTTCATGACATAGGAAAACAGCCAAGTGAACAGCTATTTTGGTGGAGGAGGGTCAAGATATTAACCAATATGCATGAAATTTCATATATAGCTATATAATCCCTAGTATAGTAAGATAAGACCTTCGGAGCAGGTATTTTAAAAAAAATTCAAAAAAAAATTTTTTCCCCAAAAAAATTGTTCCTTGATAATTTGTCACCCCCTCCATTATGGAACCTGGGGCGGACCGCCCCCCTCGCCCCCCCTGCCCTCACCCCCTTTCCCCCTCCCTCCACCTTCCTGCTTTTATCAACTCTCTTTGACGCAGACCCCCCCCCCCATTTCCATGCTTCACCCTGTCTCCTGTTCTGCAGCCCCCTTTGCAAGCATACCCCATGATCATACACAACACTGTATCTTTAAGACGAGGAAGAGCAAGCCTGTCAGTCAGCTTGTTCAGTTAGAGGAGGTTGAGCTCACTTGGTGGGTGCTATACGTATATGGCTGCTTGCTTGTTAATAACACATCTGTTCTAAACCGCATTGAATCTAGAACTTGTTGGTTGTACAATATATGTTGGCAGTGTTCGATCAATTAATTAATAATTTTATTTATTTTATGTCTCGGGGAGTCCGTGTGTTTATGTAAATTAGGAGGAAGCCAATATCCATTAGAAACAATTTTCAAGTGCCTCACCCCATGAGCATCTATCTACTATCTATATTAGCTTCTTCTAAGGTCCCATGCTAATATCTCCTCTCCAGGAGAAATGTGAAATAAGGGTTTGTGGATACCTCAGGCTCTGGGAACTGAACAGAGTCACTGCTTCATCTTCAGAAAAGATGCCAGCAGCTCTGTTTCAGCTAGGTGCTGTCATTCCCCCTTTCAAATGGAAGGCAAGAGTCTACATGGGATAACCTGGAAAGGCAGGTTTGGAATTGCTTCTGATCTTCTCACTGTATGTGCAGACTTAAGGCTAGCAAGTCCCAGACTTCCTAAACTTGCAGTGCCTTATTAAATTCCCTCACTTTGGCAAGAAGTTTTAAATGTGGCTCATAACAGTCAGAACTGGCCTTTTTGTTCTTATATTTTAATCTTCTAGATTATGAATACATTACATTTCATTTAAATCAATGGGGTATTTTGTCACTTTCGTGTAGGGCAGTCTGTTCATACTTTTGCTTTCTTAAAGCACAGAAAGAAGTTCAAATTCAAAACGTTTGAAAAATGCATGCAGCAGCAACAACAAAATTTCAATCCTTGGAAGGAGTTCCACTGCAGTCTTGATGAGACTAATTTAATATAAGTAAACATATGTATATTTAATTTAACTCTGGAATAGTTATTCTGATGTCAGTTGGATTACTTAAAAATATTTCTGCTACTATAGTGTTATTTGAGAGGCAATGATAGCAAGAGATATGAGTTATATTTGACTTATTTCTCATCATAATATATGCAAATCAATGTTTGTATCCTTTCTGATCTTTGCTGGCATTTCATACTAAATGAATGTATTCTGATTTTACTCGTGTTTGTTTAGTTCATTTAATTAGTCTTTGTGAAAATGAAAGCAGAACTGCAACGCACTAACTTAGCAAACCCCCTGGAGTTCTACATTCATCAGTCATCCAATCAGTAATGTGCCCTTCTCCATGTGATTCATTATCAGCCAACTGCAGGCTACATAATTAACATGTATTATGCAGATTAAACAAATCCAGACATTTGCTTCACTGTTTGACGTGGTACTTTGTGATGTGTCAGCGCATGGCAATTAATTTTGTGACATTTTCATTTGTTTCATTGTCAGCCTTGTCACCTCAGTGGGTTATAAAAATTAAATTAAGTTGCCATCTGAATTTCATAAAGCAAAATTTGTGGATTGGGACAAAAAAAAAGCACAACCTTTGGGTTTATGCCATTCAAATGGATTGAGTTCATTGAACTGCACGTTGTCCTTGAATACTCCAGTCCTAGGTTGAAGCACGTTGGTTAAAATGCAGTTAGATAAATGTACAAAAGTTCCCAAAGTTCTGTAACAGTCTTCTGACAGTCTGTCATATGCTAGCATGACCAAGAAACACAACCCAAATGGGGCTATGCAGAGAGGAACGGGCTTGATTCAGTTACCATACCCTCCAATATTTCTCCAGTGAAAATAGGGACATCCTATTGAACAACAACAACAACAACAACAACAACAACTTTATTATTTATACCTTGTGCATCTGACTGGGCTGTTTCAGCCATTCCAGGCAGCTTCCAACATATGTGAAAACATAATAAAACATGAAACATTAAAAAACTTTCCTAGACAGGGCTGCCTTCAGGTGTCTTCTAAAGGCTGTATAGTTACTTAACTCCTTAGCTCGGGGATCACATAACTCTTTACTTCCCCCCATGGAACAAAATATACTGTTTACTTTTCTTGAAGAGGGTTGGGAGAGAGGAATGAGCTGCTATACTAATGCACAAAATTGTGATGGGGCAAAAGGACCTTCAAACAAGATGGCACAACTCTTGCTAAAAGTAGTGTGTAGGGTGCCACAAGCTCTCAGCCTGACAAGATGGGGATTTTGCTGTTATATAGGGGTGAGTGAATCTGTCAATTTAACTTGGTTTCTCATTTTTCCAATCTTAAAGTCTACTCCACATTTCCACATCACTTTGCAATTTACCCTCACCCCCCAAAAAAAGTTCTCACCATTTTAGTCTAATCTCTCCTAATAAACTCATTTATGAATGTAGGTTTGCCTAATATATACATGTTTTTGCAAGCAATTTCCCCATGTACAGAGGCGTTCTTAGCCCCTTGGCTGCCGGGGGCAGGAAGCCAAGAGGCACCCCTGGGGGTGGGGCATCGCGGTGCGTGCGTGCGTCACGACATCATGACGCACGCGACGCCCCGCCCCCGGGGGTGCCGGGCGGCGGATTTGGGAGAATTAAAAGTAAAAAAAAAAAAAGCCCAGGAGGCAAGGCCGCCCCCAATGTGTCACCCCCAGCAGGGGCGCTGCCCGGGGCCCCCCACCCCCTCCACCCCCCTTGCTACACCCCTGCCCATGTAGAATGCACACTGCATATTATTTTTACTTATATTGTATGAACACTTCACCCTACTAGATGCATTTTTGTAAACTTTAGCTGCCCAGCAAGCTGCATTGCCAAAGTCCGAGAAGGGCTAATGTCAAAGGGTTTGTGCATTGTTTCAAAAAGTGCAAATCAGATGGGTTCGGCACCTGGATCTCACAATGCTGTCATTCTGTTGAAACTATCGTTTCCAGGAAACTTGTTACTATGATCACATGTTCTTTCCCCTCCTGTCTGAAGCTTCCAATGCAGTCTGTTTTAAAAGATGATCATGGATGTTTACTATGTCTGTTGCATATGCCATTCATTATGAGATAGGCGGGTGTCTCACTTCTAGTCATAACTGCCTTTTTTAAACATATCCGTGAGTTTAGCATAGGATACCTATTCATAACTTCACAAAGTCATCCCAGGACTATTCCACTGCCATTTCCATGTGCTCGTGAACCCGCTCATCCTCTTGTTATTTTTTCCCATTCTACTGACACCCCCCTCACCCAGCTTTGACAAAATAGCGGACCAAATGATACATGCCGAATTTTTCATTTTACATATTGCAGCAGCAGCAGCAGCCCTAGAAATGTGTTGAGCAATGAAGAAGCATGCCAAAACAATTATCTCTTCATGCTTTATTAGGATCTTAGCTGCTGTGACAGATAAACTAGGGGGGAAACGTCGAACAATTTGCTATGTGAATGATGTAGCGGTGCAAAGTTTATGGGAGAGTTTTCTTGGACTCTCCTTGTCACCTGAGCATTGACTACATGCAAGGTCAAACCTTAAGGGCACCTTATTCATAAGGTCAATATATGCCCCAACTTGCCATAGGTAGAGGCCATCCCAAAAGCAAGAGAAATCCATTGCCTGGTTATTTTATTTTTCAGTTAAATCTCAATTTCCTAACAGGAGGGGGGGTATATTCCTGCCTCCCTCAGTGCAGCAAACCTTTTTGAATTCCTCAGAAATAAGGAATTCCAATTTCCACAGGAAATCGGAAATGCTCAACATTCATCTCTCCTACTGACTATAGACATAGAATCATACAATCATAGAGTTGGAAGAGACCACAAGGGCCATCCAGTCCAACCCCCTGCCAAGCAGGAAACACCATCAAAGCATTCCTGACAGATGTCTGTCAAGCCTCTGCTTAAAGACCTCCAAAGAAGGAGACTCCACCACACTCCTTGGCAGCAAATTCCACTGTCGAACAGCTCTCACTGTCAGGAAGTTCTTCCTAATGTTTAGGTGGAATCTTCTTTCTTGTAGTTTGAATCCATTGCTCCGTGTCCGCTTCTCTGGAGCAGCAGAAAACAACCTTTCACCCTCCTCTATATGACATCCTTTTATATATTTGAACATGGCTATCATATCACCCCTTAACCACCTCTTCTCCAGGCTAAACATACCCAGCTCCCTAAGCCGTTCCTCATAAGGCATCGTTTCCAGGCCTTTGACCATTTTGGTTGCCCTCCTCTGGACACGTTCCAGCTTGTCAGTATCCTTCTTGAACTGTGGTGCCCAGAACTGGACACAATATTGCAGGTGAGGTCTGACCAGAGCGGAATGCAGTGGTACTATTACTTCCCTTGATCTAGATGCTATACTCCTATTGATGCAGCCCAAAATTGCATTGGCTTTCACACTGTTGACTCATGTCAAGTTTATGGTCTACCAAGACTCCTAGATCCTTTTCACATGTACTGCTCTCAAGCCAGGTGTCACCCATCCTGTATTTGTGCCTTTCATTTTTTTTTTGCCCAGTTCACAACAGCCTAGTACAAAGAGGCACTCTTCTTGGATATTTTTGTCTAGGGTCCAAATTTAGGGTGACTGAAACGCTTGTCTTGAATGAGTGGGTAGTGCCGGGTGTCTCCATAACTATTTTCTGCAGGATTTGCCATCGGGCTGCCCAGCTGCAGCACCAACTCCGCTGTCAACTTCTCCCTGCATATATCTTTTCAGGGAGCATATGGCTGATGGTATTACTCAGCGAACAGATGTGTCTTTACGATGCCTACAATTTCTACCATGCGTTCAAGAGACAAGGAGTTAGTCTATAAATGAAGTTTGGTAGTGCTTGATAAGGTCATTATCCTGGCCATTTTCATTATACATGACACCAGACTGGTGGACCCAGAGAACCTGGGGCCATATATCTGAGGAAGGCCACATTTTTATGTGTTGAAGTGTGTAGATTGGCTGTTAAGACCACCTGATTTATTGCTGTTTTTACGGGGCCTCTGCTATGCTAGGATGATGGGTAACATGGCAATACGTTTCATTAATATCCCATAATGGAGTATTTATGATGCCACCATTGACTCATGGAGGCATATTTTATATCTCTGCATAGTAAGTTAAAAAGCTGGATAGTCATGAGTTGAGTGCAAGGGAATAATAATAATATTTTTTAAATGTTCCATTGCAAAAGCACGGAACATGCTGGAAAGAAGTGAGGGAAGCCTCCAAGAGTGGGAAAGCAACTGAGTCAGCAAGGGAATCTAGAAAAGGATCCAAAGTGATAAAATAATGAAGAAATCACTCGTTAGTAAAGGTTGTGAAGGGGGAAGTTTCACTCTCCCTGATAGCGCTGATAGCAAAGTTTGGCTTGAATGCTGTCTGGTATTGTTGCAGTGGGCATTCCATATTTACACCAGAAATAATAATTTTGAGACTCTTCTTGTAGTCAGGGTTTCTAGAGCTAAGCATGCACCGCATCTCAGCTTTTGAGTGATGCCCAACTTTTCTATATGTTAAAAAACAGCCCTGTGCCATCCTAAAGATCACAAACTTATTGTGGGAAAAAGCTTTTCTGAGCTATAGTCCACTTTTCTGAGCTGGAGCCAGCCAAGGCATGGCTGAAATGGTGTGTGCAGGCAGTTGATTTTCAGATCTTCAGTGGAAAGAAGTGCTTTGAAAGAGGTCTCTATGTCTTCAAAAGCTCCTCTCAAAGTGCTATTTTACCCTGTCCTTCAAAACTGATTTTGCCTTTTGGCCAAGCCCTGCCGATATCTACCCCAAACAAGACACAGAATTGCAGAATCGTAAAGTTTGAAGGGAACCTGTGCGGGTCATCTAGTCCAACCCCAGCAATGCAGAAATCTCAACTAAAGCATCCATGACAGGTGGCCAATGGGGCATCAGGTGGGTGTGGCTTGGCTGAAAAGGCACCAGGGACCAAATGTGGGGCCTAGCTGGCCCAATCAGGCCATAGGACAGAGGTTCTCCTCTCATGGAGAACTGAGGGGGATAATGGAGGGTGTGTTACCCAAAGACTCTTCAAAAGCGGCCAGGAGTGGCTGGGGCAACCCAGTTAGATGAGCAGGATACAAATATTAAAATGATGGTGATGATGAAGATAGAAGTTGAGCTGACACTGCCCTAATCCATCTTTAAACTGACCAGAAGCCACGAGGTCCTGCCCACAAGCTTCACTCAGACACTGTACTTTAGGCTATGGGCTCTGTCCCCAGCCCTGAATTTGGGATTTCAAGACTTAGCAATACAGTGGTACCTTGGTTCTCAAACTTTATCTGGAAGTCTGTTCGAAAACCAAAGCGTTCCAAAACCAAGGCGCCCTTTCCCATAGAAAGTAATGCAAAACAGATTAATCCGTTCCAGACTTTTAAAAACAACCCCGAAAACAGCAATTTAACATGAACTTTACTCTCTAACAAGACCATTGATCCATAAAATTAAAGCAACAATCAATGTACTGTACTATAAAATAAATAAGACAGTATTGTAGATGATAAAAATTAAAATTATTATGTTTTCTTACCTGCACTGATGATAGTCATTGTTTGGATGGGAGGCTTTTATCCATTTCCGCAGTCACACAATCAATCAATCAATCAGTAGCTGAACTGGGTTCCACACAGTCACAAAAAAAATATTAACCGGAGGAGCCTCAAAAACAAAAATGCAAAATAAATAGCGAAAACCAAGGCGCAGTTTCTGATTGGTGCAGGCACCCCAGAAACAATAGCCAACAGCTACATCGGATGTTCAGCTTCTGAAAAACGTTCGAAAACTGGAACTCTTACTTCTGGGTTTTTCGGCGTTTGGGAACCAAGGCATTTGAGTACCAAGGTACCACTGCACATACAATCACTCTCTCGGAATAATCACTTGCATCTTATGTAACACATTAACTGTCAATCATTGCTTGCTTCTGCAGAAAGAACAACACCCACCCGCCCGCCATGCATTTGAAATTGTATCGGTGTCACCAGCAGATATGTTAGAAAGTTCATATATGCGAAGCCATTTCCCCAACACCTGATAGTTGGTTGAGAAAAAGATTGCACAAGAGAGGTCACCCAAAGGAGTATTCTGGCCAATGCAGATTTTAAATCCGCATTACGAAGCAATCAAGGCAAGAATCGCTTTAAACCCCATGTGTAAAAATGCTCTCAAAGCTGGCGCTGTTTTGGTTAGAGCCCGTCCCACAGTTAATGAAACGGTAATAATTTTACAAGTCAGTGAGTGGATTTACATAACTCATTAGAGAAATGAAACGATTAGACTCAATCATAGGCCAGACACTGCTCCAAAGGTTTCTGATTTTTTTTTTGCATCGAGGGAACTTGCATTCCACTTTGCTTCCAAACCACCCCTGGAATGCCGCTGGGTTGTTGTTGTTTTTCCATTCCATGTGCCAGATCGCCAAAGAGCCTCCGGTGTGTCTTGTTACACAATACCGAGGGTGGTGGAAGTAATCGGACTCTGGAAATAGGGCCCGCCACTCAAGTTTCAGTGTAAATACAAAGTAACTGTAGCAGGTGCCCCTTTGTTCAAAGATCTCATCACCTGGCATTTGAACCTCAGAGGAATACATGCAACTTAAAGGGTTGCATTCATTTGCAAGACAATGACAAGAGTATGGTTCTTCAAACCTCCTTTGTCTCTTGCAGAAAAAACAAGGGTATGCCAGGAGCAGCCAGGACTCGAACCAGATCTGTGTACTGCTTCCCCTGGTGCTCAGGAACTCAAGACTACAGAGGCTAAAACGGCCATGTTATCCTCTCATACAACAGCACTGCCCATTCCACTTAGACATCTCAGTGATCCGGCCTGACCAAGCCTGCCTATAAATGGTTCCAAGGCAGACCTCAGTGCCTGGACAACAAACAGATCAAGAGCCTTGGTCATTTAGGTGCCTGCACTCCTAAATTTTATTGTCTACTCTTTAGTCTGTCTGTCAAAGCCTTTACTGGGGAGTATTCCTCTCTCATGAGAAGAGAAGACTCCCTAGAAAAGACCCGGATGTTGGGAAAGATGGAGGGCACAAGGAGAAGGGGACGACAGAGGATGAGATGGTTGGACAGTGTTCTCAAAGTGACTGGCATGAGTTTGGCCAAACTGCGGGAGGCAGTGAAGGATAGGCATGCCTGGTGTGCTCTGGTCCATGGGGTCACGAAGAGTCAGACACGACTGAATGACTGAACAACAACAACAACATTCCTCTCTCCCTGAAAGTGTAATCATGTGGAGAAGAAAGAAAGGCCTAGAATGACTGTGGGTTCTACTTTACAGCAAGCATTCCTTTATTTTAAGAACTCCTATTTGAAAATCCATCTGATTTAAAGATAAAGAATGATTGGTTGATTGCATTTCTATGCTGCTTTTCATTCACATGAATCCCAAAGCAGCTAACCAACAATAAAGAGCAAGAACCAGAACCATAAGAATGGAAGGCAGGAGGTTAACACGTAGACATAAGACTGAGCACGCTTACATGCCACCTGGTCACCAGCTTCCCCACTATGGGAAGATGTCTTTTATTTTTACATTAGCACTGTACACATATAAATTGTCATATGCAGATGTTTAGAAACTCTGTCTTTTGCTATTGTTGCGGCATTTCCTCTGTTTCTGGCAGTATAGTGGTACCTCTGGTTAAGAACTGTTCTTAACCTGAGGTACCACTTTAGCTAATGGGGCCTCCTGCTGCCATCCTGCTGCCGCCACACGATTTCTGTTCCCATCCTGAAGCAAAGTTCTTAACCCAAGGTACTATTTCTGGGTTAGCGGAGTCTGTAACCTGAAGCGTCTGTAACCCGAGGTACCACTGTATATAAGTGGCCATGTTCTTAGCAGGGTGCCTGGAATAAAGCAGGTGGGAGTCCGGAGAGAAAAGGAAATGATAATACTTTACTGAGACAAACTGAACAAGAGCAGTATATAATGTGAAAGAAGATCACCCTGGTGTTGCAGCCGCTCCAGCACATGGGGGAGATAGATTTATTTATTCAAGACAGCTTGGATGGTGTCCAATGCCATCAAACAAGTAGCTTTCAGGAAGCCTCTTGGATCCTGGCACAAATAGTTTTTAATGGAGATTTAGTCTATATCCTTTCTCAGTCTACATCATCACAGCTCCTATCTAGATTTCCTTCCCATAACTCCCAGAAACCCTCTATTCCAATTTGAAGACACTTCATATATACCGGTAAATTCATACTTCTGCACCCATGGCTGCCTACTTCCTAATAATAATAATAATAATAATAATAATAATAATAATAATTTATTTGTACCCCGCCCATCTGGCTGAGTTTCCCAGCCACTCTGGGTGGGTCCCAATCGAGTGTTAAAACAATACAGCATCAAATATTAAAAACTTCCCTAAACAGGGCTGCCTTCAGGTGTCTTTTAAAAATAGGATAGCTGCTTATTTCCTTGACATCTGGTGGAAGGGTGTTCCACAGCATGGCTGCCACTACCGAGAAGGCCCTCTGTACTGACATGGTAGGCACCATTTTATTGTCTTAAAAGTAATTTGTAAATTGGGACTGTCAAGCAACCAATCGGGAGGAAAGGGACTTCAGTAACCCAGCTAATCATTAGACAAAGTAATGAAATATATAGCTGAATACAACTGTGTTTTACACAGCTTGTCATAGATTGTCATCTTTAATTTGTGAGAAATGTGTTAGATGATTAATCAGGCCGATCAGTCAATAAATGTTTTCCGTACCCCTATGCATGTTTCGTAGAGAATCATCAGGGAAGCCAATAAATTATTGCTGATTAACATGACAACAGGCTGAGTTCTGTCAGTCCTGGGCCACCCCACTGGGAACTTTGCTTAGGGATGAAAGTATAGTCAGGACAATGGAGCCGAAACACAGCCCCTCTGGTGGATTGAATTGATGGTCCATTTATGCAGAAGACATCTACCAGCACAGGTCCCCATCCAATGGAGCAAGGTTGGCTCTACCATTAGGCAAATGTGACTACCTTGGACTACAGCTACTGAGGAATAGTGTTGGCAGAGCATTTCCACCACAACTACACCAATGGGACAAAGCACACACACCCTCTACTGTCCTGAGAAAACTCCCCAATCCTGATTTTATTCTATTCTTTGGAAGAGTTACAAAAGGAATAAATTTTAGAAAAGGTCAAGATTAGACACGGAGGTCAGCTACATTAGTAAAAAAAAAATATGGCATTTTAAATGTGTTATAAACATGCAACCCCAGGTGGTGCTGTAGAGCACAAAACTTTTCTATGCGATTTTACATGGTGTTTTTTCCCCCTTTGGATATAACAATTTAATTTATGACTTATTTATAGTGGTCCCCCCCCCCCCCGTGGGTAGATCCACCCATGGATGCACAAATCATTTTTTTATACATAAGAAATCAAGACTCCTTATGCTCCACTCTGCTTCCTCTTTCTTCCTGCCCAGGGCAGCCCTGTCCTCTGCTTGTACCTCAGAGCTAGGACATTACACGAGACTGGGCCTAAGCAGCAGCAACAGCCTCTCCTCCTCCTCGCCTGCTCTCCAGCAGTTGCTATGGGCTGCCCAAGGGAGCAATCTGGCAGCAGCGGCCACGGAGAGGTCATGGAGAGGCAAAGGGATGCTCCCTCACAGCTTCCACTGCTGCCATTGGCGCCACCGCCACTCAAGGGAATTGAAACGTTGAGAGTTGGAGGCAGAGGCAGATTTAGGGGAGCACAGCCATTTCAGTCGCACCGGGTGCAGAGCCTTGAGGGTGCTTCAGGAGACACCATATATAGAATGGATGGCAAGAGGTTGAGGAGGGCCAAATTTTGGCATTGCACAGGACACTGCTGAAATTTGAGACTGCTGGAGGGCAGTTAAGACAGCAAACATGGAGAAGAAGTGGAACAACATTTTCGTCACCAGTTCAAGGCTTTCTTTTATCCACCCGGGATTTTCAGGTGGTTTAGTTTCCTGCTTTCTTATTTACATTGCTTGATGTTTATTAAAGCGTGTATTTTTTATTATTATTCTCACTTCCCCTACAAAATTATTTTGTAAACCACTTTGGGAAACTGAATATCTGGAAAACAGTACTGTATATATAAGCCTTAAAATAAATCTCTCAATGCCTCACAGGCTCTTGAAAAAAGGCTGAAGGTCTCCAGAGATACATCATTTTCACTCTTCCCCTGAGATAAACTGTAGTGCCCTTTTCCACAACCAGTTCACTCTCTCATATTTCTGTTGGAACATGGAGGGCCCTTTCTGGGACCTAAGAACTGAATTCTCCCCCCCCCCAAAATGTGCTTTGACATCAATGGAGTCCACAAGCAACTGGAGAAGAGGGAACCAAGAATGGACCAAGCTGGAGAACATGTGAAGATTGAAGCTTACAAATTAGGATTGAGAAGTGTAGAAACCACTTTGTTCAGCAGAGAAAGTCTTTTCAGGAACCAAAACTGAAGTAGGCTTGAACACAGGGCAACATCAAATGGCTATGGTTATTGCTATAGAAGAACAGCTGGAACAGCTGGATGTTAGGAGTCGAAAGGGACTTGACTTACTGCATGGGAAGAGAAAATACAAGCCCCCAGCCCTGACCATCTGTCCATCACAGGAGAAAGAAAAGAAAAGGAAACCATGAGGTATAAGCATTTTCCTTTTGGAACATGTCTGCCATAGCAACCTGATTTGTCCAGGAAAAAATACTATAAACAATGTGTACAGTTCATGTCTACCCCTACCTCCTATTGCAATTACCAGTCCACTTAACATGGAAGTTGGTACCACATAAAACAGACGACAGTTTCTCTAAGATTCTTGTGTATATTTGCACAGAGATACTTAGCAATTTCCTGTTCAAGAAAAGACAGTTTTAAAAATTGGCCTTGAACAAGAGATCTGTAAATGGAAGGTTTTGCTGCTGCCTCCTGCTTGTTGTTGTTCAGTCGTTCGGTCGTGTCCGACTCTTTGTGACCCCATGGACCAGAGCATGCCAGGCATGCCTATCTTTCAATGGCTCCCACAGTTTGTCCAACCATCTCATCCTCTGTTGTCCTCTTCTCCTTGTGCCCTCAATCTTTCCCAACATCAAGGTCTTTTCTAGGGAGTCTTCTTCTCTTCTCATGAGGTGGCCAAAGTACTGGAGCATCAGCTTCAGGATCTGTCCTTCCAGTGAGCACTCAGGGCTGATTTCTTTAAGAATGGATAGGTTTGGTCTTCTTGCAGTCCATGGGACTCTCAAGAGTCTCCTCCAGCACCATAATTCAAAAGCATCAATTCTTCGGCAATCAGCCTCCTGCTACAGCCCCCTAAAAAGCCTCTCAATGCTCTGGAGTCATCCTGAGTGGGATAGAATCATAGAGTTGGAAGGGACCACAAGGATTCTTTCGCCCAGTGTGGGGCTCGAACCCACAACCCTGAGATTAAGAGTCTCATGCTCTACCGACTGAGCTATCCCACATCACCAAAGCACATGTGGGGCTGCAAAGGGAATTTTTGCTGTTCCTGTTATTTAGTAGCATTGATTGTTGTTGAGGGTGGTAGTCCTAATAGTATTGTTCTTCTTGCCGGTTGTTGCTGCCATTGCTATCGTATATTATAATTTATTGGTTGGTGGCATTGTTACCTATTTCTGCTATTTACATTGCGCTTTTATTAACTTATTTATTGATTAATTTATAAACCACTTCCCAGGTGAATGTTTCCAAAGTGATGTATAATAAACAAAATGTATGATAGAAATAAATACGCAGCAGTTTAAAAGCAAAAAGGTTTTCAATATATTTGGATTAGATGTGCACATTATTATATACATACATCGATTTAGCGACATTCAGATTCACAACCCTTCTATGATGTTTTGATCTATGTATTCTCTTTTAGATCTTTTGATCAGTGGCGGAGGAAGCCGCTCGGGCGCCTGGGGCGGCGTGCCCAGGGACGGAGCAAGGCGCACTGCGGGGCCTCCCGACTCTGTGTGCCTCCTCCCACTCAGCCTCCCTACAGCTCGGGGGGAGGCAGTGGGCAGACCGTTTGGGGCAGCAAGGAGCCTGCAGGTGCCCAAGCCACCGCGTTACTCCCAGGAGAGACGTGTGACTCGGGCGCGCTGCAGGCCCTGCGGTGAGTGCCACCCGGCATTTTGTCACCCCCCCCAAGTGGTGACACCTGGGGCAGACCGCACCCACCACACCCCCTTCCTCCGCCCCTGCTTTTGATACATGTGTATCAAAACACACACATTTCAGTGCGCTTCATGCACAAGGGTAAGTTTCATGTGCTTCTTATGGCTCCTTTTGGACTCTGAACTGTATCATCTCCCTCCACCATGAAATATCAACTCCACTCAGTTGTCACAGGCTGGTCCATACTATTAAAAAGTGTAACACAGAGACTGCTAAAGGTGCATGCCTGAGTTCCACTGAGCCAGTGTGGTGTAGTGGTTAAGAGCGGTAGACTCGTAATCTGGGGAACCGGGTTCGTGTCTCCGCTCCTCCACATGCAGCTGCTGGGTGACCTTGGGCTAGTCACACTTCTCTGAAGTCTCTCAGCCCCACTCACCTCACAGTGTTTGTTGTGGGGGAGGAAGGGAAAGGAGAATGTTAGCCGCTTTGAGACTCCTTCGGGTAGTGAAAAGCGGGATATCAAATCCAAACTCTTCTTCTTCTTCTTCCCTCCAGCATTATAATATAATGTGTCCTTGCATGGCTTCTGCTAGAAGTGAAACTGCAAGCAACACCAAGCATGAAAGATGTGCTGATGGGCATGCACACAGGAGAAAGAATGAGAAGTCAGGTTGTCTCCTCCAACAGCAAGGGTCAAGGCCTAGTTCACACATAAATGTGTAAATAATTTTGTGTGGCACTCCAAACTAAAGTGAGTCTGAGTGTATGCTTGAACACTCATAATACAACTCCTTGCAAGTAGGAAACATGCTCAGCCAAGAGAAGGGACATTTACTTCTATAGGTAACTGACCATTAGGTCCAGTCGTGTCCGACTCTGGGGTTGTGGTGCTCATCTCGCGTTACTGGCCGAGGGAGCCGGCGTACAGCTTCCGAGTCATGTGGCCAGCATGACAAAGCCGCTTCTGGAGAACCAGAGCAGTGCACAGAAACGCCGTTTACCTTCCTGCCGGAGCGATCCCTATTTATCTACTTGCACTTTGACGTGCTTTCGAACTGCTAGGTGGGCAGGAGCTGGGACTGAGCAACGGGAGCTCACCCCGTCGCGGGGATTCGAACCACCGACCTTCTGATCAGCAAGCCCTAGGCTCTGTGGTTTAACCCACAGCGCCACCCGCGTCCCTTTATTTACTTCTATATATTTGTGTAATTCTATAAAGATGTACTATAAGTATTTCTTTATAATCACCTCTACATTTGTAACCTTTGGAGATACTCCTGAATCTTCTGTTTTCCCAGAAGATGAAAATGGAGATGTATCGGTGAAGATCAGTGATTTCGTGGTACTTGTACATCGTTTCAGTTGTTCTGTTTACATAGATATTTACACGACCACCAGATTGTTTTTTTTAAGGAATGAAAGCAGAACACCACATGTATGGGCAGTCCACAATATTAGCTGTGCACAAAATAAAGTATTCCAGTATGTACGTTTCTTTCCAATCCCGCAACACATTTTTCAGCTGCCCAAATCCCTTAACTGTTAAATATATTGGAATGTGATACTTCTTTACATCTGGCCATTTTGCCAAAATCTTTCTCAATTACATGGGAATTCTATCTTTCCTTGCATCTGGTCATTTTTAAAGTTTATGCATCTTACAGGGCAATCCTATGCACGTCTACTTAGAAGTAAGTCTCATTGAGTACTGTATTCCCAGGTCGGCATGTACAGGATTGCTGTCTTAGACGTTTATGGATCCATTGGGATATGGAATTTTGGAATGAATGAACTCTGTTCTCATTTGCGCTGATGATCTAGAGAGAGAGAGAAAGCCAGCAGCCTGCCACATTCAAATAGCTTAAATGGGAAGAAATGAATCTGATATAGCTGCTAAGAGCTTTTATGTGCAATGGTGTTTATAATGGAACTCCTTTATTTGAACTATTGCATATGATAGAGATACCGAAGAGAATCATCTTGGTGGGCAATGGTGGAGAGAATTGGCTCATGAAGTATGAGAATAAAACACCAGCTGGAATTTCTTTCTAAGCATTTGGCTCACTAACAATGGAAAGACCTTTCGGTGACCTGAACTAGATCAGCTGTTGAAAAGCAACTTGTAGCATCTGAACAGAATTCAAAAGCTATTGCTGAACTCCTTTTTGCAGTACTGCCTGGCACCCAAAAAGTTCAAGTGCTCCAGTAGAATACCTTTCTTATTGATTTCAAGTAGTGCAAATTAAGCAACATATCTTGGTTAGATGAAATGCAATGTTCAAAAGGGAACACGAATTACATTGCATACTCAAGAGGGCTCTGGACATGAATACAAATTAGAGAAGCATAAGGACAGTAAAAAGGCTCTAGTGAACCCCAAAAATCATCTCTGGTAGATTGGGGGCACGGGGGCAGCAGGGTAAAGGCAGGGAAGGTGAAGTCCTGCTGCATCTGCTAGCGCATGATGCCGGATCTTGTCTTCACTGTTCATAGCACATAAGCCATTGCACTATTAGAATTCTAAAAACCAAAATAACAATTATACCCATGCACTTCCAGACAAACAATATTTCAAAACAAATGATCACTCCTGCAGGCAAATGCTATCTCAGCTTCTAAATTTTTGAAGCCATTTTCTTTCATTAATGCCGAATATGCATAATATATTATCAGCTGGCAAGTTGCACTCTCCACACCGCTAACTAATCATCACCTATACGAAGAAAAAATTCTCCAAAATTTTGATGCCCAAATTACTCATACAGGAGACACTGTAAAATACAATGTATACAGTGTCCTACATTTCAGCTGAACCACAGATGGATGGGCAGATGAAGCTGGAATCTTATATTTTGCTTTTAAGCAAGCTGTAAGCATAGTTCTTGATAATGCCAAACCCTCATCTCTAGATAATGAAGTCTAAAAATTGGGGGGCACACACTTCAGCCAAAGTTAAGCAGTTTTAAGCCCAGTTTAGCACAGGCTTTACTGAGCACTCCTATACGGGTTTACTTGGAAGTAAGTTGCACTAGGTTTAGTGGGATTCATTCTCAGATAAGTGTTGATAGGATTGCAGCTTAAATCTCTCTGCCACTGGGATTAGTCTCCAATAAACACAAAAGGCAGTCTTTCTGTTGGAAAAGCTGCCTTCAAGGTGTTCAGTGAAGTCCTTTAAAAAGTCCTTTAAAAGTTTTTTGTTGTTTCTAAAACTAAACTCTCCATTTAGAAAAGAGTACAAGAAACATTTATATTACTGGCTTACGTAAGTTGCTTACAGAAGTGGCTTATTAATATGTATAGTAACCTTGACAGCAAAATTATATGTAAAATCAGTTCCAACTACAGTCGTACCTTGGAAGTTGTAGAGCTTAGTTCTCGAACGTTTTGGCTCCCAAACATCACAAACCCGGAAATGACTGTTCCGGTTTGCGAAATATTTTTGGAAGCCGAACGTCGGATGGGGCTTCCGTGGCTTCCGTGGCTTCCTGCAGCCAATCAGAAGCTGCGCTTTGGTTTTCGAACGTTTTGGAAGTCGAATGGACTTCCGGAACGGATTCCGTTCGACTTCCAAGGTATGACTGTACATTCAAGATCTATGTGCCATTGTAAATAATAAAATAAAAAAAAATCTGTCAGTAATAAGAACCCTGGAAACTGCTCTTAAATAAGCAGGTATTTTGACAATTCTGCGCTTCCAGAAACCTTCAGTGCCCCTGCATGTGAATACCAAGAAGTGAGGTCATATTGCTTGCCCAATCAGTGTTGAACACACTGTAGTCTCCACCCCCTTGATGTCCATGCATTGGCATGGATATCTAAACTTACGGAGCTTATGCATGTGCGTCAGTGGTCCCTGCATGGGCATCTAGTGGTGGGGTCAGTGATGTGCTCGATGGCAGCAGTGACAGCAGTGGCCCCCACTTCCTGGTAATTGTGTGGAGCACACTTCCCATGATTAGCATGGAGCATCCTTCATGGACCATAAAGAAGACCATAAAGCTGGACCATAAAGAAGGCTGATCGCCGAAGAATTGATGCTTTTGAATTATGGTGCTGGAGGAGACTCTTGAGAGTCCCATGGACTGCAAGAAGATCAAACCTATCCATTCTGAAGGAAATCAGCCTTGAGTGTTCATTGGAAGGACAGATCCTGAAGTTGAGGCTCCAGTACTTTGGCCACCTCATGAGAAGAGAAGACTCCCTAGAAAAGACCCTGATGTTGGGAAAGATGGAGGGCACAAGGAGAAGGGGACGACAGAGGATGAGATGGTTGGACAGTGTTCTCGAAGCGACTAGCATGAGTTTGGCCAAACTGCGAGAGGCAGTGAAAGATAGGCGTGCCTGGCGTGCTCTGGTCCATGGGGTCACGAAGAGTCGGACACGACTGAACGACTGAACAACAACATCCTTCATGCAACTGTTTCTGTGGCCACATCTGCCAGGTCCCATAAATTGCATTGCCAAGCTGCACACACAAAAGCAACGCAAAGGTGAAGATCGGGTTATGGGTGTGGGTGATGTATGGTATCTTTATGTGCTCACAGTACTGAAGTCCTTCAGGATGAACAATGGCCTAGATACGTTTTCTCTACGACTCAGGAACAAAGGAGAAATAACTAAACATTTTGTCTCGGTTTTAATTTTATTTAGCTATGTCATTTTAAGAAACACATACTGGGACGTAATTCAAAAGGGTGCAGTTTCTAAGACTGTTGCAGAATATAGTGGGTTGTCCTATTGTTTCCACACACTCATGAGAAATGTGAAGTTCACCTGGCTTTCCTCCACCCCCCAGGAAAGCCAGAGAGTCGTCATGGCAACACTATCTATGTAGACATAAGTCAAAAGCAAGGCCTCAGGTATCATGACTCTCTGTTGTTCATCACCTTCTGTGGGTTAACAGTTCCCAGGTTCATTAAATTTGCTTTATTCAGTCTCTGTGTTACAGACTTACACCGTAAGACTTCGCTGTGATACCCCATTGCAAGATTTCTCTCTCTTTCCATAAAATGGAATGTGAAGGGAATCACTCGACATGAAAAGCAGGAAATTTTTCACACTTACCTGGAAGTAAAACCTACTGAACACAGTGGGACTTCCATTCAGAGAAACATGCATAGGATTGCACTATCATCAGGCATTACTGTCTGAATCTGTGTGCCCTCAGTGAGTCCCCTCATCACATATCCTGAATTCACCCCCAGTCTTTCCACAAGGTCTGAAGGGAGATTCTTTGTGAATTCATCAGAAAGCGCAAATAATCCTCCCCAGGATTGAGTATCCAATCATGGACAATTTATTGTCTATCATGTCCCCATTCCCATTCTCCTGAAAGTGTAAGCACAGGCTTCACCAACCTGGTGCCCTCCAGACATTTCGTATCACTTCCGCTAGTCTCAGCCAGGACTGTAACACCTCAAGGGCCCCCTCTATCCATATGAAACTCCCCAGACCGTGTGATCATCATCTGAGGCCCTTCAGCTCGTGAACAGGCCTTTTCTGCAGTGGCTTCTCGTTTGTGGAATGCTCTCCCCAGGCGGTTCGGCTGTCATCTTCATTATACACTTTCAGGCATAGGTGAAAATGTTCCTCTTCAATCAGGCCTTTGGCTGATTCACACCCAATATCCTTTTAAATGTGTTTGTGGTAGGGGGGGGATTATTGCATTATTTTGCTCTTGTTCTTGTTTTCATTATGTAGTTTGTGTTTTCTATCTTGTATTTTTTATGTTGCCAACCGCTCTGAGATCTGAGGAAGAAGGGTGGTATACAAATTTAAATAAATAAATAAATTGATAATAATAAATCGGGTTCTACCATGAGTAAGAGCACGTGTTGCGATCGGGACCTGGCAAGACACATCCCTTCCTGTGGGTGTGGGGCCGATAGCCGGCCTTAGCAGCTATAGGGCAGTTAGGAGTTACTGGGCAAAAGTAAATATTGCAACTTGTGATGGACAGCTTAGCGTCCTATATAATCCTCTGCACGCAGGGTAATCTTTCTCTTGACTTCGGCTTCTGATCACCCATCCAGCCCCCCCTCTTTTTCTTAGGCCTCTGTGCTTGACCTTGCAACTGCCTGTCATGGGGTCGTCTGCTTTGGGGCAGAGGCCCAGTAGGAATTTGTCCATCTGGCTGATTGGCTGTTGCCATTTGGTTTTGCCTACTGCAGTAGCAACTTGTCACAACTTGTAAGGTTGGCGGTTAGGCATTGGTTCCTGTGTGGATTGCTGGATTGGGCGGTTCCCATCCAGAATCATGATGATGCTGGGAATTCCGTTAAAGGAATCCGGCGACTCTTATGCTTTGTCCGAAGCCCCCGGTAGGGGTTAGGGCCGTGGCCGAGTCCCCGGGACCATGGGGAGAGGGAAGCGTTGTTTCCCCCTGCTCCTTAACTCTCCTCAGCGGCATTCTCCCAATCGCTGGTTCTAGGCCAGCCTCTGTCCCGGTATGACAGTAGTCTGAACCAATGCCTATGCAACCACTCACCGAATTTGTATTTAAATAAAGTTGTGGCCTAAATTATTGCCAAAAACCCAAACAAAAATTATGTCTCCTGTGTCAAGTCAATGGGGGTGGTGGTGGCTTGAGGTCCTCGATACGCAATCAAAGTAATGCATGCCCCAAACACCTGGAGGCCCAAAGCCTGATATAAGGTTCCTGTTCACAGTGTATCATTTAATGATTTGTCCCTATTTCTTAAAATTTGGTTGCTTGATTTTTTAAAAATACCATCAGTTAACTCTTTTTTTAAAGGAATGCACCTATTCCTGCACCAAAATGGGTTCCAGGCAGCAAAAGCTTATGCCACAGTAAATCTATGGAGTCCCAGGACTCCATTGTTTACGCTGCCCCAGACTAAAGGAATATGCATGCCTGAAAATTGACTGCAAGGGGTCTTGAGCAGTGACAGATTTACGTATAGGCTAAACAAGCTATAGCTTGGGGCCCCACTCTCTTGGGGGCCCCGCAAAAAACTAAAGGAAAACAACAACTGGATGTACATTTCCAAAATATAAGATAAAAAACAAATAAAATAAAACCTATATACAGCAACAGCAGCAAATGGCTTTAGATACCTATTAGATAAATAAATTACCATACAGCATATATTCAACACAAAAAAACTGTGACAATTTGCTGTTGACAAATGACAGCTGTACATATAAAGGGCCCCATTGCCTTCAGTAGCTTAGGGCCTCATCAAACCTAAATCCAGCCCTGGTCTTGAGGGTTGCACACTTGTTCTATTTGTGCAAGAATTCTTCATAATTTAGAACCCTGGAATATCAGAATCACATAAGGAACCCCCACAGGGAGGAAAAAAAACTCCCTGCTGCAGAAGTTCAGCTCTCAATATGAGAATGGCAATAGAGGTGGGGGCAGAAAACAACCCCCTCTCACCCTCCCAAACAGTGAGCCTTTTTTCAGAAAAAACAGCAGCGCAACAGTTATAAGAACTTAAGTATGGACAAAGATTTAATTTAAAATGAGATCTCAGAGAGAGAAAGAGCAGGGCGATGGTGTGAACCTTCCTTACTAATTTGAATGCCAGATATACACATAAGGGTGAATTAACTTTGGTCAGTCATCCATCCTCTCTGCCACGTATCAGGTGGGTGCCAAGTGACTGCAGAAACTTGCAGAATCTGCTGTGGCTAACCTGAGTGCCAAATTAAATCACAAATAATTAAACAAGAGGTGAACAAAATCAGATTCCAGGTGGAAAGCATCCAGGAAGAGATGGAAGTCCAGCAGATCGAAACAAATGAAGAAAGTACCTCCCTATATGCAATGAAGTTAAAAGTGAATAGAGCCAAAAGTGCCGTCTGCCAATCTCTGGCTATAAAGTCCATGGAGTTAATACATGGGAGTCTGCCAATGTGGCAGAAAATATAAATGGTCCCTAGTAAGTAGAATGAAAGGAAACCGAGTTAATGGAGCTCCTTTTCTGAAGTACTGCAACAGACAGATGTACTTAAGAACACACAAGCATCTCAGCGATCAGTTGGGATAAGAAAAGTTTGTTACCAAATTGCATTGTTTTTTTAAAGTGGTACATGAATCTGTTTGTTGCCTGCCTTAAAAAGAAAAACTTTTTTAAAATTATGGGTTGGATCCAGACTTAGTCATGCTTGGAGTCACTTGGGTCTACATTAAGGAATATTAAGTCTGGATTCAATTCCATATTTCAGAATGCTGGCTTTCTTTCTTTTTACACTTACAAAACGTAACTGATTAAATTCAACATCAATAGAAAAAGAAGGGTAAGAATGCACGAAGAGTAATCAAAAGAGAAAGGAAGGGTGGATAGTCAGATTGCACCCTGTTCTGGGTCCACCCCACCCCACCCCAGGGACACACAAGGGAAAGAGAGGAAAGGAAGTTCTATTGCACAAGTAAACTCACACAATTCCACTCACACAAGAACTGGATTAGATCAAGGGCTCATATTATCTATCACCCTGTTTTCAACACACTGGCCAGCTAGGAGCCCTGGCAGTAACACTGGGATTCCTCCTCATGAATTTAGATTGTTCCCACAAATTAACATGTGGGCACAGGTTTTGTAAAGGACATGCAAAACATTCTATTGAATTATTTCCAAGTTACTCTAAGAAGTTGTGGGATCTCTTTCAATATTGAAGGTCACCTTAAATTTTTATCAAGGAAACTTAACATCCAAGACATTGTGGCACAGTGACAGCGGAGTAGTTCTTAGGTTATGGGAGGCTTTCCCCAATGTCTATAATTCCTTTGTAAAGCAATCAATGTTTATAGTAAAAAAGAAAGAAAAATCTCCAAGTATATTGACTGCTCCATAAACCAACAGCAGCTACTTCAAAAGAGAGCAGTGAGGTCTTTGATTTCCACAGAAAACACGGAAAATCATAATGACTCGAGACACTCTTGGACCCTTGACTCATAAATGTTTCTCATTCATGTATCACTTTCAGCAGAACTGGATCATTTCATGAAATATAACATAACATAACATAACATAACATAACATAACATAACATAACATAACATAACATAACATAACATAACATAACATAACATAACACCGGCAAAAGAAGACTTGTCTCACTATATACTTTACAACAAATAGTAGCAATCCTACCACAATATGTGTGTGTGTGTGTGTGTTTATTACTGGGCACAATCAAGCCAATATCAAGTGCTTCTGGGGCCTGCTATTTTCAACAACAGGGAATTGTTACATGTATAAGGTAAAGGTAAAGGGACCCCTGACCATTAGGTCCAGTCGCGAACGACACTGTGGTTGCGGCGCTCATCTCGCTTTACTGGCCGAGGGAGCCGGTGTACAGCTTCCGGGTCATGTGGCCAGCTTGACTAAGCCGCTTCTGGCGAACCAGAGCAGCGCACAGAAATACCGTTTACCTTCCCACCGGAGCGGTACCTATTTTTCTACTTGCACTTTGACGTGCTTTCAAACTGCTAGGTTGGCAGGAGCAGGGACCGAGCAACGGGCGCTCACTCCGTCGTGGGGATTCAAAACGCCAACCTTCTGATCGGCAAGCCCTAGGCTCTGTGGTTTAGACCACAGCGCCATATACTTGATAGTAAAATAATACTCATAACTTATGTAGCGCTTTTTGACATTCACACACATGTTAGCAATACCACAACAGGCCTGCAAAGCTGTTTTGGAACCCTGGAAAATCATGGAGGCCGAGACACGAATACAAATGGCTCCCAGCTTCACACAGTAACCTTTCACAAATTGGAAGGTGACAACAGCAGCAATTGAAGCAGCAGGGCCACAGGTTCTCACCCCTGCTTTGTTTGCTCGCCAAGAGGCAAGGAAAGGAATGCGTCGGGCTCATTTCTTTTACAAAGCAACAGAATTAAGTTGAGTTGTTTATTCTCTGAGGTTCACTTTGTCTTTGTCAAATTTGATACATATTTAATGTGCAATTAAATGTTACAATAAAAAATACATAAGGCGAGTGTCACATCATCCTAGAACTCTCCCGTTGCAGAATTAAATCCCACCTCAAGCTTTAAGTATCTGTTGTGCTAATGACAATGAGATTTCCAGCAAAGGATGTGACTCCGATATCAACCTTGAAATGATTTGCCTGAAAGATGAGCTATTTTGAAATATTTTCATTAAAAACCACTCAAACCAATTGTCATGATGAAGCAGATTAAGCCACAGTTCTCTGGCATGTCGTCAAATAATTCAAGGATGGGCAATTTGTGGTTCATATCATAACCCCCATCTGGAGGCTTCCACCCACCAGTCTTCCTCATGCCAAATGAGCAGAGGGGAGCTGTCCCTCCTGAATGAGGGCTTGGCGAAGTGGAACAATTTTGAAGAGGATAGAACTGCAAGATGAAAGGGTTCCTTCCATTCTGAAGGACTATCGTCATAAACCTGATTCTTTTATTAACCGGGTTTTCAGGATGTGGAGCCAAATATTTAGTGTCTTAGTTCTAAATCAGATAGTTTATTTCAGAATCCGTAATTCTCTTTAACGTCTGTCCTACTAGATAGTAGGCTGGTTTAACAGGAGAAGTTAATTGACTTTGGAAGACATTTTATTGTAGGGTTGATAAATGAGATCAGTATCAGAGATAGGAAAGTTTAAAGCCATATCAGAAAACTTTATCTGCCATTTAATATAGCAGGCCCTTTAGCCAGAGCTATAACTTGTGGGGAAATACTATTTATTTGTACATCTTACGCAAAAATAAAAATAAAAAATCAAGAACTTGCATTCTTTCTGAAGATTTCTCTCTCTGTCTCTATCTTCTTAGTCAATACTTATTTTAAGCCTGGGATATGCCAAATGACACACTCGCCCACTAGATTTCTGTAATCTTAATGGTTGACAACAGGGTTCCAGTTAATAGCTTTTGATGGCTGGTGGCTCCTTAAGCTACTGAAATATGTTTCACGCTCTAGCTAGGTCTGTGCTGAAGAATAGTTTTGGTCATCTTGAAATATAGCAGAAAAGAGCAAAACAGTCAGGTGCACATAATACAGTGAACCTTATCAAAGATATATACTTTTCAGTCTCATTGATTTCAATGGCAGTTAAGCAAATTTGTCAATCACTTCCAGTTAGATCAAATAGGAATAAAAGGTGCTTAACTTTGGCTCATTACTCATTATTATTTTTTCATAACGTGGCTCTCTAACACTTTTTTTTGTAAGTAAGGAGGATTACAACTGTAATATTTTTGACCTCACAATCATCATTGGATAGGCCCTTCCCCTTCTTCTCCCCCCCTTCCCTTTTTCTCCTTTCCCCCTTCCCTTTTTTCTGAAGAAACCCTTCTGGGTCCCTACATTAAAATTCCTCCCTGGTCTCCCTACTGGCCTAGCATGACTAACCTGGCCAGTTAGCCCTGGGGATCCCACTGATGTTTGTTTTTATGCTGTTTTTTAGCTGTTTTTAAAGTTGTTTTAATCATTGTCTTATATTTGTTGTTAGCCGCCCTGAGCCTGGTCTTTGGATTGGGAAGGGCGGGGTAGAAATAAATTATTATTATTATTATTATTATTATTATTATTATTATTAGAACTAAATGCTTCTCTAAAGTTTAAGAACTCAGAGCAACAGAATGTGAGGCAAAGCTGTAGATCTACTAAAGGGCCACAATCTAAGAGAGGATTAAATACATCATTGATATCAATAGGCTTAAGTGGACTAAGTTATATCTTGGATTGTCTCTAAAAAGAAGAGAGGAACACCAAGAGTAAATACAAATCATTTACAGTGATTGATCCAAAGGTTTACTGTAGCAAGTAAAAAAAAAAACCCACAAAAAAACAATTAGTGTTACCAAGAAAAATAAATGATGGAAAGCTTTTAAACCACCAGGAGGCCAATGTCAAACTTATCCGCTTAGGCAAGATAGTGGGAAATTAGAGGCAGTGGATAACAAAATGGTATTAAACACCAAATAATCACTTTGGATCTGTCTTAAGCAACAATGAAAGCAAAGCAAAACAAGTGGGTGGCAATTTGGCTAAATCGCGGATCAGATTTGCTAGGATAAAAGAACCCAATTTATTGAATGTGGAGAGATAGCATAAGAATTGGTTATAACAATGTCAGTCACTGTTAACATCAAAGGCAGTTAGATCTAGAGAGCACAGAGTGCAACAGAGAAGCCCTGAAAATGAAGCCAAAACAGTTCTGATGAAGATTTGTTAATTGCTTACTATAGTTAGCATATCTTAACCTGGCCTATGGGTTGTTGCTTTTTTAATCAACTACAGTGTATGCTTCTGATCTCAAAAAAATCAAGCGCAATTTTGGTATGACTGGAGAAATCTGGTATAAAAAATTATATGCATCAAGGTCATCATATCATTCTGGTTAATCACTTGCTGTCTGTAAAACTATCTGATGAATCAAATCAGAGAACTGTGTTTCTTGCTATAAAAGAAAATGCTGATGAAAGTAATTAGGAAACACATCCAGTGACAGCATCAAGAAAGCGTTAGCAGTCTATCCCATCAAACATAAATTTGGCCTTTTTGTTTATGCTCTTCTGTAAAATTCCCTGATGGTGTGTTATAGAATATTACTTTGCAAATGCTCGATGTTTTTGGTATTTGGTTACATTCAGTAAACGATGTTCTTCTTTCAGATACAGAACCAGGTTGTGAGGTAGGCGCACACAGGAGGTGTTGTACCAGGTGTATTTGCCCAATTATTTCACCTCATTCATCCTCCGACATCAGAAGGAGCTCGTCTCTGTATAGACCTTGTCAGTCCTGTTATATTGTGTTCAGCATCAGCTTGATTTAGAGCTTCAGGGCCTGGAGACGGAGGAGTTGATGGATGAGGTGGCTCACCTTCTCAGATGTTCATTAGCTACAGGGCACACCAAGTGAAATGTGTATCTCAAAACACATCCTGATGTATGGCGGTTGACCGCATTTACTTTGGTTACCCAGAGCATATGCATTATAAGGATTATTTCACAGCCATTTTGCCGCCGTCGTGAAATGATTTCTCCAGGCTGATGACAACATTGCCTTGACAACATTTTCTCCTGCCAATCCTATCTTGCTCAATGTTTGTTTGTTTTTTAAAATGTCACCAACTCATGACTGAAATAGGTACTCCTGCGTGGATCTACGTAGCAAGCAGCCTTGTGAAGCAATTACACATACACAAAATTCCCTCTCAGAGCTTGTTATTATCATCATCACCATCAGCCAACTATAGATCATGATTAGTTATGGTGTTTGGGTGGATGCGGACATACTATGATTTTGAGAAACACTTAGCTTTCTATTAATAACTAAGAGTTTAATTTATAAACTCATTTCCCCTCTGAAAACAGAATCGCCTGATCCTGTACTTGTCTGCACTTTTGCCAAATAGGGCACATAAATATGTTGTGCAGCATATCTCCACACTTTCAATATCATGTGTTTAAAAAGGGCATAAACATTGCATTCTACGTATCTACACCGAATTCCTGTAGTGTCCTGCGTTCCTTAACTATACTGTGTTAACTGCGATATTTGAATAATGGTCGCCCCTTTGCTCCTCTTGCATACAACATATTGTGTGCACATGCACAGGGATGGGCACGCACACTGAGTTGGGGTACCAGAAAACAGACATGGCCAAGTGGGCCTTTCTGACACAAAATTATCTTGCTGCTACAGAGCATGTCTGGAATGAACCCTACCTATGCGTCACAGCGATAAGAAGACTGCAGAAGTTCAAGAGGTCCAAAAAGCACTAACTCTGAAGCACAGCACACACACACCCCAGGCATTCAGAACGATGCATATATTTCATTTAATGTTAAAATGTATACATGAAAGCCAGGATCGAATGAGATATGGAGGGCAATCCTGTACCCACCACAGATTTGGTATACAGAATTTTGCCAAGAGTTCATGGAAGCCGCAATAATTGTATTCCATTCACTATAGTGATAGTTCTTCTTCTTCATCATTTATTTGTATGCCACCTTTCTGCAGTTAAAATGAAACCTTGACACCTAAACAATATGCCACCCCAAGAGTTTCTAGGCTTCCTGAGCAGAAGGCACTGTAGGAAAGATGGTCTCTGGCCTCTTCAGCAACCTTGGTTGCTGTCCTTTCATTGACACTTCTGTGCCTGTTTGCTTGTCAAAACACACCTCTGTGTCATTCTGTACACAGGAGTAGGGCATGAATGTGTATATGCAACTAGTAAGGTAAAGGGACCCCTGACTGTTAGGTCCAGTCACGGACGACTCTGGGGTTGCAGCACTCATCTCGCATTACTGGCCGAGGGAGCCGGCGTACAGCTTCCGGGTCATGTGGCCAGCATGACTAAGCCGCTTCTGGTGAACCAGAGCAGCGCACGGAAACACCGTTTACCTTCCCACCGGTTGTTGTTGTTCAGTCGTTCAGTCGTGTCCGACTCTTTGTGACCCCCATGGACCAGAGCACGCCAGGCACTCCTATCCTTCACTGCCTCCCGCAGTTTGGCCAAACTCATGTTAGTAGCTTCGAGAACACTGTCCAACCATCTCATCCTCTGTCGTCCCCTTCTCCTTGTGCCCTCCATCTTTCCCAACATCAGGGTCTTTTCTAGGGAGTCTTCTCTTCTCATGAGGTGGCCAAAGGCCTACTTTGGCCTTCCCACCAGAGTGGTCCCTATTTATCTACTTGCACTTTGACGTGCTTTCGAACTGCTAGGTTGGGAGAAGCTGGGACCGAGCAACGGGAGCTCACCCGTCGCGGGGATTCAAACTGCCGACCTTCTGATCAGCAAGTCCTAGGCTCTGTGGTTTAACCCACAGCACCACCCGCGTCCCTTGTATATGCAACTACATACCCTCTAAATGTTCCAATTTTCCAGGGACAGTCCCAGAATTACAGAAACTGTCCCAGTTTCCAATTTGATCATGGAATGTCCTGCTCTTCCTTTTTCCTCCCCCCACATCTCAGAGAACAAGTAAAAGGGGTGTGGATGCAAAAACAGATCCCTGTTCATACTGAAAATTAAATACCTGCACCAAGTGAAGGAAACAGTGAAGCAAAGTCCTTCCTGTAATTTTGAAGGGAAATGTCACCAATTACAAAAAAAAATTAATTGCAATGCTTCAGCAGCCAGCCATTTCTTCGGAAACATGGGGAATGCTTATTCCTTTACTGTGAATGGAGCCTTACATTGTCTACTCATAAGTAAGTTCCACTGTGTTCAATAGAGCTTACCCCCAGGTAATTGGGTAAAGACTTACACTGCAATCCTAATTACAGGTGGGTAGCCGTGTTGGTCTGCCATAGTCAAAACAAAATAAAATAAAAAAAATTCTTTCCAGTAGCACCTTAGAGACCAACTAAGTTTGTTCTTGGTATGAGCTTTCGTGTGCATGCACACTTCTTCAGATACACTGAAACAGAAGTCACCAGACCCTTAAATATAGTGAGGGAGTGGGGAGGGTTGTTACTCAGAAGGATGGTGGGAATGGGTGATCAGCTGATAGGTGTGGAAAACCTGTTGATGACTCTTAATGGCTGCAGTTAGTCTTGCAGGGAAAGGCAAGGGGTGAGATGGTTAAAGATAGCTTTGTCATGTATAATGAGATAAGAATCCAATGTCTTTGTTCAGACCAGGTTTCTCCATGGTTTTAAGTTTGGTGATTAGTTGCAATTCAGCCACTTCTCTTTCCAGTCTATTTCTGAAATTTCTTTGTATTAAGACCACTACTTTGAGTTCTTTTATAGAATGTCCTGGGAGATTGAAGTGTTCTCCTACTGGTTTCTCTGTCTTGTGATTCCTGATATCAGATTTATGTCCATTTATCCTTTGGCGTAGGGTTTGGCCTGTTTGTCCAATATAGAGAGCTGCAATCCTAAGCATTTTTACTCAGAACAATGTTCCACTGAGTTCAATAGGACTTACTGTCTTGTATGTTCCTGATCATTTGCACGGTTTCTGTCATCACCACCACAATGATGTAGATGTGTACTGCATATGATGGCTATGTTTGCGAGAGATCAAATGCAGGAGAAGCTTCCTGATGTAGAACAGGATGTCCCTGTTTTCGTTGGAGAAATGTTGGAGGGTATGCAACTAAGGTACCTTCACAGATCCAGTTGCTCATTACTACACAGCCAGTTCTCACAATTCTCCTGGATGTGTCTTGAAGTGGAGTTGGACAAACATCAGCAAAAGCAAAGAGATTGCTAGTATTACAGGGGTTCTGAGCCAAAAGAATAGGAGAATGCAAGAGTCCTGTTGGACTAGATCGGAGGATTATCTAGTTTCCAGTCTTCCACAGTTGCTTCTGCAAAGCTCCTAACCAAGACGTGAGGGCAATAGTCTTCTCCTGTATAGTTCCTGTATAATTCCATTGATTCCAAATGAGATTTTAATCTATAACTTTTTAAAGCTTTGTGCCGCATCTCTGCTTTGTGCAAGTAAAATATATAGCAGAAGATTTTGCAGAAGACAAGCATGAAATTAAAAAGTGCATGATGAGCCAAGATCTCTAATTTGTCATTTTAGATAACACTGTTGTGCTCTGAGTTACCCAGTGCTGAAGAATTAATAAAAGCTGTATATAATGTCACAAAAGTTTTTTATACTCACGCAGGGAGCCATCGATACATTAACATGTCAGTCAGAGGAGGGTGGCCTTTGGCATCTCCAACCCTCATGCTCACCCATGTGGTTTCCCATGGACCAAAACTGTATGACTGGTATGATTTTTATATCATTAACATCTTATTATGAAATAATGTAGAAACGTAATTTCTCTAAGTGCCTCATCACTTCTTGTTTAGTCTGCCAAATGCAAGAAGTCTATTTTATGGAGTGAGTGAATGGAGTGAATTAAGCCAAGATGCAATAACTGGTCTGGCATCCTGAACCGAAGGTTTCGTTCTGCGCCGAGGGCAATGTTAAATAGACGGTGATAAATGTCCATTTTGTTGTAAACCTTACCATTTGGTCAGAAACCTGAAACTCTGAGGCACTGATCCGGCATGAAATTTCAGATATAGCTATATAATCCCTAGTGTGGTAAGATAAGACCTTTGGAGCAGGCATTTAAAAAAAAAAGTTTTTATTAACTGCCCTAGTAGGGCAGTAATAGTTCCTTGATAATTTGTCACCCCCTCCATGATGGCACCTGGGGCGGACGCCCCCCGCCCCCTTTCCTACGCCTCTGATGTACACAAGCCTTCTAATATCTATCAGTCCCCTTAACTTGATTGAGCCAGTGTGGTGTAGTGGTTAAGAGCGGTAGACTCGTAATCTGGTGAACTGGGTTCGCGTCTCCGCTCCTCCACCTGCAGCTGCTGGGTGACCTTGGGCTAGTCACACTTCTCTGAAGTCTCTCAGCCCCACTCACCTCCCAGAGTGTTTGTTGTGGGGGAGGAAGGGAAAGGAGATTGTTAGCCGCTTTGAGACTCCTTCGGGTAGTGATAAAGCAGGATATCAAATCCAAACTCTTCTTCTTCTTCTTAATGTCTAACATCCTTTTATGGCCTCATATAGTGGTTTTGGCACCAGCAGAGTGGTCCCATAGCCTCTTCCCCCACCCCTCGATTTCACTAGTCCCATCCATTTAACTTCCCCACACATTATTTATTTATTTAGCACTTTGCCAAACACAGAGCAGAACTAGCAATTTCTCTGAACAGAAATTGTTCTAGCTGTTCAGTAGCTAATACTGACATGTTAGTATAGCAAGGAACCCATATATGCCAGTGTAAACTTTAGCACTGCAAAGCTCAGCGGGTGTTCCTCATAGCCAACAGTCACATGATGAAAGGCATTACAAAACAGGCTGTCGGAGATCAATGGGCTAACATATAAATATTTCAGACACACACAATTACCTGGAGCACTGCACTAAAAAGCCCTCGCAGCTGGTAAGGCAAAGAATGAAAATATTTCTATCCCTTTTGCAAAACATGAAGTCATCAAAGCTGAGAGACATTCAAAGCCATCTATGGGACACCAGCATCGCAATCCTACTGACAGTTCCTTTAAAAAATCATTCTAATTTTTTTAAGCACTAATGTGAGTACCTTGGATTGAGCCCAGACATGAACTGGCAACCAGTGCAGGCATTTTACAACACACTTATACACATTCTCAGCCCGTAACCAGGCTGCTGCATTTTGCACCTTATGAAGTTTCCAAGTCATTTTTAACGGCAGCCCAACATACCATGTGGAATGCCACAAGTTAGCCACTTCTGGTTTACACAGTAAGGTGGCTTATGGGTAACAGTTCTGTTGCAATGAATATTATATATGAAAAGGAGAAGGTATAGACTCCATTCCCTCTGGCATATGCCCTTAATTGACCTAGGATTCCCTGTTTTGTCCAGTAGTTGGAATAGCGATGAAGGAAAGGAAAGAGTCTCTCCCTCTAAATATATCTTCATAGATCTTCATCTGGGCACAGAATGTGCTGATAAAGAGGACCTCTCCTTATGCTCAGTTTCAAAGAGACCAACTTTGTAGAGTTTTCTATCAGTTGGCCACTTAAGAAAATCAACAATAAAGCCAGCACATTTAGTGAATGAGCAATCCATCATATGGCAAGAACTACCTCTGACTGACTTCACCACACCAAAAAAATGAGCCCAAAATAGCTGCATGAATACATCTCCCATCATTGCTATCAATAGAAAACCTTTACTAATGTTTACTTGATATCAAACTGTTGGCCGCAATCCAGTGCATTTCAAACAAACGTGCTGGCCCTTGCCTGCAATTAAATGGTACTCTCATCACTGGAAGCTGATGAGGATGGTTTTGATAAATTCCTGGAAGGCCCCTAATTTATATATTGAGTATTCAAAGATCAACTGACTTGCTAATTGTTGAGGTCTGTGATTATCACCTTTCAGAAACATACTTAGCAGGAAAATCAAGCCCATCAATATATGCATTTAGGATCCTTCTTGACCAAAGTCTTTATTAAATGGGCCAGCTGCCCAGACACCTTCTAAGTGGTTGAATGTGCAGCTTTTGGGACAAGAGAACCGCTGTTTGTAAATCCTTTCTAATAATGTGTGCATTTCTTAATGTTAACTCCCTAGAAGAGGTTCTTGTGCAATGTACTGTGTACTGTTTCCAAGCGCCTATGGTTTACTGCGCCTGAATCAGTATTTGTAATATATCTGTGAGTCACCACAATGTCATTCCTTTGGGGATACTAGATTTTATTGGACATTGTTGTTGTAATTGTTTGCTAGGGGGAGCTCTTGCTGGTATTTTTTCTTGTCCACATTAAGGCCATAGAATACAAACGGCTTCAATAGCCTATAGTTTCTATAGGTCAGTAGTAAGAACTTATCACTTACAGTGTTCTTTCTTCATCCTTCCCACGATAAAGTCCGTGCTCCAGTTGATTGATTGCATATTTAACATTATTGGAAGCAATGCTTTCTCATGGGTGTCAGGCAACTAATTTCCCCAATTATTTCTGTATCAGTGTCATTCTTCTCATGTATAACTGTCACTGACTACAATGTGCCTTCTAATGTTGCTTATTATCAACTCGGAGCACAGTTAACTCAATTCTTTCTCCTGGTTTTAATCAAAATTGTCTTGGGCTTCCATTTGACTGACATTTCCCCAGCACTCACATATATTATTTTGGATTAATTTCTGCTTTGTTAGCCATCATCTCTCCATCAGTTTGTTTTGCTTTCTAAATAATGTGTAATGATTTGTGCAGCACCCTGGGATTTAAATTGGATTATTCAAATTGGATGGCTCCATTTCTTTTCTCACCACTCAACCTAGCCTATCAGTGGGTACCTGTGCAATGTCCAATTTCTCCTTATTCAGAATTCAGGCTATGATGTCTAGTCACTAAATGTAATGTTGAAACAGGCTTCCAGAAAATACAGAGGAGGGACTGCAGGAACAACCAGCTGTATGGAAAACGCAGCTAACTTTACCTTAATCCCTCTTAACTCAACAATAATTCAATTTCATACAAAAATCAATATGAAATAATTTTCTGGCCATTTTGTATACCCTTCCATGAGCAAATCTTTAATTTATTTCCAGTGCTCAGGTCCATGGGAGTTGCAGGGAGGAGGAGAAGGGAAGTGGCTTTAAATGCAAATGGCACAAATGTACCGCAGTAATTCAGCAGCTTTAGTCCAGAACTTGCAAAACTGCAAATAGCAGTTCAGGGTGAGCCATATATGGAGGTAGAAAGTAGATATGGCCCCAGATACGGGTAGTTAACAAAAGAATTGGCTGGGCGTCTCAATTCAAAACGTGGGGCTCTGCACACTCTCCAGTAGTAGAGAGCCTCCAACAGAGTTAAAAACAGTCTCAGAGTTAACCAGCTGTATAGCACGAGATATCCTTTTTGCATATCCTGTTTAGTCTGCCTTAAAATGCTTGCCTCCTCTTTCTACCCCCCTAGAAATGAACAGAGTACACACTACTAATTAAGTTTAAAAGCTTTACTTACTAAATCCAAAGGTCTAATTTGTGCATTGTTCCATGCAGCAACAAGGAGAACACAGGTAGATTGCTCTTGGGTGCAAAATACAAAATATAGTTTCAGACATGCAGTCCAAACTTGGAGTATATTATATTCTTGTGAAAAGCAGGGATATCACTGCATAGGACTGTTCTTCATGCAAATAATTTATAATAATTAATAATTTATTATTTGTACCCCGCCCATCTGGCTGGGTCTCCCCAGCCACTCTGGGCGGCTTCCATCAAACATTAAAATGCATTTAAAATATCACAGTTTAAAAACTTCCCTAAACAGGGCTGCCTTTAGGAATTTTCTGAATGTCAGGTAGTTGTTTATTCCCTTGACTTCTGATGGGAGGGCGTTCCACAGGGCGGGCGCCACTACCGAGAAGGCCCTCTGCCTGGTTCCCTGTAGTTTTGCTTCTCGCAGTGAGGGAACCGACAGAAGGCCCTCGGCGCTGGATCTCAGTGTCCGGGCTGAATGATGGGGGTGGAGACGCTCCTTCAGGTATACAGGACCGAGGCCGTTTAGGGCTTTAAAGGTCAGCACCAACACTTTGAATTGTGCTCGGAAACGTACTGGGAGCCAATGTAGATCTCTCAGGACCGGTGTTATGTGGTCCCGGCGGCCCCTCCCAGTCACCAGTCTAGCTGCCGCATTCTGGATTAATTGCAGTTTCCGGGTCACCTTCAAAGGAAGCCCCACATAGAGCGCATTGCAGTAGTCCAAGCGGGAGATAACTAGAGCATGTACCACTCTGGCGAGACAGTCCACGGGCAGGTAGGGTCTCAGCCTGCGTACCAGATGGAGCTGGTAGACAGCCGCCCTGGACACAGAATGAACCTGTGCCTCCATGGACAGCTGTGAGTCCAAAATGACTCCCAGGCTGCGCACCTGGTCCTTCAGGGGCACAGTTACCCCATTCAGGACCAGGGAGTCCCCCACACCCACTCGCCCCCTATCCCCCAAAAACAGTACTTCTGTCTTGTCAGGATTCAACCTCAATCTGTTAGCCGCCATCCATCCTCCAACCGCCTCCAGGCACTCACACAGGACCTTCACCGCCTTCACTGGTTCTGATTTAAAAGAGAGGTAGAGCTGGGTATCATCCGCATACTGATGAACACCCAGCCCAAACCCCCTGATGATCTCTCCCAGCGGCTTCATATAGATATTAAAAAGCATGGGGGAGAGGACGGAACCCTGAGGCACCCCACAGGTGAGAGCCCAGGGGTCCGAACACTCATCCCCCATCACCACTTTCTGAACACGGCCCAGAAGGAAGGAGCGGAACCACTGTATAACAGTGCCCCCAGCTCCCAACCCCTCTAGCCGGTCCAGAAGGATGTTATGGTCGATGGTGTCAAAGGCCGCTGAGAGATCCAGCAGAACTAGGAAACAGCTCTCACCTTTGTCCCTAGCCCGCCGGAGATCATCGACCAGCGCGACCAAGGCAGTTTCAGTCCCATGATGAGGCCTGAATCCCGATTGGAAGGGATCCAAATGGTCCGCATCCTCTAGGCGTGCCTGGAGTTGTTCCGCAACCACCCGCTCAATCACCTTGCCCAAGAATGGTAAATTTGAGACTGGGCGATAGTTGGCCATATTGGCCGGGTCTAAAGATGTTTTTTTAAGAAGCGGTTTAATGACCGCCTCCTTCAGCGGGTATGGGAAGACTCCCTCACAGAGGGAAGCGTTCACCACCCCGCGGAGCCCATCGCCCAGTCCTTCCCGGCTCGCTTTTATTAGCCAGGATGGGCAAGGATCAAGGACACAGGTGGTTGGTTTCACTCGTCCAAGCAGCCTGTCCACATCCTCGGAGGTAACAGATTGAAATTGATCCCATGAAACATGACTAGACAGAGCTCTAGCACTCTCCCGCCCCAGCCCTGCTCCCACGGTGGAATCTACCTCCTTCCGAATCTGAGCGACTTTATCTGCAAAAAACTTTGCAAAAGCATTGCAGGAGATCTTGGGGTCCCTACCAGGCCCCGATGACGATGGTGGTTCTGCTAAACTGCGAACCACCTGGAAGAGTCTCCTGCTGCTGTTTTCTGCAGATGCAATAGAAACGGTGAAGAAAGCCCTCTTCGCCGTTGCCATTGCCACTTGGTAGGCTCGAAGTTGAGCTCTAGCCAGTGTCCGGTCAGATTCAGAATGAGTTTTCCGCCACCGGCGCTCTAGCCGTCTCAGCGACTGTTTCATCGCCCTCAGCTCCGGGGAAAACCACGGGGCTGTCCGGGCTCCATGCAGTCGGAGAGGGCGCTTCGGAGCCAGACAGTCAATAGCCCTGGTTAACTCCACGTTCCAGCGGGTCACCAGGGAATCAACTGAAAGGCCATCAACATGGGATAAAACATCCCCCACCACTCTCTGGAAGCCCATTGGATCCATTAAGTAGTGGGGGCGGACCATCCTAATTGGTCCTACCTCCCGGCAGAGGGGAAAGGTCGCGGAGAAGTCCAGTTGGACCAGGAAGTGATCTGACCATGGCACTTCTTTTGTTTCACTTTTACTTAATGTCAGATCACTAACATCCATAGAGGTGAATACCAGGTCTAAGGCATGTCCGCGGCTATGAGTTGGGCCAAACTTATTCAGGGACAGCCCCATGGAGGCCATGCTTTCCACGAAGTCCCGAGCGGCCCCTTGTAAGGTCGTGTCGGCATGGATATTAAAGTCCCCCAAGACAACCAAGCTAGGTGTCTCCAGGAGCACATCCGCCACGACCTGAAGCAGCTCGGACAGGGAATCCTTGGTGCAGCGGGGAGGTCGGTACACCAAAAGGAATCCTGTACTGCCCCTATTGCCCAACTTCCAGAACATGCACTCAGAAAACTCGGTCTTCCCAATAGGACGCCTGGTGCAAACTAATGACTTCCTAAAAATCACTGCAACCCCCCCTCCCCGCCCAGATGGCCTGGGTTGCTGTGCGTAAGAGAAACCTGGTGGGCAAGCAGCGGCAAGGACAGGCCCATCTGCTTCATCCAACCAAGTCTCTGTTACACATGCCAGGTCAAATCCTCCATCCACAATCAAGTCGTGGATGGCAGTAGTTTTGTTCATCATTGACCTGGCATTACACAGCAACACTTTCAGGTCATGTGGGTATCCCTTGTTGATTCCAGTATCCGTCCGGTCAGGACCAGACCCGGAGGCAGGGATAGTCCTCAAACAACGACTAAGCCTGCCTCCTCGGTAATGACATGGTCTGGTCTTAGCGTGACTCCTCCTCCTGCCCATGATCACTGAGATCGGGTGTACTAGTGCATCCCCCCCTGTGGAACATGCCCCAGCCATTCTGTAGGCTGAGGCCCACTCCCAGGCAGCTCTGATCCCACCCCTTAAAACAAAACAAAACTATACAACAACCAATAAAACAAAAACAGAACAATTATACTAAAATTAATCCCCAACAAAATATCCACCCCACCCAGCCACCCCCCCCAACAACCCAAAAGGAGAAGAAAAAAAAAAAGAAAAAAAAGGAGGGGAAAAATTGAAATGCCATCGACAGCTTAAGGACATTTTCTAGCCCCACTCTCTAAGCACTAAAGTGTCATTTTTATGGCTGGGAGTGTGAGGTTTGGGCCCCGCCCCCTAGGCCAGCTGGAAAAGGCCTTGGAAGGGAGCAGGCCCTGCAGTCCTCCCCACAGCCGCTGATGGTCCCAGGTCTCACTGCAGCAGGAGTCCTTTTTATAGCTGGAGTGTGAGGCTTGGGCCCCGCCCCCTATTGATTAGTCTGAGCTTGTGGAAGCACATGGCAGCCATCCACAGATGTCTGCAGTACAGACCAGTGGTAACAATCTAGTTTGATACCTACAAAGCAAAGTTAAGGAAAGTGAGAAAAATTGTTAATTCTCCATGAGTCAACAGAGATGACTCATTTTCAATGCAGCTGCAAACATCAGTGTTTCTGGGCAGAAATGGCATATAATGCTGGGTAGATAATGATCTCAGGTTACAGCATACAGTGTGGGATAGTGCAGAGAGTTTGGAGTGGTGTGGAGAATTGGAACTGTGGAGGAATTGGAGCTGTTGAAGACTGAAGACTTCGTGAAGGGTTGCTGGACGAGCAACTGAACTCAGAACTTGACTTGTGTATTTTGGCACAGCAAGGATTTTGTAGCAAAGAACCCTCTCTGGGCTCCGAGAGTGAAGATTTCTTGTAACACCTATAAATAATGTGTGTATAAAGAGTGTGTGTTGGTAAAGATAACTGTGCTAAATACCGGTAGCTGTTTCCTGTGGTGAGTTTAACTGCTTGACTGAGCTTCCGTAGTGCACACACTGAATACCCAATAGACAAAACACATTCAGAAGTGAAATAATGGTTAAGAAGCAAGGTTTGGGACAAGGGGACATTCATATGTAGGTCCAAACTACTGATTTCTGTACAGAACTAGAACACAGGGTGTGGGATAAGAGAAGCAGAGGATATATGCTCCTTTTGTGTATTGATGGCAAAGGGCAAATCCACATCGTACACTTTTAAAGAAAATGAATTCTCACAGAGAATCCTGACAACTGTGGTTTGTTAACGGTGCTGGAAACTGTGGTTCTCTGAGGGGGAAATTACAGTTCCCGTGATTCTTTGAGGTAAGTCATGTGCTTCGACTGTGTTTCAAATGTTTGGTGTGGATCTGCTCCAAGTTGACCTGTTCCAAATATCAGACTGCAATCTGGAACTGTGTTGCTCTGAGATGTAACCATGGGATATGGGCAGACTGCGCCATGGTTTCATAAAGTGGCATGAACAACGTAAGACTGTAGTGCACCGAGAAAGTAGCTATGAGTCCTGAGGACTGGATTAGGCTGTGGCATAGAACACCACCTATACTATGGTCTGTTATTTCCCGTATTCAGTGTATTGCAGGAAAAGCCTGGCAAAAGGAGCTACATAATTCAACGCAGTGTGGAATTTGCCTTATGGCACACTTGCCAGAAAAGTTAGCCCCACAAAAATGATGCAGGACATGTGAAAGCATCATTAAAGGAATTCCTGTCTAGAAGAAATTAGCACAACAATGTACAGCATCAGTAAGAACCAATGCAGTCTCATAGATTCACTTTGGTGAAGAACACTGAAGGAAGAAGGAATGGAACCACTTTTAAAAGAGAGCGGGGAGGGAGAGGGGGTCTATTATTGGTTTTGTATTTAGTATTCATTTGTTTGAATCCCCAGCAATAAATAATTTAATATAATAAAGCTATCATTAAAGTCGCTGTGGTCGTAAATCAGTGCTTTTACTGTGCAAGGCTGAGCAAACCATTTTTATTTTTTTTACTGTTCAAGTGTTGTTTTAAATTAACTGAATAAGATTTAAAACCCTCCCTCGGGGAGAGGAAAACAGTGTCTGGCTTGGCCTTCAGGTGTTTTCATGAAAATGTACTCACAGCTGCTTTGCAATAACTGTTACATGTGAAATGTTTAGATATCATCTAAAAATAGGCATTTGCAGCCTGCGCGGCAAAGAGGACAAATACAGAGGAAAGAGGAAAGAAAAGGATTGGTTGCTTGCCGTCTTCTCTCACAAGTCGCAGAGAGCACCGCTCACTGGGAGGGAGCCGAGGGGCATCTGAAGACTTGCTCAGATATTGGTCTATGGGCTGGGGCATGTCACCAGTACATGATTGACACCCAGATGTCTTCTGTGTTTCTCATTCCTGAAATACTGATGTCAGTATAGGATTGGATAAGGAAGAAGAAGAAGAAGAGTTTGGATTTGATATCCCGCTTTTCACTACCCGAAGGAGTCTCAAAGCGGCTAACATTCTCCTTTCCCTTCCTCCCCCACAACAAACACTCTGTGAGGTGAGTGGGGCTGAGAGACTTCAGAGAAGTGTGACTAGCCCAAGGTCACCCAGCAGCTGCATGTGGAGGAGCGGAGACACGAACCCGGTTCCCCAGATTACGAGTCTACCACTCTTAACCACTACACCACACTGGACAAGGGTGAACAAACGAAAGCTTAATTGAGGGAGGGAAATGGTGCTGGCGGCTGGTGTTTAGGAACTCTTCAAATATGTAACCTGTTTTGAATGGGGTTACACTGATAGCCTATCACTTAAAAAAACTGCTAAGAAACTGCTACAACACCCCACCCCACCCCAAAATCCATTTCAGTTTGGGGATGACTCCTACCATTTAGAATGGCCAGGAGTGCCTATTGCCGTTTTCAGCTGGTGTGCTAACTATACCCTTCCCTCAAGAAGCCATGTCTGTTCACTTCCAAATAAGAACACTGCAATATAGCCTGCCTTGGAAGACTGTTTGAAAATGGCAGTTGGTCCGGAACACAGCCGCCAGGGTGTTAACTGAAGCAGGCAGACTGGAACGCATAACACCAGTATATCATTCCCTACACTGGCCAGTTACCAGTTTGTTCCCCAGTTCAATTCAATGTGATGTTTCAGGCATTGAAAGCCTTATATGCCAGGGACCTGCTCACTTTGAGATCCTCAGAAGCCCTGTTCCGGTTTCTCTGCCATCTGAAGAGTTTAGCTGCGAAGTGATGCGTAGCAAATGTGTATGGTTCAGCATTTCGACCCCAATGCTCTTTAATCAAGTACGGCTGCAAAGAGTGATTAGGTGGACCTTGGCAAGGACTGCAGTACTATGAATCAGCCGAAATGGGGGGAAAACAAAAACACTCTTGGGAGCGGAGCATCTTTCTAAAAGATGTCACAGCAGAGGCCCAGCCATGACTCAAGCAAGAGCAAATTGGCATTTAATGACTCACCAATACCATATCCTCCAGCACCTCTGCTTTCCTTGGAGTCGTCCCATCCAAATGGTGACTAATCCCAAGACAAGCAGCCAGAAAAATGTGATCTTCCATAAATGCTTGCTCAGCGTCCAAGATCTGAAGACATCATGTTCATAGGTAGGGTAGGCAGGCAGAGTTTGCTCCTAATGTACTTCTTTTGTTGGGAATAAAACTGGACTATACATATTTTGTGAATGTGCTCAAGACCGCAATACCTCAAAGACTGCATCTCCCCATATGAACCAACCTGGACCCTGCGATCATCATCTGAGATAGCATTCTTATTATTGCTAAAAGAGCTATAGCATAACATAAATATCTAGATAGAACAGTTTGATACTTTTCATTTATTTTCCCTATCTATAGTTCACCCTTTTTTAAAAAAACAAAAACAAAAACAAGTTTTTTATTGAAATTTCTTTAAGATAATACAAATAATAATACAAACACAGTCTACACAATTACAAAAGACAATTACACAACCACATCATTACATACAATTACACAATCAAGTAAAAATAGAACTCAAAAAAAGACAGAGGGAAAAAAGAAAAAAAGTTAAAATGACTTCCTAAAGTTCGTCTTTGTGTCTCCTACTAAAGTTCTTGTCTATGCTTTATTTAATCAAGTTTGTTACAAAATATCTTTATATACTTATCCCTCGTTATCCATAATTACTTTTCCCTGTATGTCAGTCATTTCAAGCAGATCACCAATTTTGTTTCTATTCCTTCTTTCTTCAAATATTCCTCCACATATTTCCATTCTCCTATAATTTTTTGTTTTGAAATATTTCTAATTGCTGCTGTTCATGAACTCTACTAATTTTAGGTTATGTTGTAACCATCCTGGGGTGGGATACGGAAGCATTCAGTTAAAAACAGAAAATGAAACAGAAAATGCATAGGAAAACATATAACCAACAAATCTGATAATAAATACACAGAATGTTCCATGCTACCATTTTTTAAAAAGCCAGTTCCAGGACTGGAACCATTCCTTAGCCACATTCCTAATGGGTTTCTGCTTGCATATGCCTTTGATATCTCCGCAGAATCGTGGGTTGATCTTCACCCTCAAGTTTCACAGTAGAGTAATACTGCCTACACTTCACCCTCAGCATTGGGCTTTCATTTTCTGTAACATTTTCCGGATCGGTTACAAATTTTTCCTTAGAAGTGTCCTTTTGACTGATTTTCCAGAAATATTTTTCTCCAAGGACCAGTGTTCCACTTAAGAGCTGCGAAGCTGCAGCAATGAACCCCACATAAATAGAAATCCCAGCACGTTGGTCATTCGGAATGAGAGGCACTCCCAAAACTTCAGGAAGTTTCATTCCTTCGTTTACGAGGATAGAATACAGATTCCACGAAACAGAAATAAGTACAAACGTTCCTGCTGCCAAGTCCATAACGGCTCCAATCGAAAAGAAGGTGAAGATGAAATCGTCGTGTTTTCCAGGCTTGAAGATGTTATAGAGCGCAAAGGCCATACAAAAAACGGTCACCGCATTCGCAATGACGGCTAATGGCATCAAGTCTTGGGCAATGATTATTTCAGAGGGTAGGGACTCCTCATCATCCAATGCTGTGCATATAATGTTTATTTTCTCGATGGTGATTCTACGCACCGAACAGGCGCCCCATATCCCAATCCCTACAGTGCCAGGTTTGTTGCTGCCCATGACGTTCTCAACCTGCCACACTCTCCATTCAATATTGGCTGTGGAATAGATGCTCATAATGCAGCCGTTAACAGCCAAGACAAAGGCACCTAGTTGTACGCAGGATACTCTGCACAGCAGCCGTACAGGAAAGGAGCCATGATGTGCCTGGGGTGGTACTTTAGCTCTGGTACTCGCAAGGCTGGCAACTGAAGGCATGGCGAAATTGGTTCTTCAACCAGCCTCTGGGACGCAAGGGCTTTTTCCAAGGCTTTCTCTTTAACCTCAGAGAAGACCTGAGAAGACTGGAGCTGGTTCGATTTGGTCACCACAGCAACTGCCCCTTGGCGTTCTGAGGCAGTTAGAACGCAGCAGCGCTCACAACAACACAAATCGTAACTCCAGGGTACTGGTCGTCTGGAACATTTGGCAACTGCTTGTGTTGCATTGGGCAATGCAAAAGGCCCTTCTTCTGAGCTACACCAATAAAACTCAGAGACTAGAGGAGCTAGGAGTCCATTCTGTTTTCTTTATTGCAAAGCAATAAGGGTTTAAAGCCCTAAACGGCCTCAGTCCTGTATACCTGAAGGAGCGTCTCCACCCCCATCATTCAGCACGGACACTGAGATCCAGCGCCGAGGGCCTTCTGTTGGTTCCCTCACTGCGAGAAGCAAAACTACAGGGAACCAGGCAGAGGGCCTTCTCGGTAGTGGCGCCCGCCCTGTGGAACACCCTCCCATCAGAGGTCAAGGGAATAAACAACTACCTGACATTCAGAAAATACCTGAAGGCAGCCCTGTTTAGGGAAGTTTTTAAACTGTGATATTTTAAATGTATTTTAATGTTTGGTGGAAGCCGCCCAGAGTGGCTGGGGAGACCCAGCCAGATGGGCGGGGTACAAATAAATTATTATTATTATTATTATTATTATTATTATTATTACTACTACTACTACTACTACTACAGTGGAAATCGTTTTGCAAAGACTGCAACCCCGCCCAAAGGTCTGGGCAGGGGCATTTATAACATTTCAAACAAAGGATTTCAAATTAACCAATCACATTTCATTACCTCATTTCAGTTTAGTACGCATGCACATTAACAGAGAGGCCGGTAGCATATTAAATGATTTATTGGGGTTCACATTATCATATTCATTGCGGCCCCTTTGGGCAACTGCTACACTTGGAGGCAGTATGCTTTCGGATACCAGTATGATCCTGGCACTTTTAAAAGACACCTTTTTTTTTTTTGTTAGATGTAAGCTTATGCAAAGACTGGGTACAAAATGTGGAAACAAACACTCCAAACTGCCAGTCCCGAAGGAATGAGAAAGCTGTCTGTGGACAAACTCCGGCTTCCTCGGCCTGAAAGCGAGATGAGTGCCACAACCCCATAGTTGCCTTTGACTGGACTTAACCATCCAGGGGTCTTTTACCTTTACCTTTACCTTGTTCTCTGTGAAGTGACTCTGCCATAGAGGTGGCCCGGGATGCAACAACAGGCAAAGGCTGAACTGAACAGAATATTATAAGAGCAGCTCAGCGGGAAGAGACCTCCACTATGTTATCAGTGTATCAAAAGTTAAAACATAGGTTTCTCTATTGCAATCTGGCAATCCTACCACAAGCATTCTGTATCATGACCAAAGTGGGGTTATACCCTCCCCTCCTGCACACACCCCTCTTTATGACAGCTCACTTGATCTTATGAACGTCTCTGCAACTTGTTCTGGTTTAGGTAACAGGCCACCACTGTGACGCCTGGTCACTGGAGGAAAGAGCTCTGCTGCTTTCTGAAATTCTCATCCGAGCATTGCTTTTGACTGAACATTTTTGACTGATCCCCTCGGGCTCAGTGACAGACTTTGCAGGAGCTGCGGCTGCCCCTTCCATGTACAGAGCTAATTATAGGACAGTCCTCGGGGGGGGGGGGTTTCCCCTCAAAATGGAGGCAAAGCAGTTTGCTCTGGCCTCTTTCCAGAGCAACTCAGCTGAGGTGGAGCTGCCTTCCCAAAGATAGTTCTCTTGTTATGGAAATCACTAGTTCCCCCTTCATTGCTTAAGATGCATTGTTTATAACATTAGGACATTTACCACTTCAGATGCATGACCTTCCCTTCATTAAAACAAGATTTCCAAGATCCAGCCAAATCACAAATTAAGGAGAATGACGAATGTTAGTTTTATATGTTATGGGATGCATACATGCAGAAAGAAAGGGAAAGTTAGGGTCAATAAACATTTAAAATCAGAGAGACACAACAGGGGTAGTCAGGCTTCCACTCCTTTCACATTCCTGGTCAGCTTTCTACGTTTCAACAGCCTAATTTAAGTTGAAAAGTCACTTTGTGGCTAATACTCTTCAACAACTGGGAGTCGGGAGCACATGCTGGACTACTAAAATACAAAAGCACTGTGGCGACAAAGTAAAACTTCCACAGTTGTGAAAATCACATGCATTTAACTCAATGCGTAACGTTGGGCAAACTGAACTGTGCGGTTCTATTTCCAAAAAGAAGAACCTTCCAAACCGCAGATCCAGATTGACTCCAGATGCAATGAATATTCACAGCATAGTGATAGCCGGCACTGAGTGGCTGACTCAGAGAGAATATCCAGCATTGCAGATACATCCACTTGTTCCCAATACAATTATTGCTAGTGACTCAAGGTGAACTGGTGAGCTGCTCTTATGGTCCATGTCTAAGAAAGTTCTTCCCCTCCCGAGAAAATACTGAGCTACTCATCTCCCATGTACCCCTTGACTTCCTATATTGTATTATAATAGATTTAAATTGTTTCAAAAGGCTTGAGCAAATCTTGGCTGAAAATAAGACTACAAGTATCAGCCTGCCGTTTGCATTCATTCTGACTTGGATGGTTTCTGTGCAGGTTTGTTGTTTATTTATTCTTGCTTTTATCACTTTAATATCCTGCCTTTCCTCCAGTGAGCTCAAGGCAGCATGGATGATTTCCTAACCTCTCAGCTATCCACACACAGAGGCTTTCTCTCAGCAGACAACCACAACTAATGCAACTACAGTAATACCTCCAGGTAGAGAGGTAAAGGTAAAGCTACCCCTGACTGTTAAGTCCAGATGCTCATCTCACTTTACTGGCCAAGGGAGCCGGCGTACAGCTTCCGGGTCATGTGGCCAGCATGACTAAGCTGCTTCTGGCGAACCAAAGCAGTGCACAGAAACGCCATTTACCTTCCCACCGGAGCGGTACCTATTTATCTACTTGCACTTTTTTTTTTGCATGCTTTCGAACTGCTAGGTTGGCAGGAGCAGGGACTGAGCAACAGGAGCTCACCCCGTCGCAGGGATTCGAACTGCCAACCTGCTGATCGACAAGCACTAGGCTCTATGGTTTAGACCACAGCGCCACCTGCGTCCCAGGTAGAGAGGAAGGCAAGCAATTGTGGGTCAGGAACAGCAGCACGGCCCTACTCCTGTGCTCTTGCTTTAATTTTTGCTTTTCGACGGGTTTGCAAAATTAGTTCACACTGCTTTGGGAATGCAAGTTGAAAAGCAGCACGTAAACCCTGCAGGTCAATGTTGTAATCCTATGCACACTTCCTAGGCAATAAGCCCCACTGAACACAATGGGGCTTTTGTCCAAGCTAAACGTACCTAGGATTCTGCTGCACATATTCATCATGAGCTGTCACACAAGGCTGGCAATGCAGCATTTCCTGAAAAGCTGGTACCTCAGATGCAAGCTCTGCTAAGAGCCACAGTAGCTTTTCAGTTGCCTCCCTCCCTCAGTGGGAATACCTCTCGGCCATGTTTCTCTGCTTCTGCGAGAAGCAAAGCTACCGGAAACCAGGCAGAGGGCCTTCTCGGTAGTGGCGCCCTCCCATCAGAGGTCAAGGGAATAAACAACTACCTGACATTCAGAAAATACCTGAAGGCAGCCCTGTTTAGGGAAGTTTTTAATCTGTGATATTTTAAATGTATTTTAATATTTGATGGAAGCTGCCCAGAGTGGCTGGGGAGACCCAGCCAGATGGGTGGGGTACAAATAAATTATTATTATTATTATTATTATTATTATTATTATTATTATTATTATTTCTACCAGCATCAAAGAAGAGGTAGCAAAACAACATCACACCCTCACGATGTGGTATACAACTGCCAACCAGAGTGTTAACCTAAGATCAAGCTTTCCTTTAAACGCAGATCCCAGAGTATCAATATAATCAATGGGTTTAAAGTGCCACAAAAACATCAAGCTTAGAACCACACGTTATTCTCCCCTGCATATTTTCACTGCGGCAGTTGCTTCCTAATCCATTACTGTTTCTCAGAGATCTTGCTGAGGTCTTCCTTTTCTCTTCTGACATAATTGCAGGTGCAGGTATCCACACTCCCTTAATTATATTTTCCATCCACGTCAGCCTCCATTTTCCCGAAGACATAATTCACATTGTGGCACTAATTAGAGTGTTTTATTAGCCCACCATAATCTAGGAATTCTTTTTGTGTTGCGGTGGGTGGCTGACTTCACTGTTGCCCTGCAACAGGCAACATGCAAACAACATTGCATCGAGATAGCTGCTAAATAATGGGGGCTGGGGGCTAGGTAATAGCCACAATGCTGCGCCTTGAGGGAGTTTGTGGTGTCGGCTCAGCCTTCATTTCTGTCAGTGGATGGTACAAATTTCTATGTGCATCAGCTTTGCTCTTCCATGTATGGTATAAATGTAATGGAATGATGGTATTATTCTACATTATTCCAGCTTGCACCTGGAAATTAATGGACCCTGAAAAGGATTGCGACAAGATAATGTAATGCCATCTTCCAGGGATACCAGAGGATAGGTGCTTTAAAGTTATTCGCAAAGGGTGAAGCGTAACTAGGCTGGAGCTCTGTTTTATCTTTTGTGAAACAAACCCCAAAGAGCGTTCCCCCCCAGGTCAAACAATTGTCATGTGAAACCAACTGGCCTCCAATAGCTGACCATAAAATTCCAGTCACCTGTTTCTCTTTTTGAAATTCAAGCCAATGTTTTAAAGAGAGTGGTTGTGTGTACATATAAGACATCCAAAATTACTACAGGATTTCCCCCCAATAATAAATGGGGAATGTATAATGAGAGAGGCATTTCCTGAGGTCCAAAGCCCACTTGTAAAGTTATATGTCCCTACTTACTCCCCAGATATGCACTGCCAGGAAATTATCCACCTGGAGAGTGAATCTTTATGTATCCTCTATTCTGTCATCTTATTGACCTCATCATTGCTTTGTCAAATTCATCTGTGCCAAATTCTGCTGTTACAGAGAGGTTTGTAAAAAATTTACTGCATCATAAACGGGAGGCCGTGGGTGTGTATGGACTATCAAGAAAAATACATCACTACGAGCTAATATCTCCAAAACAAGCTAAGAATGTGGATTCCCACATCTGCATTTTATATAAAAAAATTAAACCCTGCCTTTACATATTGTATATACAGTACCTATAAAAGAAAGCAAACATCCTATTTCAACTGTGAAACAATTTGCTGTGTTTCATGTTCTCGTTTTTGAGTTTCAAAAAGGTCACCCTATCCTCTTTGATTATTTATTTACTAATTAGTTCAAGAGTGTTCTCCCAGGAAGCGTTGCCCTGCTTCTGAATTGTGTTTGGGCACCAGACAGATCTGCATGCAGGCTGATGTCGGTGTGACACCATCATATTTGCAACATCACATCAACAGGGCTGGGGAAAGGCCATTTTCATAAAAGGGAACAGTTGAAGGGGAGAAAAGGAACATCTGGAAAACTACCAACTAGTTGGTCTGACTCTGATACAACAGGTGAGTTGTATATGAGGCAGCGTGGACAGCCACCTCAGGCTGCTGGATTTGGGCAGGACTATTTTTCTATAATGGGACGCGGGTGGCGCTGTGGTGTAAACCACTGAGCTTTGGGCTTACTGAACGGAAGGTAGGCGGTTCGAATCCCTGTGACAGGGTGAGCTCCCATTGTTTAGTCCCTGCTCCTGCCAACCCAGCAGTTCGAAAGCACGTCAAAGTGCAAGTAGATAAATAGGTACCACTCCGGTGGGAAGGTAAACAGTGTTTCTGTGTGCTGCTCTGGTTCACCAGAAGCGTTTTAGTCATGCTGGCCACATGACCCGGAAGCTGTACACCGGCTCCCTCAGCCAGTAAAGTGAGATGAGTGCCGCAACCCCAGAGTCCTTCATGACTGGACTTAACTGTCAGGGGTCCTTTACCTTTTTACCTTTTTATTTTTCTATAATTAGAAAATAGAGGTGCTGGAACTGAGTTCTGGCAAGTTCTGGCTAAAAAAGAGCCGTGGTTTGGGGCATCATGAAAGGGGAATATTGACTATACAGTGGTACCTCAGGTTAAGAACTTAATTCGTTCTGGAGGTCCGTTCTTAACCTGAAACTGTTCTTAACCTGAGGTACCACTTTAGCTAATGGGGTCTCCCGCCGCCGCCGCCACACGATTTCTGTTCTCACCCTGGGGCAAAGTTCTTAACCCGAAGTAATATTTCTGGGTTAGTGGAGTCTGGAACCTGAAGCGTCTGTAACCGGAGGTACCACTGTATTGGGTATTTATTCCCCGAGAAAGGCAATTGTGGAATCTTCTGTGTCAAAATAACTTGACCAGTTTTGGTGGTTTCCTTAAAAAAAAAAGCTCAACGATTTGGGGGGTCTTCCTGGTTTTTACTTTTTGAAATATGGCAATCCTAAGCCTTGAGTACTATGCACTTTGTATTGGAAAGGGGAGTCATTTACTGTTCTGCCTCAAGCACCAAAAATGTCTTGGGATGGTACAGTGTTGTGCATGAAGTCTCTGCCACTTTAACAATGTTTTTGCTGTACCATTCAAGACAAGTGGTCACCTACTTCCTGATTCCCCCCAGTTATGTTTCTGTGGCCAAAGCTCTCTAAGCCTAGGACAGAAATTGCTATCCTGATTACACCCAGCATGTGATAAAATCAACATCAGTTGTAAAATTCACTGGAATGTATCTGCCATAATCGTAAATAATCTCCAGGGAAATGGAGAGCTTTCTTCTTTGAGATATTTTTGAGTGTGCTCTTGTTTGAGTTCAAGCACTTAGAAAATAAGCCATTTATCTTATTAAGCCATGTTGCGCCCACAAATGTCACATAAAAATGTAATAGGGAAAAGCAGATGTTGCATTACAGAAAATGATAGTGAAACTTATTCACATTAAAAATCATAGGAAATAACCTAGGCTTCCACAGCCTCATTTAACTGCACTGTGGATGAGAGCTTTGCTCTGTTCTGTGTTTGTGAATCATACGAGGTGAGCCCCCCCCCTCACTTCTTTCTTTCAGAGGGAACAAGCTTCTTTTCTCCTCCCATGGAGGGTAGGACTCGAACCAATAGCTTCAAGTTACAAGAAAGGAGATTCCATCTAAACATACGGAAAAACTTTCTGACAGAAGAGCTCTTCAGCAGTGGAATAGAATCCCTTGGGAGGTGGTGGACTCTCCTTCCTTGGAGGTTTGTAAGCAGAGGTTGGATGACCATCTGTCATGGATGCTTAGATTCCTGCATTGCAGGGGGTTGGACTTGATGACCCTAGGGTCCCTTCCAACTCTAAAATTCCATGAATCAGCTCAATTTAAGGATTATTCTTCCTCAGAGACAGGTGCACTACATTCCCGGCTCAGAACCAAGTTCCATTTCTTAAAGATGTTGTAGAGCTCCAGAACGACCCAGGTTGGCTCATGTCCTAGGTGATTTTGTTCCCATAGACAAAAAATTAAATCTTTCCACTTCCAGATTCTGGTATGTATGTGTGTGTTGGGAGGAGAGTTATGCAACTTTTGAGATTGCCATGACCAGCAAAAGGCTTGAGCAGGCTCAACGTACTGCTAGGAAAGAGCCCCACTGGTTCCGCCTGTCCCCTTACTAGGCCTGGGTTGGGTTGCCACCATCACCTCCCTGGCATTGCCACTAATACCACTTGAAACCCCTGGTTTTGTGGGGCACTGAACATTGCTTGGACAGGCAAAGTCCCCCCAAACCCCAGGCGACCCCCGAGAAGAATAATGACTCAAGACAACGTGCTATGGGATTAAAATTGGCCACAACTTATTAAGTTTCAGATGAAGGGAGGCCTTGGCTCAGGCACTGGGACATCAGGGTTTATCCAGAATGCATGGGGGTTGGACTGACTCTGGAGAACATATGTTCAAGCAGAGAGCCCACGCCCCGTTTTGCCGCCGTTGCAGGGGAGAGCAATGACAACCTCTCGGCGTATGGCCAATGCCTCCCCCCAAGACCCCTTTAACTGGGAACCCTGGTATCGCCGCCGCAAAGGGGGCATGGGTCACTGCTTCACCCCCCCCCCCCCCATTTAGGAAGATAGACTAAAGGATTCCACCCAAGGCCTGAAACCGCCAAAGTTGTGACATTTTGCTACAGGAAATGCAAAACCTACCAATGCAGGGAAATTCCTTTCCGGCCCTTCAACAGCGACCCTGACATAGCAGCGCCTGCGTACCTGTGGAGAAGAGGTTAACCTGCAAAAGAAGGCTTAGCTGAGGGAGTGGAGGGTGGGAGAAGCTCTGGAGCCAACTGCCACTTCGCAGGTAAGATTCACCTTCTGTTGTGTGGGCAGGGCGGTCCCTCCCCCTACCTGGCCGATCCCCTGGCAACGCCTCCCCAGGCGGGATTGGGCGATTGGCTGAGGTAGGAGGAGACCTCCAGGTACCCAGCCTGGGGAGGGTGAAGCCAGCCTGAACTACCGGGAGCCGCACTGGGATCCGGGGGGCTGTGCACGACCATTTGATGTGGAGAGCGGTCATTGTGGAAACTATATAAAAGATTCAGACCCTCCTTCCAGATGGGCTTGCCTGGTGATGCCAATGCCCTAGGACAGGAACCTGTTGGCACAAAGTTGTATTTTTCAGAGTGCCCAATGTTTAGCGTTGCTAATGTAGGGCTCCCATGTCAAGTGCCATTCACTGGTGGCTGTGGTGCCACCCCAGATTGTGTCACTAGAGGACCCAACTGGGCAGACCATACATTCTCCATCCCTACTGTGTACACTTATTGGTTAAAAATAAATAAATAGCTACATTGATGTCTCAACTCTTCCTAATGTGGTTGAGGCCCATAGGGCCATAATGAATGTGATAGTGTGAACCCCTATAAATCCTTGAATATGCCCCTAATAGAGAAGTTATGGTAACCTGCTGCTTTAAGAAACTGATGATTTTGCAAGATGCTGTCCCCCACCGGGGCAGAAGGACAGCTAATACAGTAAATCACGAAGATACAGCTCATAAACTAGAACATAAGTTGATACATGGTGCAAATGGCTACACGTAACACAGGTTCCCAACATGCATACTAACACAATGTAACAGATCACGGTGAGAATCAAAGTTTAGTTAGCAATACTTATTGCGCATGTGTATTAAACATGAAATGAGGTAATGATGCACATGATTGGTGAAAATTGAAATCCTTTGTTTGAAATGTTATAAATACCACCACCCTGACCCTTGGGCGGGGTTGCAGTTTCGCGAAAAGATTCAACTGTAACCTATTGCTTTGCAATAAACAATGGACTCCTAACTCCTATTGTCTCTGAGTTTTATTGGCGTAAACTCAGAGGATAAGCCATTTTTGGCTTACAACACTACGATGACACCAGTAGAGTACATATTTTATCCTAGCAGAGGGGAAAGAAGCATTTAAAAATATTTTATGCCAGTTTGCCAGGTCACATGACCAAGCTGAATGAGTTTAGGGTCCAGCCTAATCCCCACTTGCCATAGGATTGCCCCCTTGAGTGCTTTCACTTGGTAGAATAGACCATACTGTCCAGGGGGCACTGATGCCAGTCCCCTTTCTCTCTAATGTCCATTTGTGAAGGTGAACCCATTTCACAGAATACCAGAAGCATACAAGTTATGATAATGACTGAGAATAAATTGTAAACTGGCTGTTTGCAAGAATAATGGTAACTTGTATCACAATTACTAAAGCATCAAATAAAACTCTGATAAATGAAACTTAGGTTTTTCATGAATCAAGAGAAAGTTATCTCATGGGATCAACGTAAATCTGACAACACAAAGATGGTATTAATAGTGCAGTCGTGAGATTGCAATAACACTTCAGAGGTTACATTTGCCATTAGCATTTAAAAGGTCAGTCGACAATAGAAAACATATTTTCAATGTAAACTTAATTAAGAAAGAGAAGTTCGCCAACTCTAAGGCAGATCAGATATTAATAGGAAAGTGCAGACAAGGTTTCCCCTTAGAAATCACAGAGGCAACTGTTTAAAAATGGCACTGATGGTCGTTCTTAAAGGTTAAATTGACGATTTAGAGTGCTAAAACCACAACAGCTGTCAGCAATAAGACAAAATTCACCTTATTTCTCAGTCATAGTTAATATACACGTTATATTAAACACATGCTTTGAAAAGCACAGACTTACAACTACTACTGCCTCTTTCACAAATCAGTCCCACAGGGACCCTAATCCAGATTGAGATTATGAGACAGGGGTGGGGGGGGAGTGCTTAACCCTTCCCCCCCCTCACACCATTTCCCTTTTGAGAATTACAGATTCAGGTAGGTAGCCGTGTTGGTCTGTTGTCATAAATAACAAAGATAAAGATTTTTTTAAAAAAAAAACAAAAACGTTTTTATTGAAAGATGTTCCAGTAGCACCTTAAAGACCAACTAAGTATAAGCTTTCTAGGTATGAGCTTCCATGTGTATACACACTTCTGATACTCTGAAACAGAGGTAACTGCAACCTTATATAACTGTTGGTGACAATGATGGCAGTTGGTTCCACAGGGAAGGGCAAGGGATTTTTAAAGGGATAGATGACCAAAATTAGCTTTAGCGTGTATAATGGGACATGAATCCAATACCTCTATTCAGACCAGGTCTCTCCATAGTTTTTATTTGGTAATGAGTTGTAATTCAGCAACTTCTCTTGTTGAAAATTGTTCCTATTGTTGGAGAGAGATTCCTACGCTCCGGTAACAGAGTTAAGCACAGTGGTGATTGCTCCAAGCACATTAAAGCTTGGTTAGATTTACACGTGCCCTCATCTAAATTTAATGTTTCCTGCAAAAAATACTTAGAATAAATCATAGACACTTAGCTTTGCAAACAAGTGAATCTTTTACTCACAGTTTCCAGAAGTCACAGCAAACAAGCTCCTCTTGTCTTCCTCAACCAGAAGAGGGCTGAAATGGGTGAAACAGTCTCTGATTGCTTGGAGAAAGCCCTGGAAAGGAGGGGAATTAGACACCTGTGAGGAGGCAGAGGCTTTCAGTCTCAGCAACTGATTTATGGGGTAAGACCTACTGTGGATGAAGTCTGCCAAATCTGTGAAGACCATGTTTTTGCTAATAAAGAGTTAACTCCAACTTTGAACGGTGTGATTTACTGCTGGCACACTTTTTGACACTGGCAGAGTGCATCTTGGGGCCACCAAGTGCTGGCCCTGCATTGGTGGCACATCTCTCTGCCAGCAGAGGCGGACAAGAGAGGGGGTCTGCACAGCATCCTAATCTCCCCCAGTCAACACCGGGGGGGGGGGCTGCATTCTAAGTGGGGCTGCCAATGATCAGTAGACTGTAACATCTAATCTAGATTACTTTCCTTTTTATATAGTACTTGTGGGGTGTTGCTCTCATACACTTTCATATTCTGTACCCACCCACCCCGCTCCATGTTCTCTATTTCACTCATAAAACTGCCTGCCATTTGGCAATTTGAAGAATAAAAAAAAGCAATGTAAACAAGCATACACATGTCTGTAATTGGAATCATTCATTCGGATCATAGATTGTGCATTTTCACTGCTCTTTTGAGTCTGATTGCAAAATTATGGGTGGGAGTTTTGGGGGTGTGACTCTGAATTCTAGGTCCTTTTATCCCAGAGAGAGAGAGAGAGAGAGAGAGAGAGAGAGAGAGAGAGAGAGAGAGATTCCAGAATAACAGGCTGAATGCTCATTCTAAGCAGCCGTCAAAGCACAATGCATTTCCTGCAGATTATGCCAGCTGGGAGTTGGTGGCCTGAGGCATTGCACAGGGCCATTACTACCACTCTGGCATTAATTCTCCAGGAAATCATCTTTGCCAAGGTGATATCTATGAATGTTAACGGGGCAGATTTCTCCCTTCCTCAAAATTACCAAATCTCTACATAGCTACATACCAAAGCTCACTCATAAACAATACCTTACTTTAGAAAATATATGTATTCCAAATAGTTCCTTTTATTTTGCAGCCTTTTTCTGCCTTATTAGCTTTCTCCTCTTGTCTTGTTTTTACACAGCGGTACAGTTTTATACACTTGAATGGTCAGCCAATCCCCCCCCCCCCAAGGTGTTTGGTTATCAAGGTCGGTTAATATTTCCCCTTCATATCTCCTGTTGTGTTGGCGACAAGCTTTGCCAAGAAAAACCTTTCGAAATGTTAAAATGCCGGGGGTGGAAAATGGCTAATTTTTCATTTGCAATCAAGGTGTCAAAATTTGGTAAGGAACTTGTCTTTCTCTCTGCTTTATTTTCTTACCCTTAAAGAAAATCAGCTATTAACAGCAAAGAGTGGCTGCTATTCTGAGTTAACTTATTTCAGATTGGGATGAATGTGCACACATCATAACCATTTTGTAAATGCTGCCACTTCCTTGCTGGTTGTTCAGGTTTAGACGCCTTGAGATCATGATATCTAACAAAAATGGATGGGAAAGTCAGCTTGGAGGGGGAGCGAAACCCTGAGGAACCATCTAACTGCATCCCAGTAATTCAACATTCTGCTAAGGTTAGCTAGCAACACTCTTATTTCTCATCTTGAAATGTTTACAGTGATGGGCATGTTTCTGAGTAAAGGTTAAGAAATGAACCTGGTATCTCATTCCTTGCTCACGCTGGAGAGAAACATCAATTTTGACATAGATGGGCATCCATTCCGCATTAAAGATGCAGGCAGCCAGTTTGGGGAGACAGGTGAGTAATCCAAAATGCATTGACATTGTGCCCATTTCAACAGCACTCTGCAGATGCAGTGAGAGACTCTGTGTTTACTGTGCAGTTTTCCACTTAAGAAAAACCAGAATGTTGGATCTGCTCTTGCTATTCATATCCAGAGGAACAACTTCTACAGAGCAATTTATTCTTGTCCACAACTACTCTTTTATGTTAGCTGGGCTAGTGCTATTGGTATAAAGGTAAAGGGACCCCTGACCATTAGGTCCAGTCGTGTCCGACTCTGGGGTTGCGGCGCTACATTTCGCGTTACAGAAATGTCAGTGGCATCCAGTTTGCATATGGTTGATTTGTTGATGTGAAATATACACATTAATGATTCCTAATTTTTCCTGTTCTGGCTTAGTGTAAAAAAATAACTCTCGGAGCAAGTTGGTAACACCCACGCACGCAATGGGAACATGCATGGGTGTTACCAACTTGCTCCGTAACCGCTGGACCAAACAGCATCAAATTAGGACACAGCATTCCATGACCATCAGGGAATAACATAGGATAATAAAATTTTTAAAAAGCCACACCTGACATACCTAAAATAAAGAATAAACGCAAAAAATTGGCGCGCCTATTAGATGTCAGCAGCAACAGCACTGACATCACAACCAGCAACCAATAGAAAGGCGCCACCCAACTCCCGAGGCGACAACTTACAGCCGCCACCTCAAACTGCTGTCCGCCATTTGCAGCCTAACTTTCAGCCGCTGCCTCAAGGGGCCCGACAGGCAGCTGTTTGCAGAGAGGTGGGGGTGGGGTGGGGGGCAATAGAGCTGCTACTACACAACCAACCTCAAGAGACAGGAGAGAAGCCGGGCTTTGAGGCCAGGCGGCGTTGTGAGGCCAGGTTGCTATGGTAACGCGGGGCAAAAATGAGGCCACCAACCCCCGAAGAAGCCATCTGCGTGTGCATGCGCGCTTTCCCAGGCCACAGCAATCGACAGCCACTTTCCAGAACGCGAGCTCCATTCGCAATTATACAGCAGTGAGAAACAGAGTTTCGGGGTGACCAGGGAAAGTGCGGAGGAGGGGAAGGTAGCAGGCAGAAACGGCGGGAAAGACGGAGAGGAGGCAAGCGGAAATTCAACGGGAGAAGCTGTGTGGAGGCAGTCAGAAATGAAGGGGAACGACAGAGAAGAGGCAGGCGGAAATTCAACGGGAGAAGCTGTGTGGAGGGAGGAAGAAACGGAAAAGATGGAGAGGAGGCAGGCGGAAATTCAACGGGAGAAGCTGTGTGGAGGGAGGAAGAAACGGGGGAAAGACGGAGAGGAGGCAGGCGGAAATTCAATGGGAGAAGCTGTGTGGAGGGAGGAAGAAACGGAAAAGATGGAGAGGAGGCAGGCGGAAATTCAACGGGAGAAGCTGTGTGGAGGGAGGAAGAAACGGGGGGAAAGACGGAGAGGAGGCAGGCGGAAATTCAACGGGAGAAGCTGTGGGCATGGACAGTTTACATTTACCGGTATATATTTATATAGATCTTCCCTTTCCATTTCATAAAAAAGCCACCGCAATGCGTGGCCGGGCCAGCTAGTTATAAATATAAATAATAAAATTATTGTTATTATTGTTTTCTGGAAACATTTTTTGTAGTCTACAATCGACATATATAGAACTGGATAAAGTACACATAGATGTAAATTATTTTTAGACACATCTACACATAGATGTAAATTATTTACATACTACTGGAACTTTAACAAAGCTCACTTTTATTTTGATGATCTAACAATTTTAAAAAGAATTGTACCAGTGATTAGTATGAGCAAATAAACTTTTAAAGACGTTTTTATTGTGTGAAGTGATTAATGCTTCATAGCTGAAGAAGACTGCCATCAGCATAGATACAGATATATTTCATAGGAGACGTATTTATGCTTCAAATTTGATATAGAAAGGTACGTTTTTTAAAGTTGAAGAAGATTGTCTTCAGCATAGATAAAGATATATAGGTATATTCAGTAGGAGACAGGTCCATATAATAATTATAGCGGACAGTTAACTTACGTTCTTCAGTCCTCCCACTCGGTACAATGAAACTACGATATGTTGTTTTCAAATGAAAGTTTAAGAAATTTAATTTTAAAAAGTGACATCTGTTCCATGGGCTTTAATGTTTGATATTTGCCTTGAAATCTATCTGCATTTCCCAGACTACAGAATCCTTCTGTGATGGCCTCGATTTTAATTTTTTATTTCATTTTAAACGGATTTGATCTTTTATTTGTGAAATAATCCTAAGAGTCACAGAGCAAAAGCAACCTCATAGTTTTCCTCACAGGGCTTTCCGCATCCCACACATTAACAACTCATTCAATTATATCTTTATATGGTGCTGCTGTTTGTGGTTATTATATCCAGGAATGATGAGGATCAGTGCACACTCTTGCTGTAAGGTCTTTGGGCACCAGAGCATGAGATTCTGGGCCAAGATGATTTAGATTTCTAGTCCTTCATTTTGTTTTATTAATACCCAAGAAAGCATCTTGTTAACTGAACCCAATCATTTTATGGTGATGTGCATATGATAAGCTCAAGGTGAACTCAAATGGATAAATATATCTAGGGAGCGCAGCTGCAGATGCTAGAAGAAAATGATGGACGATAGCTTCATAATGTCAAATGCAAAGAAGCAAAAGATTTTTATTCTGATTCAACTAAGGGCTACCCCTGCTAATTGTGCATATTGCTAGCTGGATGGCGAATTGCTTCCGCAACCTCTTCCATATTTTAAACTCTTACAATGCAATCCTTTACACGTCTACTCAAAAGTAAGTCCCATTACTTTAAATAAGGCTTAGTCTTAGGTAAGTGGGCATATATTGCAGCCTTAGTTTTAAATTGTATCATTGCTTCACCTAGAATATTGGTTTGTAGTGGATGGTGACCAAAAAATTCAATAATAATAAAGAATAATGCAACAGGGTATTGGCACCTTAAAGAATAACAAATTTATGATAAGTTAAGAGTCCACTTCATAACCATGTTTTCGTATTTTGGCAAGTTCCTAAGCTTGGTCTCATGGAGAAAGCTAGAGAGAGACCTAATGCCCAGTGAGTTGCATACCTTGGTTGTGGATTTAAATATCCATATCTAATATCCATATCTACTGACAATGGTCTCTCTGGCTGCGGTTCCAGAGTTGTGGTGTCACTACTGAGAAAACTGTGGTATGTAATCCACTGGGAGCAGTCAAATACAACATTCCTTGTTTTCCTAGAGTGGACATGCAAGGGGATGTTGGTCCAGCCAGTCAAAACTTCCTGTTTCCTCCTGGGCTGGAGCATCTTTCCTTGCACGTGACTAGAGGTGAGTGTGACCTTACCTGTCCAGGTAACAAAAAGGACAAGCAGCCATCTCTCTCCCTTTTTGACTTCCTCCATCGTTGGACCAGCTCTTAGCTAGAATTGCTCTGTTGGCTCTCAGCCAACAGAGGACACTGGGATTATCTCCATATGGGATAGATCCACATGTATATACTTTGTAATTAAGTCTGCCTTCAGAGATCCAACTGTGAACTGATAATGTGAGTAAACTTATTTCATATACTTTACACAAGATTGTGGCATGTTTATTCTTTTAAGGGGGATATAAGGGAACTTACCAGGAACCTAATACTGAGAGGCTTAAACAAGCCTGCAACCAGCTATCTACTGTGCCTTTAAAAGGGGAATGTAAAACTCTGCTAAGTTATAGAACTTGCTAGCGCAAGTTAGGAAGGATATTAATAAACAATATATCTTCTCCTGCCTCCCTGAACATTCCCTCAAAAACCCATGTCCTATACGTTTAAGGTGCCACAAAACTCTGCTCATTTTGCGAATAGGACTATTCAATTGTCACGGGTGGGACACTTGGACCATGTTTTTTGGTATTCACACGTGTAACAATGTAAATATACATAAAATTAACAACCAAAATTTAAACTATGTTCTTAATAAGATGCTGAACATTTTACTAATTTTTAATTATTTTTATAGATATTTTTTGACAATTTTATTAAATGTTAAAGTATTGTCACGGGTGGGACAAAAAAAGAACATGGAGCTTGAGATAAGTTTGATTTATGGAGAAACTCTGTGAGTTGGGAGGTGAATCAATGATAAACTCAGCATATCTGTTTAAATCAATGTTTATTGGTTACAACTATGCAATCAGAAATTAAGATTAAGAAATTTAACGATACAAAATTAGGGGGGGGGAAATGCCGTCACGGGTGGGACAATCATCAGAAAACTTTTAACTTGAACACTTCTGTGAAGACTACGTGGGTGGACTTTTGAAAAGAAGGTTCATAAACTAAACTTATTTTGTCTTTAGCTTTAAAAAAATGGTTAGACTGCACGTTTGGAATCTTCCTCACCAAAGTCCAGTGCTCATCTAGCATTCTTATCAGGCTCATTTTTCATGGAATGGCCCAATAGTTGTTTACCACAGAAACAACTTGCGACCAAGGGCTCGACAGGTACCACCTCACCCTATGTAGGTCCCTGCTCAGCAACTGCACTCCTCAGATGGGGCATGGCTGAGAGGTGCACTTAGCTCGGCAGAACTGTTGGGATCCACTGCCTGGTAATCTAGCAGGGAGGTGGTGGTGGAGGAAGGGTCTCCATCCACAACATGCAAGTGCACGACATCGTTGCCCTTGGTGATGTCAGCAACCCTTCTCCACACCAGGGACCAGTATTCATTCTTGATTATTATTTTTACACAGCAGGAGTGATCAGTGCTTCCAGTCTTAATGCAGCAAAAGGGTTGCTTCGACTACCAAAGCCAGCAGCAAGAGAAACTATTGGTTAATAACCCAGTGCTATCTGGTTCTGTAAAACAGTGGTAGCTGATCTGTTACCCTCCAGTGTTCTTGGACTGCAACTCCCATCAGTGCCCCAATCCTCCCCGCACCATGGTCAGCAGTCAGGGATGATGGGAGTTTTAGCCCAGTAACACTCAGACTTTACGCCCACGTTGTAAAGGCATACAGTGAAAAAGGTTGTCACATAAAGAAGTGACAAAACGGATGGGAAGGGGCACACTGCCATTCCCAACCAAATGTGGAATAAGAGAACTGATCATTTGAAGAAAAACTTAGCTTAGAATAGTGATTGTATTCTCACTTGCATTTAGTGACAAACTACAAGCATTTTTTATATAAAAAAGCATCTGTATTTACAACCCATAAATTCTTCCCAGCCCTTTAAATGAGCTCTCCATCTTCAATATATTTGAGTTCTCTATAAATCTACCATTCCTTAATCTAAATGTAATCATCTTGTAATAGACCGATTCCAGTAAAAATGCCATTAATCTTTTTTCCTTGGAAGAGAAGGAGGCAGAACGGCAAAGAAGGGAATGAAGAGAAAATTTTCTTCTAGTGTTTCGCTGTGGTGTTTTTTATTTAATTTCCAGATTTAAATAGAATCGTGATGAACAGCAATAAACATGGGCAAGATCCAGTGAATGGCAAGCATTTCTTGCACAGTGGAATTTAAAAATGCTCCGTATTGGCTCAATTGTGCTGCCGAATGAAGGCCCTTTCAAATTACCAATTGTCTAATGCAGCTTAACAATTCAGAAGTCTCCATTTTACAAAAAAAAACAACCACTCTCTGTAGCATTCCCATTATTGTCACAGAGAATAAATATTACTGTATGTCACAACGGTGACATTATGCTTCCTTAAGTTTGTATTTCTGTAGCCTCAAACAACACTTGGTTGGACTACTGTAATGGGATCATTATGGGGCTGCCTTCAAAAATGAACCGCACGCTGCGGCTTTTGTAACATGCCGCTGCTCGTTTGTTCAGCTTAGCAGCTTGTCAACATCATTTCACAGAGGTCATGAAGGCATTGCACTGCCAGCACCAGGGCCGGATTTGGGTTTGATGAGGCCCTAAGCTACTGAAGGAAATGGGGCCCTTTACATGTCCAGCTGTCCTTTGTCAACAACAAAATGTCACTGTTTCTTGTGTAGAATATACAGTGGTACCCCGGGTTACGTACTTAATCCGTTCCGGGTTACAGTATGTAACCCGAAAAGGACGTAACCCGAACAATTCGTAGACCGGAAAAAACTGGAAAAACACTCTGCACATGCGCAAATCGCATGCGTCAGTTTGCGCTTCCGGGTTAGCAGAGTTCATAACCCAAAAAGTATGCAACCCGGAGGTACGACTGTATGCTATATGGTAATTTATGGACCTAATAGGTATCTAAAGCCATTTGCACATAACAAAATAAGCAGTCCATGCAGAATGTAGGCACCCTATATATAGAAATGAGCAAACCTGTGATATTTTAGGGAGCTGGCTACCAGGCGGGGCCCATTACTTACATCATATGGGCCTACACAACACAAAACACTGTTGCTGTACAGTATGTAGGTTTTATTTTATTGGTTTTTTATCTTATATTTTGGAAATGTACACCCAGTGGTTTTTTTTTCCTTTAAAAAAAATTTGAGGCCCAAACTATAGCTTGTTTAGCTTATATGTAAATTTGGCACTGATGTATCGTTACCTCCAAAGCTGGGACAGACCAGGGACCAGAAATGCAAAAGGTTTGCTTTTCTGTGCTCCTCCAGCAATTTCCTCCATGCCCGTGGGGATTGAGTCTGCTCTGCCCCTTTTCCTTCTACTTCTCTGCCTCCCCCCCTTCTTCCTCCTGCTGCAACTCTCACCTGCTCTCTCCGCCTTTCTTCCCTCTGAGTCATGCTAGGCGCTCCGGTCAAGCTTCTAATAACACCACCAGCCAAACTGGAGAGGGAGCCCTGCAGGGCTACCGCAACGGCCCATGCCAGTTGCCAGATTCCTCCACCAAAATGCCCAGGGCTTCATCCAGCCACCCAGAGCAATGGAGGAGTGGCCTGGCGGTGGCCACAAATGGGTGGGCTCCTAGCCCCTGTGAGCCAGAATGGAGACTGCAAGCCTAGCCCTTGATGCCACCTGGAGCTCAGGAGCTTCACCTGCATCACAAAAGACAGGATTCTAAACCCTCCAATGACATTTGCTGGTAGATGGCAGACAGCCAATCCCTGCTGCGATAGGGCCAGCATTGTGATTTGCCAGTCACAGCATAAGGCGACCTATCACAGGCAGGGAGGTGTGTTGCCTTTGGTGGCTTCAGGTGTCTATCTACTGGGCTGAATGCCTCTGTTTGTCATCCTTGTTCTTCTTGATGTTACAACAAATCCTTTTTGAGCTGAAAGCCCTAAACAACTTGGGACCTAAATACTTCAAGGAGCATCTTCCTCCGAACCAACCTGCCTCTGAGTTCAGATCATGAGATCCCTTTTGTGGCAATCTACAAGAGGGACCTCTCTGCAGTGGCAGCCTTCCTCTGGAATGTGTGCCCCTCAGATATATACAGCTGGCTCTGACTCTGTTGAGTTTTCATTGTCAGCTGAAAGCATATTTATTTGCTCAGGCAATTTGCTTTTTGCTATGTTTGTTGTTCAAGTTGTTAAAAGCACACACAACAACAACCTGGCCTTTGATCTGATCTTGATGTAATTGTTATTTTTATTTTTATTTTTCCCTGTTTGCTTTGTTGCACTCCACCCTGAGATTGCTAGTCAGTGAAGGGTTGGTTTAAAATGCTCTTAAATAAATAAGCACTTGACTGCATCTTGCCAACAATGATAGGAGTGGTGATTTGGACTGCAGAGTACAAACCAATTTGTGCAATCAACATCAGTAAACAAATGGAAAAAAGTTTGTGTGTCCTCAGCACCAATGGTCACATCATACCTTTCCTTTACTAACTAATTCAAACCATAATTTGTCTCTTATCTCCTGGAACATCGCAGGCTGGGGGGTCTAAGAGTAAAGACCCCCTCCTCATAGATTGTCTTACCACACATGACATCATTTTTACCTTTCCTTTTCCTCTACAAAGTTCTTGTGAGATTCATATCCCACTTACCTCTGATGTGCTTCCAAAGATCCCCCAGAAAAGTTTCTTTTCAAAGAGCAGAGGCGTTTGAGAAAGGAGAATATTTAGTTCTTTAATTAGTTAGTTATTACATTTATATCCCACTTTTTTCTCCAAGGAGCGCAAGGTGGAATACACAGGTCTCCACCTCTCCATGTTATTCTCACCACAGCCCTGTGAGTTAGGTTAGGTAAGTGAGTGACTGGTGCAAGACCACCCAGTGAGCTTCATGGTTGAGTGGGGATTCGAACCCTGGACTCCCAGGTCCTAGTCCGACACTACACCACACTATTAGTTTCTTGGAAGAAGCAAAGATCACCAGTGCTGAAGCAATGATTCTTCAACATCTACTTCGTTGGACTGGTCATGTTGTTTGGATGCCCAATTATCATCTTCCAAAGCAACTACCTCTATTCCGAACTTAAAAATCAAAAGCGTAATGCCGGTGGTCAACAAAAGAGGTTTAAAAACTCTCTCAAGGTAAATCTTTTTAAAATGTAGTATAAACACTGACAACTGGGAAACACTGGCCTGCAAGTGCTCCAATTGGAGAACATGGGCTTTGAAGATGCTAAAACTCAGGATGAAAGGGAGAAACATGCTAAGAGGAAGGCATACTTGGCAAACCCTCACCGTGATCAACTCCCACCCGGAAACCTACCTGTATGTCCCCACTATGGAAGGATGTGTGGATCCAGAATTGGCCTCCAGAGTAACTTATGGACTTACTGTTAAAACCGTGTTTATGGAAGACAATATTACTTGGCTACGACTGATCGCCAAAGAAGAAAGAAAGAGAAGAAGTTTCTTTCTAATTTTTACTGCCCATTGATAGCCAAATCCTTAGCATTTATAGTGGAGAAGTGTCCTCATTACCTCAAGGCCATTTATTTCTAGAGGGTTTTTTTTTTTTAACTCTTCAGACCTTTTATTTTATTTAAAAAGGACTTTGGTCTTGAGCTTGGTCTGACCAAGGCAGAATTGACCAAATGATTTTTGTTCACTTTAGCCAGCCAAGTAGCCACCATACAGAATCAACAGTCTGATCACAAGCAGATTTCCTCCTTTGCATGGGACTTACTCCCATATATGTGTGTACAGAATAGCATCCTCAGTTCCTAGTAAATATGCTTTGGATTACAGCTTTGTGCTTAACAGCTCAGCAAAAGCATGAACCTGAGACTTCTGCAGGATCATCTCCAAATTCAACAGCTGAAGAAATAAATCTAACTTCATTATGTCACTTCTCCAATTTCTTTCTCTCTTTAATGTAATGTACAACAGATTTCCTTCTGCAGAGCATTATACGACTTCATTGTCAGACCAGCTTATTCAGATCCCATCTGTGTGCTTCCAAAAACAGTAAAAACAATTTCTTGAACAAGTCTCATATTATCATAAAGACTGAAATTAGCAAAATCTCTCCAAAAGCACATTTTTTTGGTCTTCTCTGGAAAGAAAAAGTCCCCCAGATTAGAATGTATTTTCCTCCTGTCTCCCTGCAGTAAATTTTGCCATCTTCCTGGGCTGAGAATTTTGAGACCATCTCCACACTGCAATGGGTAGAGAGAGGCTCCCACACCGAGATCCTGCCATGCCCGCTTCTCCTGATTCTCCACCCTGATCTGATTGCCTCCTACACTGTGGCAGCAGCATGGATCCAGCTAGCATGCTCTGCTACACCTATCATTGCCACAGTACAGGGAAGCCAAGCGGGCAGAGAGTGGAAGGGCCTCTACCCCTGAGCCTTAGTGGCATCCAGCTGCCCACCTCCCTAGAGTCCCACCTCGAGGCTGGATGAAACCAGCTCTTCCTTGGGTAGCAAAAAAATCCCCTTGACTTCCTAGCAGCTAGGAAGCGACTCATGTGGCAACGTCACAACCTTTCTTGAATAACCTCTGGGAAGGGGAAGATCTTGAAAGGAAAAGATGGGGGTGCCAACCAGACAGCCCAAGTAGCTCAACGGACAGCAAGGTAGCAGGACCCCATGTAACAACAACAACAACAACAACAACAACAACAACAACTTTTATTTGTATCCCGCCCTCCCCGGCGGAGACTGGGCTCTGTAACGGAAAAATCGCAGGTGTGGAACTGCCCAGCCACCTGGCCCTTAGGGATAAGCCCACTGGTTTCTGTGGAGTTAAATAAAAGAAGTCCAGCCACCGGAGCAAGGACAAGACAGGGTTTATTGCACAATAGGTTACAGTCAAACTGCACACCCAGAGCAGCGTTACAAGAACTTTTAAAAACTCCTATCATATCCCAGAATAAAGTTTGGAAACATCATTACTACATGACTAAAGGGAAGGGTTATACATGATTAACATATAGGAAAACAAGATTAGCATATGGGGGAAACAGAGCAATATCAGGGAGATAGCCCTGGGCCAATGTGAATTGGTGTTAAGTATTGGCAAGGATACCTTGAGCACTTATCTGGGAGAGAACAATGGGATTCTGGTTGAGGGATATTAGCCCATCACAGGTCAGGGAAATAAACAACTACCTGACATTCAGAAAAAACCTGAAGGCAGCCCTTTTTAGGGAAGTTTTTAATGTTTGATATTGTTGTATTTGGTTTCTGTTGGAAGCCGCCCAGAGTGGCTGGGGAAATCCAGCCAGATGGGCGGGGTACAAATAATAAATATTATTATTATTATTATTATAGCCCAGTGGCTTCCTGAAGCACCCAGAGATTACCTGCTGAGGCATTTCCCTGTGTACGTGGTCTCTCGCCTACTAGATCATGGCAGAGAGATGGGTCCCCTTAAGGGCATCACTCCATACCCCAAATGAGTTTACTCAGGAGGAGACTTTGCTTAGGTGACCCCCCCATAATTTCCGTAACATTCCCCCCTTCGGAGATAGATTTGCATCAGGTTCTGAAAGAACCGCAAATCCTTTCTCCGCACATAACTACAGTTCAGAGATAGACATATTTCCCACCCCCCTTTCGTCCCGCATGTTATATACACTAAATATTATCATGGCATCCAACCTCCCAGGTGTGGGTGTATGTAACCTGAAAGGGACTTGCATGTCACGCCTCTTTAGGCCCTTTGGAAGTGTATCAGTGTACCTAGCTAGACATAGGATATTACGTAAAAATAACATATGCTGCATTTTGTTACTAAATTACTATGCTGGCACTTTGGGAGAATCATTTCCAATAGTGGTTTATGCTTATTCACCAGAAAGGCCCGCCAGTGACTGAAAATGCAGTTTGTTTTGTTTTGTTTTTGTCCGTTTTGTGTGTGTGTTCCCAGGTGTCAAATCTAGCTGTCCTCTGGTCTCTTGACCCTCAGCATGCCACAGCAACACCCATCAACATGCATCCCTGGTGTAAGGGCTTGCATTGATTTGACCTAAAGCATTTCACCCCACGTGGTTAGGTGTGACACTCCCTGGAGAGAAATGCCCCATCCTGCCCATCCTTGGGGCCTCTGTGGCTTTGGTCCTGCTCTCAAAGGGGTGGGCCTGCGCTCTTGCTATTTAAAGGGACGAAAGCCAATGACACCTTGGATACACTTGTCCAATTCAAATGAAGTCCAATTAAAATTTATATAGGCCCATGGTTCTCACTTTCCAAACCAAACTGTGAAAAACCATTCTAAAAAGGCAGTGGTCCAAATTAATAATTTAATATATAAGGAACCATTCCTGCTAAATCAAAGCATAAACACCTTCATGTATCTGGGGTTTTGTTTTGATCTTGAAGATAAAATGACCTAAAACAATCTAAAATGTGTAGGGAAGGTTGGAATACCATATAAATCTGTCTAACCTAAATATTGGACTACGCAATAGTTTGATCTATTAGAGGCATAAAACGCATGAAAATCCTCCATTGGTGTGTAAGCAATATACACCAAGACACCATACAGTAAACATGAAAACAATTACACACAAAAATTGGGTTCCCCCCTTTGTGGAAATAATATATACTGTCAAACATAGTTCAAGGTTTTTTGCATAATGTCACACAACATATAACGTAACAATTATATATCAATTCCATATCTTGAAGCAATAGTGATCTTGAGACAATTCTGGGGCACAGAGTGTTGAAGTCAAAAGGAGAGAAAATGTCCTTACAGTTCAGCTCCCCCTCCCCTTGTCAGCAGCCCCCCCACCCCCAGTCAGTCCATATCCTTTTGGGGTGAGATAGATGTGGCCACTTTTGATGATGTTCAACTGCTGAAGAGTTGGACTGTAGGTTCATTGTCCAGTTTTCATAAACACATTCTTTGAAGGAATAGCCTGTAATGGAATAAGAGTACTTGGGGCTAAAAGACAGTTAGGAGGGAAGGGGCAAAAGAACCAAAGGGAAAGCCTCTTTGGGTCTCTGCAAAAATAAAATCTTAACACGTTAAGCATTTTATTCATTTCAATATTGTCATCACATTTCTGGCTCCCTTTTCTTGGAGCAAAATAGATGAATAAATATTGTAATTGGTATAGGTTGTGACTTCAGATCATGGGGTGCTTGGCCAATTAGAAAACAAACCCAGGAACAAAAAGTCAAGTTCAAAAGACTTTACAGGCACATTTGCCATCAAGCTGGAGAAGGAACATCTGCAAATAATCAGCTGACGCGTCTTTTGGGGCAGAGTTGAAACAGCAGGCAGTTTCTATTATCTTGGTCACTTCATTACTTTAGTCATCCAGCCCTGTTTGGTGATCCTGGCAGATGTATTTAAGTGCAGAATGGAGCACATAATTCACAGTGAATAATTTCATATGAATTGTTCATTCTCCCATTTGAGTGTACAGGACGCAGGCAAAAGTACAGATACCTCCGGTTTAGTCATTATTTTAAAATGTTTGGCACTGTGTGTTGTTGTTTTTTCCTGGCAACCTCCATTATGCAGTGGCTTAAAAGTCGCAGTATCAGCCAATGAATGAATGAACCAGAATTTTTTTTTTCAGGGAATAGGATATTAATCTCTTCATGAGCAGGCAAAAGTCCAGCAGCAGTGCTACAGACTTCAGATTCTTTTCAATGAATGAGCAATTGAGACCCATGCAGCCTTTGGAATCTATCTACTTACAATTGTCTAAGTTGACTCCTAAAAACAGGCAGCAAAAAAAACCCATCAGTCCTGAATTAGATTCCCACTGACCATTTGAATGGACTCTGCAGCGCACGCACTTTCCTGATCGCTTCCAATCCAGCTGAACATCAGATCAAAACCTCTCTCCCAACTTGAATGGCAACAATATCATTTTTCTGCCTCCCCAGTTTTTAAATACCATTTAGAGATCATCCCTGAGTTGGGGGGGGGGAATCAGTTTGACAAACAATGAATGCATATATGGGGAAGCTACATTTTTCCATTCCAAATTGGTCAAAAAAAAGAAGTCCATTTTTGTATGCGCTGCAAAAATACATAGGAAGATGTGATTAGTCACCCCGAATGAGTTATCTCTCCATCTCCATCAACTTCCCATTATCAACTTTCAGTCAAAATCAAGCTATTAAAATAATCAGTAGAATAATGGTCTTCATATTCCAGGTGCTTACATTGGGTGTTTAAAGCACTAAACAAATTAGGTCCCAAACATCTGAGAGACCACCTCCTTCCCTACAGACCCTCTTGGGTGTTAAGATAAACAGAAGGGTGTTTATCTTGGCAGTTCCATCACCTTCAGAAGTTCAAGGGATGGTGGCCCAGGAGACAGCATGCTCTCTGGCAGCCCCTAAACTGTAGACGCCCCTCCTAGCAGAGATCTGGCATCTTCATTATCAGTTCGCATTGTATGCTGAAGGGATTATCCTGACACCTCCACTGACTTTGCTGCTTCCATGCAGGGAAACCTGCTCTTTAGTGCTGAGTTGGAACCAACAACAATTGAGTTTTCCATGGATTGTTGTTTGTTCCAATTTAGCACTAAAGAGCGGGTTTTCTGGGGGAAAGTGCTCAGAACTGAAGTGTGGAATAGCCTGAAGATCCAGTTCTTTATCCTGGCCTGTGACACCTGACATATTTTGGAGACCCACCCTATTCTCAAGACTAATAATAATAATAATAATAATAATAATAATAATAATTTATTATTTATACCCCGCCTATCTGGCTGGGTCTCCCCAGCCACTCTGGGCGGCCTCCAACAAATACCAAAATACAATACAAAGTCACAGTTTAAAAACTATTCACATTGTATTTTAAAATGTTGTAACCCATCCTGAAGCCTTATGGCGAAGGGTGGGTGATAAATTGATAGTAAATAATAGTAAATAATGGTGCTATTTAAAATGTATTCAGGCCTCTTACTTTATAGTTCCTCACTCAGTAGCAGGTGGCATGGTGGAGCAGCGTTGCTCACCTGGCCTCTACTTGATTGTGTCGTTGCTTACGAGGAGGTCGAACAGTGATGTAAACAGCAGCAACACCCTGGCCAGAGGACAGGTGAGTATCCCCACCCTCATCTGCTCATAGCCTTCTTGTCACTTGGACAGCTGGGAACTGCAGCTGAGAAAGTGTTTTTCAAAATCACACTTAGCTTGTAGTTCTTCATTTTTTAATTCCATTTATAACCCACCTTTCTCTCTCCCACCCCCAAGGAGTTGAAGGTAGAGTACAGACACAGGCAAACTCGGCCCTCCAGATGTTTTGGGACTACAACTCCCATCATCCCTGACCACTGGTCCTGTTAGCTAGGGATGATGGGAGATGTCTCTCCCAGCTCTACCACTGGACTGCAATTAAACCAGCCCCATTTGAATCCTGATGCTAATTGTCAAATTGGGTTTCCCTGCAGAGAGGCAGCCCCTTGCTGTCATATGGAAACCGGAAATAAGGATCACTCTTCGTTTAGGATTCTGTGCTCTGACATGCTTTTGCCCGCCGAGCCCAGGCTAATCTGTCTCCTTGCTATTCAACACCTGTCTCATCTATTTCGTCTTTCCATTTTATCTGTTTACTGCAGTGACTGCTCTTCCAGCATTCTGGACAAGCATCATTTCACCTTGCGGCAGAGTTAAACAGCTGTAGCTGCTTTCCCGTAGAAGAATTACTCGGTAGAAACCCTTTAGGATAGCTGGTTTGAATAGCCAATGACTGCACCCATATGTTTACCCTAGGACAGCTTAAAACAACGTAACAGAAAAGGACAGGTTTGAAAACTAATTAGAAATACCATTGCCACTCAAGGCAGAACAGCTACCGTGTGAATGCAAGAAAACAGTCGACATTTCATTCAAAAGCTTTTCTATATAGACAACCAGGCTTGGTAAACGGACGTTCCGGGCAGGGCCTGGTTTTGACTTCTGCCTCCCCAATGCTCTATCAGTGCATCCATCATCTAATTTCCTCTCCTTCCAGAAACACACTGCCTCAGGTGCATTCTGGTATTTACCTGAACATGCAAAGGCTTAAGCTGTGAATGTGGGGAGGGGTGTGCAGTTCACGGAAGCCCCCACCCCAAAGTGGCTCTTCTTCAGACCTTTGTGCATCCGTGCAGGTCACATTCACACAAAGGTCTAAAGGGTTGGGGGTTTTTTTTAAGTGTGTTAAAAGATCTTCTCCCTGCCCCATTTGGATTCCCAGTTGCAGAGAGGTTTCAGAGGGCATCTGACAGAATGCCTGTAAAAGCCCCCTTTGGACCTTTGCACTAAAGCCTACAAAAGTCTGAGGGAGAGCCAGTGTGGTGTAGTGGTTAAGAGTGGCAGACTCATAATCTGGGGAACTGGGTTCGTGTCTCCGCTCCTCCACATGCAGCTGCTGGGTGACCTTGGGCTAGTCACACTTCTTTGAAGTCTCTCGGCCCCACTCACCTCACGGAGTGTTTGTTGTGGGGGAGGAAGGGAAAGGAGAATGTTAGCTGCTTTGAGACTCATTCCGGTAGTGAAAAGCGGGATATCAAATCCAAACACCTCCTCCTCCTCTTCTTCTTCTTCTTCTTCTTCTTCTTCTTCTTCTTCTTCTTCTTCTTCTTCTTCTTCTCCTGCTCAGAGGCAAGGCTTGCATGCATGTATGCCCCCCCTGTGCAGTTTGACCATCCACATGCTCAGATATGTGAATACACACACACACACACACACACACACTTCTGAGAAAATAGCAAATGCCCAAAAACAGTTTATCATTAAATAAATAGTAAATATTGGGATGCTGATGCTGATGACAGATTTGCCCATGGCTCATTATCTAATTAGATGGTAGCTAATTTTGAAAGATTACGAACTGCCTTAAATTAAACTCGAATCTATAAACAAGAATATTCTAATATAGCAGATAAAACGATTTTGTAATGTCATTGATAGGAAGCAGGTGGCTGGAAACTCATGCCCGTGTCAGGATGACTTCATTGCTTTGAAGGGGATTCCCAGTTTAAAAGAAAAAGAAAAAGAGATTCACACATGGGATTTAGTGGCCTTCAACTTTCCACAGCCATAAAATCTCTTCCATAGTTCTCTGCAAACTGTTGGCAGCCATTCCAGGTTTGTTACTTCCAAGTGTAGGCAACAAGCTGACTTAGAGCAATCTGCAAAAACAATGATGTGTTTCCTTCACTTGTGATTCCAGGGAGTTTTCTCCTTCCTCGCTTTAGACTCAGACCCTCAGTGTGATGGTTTGTGCACAAAAGGATGAAAATGAGTAAACTAAAATGATCTCAGCTTGGCTTGAACTATCATCAGGAACATGATTTTGAACAGCTGAGAAGGGACTTTGGCAAGTGGCAAGCGAGGGCTGAAGTTCTGTTTTGTCGGGAAGGTAAACGGCGTTTCCGTGCGCTGCTCTGGTTCACCAGAAGCGGCTTTGTCATGCTGGCCACATGACCCGGAAGCTGTCTGCGGACAAACGTCGGCTCCCTCGGCCTATAGAGCGAGATGAGCGCCGCAACCCCAGAGACGGACACGACTGGACCTGATGGTCAGGGGTCCCTTTACCTTTATTATTAGTCCCGAGACCAAACATCTCCTCAGACCATGCTCACCGCATGTGCCTCTTGTTGTCTACTCAGAAGTAAGCCCCATCGAGTTCAAAGCAGCTTACTCCAAGGTAAGCGTGCCTAAGATTGCAGCCTTATGCAACACAGGGTCATAGCTTGGATGGAGCTAATTGGTGGGATAAGATTTTTTGCAGATTAGTCATTACTTTTCCGGTCCAATCCGTAACACCACATTCTGGCAGGTAATCAGTATCGGGGTCTGAGATAACAGTAAAACTCAGAGCTAGCCAGGCAAAGATCTTTGCGCTACTCCTCACTCCACCCCTAGCAAGCATCCTAGTATCTCACAAAGTCCCCATACTGGCTCTGCCATTCAACCCATCAGATTCTGCCCAGGTTCCACCCTGATTCTACCTCTTCACCTGCCACATTCGATCCAAGCCCTGAGCTGTCAGAATCTGCCCTGGCTATACATTCTATCTTCAGTTGCCTGGCCTCGATTTCAAAGGAGCAATTGTCTCCTATTGCATACGCCCCATTATGTCCTCTCTAAAGCAAATATTGCCACCGGTGTAATTCTATTCGGCCCATAGTCATTTCAGCTGAGCCCTTCCTGACTTACCTACTCTTGACATTAATGGTTTCCAAACGCTTCAGATTTAAATTGTCAAAATGAAAATCTTTGCATCCCTATCCGGTTTTAAAGACAGCCTTTAAAAAAAAAAGTCAATAATCGCTCCAAAGCTTTGACATTAAACAAACTAAACTTCAAATAATACAATGATAGAATAGATTTAATAAACTCAATGTCCAACTTCAGTAGCACTTAATCTCCCAGAATTATTATGTCACCCACTATCACCTCATAAGAAAAATTCCAGAAAGCAATTTCCCAGTGCACAAAAGCACACTATTTTATGCTTTTCTGTCACATTAGAAAGCAGCAGCTATATGTCTAACTGTTAAGGAGTTCCCACTGGCAGCATACAGTATATATGAGATAATAATTTTGGCAATAGGGTACGGATAGATAGCTCTCAGTCCAAGGGCTGGATTCAGCCCACTGAATTCTGCAGCCAGGCTGCATTTGCCAAATCTCCTTCCTCCCACCCTCCACCCCACTTATTCCTCCTGGTTCTTAAACCCAACCCAACCTACCTCCCATGCTGAGTGAAGCGGAGGAGGACTGGCCAGCAGGGGTGAAAAGGAATTGTTGGGTTCACATTTTCATACAATCACATCTTTCCAAATGAGTATATGTGAACTGAACTGGAGCTATCCTTCAAAATTTGCATTCCTCTGAAATTTGCAATGCAGTTTTACATCTTAAAAGGGGGGGGGGGATTTGAAAAGCACGTATTAGGGGAGAGTATATTGGTGAAGACAATGTACAGAATCCATTGCACTGGGTAACATTGCTTGCAAAGTTGCATATATATAGGGAAGTTGCATATGAACGTGTGTACGTCAAAGAATGCACATGAAAGTATACGAATGTTCATGATTTTTTAAAACCACAAACTTATCTGGAAATGGGCAGAACTCAGCTTAAGATTGGGGAGGGGATGAAAAACTGAGAGAAATTGAAATTGACAAACACATCCGTCTTTGCTGTCTGGCAACTCCTCCCCACTCCCTCCTCCTCGCTCAGCCAATCAGGAGTGTTGGCATCACCTCACTTCCTGTATGTTGGTCAAGCCTGGCTTGGCCAGCCATGCCATCACCTCCGTCTATTTCAACATCATTATTTGCTCTCTCTTTCCCATTTGTTTCTGCACGATAGTCAGCTGGAGCTCAGACCTGGACCAGGAGCTGAATCCAGGGATGGAGGACAGTTCAGTCCCCAACCTTCGAGGGATGTGAGCGGAATTTGAGAACTTTCCCTACAACTGAGGAGCCTGTCTTATCACCTCCACCAACGTGAATTTACCTGTAAGCTAATGTCTTCAGCAGAGGCCTTTTGTGTGACCCTCTGCCGTGTGAAATATAGAGTGTAGGGACTGTGAACAGGCCTCTCCAGCAGCCGAACCCAAACCTTGGGAAGTCTGAGTCTGTCTTTGAGCATGTTCCTCTTGTTCCTTTACCCAGGGAACTCTGCAAAGGGAATAGGGGATCTCCTAACAATTATCTGCAGTCTTAACAAACTATAGTTGCCAGGGTGCTCTGGGGGAAGCCATGGCTGTTTAAAGTGGCCTGGTACTGGTTTAAATATATAGGGCAGGTGATGCCTTAGCATGAGGCAGATCCCAAAACCAGGTGGGGAGAAACAAAGAGAGATTTCCTGCATTTATCCACTCACTATATTTATTTACTGTACCAAAGAATCAATAGATTCCTTGCCACATAACTTAACCCAGTCAGTATATTTTAAAGCTATGGTTTTCCCAGTAGTAATGTATGGAACTGAGAACTGGACCATAAAGAAGACTGATCGCCGAAGAATTGATGCTTTTGAATTATGGTGCTGGAGGAGACTCTTGAGAGTCCCATGGACTGCAAAAAGATCAAACTTATCCATCCTTAAAGAAATCAGCCCTGAGTGCTCACTGGAAGGACAGATCCTGAAACTGAGGCTCCAATATTTTGGCTACCTCATGAGAAGAGAAGACCCCCTGGAAAAGACCCTGATGTTGGGAAAGATGGAGGGCACAAGGAGAAGGGGACGACAGAGGATGAGATGGTTGGACAGTGTTCTCGAAGCTACTAACATGAGTTTGGCCAAACTGCGAGAGGCAGTGGAGGATAGGGGTGCCTGGCGTGCTCTGGTCCATGGGGTCACAAAGAGTCGGACACGACTGAACAACAACAACAGATATTTTAAATCAATTTTAAATATTCTGCTTAGAGTATTCTGCTGCAGACTGCAATCCTATATCCATTTACCTTGGTGTAAGCCGCATTGAATTGAGTGGGACTGCTGAGTAGACAAGTACCAAACTTGCAAGCCAGCCTCCATGTTATCCTCAGTAGCTGTGGATAGGTAGCTGGCATGATGTCATCTTAACAAATGTAATTCTTTCGCACACCTTGAGCAGCCATTCACTTTTGGTAATGATCATGTATTTCACACTCTGGCACAGGTCAGCCTAGCAGATTCAACCTATGTATCCTCTTTCCAGCATTGCGTATTTTACAAAATTCCTACCACTGTATCCAAAAGTAACTTGTGCACCCAAACCAGTTAATCAAGGCTAAAGAAAATGAAAATATTAAAAAAAAACCCGACTGCAAGAATGGGAAAGAAATGGATAACCTGAGTTATTTGCTGAAGCATTAAAACAATTGAATAATTTCGGGTGTTCTGATCATGAATACAATGCAATGCATAATCAGATGAAATAATTACTTTCTCAAATGAGAATATCACTCATAATCCCTGCATTGCTTGCATTCTCACCACCTGTTAGATTTCATCTGTAGTACAGAGACAAAGGGCAAGTGACAAAATTCACAGCGTTCTCAGAAAAAAATGTGACAATATGTATTCTGACATTTGCAACAGGAAGACATCCAGTATGGTTGGGTGATTAGTAAAATGGAGGGATATATGAGAGAAGACCTGGATTAAGACTAAGGACACATGAGGTGGTATCTGAAAATTTCCTTTGCATTGATGGAAGGCTGTCTGATCCAGCAGTCTTCAGTTAGTGGAATGAGGAAATAGGCTATTTTTGCCATTCCTCCCTGCCCAGTCCTCTGCATGCACCCCAAATCTTTTTCAGAGTTAGGGGACCCTTCCAAACAGGGTGGGAACTGATCCGGAGGGCTACAGCAGGTCCCTCCTCATTGTGGCGGTGCAAGGCTCTGCTGGGTTGAAGATACTTCAGTCAGCATGAAGGACCCCACTGGATACAACCAATTGGGCTTTAGCCCAATATCTCCCCCTGTTCCTTTTCTGCAAAATGTAAAAAAAATTGCAAAGATCTATTGAATTATGGTGCTGGAGGAGACTCTTGAGAGTCCCATGGACTGCAAGAAGATCAAACCTATTCATTCTGAAGGAAATCAGCCCTGAGTGCTCACTGGAAGGACAGATCCTGAAGCTGAGGCTCCAATACTTTGGCCACCTGATGAGGACAGAAGACTCCCTGGAAAAGACCCTGATGTTGGGAAAGATGGAGGGCACAAGGAGAAGGGGACGACAGAGGACGAGATGGTTGGACAGCGTTCTCGTAGCTACCAACATGAGTCTGACCAAACTGCGGGAGGCAGTGGAAGACAGGAGTGCCTGGCATGCTCTGGTCCATGGGGTCACGAAGAGTTGGACACAACTAAACGACTAAACAACAACATTTAATAAACCCTGTTTATGGAAGATGTTACGTACAGGGAGCACATGTGCGGTCAGAATTATGCCTGTTGGTGATAGGTATTTAGTAGCCATTGTGAAGAGATTCTACACATGCAGAAACAGAATATGTGTTGGCATGTGCAGATGATCAGGGACACTCTTTTTTGCAGGGTCCTTGCTTACACATACAGTGTGTCCATGTGTGGAGTCTGTTCACAAGCTCTAATGGATACAGAGTTTGGGGCCAGAAGGTCCAATTCTGAACCCTAGCCTCATTTTCTGTATACACTATCCATCTGAACAGGGCTATGGTATCACCATGAAGCAATTTAAGCATTCAGGACATGGCTAGTGACATCCAACTCAGTTTACATTGAAAGGCAAACCTACGTCATTTGCACCTTTGGAATAATATAACACTGGTCTTGAAAGACCTACATTGGCTCCCAGTACGTTTCCAAGCACAATTCAAAGTGTTGGTGCTGATCTTTAAAGCCCTAAACAGCCTCGGCCCAGTAGACCTGAAGGAGCGTCTCCACCCCCATCGTTCTGCCTGGACACTGAGGTCCAGCTCTGAGCGCCTTCTGGTGGTTCCCTCACTGCGAGAAGCAAAGTTACAGGAAACCAGGCAGAGGGCCTTCTTGGTAGTGGTGCCCACCCTGTAGAACGCCCTCCCATCAGATGTCAAGGAAATAAACAACTATCTGACTTTTAGAAGACATCTGAAGGCAGCCCTGTTTAGGGAAGTTTTTAATGTTTGATGTTTTATCGTGTTTTTAATATTCTGTTGGGAGCCACCCAGAGTTGCTTGGGAAACCCCGAGAGATGGGCAGGGTATAAATAATAATAGTATTATTATTATTATTATTATTATTATTATTATTATTATTATTAACGAACTAAAACACAGCCATCCTTCCAGATTTGCACGTCTCTGAATGTTGTTATGTGCATGAAGATAATAAGGTAAAATGTCCATAAATTAGTGAAAGCAACGCCTTATGTTAGGAAATATCAGTCTATGTATCTACTGTATACCTACATCAACATAGTGTGTGTATTAGGGAAAATATGCTTTGCAAAGATGTGCATATTATTATTATTATTAATTTATTAGGCAAAATCACATGCGAAATGTGTATTTTAGGAAGAATTCACACAAAATACTAATGAATTTTCATGCAGGCTTTTAAAAAACACACAAACTGATGTGGAGTTGCAGGTGCCTCACTTTCTTGCTGCATTGAGACCACATTATTTCTTACAGGCCAGGGTATGGAAATGGTGGTCATCTCCCAAAGGGTAGTGAGGGGCCCTGTTCCCAGCTCATGTGGGTCCATTTATTTGGGGAGCGGCAGTGAGAAGCCATCATATTTTCAAGAGCAGCCATGATGTGTCCCCAAAGACTCATCAGAAACTAGAGCCAGGCTGTGCTTGTAAATGAGTCTGGAAACAACATTGGTTTCCTTCCGACTGGAAAACAAAACAAAACTGAGAAACTGTGAGAAACCCAACCTGACAGATTCGCCCATCCCTAAGTACGCCATCTGTCCTATTTAAAGCAGCTGCAGTTTTACTCCTTGTGCTTCAGAGATTGTCAACGTGATCTTGTTTAGAACTAGTTTCAGAAGGTGGCTCAGGGAGGTGGCACTGGCTCCATTTGCAGTTAGTTAGACACATCCCTGAGTGTAATAGATAGATAAAGGTTTCTAGATAAAGGTTACCAGAAAACTCTCTCTCTCGTGTGCCATTTAATGGAAAGATAAAGTTCAGTTTTAGCAGTATAAGCATGATGAAAGGAAATATGTTAGCCTGCCTGCCAAGTCTCTGACCAGATTGTGAAGAACAGCCAAATCTTCAGCCTGGCCTTGTTCCTGAAGCATAAGGAGAGGAATTAATTGGGGGAAGAAACATGCCAGGCAAAAGAGGTTCATGGCTGAGAGGCCAAGAGATCATTCATCAACTCTCCAGCCAGGGGAAACTCTTAAGATTTATTGCAGGGTGGGAATCTATTTAGGGCTAAACCACTAGATGACTGCCATGCCAAAAGGAGGAGGAAGACAAGAAACAGAGCAAAGGAAAGGCGTGGCAGGGCGAATGGAAACCAATTTGTTAATTCAGAAAGCAGCAGTTGCTCCCACCACTCTTCAGACTCTCTTTGCCCATCTCTATGTCTTTTCTGTGGATGCTGTTTTACCTGTTTCCTCCTCCCAGGCTGGTTTCTAGGCAACCTGTGGAACCAGCCGTGTACCCAAATGAGCTCAGAAATTTATTGACTTGTAGGCAGCAGGAGAGGATTGGTCTGTTGGCTGCTAATGTCACAAAAACACTCGGGCTAAGAGCCTCGCCAGTTCCTTTCCTAACTGGCAGTGACTGGGACAAAGGGGCTTGCAACCAGGCATATGCTGTTATTTCTGTGGGAAGGGTAGCAAGTTCCTCAGACATAGCTGATTAAATGCATGCATGCATGGTTTTATTTCTATGCTGCCTTTCCGCAGTTCCAACCAGGCTCAAGGTAGTTTACAACATGAAAAAAATGCATAACTACGACATAGCAAAAGTAGTCATAAAAGTAAATAAAACATTTTTTTAAAAAACAACAACAACCAAACTGAACAATTTCCACAAAAATCAGAAGAAGAAGAAGAAGAAGAAGAAGAAGAAGAAGAAGAAGAAGAAGAAGAAGAAGAAGAGTTTGGATTTGATATCCCGCTTTATCATTTTGAGAACCTTTGGGCTTCGGCCAGCTCTGTCCATGGCTCCCAGAGAGAGGATTCTAGGAAGTGTAAAACATAGGCAGCATATAAAGAAATTTATATTTCTGGGGGAAGCCAAGGAACACCTGTTATCCCTTTTCTGGCCTTTGAAAGATTCATGAGTCCCCAGTGCATAGCACAGAGGAAACTCAAGGTGTAACCACAAGTTTTGCTGATGTAATAGTGATTTGGTTTAGTGTGACTGAGAAAGAGCAGGAGGAAAAGGGGAGAGAGAGAGAGAGAGACAGAGAGAGACTTATTTACATGCATTGTTTGTTGGAAATATTATTAGAAATGCACCTAAGGATGGGCATTTAAGTGCTAAAGGAAGAATATCAAAACTTTGCTTTTGAGGTTCCTATTCCACACTGAGAGCCAGTGTGGTGTAGTGGTTAAGAGTGGTAGACTCGCAATCTGGGGAACCGGGTTCGTGTCTCTGCTCCTCCACATGCAGCTGCTGGGTGACCTTGGGCCAGTCATACTTCTTTGAAGTCTCTCAGCCTCACTCACCTCCCAGAGTGTTTGTTGTGGGGGAGGAAGGGAAAGGAGAATGTTAGCCGCTTTGAGACTCCTTTGGGTAGTGATAAAGCAGGATATCAAATCCAAACTCTTCTTCCTCTTCTTCTATCTGTAGAGAGCTGGGTAGGTAGAGATGAGATTATATAAATTCTACAGATCAATGGGTTGGACAAATGGTCTTTAGTTAACTTTTTCTACAGCAGTTAAGAATAATGGGATTGTCCAGCTTTTGGAAGCGGAAGCAGATCAATCCTAAGTATGTATACTCAAAAATAACTTCCACTTAGTTCAGTGGGCATGATCTTGGGGAAGGGACATACCTGCTTTGAGCCAGGCTGGGTGGTGGTGTTGAATTGGGGGTTGGCCGAGGCAGATTTAGGGGATCGCGACTGGTTCACCTGCAAGGGGCACGGAGCCTTGAGGATGCTCCAACTAGGCTTTACAACGGAGTGCGAGAGGCTGGGGCACCAAATTTTGCCATCACACAGGGGGCAAGTCCCAAAATCCCCCCACTGGGGTTGGATTGGGTGGAGGCTGATCTGCCAGCAGTTGCCTTTGGAAGGCCCCCAAGTGGAATCTTCTGACATCAGGGTTGGAAGAAGGGCTACTCTGCCGCAGGATCCCAAGTCAGCCTCACTGTGGGCCTAATTGCTGCACTGGCTCAAGGCTGGACCAGCTAGGGTTAGCATATTTCCAAAAGTGTAAATCCAGAGCTTTGGGGGAGGGGCAAAGTTGTTGAACATTTCTGGCAAAATCGCCCCAGAAAATGACGTTTTTGAGCTATTTTTCAGGAAAATCGGCAAAAATGACACTGCTGATATGGGTTGCCATACGTCTGGGTTTTCCTGGACATTTTGCCGAATCCCACCCGGACACTGCTTCCGACTGTGATATTCTAGGTATATCCGGGAACTTCTGGACATATGGCAAACCTAGGACCAACTATTTGCCTGCTCCCACCAGTTTGGACAGCACTTTTCAATAAATATATAGAACAATTATTTATTTGGATGCAAGTTTCTACTGAAGACATACGGCAGGGGTCAGTGAGTAGGACGACCTCTTTGTGTTATTTCCACTATAGCACATTTATTTAAAGTGTAAGTCACTTATGTGATACCTTTCTTCTGTGGAAGAAGTTCTCTTATCCATGCGCAGAGTTCTCTTATCCAGACGCTGAAGAGACCCAAGACTGCATAGTTTCAGAAAGATTCCACGTCCTGAACCTTCAGGCCATGCCTGGGAGGAGGAGGAGGAGGAGAAGGAGGAGGAGGAGGAGGAGGAGGAGGAGGAGGAGGAGGAGGAGGAGGAGGAGGAGTTTGGATTTGATATCCTGCTTTTCACTACCCGATGGAGTCTCAAAGCAGCTAACATTCTCCTTTCCCTTCCTCCCCCACAACAAACACTCTGTGAGGTGAGTGGGGCTGAGAGACTTCAAAGAAGTGTGACTAGCCCAAGGTTACCCAGCAGCTGCATGTGGAGGAGCGGAGACACGAACCCGGTTCCCCAGATTGCGAGTCTACCTCTCTTAACCACTACACCACACTGGCTCTTGCATAGTTTCGTGGCTCTCCATTTCCATAAGAAATAAGTGGTTGTACAGCGTAGTTTCTTCTACCAGGTCTCTTCTGTGGCATTTGATATTTGTTCAACTACCTACCAGTGAGTATTGGACAATTTGCACCTCTGTAGCTACCCCCCCCCCAAAAAAGGCTCCTTATTTGTTGATGCTCCTTCTGCGTTGTCAGAGCGACAGTTTCCAGTCGCTCTATTAATAGTGCTACTCAGTAGGTGGCTGTGATGCTGTCAGCAGCCGAAGACTAACGATAATCAATGAATCGTCCCAGGGATGGCTGAGAGCATTGCACAGGGATATGCACTGCAGCCAGTGCCATCCATTTAAAACTCGGCAATAAAAGCAGGCAGCACCAATACTGCAACGTTTAATAATGAAAGCATTGGTGAGCCAGTTGCCTCTCGATTTGGGGACAGTCGCGACGCAGCTGATGCAAGGGAAGAGGTTGGAAGGCAAAGGGAACAACTCTGTGGGCAGATGAAAGAAGTAAATTAAATGAATGGCGATGGGGACAGAGATTTAAATATCAACCTGGAAAGTTAATGGGGTGGATTTTGAGGGACCTGTTTCGGTGGGAAACAAATAGCATAACATGATTGGCTTGGAAGTTGATGGGATAAATCTTGCGGGGGGGGGAGAAAACAGCCAGATTTAATTCTTGATTGAATGAAATCTTTGAATAGAAGAAGCAACACAAATTTATGTCATCTGAAGGTGTAGAAATGAATTTGGGGGAGCCTGTTTTGGGGAGAGAAAGCATAACCTGATGAGATTTGTTTGTAACGATTGCAATTGATTGGATTTTGATGGGGAACAATACTGGTAGTATTAATTTTCTACTTCAGCCATGTTCCATTTCCATACTGAACACACCTAATTTTTCACCTCGGCCACATGTACTTTGATATGTGGCTCCCAGGGGGTTGGCGGCCCTCAGCCCCCAAATGGTTAACCCCACCCCACACTCTACGTGTTGGTATGAGCTGTGTTCCACGCTCTAGAACTGTGCCCTGGATCCAGCCAAGCCAATTTGGGTTGCCCCAGGATTCAGCTGAATTGAGCTGAGGCAGCCACAGATCGCCTTGGGTCAAATCGAGACCACCCGGTGGGGGCCAGTCTGATAACAAGGAGAGGAGGGGAGAAGGAGACATGCTGTCAAGGCTTCAGAGAATCCTATCCCTCCCGTGCTGGTATGCCAAGAAGCAGAAAAAACAAGAAGAGTTCTTACCAAGTAGTTTATTCAAAATTCACAGCAAGAGATGAAGGAATGTGGTCTCTCTGAGATAATGGCAATGCTCCAAGTAAAGTCCCACCCCCTCAGTCCCTCCTATTCTACGTGACCCCTGCAATGGCTGAATTGTGCTTACTGCCTCTGAGTTTTCTGTTCTATTTCTCTCAAGGCATGCCTTGCTCTGGGAGGGGGGGGTCAGGAATGCTTTCAAGAGACACTGAGTCTGTTAGCTGTCTCTCCCCTGGTGCTTCTTCTTCCTGCCACTCTCCCAATATTGTTGGTGCTGACCTTTAAAGCCTTAAACGGCCTCGGTCCTGTATACCTGAAGGAGCGTCTCCACCCCCATTGTTCAGCCCGGACACTGAGATCCAGCGCCGAGGGCCTTCTGGCGGTTCCCTCACTGCGAGAAGCAAAGCTACAGGGAACCAGGCAGAGGGCCTTCTAGGTAGTGGCGCCCGCCCTGTGGAACGCCCTCCCATCAGAGGTCAAGGGAATAAACAACTGCCTGACATTCAGAAAATACCTGAAGGCAGCCCTGTTTAGGGAAGTTTTTAATGTTTAATGTTGTATTGTGTTTTTGATATTTGATTGGGATCCACCCAGAGTGGCTGGGGAAACCCAGTCAGATGGGCGGGGTGTTAATAAATCATCATCATCATCATCATCATCATCATCATTTCCCAGCTTCTCCCCTCTGTAGCCTCTGAACTATGACCGTCTGCAAACCACTGTTCTAAATCTATACTGTCGTCCTCTTCTCGGGAAGGTGCAGAAAGAGGGGGTGACAGTTCCCACCATTCCTCCTCAGTCCAGCCCCTGACACATGTAGGCAGCTTGTGTGCATCTCCCCACCCAGGAGGGAAGAACGAGATGTGTGTCCCCCTTCTGATTTCATGTTTAATTAGGGTTTTGAACCCCAATTAAAGATATGGTTGGGAGGGGAAAAGAGATGCATAACTCCTCCCCTCTCCCAAGCACATGACTGTGCAAGGCCCCCAAATTGCTTCAGGGTCCAGATCCAGGTTGGTTTATCCTGGGTCACATAAAGGCCATTCTGAAGTGTTCACAGCCCTTCTAGAAACTTATACTAACTGTGCCTACTGGATAGCAATTAGGCTATACAAAATGTTGTAATCTTTTAACTTGTGCATAGCAGTGGGACATGTCCCAATTATTATATCATGTAGCAAGTACCCCTGGACCACTGCATGTGATTCTTTAAATATATATATATGCTACAGGCAAGAAAGGGGAGATGGAAGCTGGAAGCCCCAACAATTCCAGTTTTCCTCCACCCCTTTTTTTATTCCTAACACTTCATCCAATAACATCCAAATGTAGCAGTTTTTCAAAGACAGATTTATTAGCTGATAACAAAAGTCTGTGAGTGTGAGGCGAACAAGAAGGCTGACAAAACCCATAAGAATTGTGTTTTTGGTTACAAATATTGCATCCATATGGAAAATGTCGTTTTGCTGGATATTTTCCCCATGACTCCGAGGAGACTTGTCATTGATTTAAGAATCTGCTGGAATGAAACAAAGGGGTGTGTGGAATAGCACAACTGTATAACAGGAAAACACTTTGCTGTTGTAATTCCAATTAAGTAAATAATAATAATATTAATTAATTAATTAATTCCCTTCCTAGCTCATACTGTAAAAAGAAGTACCATTCTTTAGAAAATGTAGGTTACAAATATTCACATAACTGGTATCTAGCTTCTGAAACTCTCTGCCATATGATACTGGCAATGACAAGTCACTTAGATGACTTTAAAAAGGGATTAGACAAAGACATGCTAAGCCAAACCTTGTCTTGCTTTCAGCATGGCAGGCACAGCAGCAGGGCCGGATTTAGATGAAGAGAGACCCTAGGCTACTCCACTTGTGAGGCCCATCCCCACCCTCCACCCTCACAACTAGAAGAAAATGGAAGAGTGTTATAAACAAAATTGAGTGAAGCCAAGGATGATGACGGGTATTTAAAATTCTGCAATTAACAATTTCTGCTCTAAAGGACATAAGATATTATTGTTAAACACCATGGTGATTTTTAAAAATGCATAAAATTAACACTGAAAAACTTCTGCAATAACTGAACTTTGTAAACCTTTTGAGGCCTTGGCAGGCTGGGTCTTTCCTGTTATATACCTGCTGGGATTGACAAGGCATCTGACCCTCACCTGAATCTCACAGCTCTACTGACGAGTGCTTTGGTCTGCCCACCAGAAACCAGGCACTCTACTATTCAAATTAGGCCCCAGTGTTTTTGTTACAATCCCCTTCTCAAGTAATCAATTTCAATCTAGAATTTAAATTCTCAAAACTTTCTTATTTGTTAATTTGAGCAAGTAAACTACTGCTCTCACTTCATTACAAACAGTATTTCTACCTGCAACACACTTGAGCAAACCTGCTCCTCTTCCTTTCACGGATATTTTGTTGCCATTTGCAACTGTTGCTGCCCCTGATCAGTTATCATTTAACTCTTGGGGAAAATAATCACACGTCATGTGCATGGAAGTTGCCGAACCAATTAACCAACTAGAAGGATTACTGTTAATAGCACCAGTTTTCCTATAACTTGATATTGCTGGATAGTTTAATGAACTGCAAAAGCATTTTTAGTTTGCTTTCTGTTGCCACTCTGGAACTTTTCTTTATTAGTGCCACTTTGTTTCGTATGATTCCTTGCGAATGAAGGAAAACAAATTTTCTGCTTGTATATGTTGATAATATAATTTTGGTTACTGAGGACAAACAAGATTGTACAAAAACAAGATTGGGTGCAAGCCTGGCCAGAACATAGGCGTCCTGACTGTGACAAAGGTGACCTGTGTGCTTGCTTGCTTGCTTGCTTGCTTGATTAACAACTGTTGGGGACTTCAAGGTCCTGGCTCTCCCTTCTTATGGTCTTTGTACTGGACGAAGGAGTGCAAGTGGGCACCCTATCAAATGATAGGGCAGGAGCTACACAGAGCAGGGCCTTTTCACTGGTGGTGCCCATTGTATGCCTCGCTCTTCCCAGACCTGCTCTCTTTTGGCCTGTATTTTGGAGCTTTATAATTTAGGAAAGCTAACAGGCTTCCATTTCACCTGGAGCTGTTTTCCTTGAGAACTTCATTTAGATTTTCACCCCACAGAGTCTTGAGACAACTCCCTTCAAAACCAAGATTTTGCAATTCAACCCCCCCCCCCATGTTATCTAGTAGAGAACAACAATCTGTTAATTATCTACTAGTTAAAGCTCAGAGGCTGCTCTTCTTGCTTTTCTAAAGCTTCAGTGTTGCTGTTAAACTAAGCTTACCAGATTTTTTTCAATGAACCCGGAACCCTTTTCAACTTTATTTAGTATGGGGACTGATTTGTAAATCCGGGGACTGTCCCCGGGAAACGGGGATGTCTGGTAACCTTATGTTAAACCCTTTCACCAGTACACAGGATTCCCATTTTCAGTGTGAATTAAACCAATTGTAATTAACAGATCTTGCATAGACCCATCCTAATCGGACCTCTCAAGCAAGTCACTGTGCAATGGGAAAAACCGGATGTTTGAATTCTCACATATAGGCTTGGGCTATAAGGGAATAAGTTCTTGGTGCTGATCCAGAAAGTAATATAAAATCAACGTGCACACTTAAGGAAAAACAATCATTTGGTGAGAGAATGGGAAAATACAACCTGAAGCACCATCTATACACATATAAGCCTACCTGTTAATTCAGATCAGCATCAAAGGCCTGCTCACAGTCTAAGGTTGATTTGACTGGCAGGAGCAAAAGACAGGGGTCTTCTCAGTGCCCCCCCAAGTTATGGAACCTGTTTCTCAATGAGCAAAGTTCCAACCTGAAGCATGTTTTCAAAACCTATTTATTTCAAGCTTTTCTTAAACGAGGTCTCTCAACGCTGCAAGTTTTAAATTATGGATGGAACTGTTTGGAGAATGTCATAGTATTCCTAGTATATTCTGGGCCACTATTTTATTCATTTTAAAAAAAACAAACCACCACAATAATAGCTGACTGTCAGAGACTGGCTGGACAAGGAGGAGTGGTGGGAAACTCCAGCCAGAGAACCCCTAGGGAAACCTCAGAGGAGGAAGGATCAGAGCCAAGGGAGTGGTGGTGGGATACAGGTCAGAGGATGACAGAATGGATGGATGCCGAACAAGCGACAGGCTTGAGTGAGAGAGAGGAACCAGAGGATATAGCAACTTCACAAGAGCCTGCTGGTCCTACTATACTCAACTCCCCTCCTCCCTTGCCTCCAAGGACACAGAGAGCCTTACATGTAGCAGAACAAAGAGCACAGGAAGCCTTTACCCAGTGGAGTTGAAGGCTGCTGGGAAAACATCCAGCCAAGGAGGAAACGTGGGCGGAAGTGGGAGGCACAGATCCTCAGTTGTGGCAACTGCTTTACTGCGACCTAGACTTGCCCATAGGTTTCTCTCTGTGTATTCTGTTTCCTTGAATAAAGAATTAACTTTACTGCTCGTCTCCCAGTCTCTGTGCTGACCTGCAGCTGAACCAGCCCTGACACTGACCCATGTATTGAAAGATTTTATTCTGATTTCTTTCCTGTTGGTTTTTCTTATGTAAGCCCCCGTTGTGAGGGCCATCACCTAAAAGGCGGCCTATAAATAAGGATTTAATGACACGCATCACCACCATCTTGGGAGACTTTAGTAACATAAATCAGCATCAGTCTACGGACCCAATGACTGCAGCGGCAGCAAGGGTAGCTGCAAGAGTTATTGCCGCAAGGATCACTGTGAGTCTGATTATTCTCTTCTACAGAGCAAGGATATTTCTCGAGAAATGGAATTTGCCACCTGGGTTGACTAGAGATTCTGCAGCTTTAAATTCCATAGCAACACGTAACAACTAAAGCTATGGGGACAGAAAGGCAAATCCAGAGTTGTTTACCTTCTATGGGGGTAGACATGCTGCTATCTTATGAACAGAGAGCAGCCCCTTAGAGACTAGCACATTTATTACGGCATAAGCATTTGTGGCCTGCGGTTCACTTCATCAGATATATGGTGTTATCTCGCGTTACAAGTATATACACACAGCGGTTGTGGCAGCGGCATTGTAGACGGTGAAGTCAGAGATTGTTGAAATGAAGAAAAGAACAGACCGTGATCATTACATAATTAAGAGCGGGAATTCACAAAGCAGCTGTTTCATTTATTGTGCTGCTCTGCCACCAATCAGATTTTATTGTTATTTATTTATTTATTTATTTATTTGGCTTCTGACATCACAAAATGCAAAGGAGGTTAAGCCAATTTAGAAATAGAGCAAGTCACATGGGGTGGGTGACCATCCCAGTTGAAACTACCGTATTTTTCCGTGTGTAGGACTATATCCCCCCCCCCGTTTTTTTTTTTTAAGTTTAAAATTGGGGGTCGTCTTATACACTGAATGTGTAAAATATTTATTTCTTTATTTTGGGCTCAAAAAATAGGGACCGTCTTATACATGGGGGCGTCTCATAGACGGAAAAAAATACGGTAAATGGATACATTTTCAGCGCTTGAAAAATTACTGAAGGGGAAGCTTTTCTAGTTCTGATGAAGATTTTCAGAATATGTCCTTCAACCCATTCCTGGCTCAGCCCAGGTTTAAATTATATTTCAAACATTGAACATAATCCAGAGAGGAATTCAATTTTTTGCCTGGTTTTTCTACATTGCAACTTAGGGTATATTTGGATGTTGACATGTTCTTTGCAATGTTGCAATTACATATATTTCCAAAGGCCAGATATATCATTTTACATATAGAGTCATTTTAATGTGCAAATATCCCTGTGGTTGTACCATAGCTGTCAACTTTCCCCCCCTTTTAAGGGAAATTCCCTTATTCCAAATAGGATTCCTCGCAAGAAAAGGGAAAAGTTGACAGCTATGGGTTGTACCTTTGATCGGTGTTTCGGTAATAGGCTTACTAGATGGTCCTGGAGGGCAAATGGCGTCTTCAGACTCAGTTTTCCTAGCTGTAGTAATGGCCTCGTTCATGAGAATGTTGCTGCACAGATCGAAGAAATTAGCATCCATATTCCTCAACCAAGTGCTGTAGAGATAATAACAATGGCCGCTGAAAGAAACTGGGTCAGTAAAGCATAGTAACCATATTACATCTTTCAGCATTGTAATAATAAAAAATCTGCCCTTGTTCCCTTATGGGGTACACAAGAGCCCTTGCCAAGTCCTTTGCAGGTTCTCCATTGGTAGGAGTAAAAAAACAGGCCAACCAGAGAAGATTGAGAAGCAATGCATTGATCTTTATTGAAGCTGTTGCAACAGCGGTGATTTTCAGGAGGAAAGACCCAGAACAATGCAGGCATGCTCTTATAAAGACATTTCAATATCCCCCTTGGAGTCTAGCCCACCCCCAGAAACATCATCTAATCAACAGAAGAGATGTAACCCAAGACCAGCACCCCCGATACATCAGAGCTACATCACAAAATCAGAGCTACATCACCAAACTTAAAACCATGGAGAAACCTGGTCTGAACAAAGACATTGGATTCTTATCTCATTATACATAACAAAGCTATCTTTAGCCATCTCACCCCTTGCCTTTCCCTGCAAGACTAATTGCAGCCGTTAAGAGTCGTCCACAGGTTTTCCACACCTATCAGCTGATCACCCATTCCCACCACCCTTCTGAGTAATACCCCTCCCCACTCCCTCACTATATTTAAGGATCTGGTCACTTCTGTTTCAGTGTATCTGAAGAAGTGTGCATGCACACGAAAGCTCATACCAAGAACAAACTCAGTTGGTCTCTAAGGTGCTACTGGAAGGAATTTTCTATTTTGTATCACAAAATGGGAGGGTCAGAGGAGGTAACTTGGGAATTTTCCACACCTGTGCCATCTCTCCTTGACCCCTCCCAGACACACATTTATGCAAAACAAAAGGTTTCCTGCCCTGGCTGGTAGGGCTAATGGCTGTCCTTTGTAAGAGAAATGGCCCATATCTGGCACTCAGGCAGAGACTTCTCACCTCCTCCCTGCAGATGAAAACACTTGGCCAGCTAGGATCAAAATGGAGTGAGGCCTGTCTTCCTGTGCTGTTTTCAGACATGTGGCCTTATTTGTTTGGTACATTAATAACAATTATTATATATGAAAGACCTTAAAATTCCTACAACATTCCTGTGTCCAGGGCGGCTGTCTACCAGCTCCATCTGGTACGCAGGCTGAGACCCTACCTGCCCGCAGATTGTCTCACCAGAGTGGTACATGCTCTGGTTATCTCCCGCTTGGACTACTGCAATGCGCTCTATGTGGGGCTACCTTTGAAGGTGACCCGGAAGCTGCAATTAATCCAGAATGCGGCAGCTAGACTGGTGACTGGGAGTGGCCGCTGGGACCACATAACACCAGTCCTGAGAGATCTACATTGGCTCCCAGTACGTTTCCGAGCACAATTCAAAGTGTTGGTGCTGACCTTTAAAGCCCTAAACAGCCTCGGTCCTGTATACCTGAAGGAGCGTCTCCACCCCCATCAATCAGCCCGGACACTGAGATCCAGTGCCGAGGGCCTTCTGTCGGTTCCCTCACTGCGAGAAGCAAAACTACAGGGAACCAGGCAGAGGGCCTTCTCGGTAGTGGCGCCCGCACTGTGGAACGCCCTCCCATCAGAAGTCAAGGGAATAAACAACTACCTGACATTCAGAAAACACCTGAAGGCAGCCCTGTTTAGGGAAGTTTTTAAACTGTGATATTTTAAATGTATTTTAATGTTTGGTGGAAGCCGCCCAGAGTGGCTGGGGAGACCCAGCCAGATGGGTGGGGTACAAATAAATTATTATTATTATTATTATTATTATTATTATTATTATTATTATTATTACAACAGCATGGAAGAAATTGGGGCAAATCACTATAATGATTCACATGCGTATCTTAAGCAAACTCATTGGAATGATTGTCTTCTGCAGGCTCAGAATTTAGGCACATGGAGAGTATACGTTTGCTTCCAAGTGCTAATTTGGCCAGGTTGTTGCAAATTGGGTTATATCTAAAGCAGATCTGAAAATATCCGAATCATTATTTTTTTAAAAAAATCCATGACGCTAACTTCTCTCCATTCAGTCTTCTACCCAATCAGAGTCTGCTGTTTTCCTCCTGGCATTTGAATTTGGAAGCTGCGGTAATGCCTACGAAGCAATAGTTTATGCAGAATAATCCTTTTACCACAGAATTTCAAAATCTTTTATTCCTGCAGGTTCCCAGAAGCTCAGTGCTGTAAAATTGGGATATGTTCCTTATTTAAAGGATTAAAGGATTGAAAAGATGTTGAGGGAATGAAAACCATAGTGCTGTATGAAAACGTCATATATTCTCTGATGGGCTACATGTTTATTGTTTAAAGAGGAACAGCGATTAATGAATGAATGAATGAATAATTATATTGCTGCAGATCTGGGGTCACGGAGTTTAGAGGTGCAACGGCATCCATAACTGTTAGTGTTATAAATTAATAAATGGTAGAATTTAGTCAATATTTTGGATACCGAAGGGGAAATAAAGCTTCAGCGGTTCTCCTGAAGTGTGCCAAACATGACATTCTTGGGTTTAGCCTACGCAAACTAGCCTTTCTGGCCTCAACAAATGCAAAGATCACTGAGTTGAAAATGCAGAGAGAAGAAGGCATCAGTTTGTTGGTCGAATAACAGCACAAAGTCAGGCTCGTTGAATTTAGTTTATACTTTGGCCTTTCCAGTAGTTCCATGCTTCCCTGCATGCATGGATGTGGCCCTATCACCTTCTCAATCCGGCCTGTGGACAGTCCAGGAATCAGCGTGTTTTTACATGAGTAGAATGTGTCCTTTTATTTATAATGCATCTCTGGGTTATTTGTGGGGCCTGCCTGGTGTTTTTACATGAGTAGAATGTGTGCTTTTATTTAAAATGCATCTCTGGGTTATTTGTGGGGCATAGGAATTCGTTCATATTTTTTTTCCAAAATATAGTCCGGCCCCCCAAAAGGTCTGAGGGACAGTGGACCGGCCCCCTGCTGAAAAAGTTTGCTGACCCCTGGATTAAGACAAGTGAGGTTGAAGCCCCCACCCAACCACAAAATGAAAAACTTGCTTAGGGGTATCGAGGCAGTCATGTTTTCTCAGCCTAACCTACCTCACTGGGTTGTTGTAAGGATAAAAGAGGAGGTGAAAGAAACAACTGCCCCGGGCTCCTTGGAGAAATAGCAGGATAAAACGGAGACGCAAATACCATAAATTTCCTTGAGAACATGAAAAAGGAACCTGTCCTCTAAAATTTATTACAATCTAGAATGCTTTCTCCAGTGCCCAATTCCGTTTGCTATCACTCTATCCAAAGTCTTGAAACACTGCCATGATTAAACATCTCTTAATATCATCACATTCTTGTCACAAGGTTCAGGCAGCAATCCTATAACTTCCTACTTGGGAGTAAGCCCCAAGGAATTCACTTATCCATGTAGACAAGTGCTGGATTGTGCCGTCAGCGTTCTGAAAACTTCCCTCACTGTTGTTGATAAATTCAGAGAGACTATTTTATATCTTTTCTCCCCTCCAAGAAACTATTCATTACAGAAGTTAACGAGCACTCGCTTAGTAAACTGCCTTTAAGACAAAGCTGAGGACATGTTAATGGTGTAATGAATCAGTTGTTACATTCAATGATCAGTTTTCACAGTAAAGTACTATTGCTTTATTGACCCCCCACATCTAAAGATTTATCACAGTGGCGTTTTATAGTGGCTACAGGACACACAGTTATAAGGCAACAGGGTGTCGTTTATTTTATATGGTACTTTTTATGTTTCACTGTATTGTGAACCTGTTGCGTTCTGAAATCCCAAATAACGTTTGGCGGGAAATCATTAAGTATGTCAGGTTTCTCAACGACAACGTGGAGCTTCTGTTGCAACCAGGAAGAATCTTCTCCTCTCCCCCAACCTGTTTCAGTTCCCTAAGAAAAATGTCTTGGAGTCCATTTTTATATATGGCAGGTATATAACTTGAAAAAAGAAATGAAGAACAGCAATATATATATATATATATATATATATATATATATATATATATATATATATATAGCTAGCTCTTGCTGAACAGTATCTCCAAAGTGGAGCCATATATTTGGTCCCAAACTCACCGTCAGGCTCACTTTCTGCAAATATTGCATATTGGAGAATTTCAAAGTGGGGTGTCTCAGTTGTATAGAACCCCTGCAGGTGACTTAGGTTGGGTTTTACTTTCTCTGCAAGCAACAATGCACATCCCTCCAATTTCTTGGATTTCTTGGGGTGCCAAGAAGCAGAAAAAACAAGAATAGTTCTTACCAGGTAGTTTATTCAATATTCACAGAGAGAGATGAAGGAAGGGATGCGATCTCTCTGAGATAATGGTGTTGCTCCAAGTAAAGTCCCTCCAATTCTATGTCACCCCTGTGCCGGCTGATCTGTGTTTTCTGCCTTTAAGTTTTCTATTACTCTCAAGGCACGCCTTGTTCTGGGAGGGGGGTCAGGAATGCTTTCAAGAGACACTGAGTCTGTTAGCTGTGTCTCCCCTGGTGCTTCTTCTTCCTACTCCTCTCCCAATATTTCCCAGCTTCTGAACTATGACCTTCTGCAAACCACTGTTCTAAATCTATACTGTCCTCTTCTCGGGAAGGTGCAGGAAGAGGAGGGGGCAGTTCCCACCATTCCTCCTCAGTCAAGCCCCTGACAGTTTTTCCAAGAAGACCCAAGATGGAGCTAAAGGTATATTCCCACTCTGCCATCAATGTATACCCTACCAGCGGTGTGTCAGGTTGGCATTTGCCTTTTCTAAGGAGGTAGGTGACCTGGAGACAAAATATGGTAGTATGGGAATGTTTCTCCACCAACTACTTTTCAACTGCAAATTCTCCCTCTCCCTTGCTGCTTTCCCCTAGGCTGTGTGCAGTGGCGGACGAAGGCTCCGCTCTACCCGTTGCCGCCGTACAAGACGACCCCCGACTTTAGAGAAGATTTTCCGGGATTAAAAAGTCGTCTTGTACGCCACGATATACGGTATATGTTGCCATTTGTGATGGACAGCCCAGCGTCCTTTATATTCTCTTGCACGCAGGGTGATCCTTCTCTTGGCTGCGTGCTTCGGATCACCTGCGCTCCCTCCCTCTTTCTTAGGCCTCTGTATTGACCTTGCAACTGCCTGTCATGGGGTCATCTGCTTTTGGGGCAGGGGCCTGGTAGGAATTTTTCCATTTGGCTGATTGGCTGTTGCCATCTGGTTTTCGCCTACTGCAGTAGCAACTAGTCACAACTTGTAAGGTTGGCGGTTAGGCATTGGTTCATTGTGATTATTATTGGAGGGGTGGCCGCCCCTCCAAATGATGGTGGTGTGTAGGAAATTCCATTAAAGGAATCCAGGGGCTCGACATGCTTTTGTCCGAACCCCCGGTAGGGAACCTCCTGGGAGAGGGAGGGCTCCGCCCCCATCCTCCATATCTCTCCCCAGATGGCATTCTCCCATCGCTGACCGAATGTCAGCTCTATCCTGTCGGACAGATAGTCAGAACCAACGCCTGTGCAACCACTCACGTAATTTGTATTTTAATAAAGTTGTGGCCTAAATTATTGCCAAAAACCCAAACAAAATTTATGTTTGAAGTGTGAATTTATTGGGGGGTGGCTTGGGGACCTCGACATGCAAAAGAGAATTATATGAGAATGATGATATAACACCTGTCAAAATGGCAATAATGTAAAGAACAGGCTCTATAAATGTTGGAAGTGTAAAGAAAAAGAGGGTATGTTCTTACATATGTGGTGGAATTGCAAAGCAATTAAGAAATATTGGGAAACAATATATAATGAAATGAAAATGATGTTTAAGATAACCTTTGTCAAAAGTCCAGAAGCCTTTTTACTAGGCATTACAGGCCAAGATCTGCCGGAAGAGAAGAAGAAAATCTTCATGTACGCTACAACGGCGGCTAGGATACTCCTAGCCCCAAAATGGAAAAGTGACGAGATACCAACTAAAGAAGAATGGCAAAATAAACTTATGGACTACGCCGAAATGGCCAAACTGACTGAGAGATTAAGAGATAAAGACAATAAAGACTTCAAAAAGGAGTGGGAACCATTTACGATGTACTTACAGAAATATTGTAAAGAAATGAACTCACTAGCAGGATTTGACTAAACACTTGCAATTACCAAACAGAGGAAAGAAAGGACCTAATTTAGAGAATACAGTTTTAAGGTATAAACAAAAAGCAGGGAAATTATTATGCAACAAACCAGAGGAGAAAATTGAGGGTAGTTGCAGGGGGGAGGGGAGGTACTTGGGTTTGCTTTATATTTGAGATGAAATATAAATAAAAACTATTCTTTAAAAAAATAAAAATAAAAGACCTACTGAATTCAATGGGACTTATTTGCAGGTAAGTCTGTAGAGCAATGCAGCTGTGTTGAGCCCTTTCCGGAAGCCTTTTCCAGCCTGCATGAAGGAAGTGGTTCGGAGGAGAAGCTGAGTTTACAGGTGTACAGTCTCAAAAATCTAAGACGTAATGATGGAAGATATTAACAGCTATGGGAAAATGCATGACATGGGCAGCTAGCATCAAATTGCTGGTATGAGTACACAATATTTTAATGCTAGGCTGGGGAAAAGTTGAAATGTCTACGTACCTAGGTAGCCAGGGACCTGGGATCTTTTTAAAATCTCTGCTCATTCATATTCCCAGCTCATTCATTTCCCCAGCCTTCCCAGACACAGCTATATATTAGACCTGATCGGAGCTTCAGCTGCGACTGAGGGGCTAAGGTTCCTGATAATGATAGTCTTTTGCCATCACAAATCAAGCAAATCGAGGCTTTCCGTAAAAATTATTAGTGAAATCCATTACGGTCAAAGGGGGTCGCAAAAATATCTGCAATAAATGTCGTAAAACATATAGAGCATCATTTGATAAACTGTAGTATAATTTCGTTTGATGTTTACTTTGAAAATTGGTGGCTCTGCACAGGTTATTTTGACTACAGCATATAGTCATTTGGGTAATAGTGATTCTCCATTTCATGCCTGATGGCTTTCTGGACATAAAGGTAACATGTTTTTACCTTCACCTATCCGTTTTTATTATTCAAAACTACCCAGAGATCGCTGAAGGGGGATAGCCTTAGTCGCAAGATTAATTTGCTTTCAGTGACGGCCTGGTTTATTTAGGATGGAGGACGTAATAGAAAAAAGGAGCACAGCATGTGTTTCGGAGCTACAGGTTGAATCTGCTTTGTAACTTAAATTTGTTTGTTTGTTTTGTATACCGCATTTCATCCGAAGACTACAGAGCAGCTCACAAGATAAAAGTACAAGAGGAGAACACAAAATGCATAACAGAAGAAGAACAAAAACAAACCAATAAACGTCAGATCCACATATTAGCGAAACAAATGCTGACTCAGGCATCTGCATGAGGGCTGCTTGTCTTTTTGATTGTTAAAGGTGAAACATGAATTCGTTCATGCGTTTTTCTGTTTATCTGTTGTTATGGTATTGGGGGTGAGATGAGGTTGAAAAGAGAGAGGACAGAACTTGCTTTTAAAGTGCAAAATGACACTTTGAAAGAGGGAAGGTGTTTCTTAGTGACATCATCTGGTGTGCACTGCACTGCTACCTCACAGAATCAGTTTGTTCCGCAGACCACAACTGTGGGAAGGAAAAGTCTGAAAAGGTGGAAAACTGCTGGCGTAGTAGGCAAAACGTTGTGGCTGGTGAAGCTATGTTCACCTTGGGATGCCACAAATTTTGCAGGCATGCCACACTACCGTTTATAAATAGAATCATCAGCACACACACAGTTTTTACATATATCTCTTTGACAATTACAAGAGAGAGGGAGAGGCCTCTTTCTCCTCTGGTTTTTTATTTATGTTTGGTGCCATTGATATGTGCAATTAGGCAGAATACAGAGAATCATGTGTTCGTACATAAACAAGTTTAAAATAGCCACATGTACAGAGGATTTGTTATTATTCATAGGTCTAAATCGTTTCTATCAGAAAAAATAAAATTGATGGAAATTTTTGTTGAATTTTGGCTATAATTTTGGTGCAGTTTCTGGTTAAACCCTGAATTAATGCCAATGAGCAGTGTTAAGTCATCCAGTTTACGTGCTAATTGGCAGTTTGGCTGGAGTCCAGAGGCTATAACATATTTAGGTGTTTTGGTTTCTAGACACATTTCTCAAATGATAAAATTGAACTTAAATAGGCTGGTGACAGAGGTATCTATGGATTCGGAAAGATGGGGATTCCTTATAGAAAGGGCTCCGCCACAATTCAACTTGTCCTGGGCCTTGAAAGTACAGGTCTGAGTGGTTCTCTGTTTGCCTTGCCACTTTCCCCAGGAAAACCCGCTCTTTAGTGCTGAAGAGCAAACATCAATCTGCAGAAAACCCAATTGACGTTTCCTCCAATTCAGTGGTTAAGATCGGGTTTTCCCAGGGGAAAGCAGCGGGGCAAGCAGAACCCTTAGTAGTGGAGGCAATGTTAAGACACATGGGGTGTATGGGGTGTTAGGGGAAGGGTAGTACCTGTCATGGGCCAGAAGTCAGCCTCACCTGCTGAACAGCAGCCTGAAGGGGGAGAAGGCAGAGTGACTCCACCTGCAGCTGATCAGCCTTCAATTACACAGAGGAGAAGGCACTGATGAGAACCAGCTGGCTTCAGCCTTCCTAAGCAGAGCTTCCAGCAGCAGCCAGATGCTGGCAACAACACTTGTAGTTCCTGGTCCGACCTTCCTGCTGGTCTGTGCCCTTGACCCCAAGATCATCAGATTCCTTGACCTCTGGACTATCTGACCACGTGATCTGCTATACACCTGACCTTACGACTGGACCTGGCTTTGCTTATGGACTCTGCTTCCAGGCAAGTACCCGTCTGAAACTCTACTGGTTGGTTGGCCTCTCACTCCACTGGGCTGTGCTCGTGGCTGTGCAGCACAGGACTATGGAAGTACCTCTTGTGGGAGACATGTTGTGCTCCTTCTGGGGTAGTTTGTCCACTTTTGGTCTCCACCCTTCACTCAGCGCTCAAACATGACTCCTGGAAACTGTCTGTATGTGACAGTGGCCACATACCAGGAAACAGCTTCAACTGGCCGGCTAAACTGGGTGAGGGTAGCTGATGGGTCTCAAACCCTCTGTGAGTTAGGGACTTCCCCTGCATGAGAAGACAGGCTATGGCAGATCAGGGTCGTCTTTAGCAGATGCGGCACCGGGGTGCAAATATCCGCCCAGCCCCCCCCCAAATTACCACGGATAGTGTCGGGGTGGCCGTAGCTGCGCACTGCCAGCCATTGGGGGGGCACAACTCTCCCCCATGCCGCTGCAGGAGAGTGATCCCTGCAGAGGCTTGGGAAGGAAGCTGTGCCCCCACAAGCCATATGGTTGGCGGGGCACAGCTTTCATACTAAGCCTCTGCGGGGATCGCTCTCCTCCTGAGGAGGGTTGGGAGGGAAGCTTAACGCCTGCCAGCCTTATGGTTGGCGGGGCACAGCTGGTGGGTGTGCAGGAAAAGGGGAGGCCACTGGCAAAGCTACGCAGCTCCACTTGCTGGGGCGCCCCTGAGAGGCCAGCGCTCTGGCGCAACGCGCCACTAACCCCAATGGGAAATGCGGCTCTGTGGCAGATTGAGGGGACAAGACCAGTAGTGGGTCCAGCAATCTGCATGTGCTGTAGAGGGAAGTGAGGGTTTAGTTTTAAAGATCTCTGCCTATATCACAGGGCATGCCTTTTTGCACATAGAATTGATTGGCAAGTCTCCCCCTTTTTTTTGCAAATAACCCTACATGGGTAGTCTTGGAGACGACGTATTCGGCACCTCTCTACAAATGGATGGTGTTGGGGAAATTTCCACTTGTGGTTTCAGTAGTGAGGGATCTGTGGCGTATAGTGTCTTGTCAGGTACGCTTTGACCCATGTGCTCATGCTAAGCTAACTTTATGAGGTAATCCAGATTTGAAAATAGAGATGCAGTCCCGTTTTTATGGAAGAAGCGGGTTGATAGTGGGATTTATACATTAGATCAGTTAAGAGGACAGGATGGAGAACTGTCGTCATTTTCAATCTCGTGGCTTCAATGCCACTTACCTGCTAGTGTTGAATGGCAGTACCTTCAGCTGCAGAACCTTTTTAAGGTCTGTTTGCTATTTAGTGTCAGCTTTGAGGACCTCAGTATCTCTGCTGGAGGACATAATTAGCTCTTTGCAGAAAGCTAACCCCGTATTAGTTGCTTATAAACATTTATTGGAATGTTGTGTATCTTGGAGATCTCAAGATCTTAGAGATGAGTAGGACAGAGGGTTCCATTCAGCTCAGTCATGGAACGTTGTTTTAGCATCTGTATGTAGTGTTTCTTTAGATTTAAAATTGAGATTGGTTGAACAAAAAATGGATGTTCCTGTTATCTTGGGACTCTGCAGCACCTTTATACGAACGGATTGGCTAGTTCAAATAGACGCTAGTGACTTAGTGCTGCAAGTGACTCTTTGTGTCGTGGACTGGCTGGCTGCAGAGGACTGGTGGGAGGCACCAATGGAAACCCCCCCCCAAAAAAAAACATGCTCAGAGTCAGGGGATTGGTGGTGGGACTGTGATGAGTGGTCCGAGGGATAAGAGAGAGCAGACTGGGAGGAGGAGGTGTCAGAAGCTGAATAGGCAACAGGGTTTAGTGAACAGAAAGAGGCTGTGCCAGAGAGCATTCCAGAACTAGAGGCAGAAGAGGAGTCTGGAGAGGAGGACGGGCAAGTGGCAGAGATCAGGCAGGCTGTTGAAGAAGCCAGGGGGTCCCCCCCTCTCCTTCTGCGACCAGCTCCCCTCTCCCCTGGTCTCCCAGGACCAGAAGAGGTATGAAGTGGGTGGAGCAAGGACAGAACAATGGAGCCTCAGATTCCTTGGGAAGGAGGAGCCTTAGGGAGCTGTGGGAGCTTCAGTCCCCACAACTGCCTCATAGGGGAATTTCTACCAGGAACAGTTGCTGTGCTCACTAGCCCTGGCCTCCTGAGTCAACCTTGTTTCCTTGAATAAAGAGTTAACTTCACTGAAGCAGTGTGATTTATTGCTGACCTACTCCTGGCACCCGCCCCCAGTGGTGTCCTCCTCCTGGTTGGAAATTATTGCTTGCATTAACTGTGTTTCGGATAAATCCTTGCTATTTGTGGATGTTCATGGACTCTTAGATTACAATCCTGTGGTGTGGGGACCAACAAATGAACAGCAAAAGTGGGTTCTGTTAGCCCTTTTGGTGGCCAAAGACACCTATATTGCATTTCTTTGTTGTTGTGGTATTTGTGTGTCTTGAGAGACCATGGAGTGGGCGTCTGGGGGGGGGAGGTCAAACTGCTTCATTAGCAGCACTGATACGACCTCCCCAGGGCACAAAAGTGGGCATTGTGTATGAGGTCCTGGCCTGCCCAATGAGAAGACCTCACTCTTGGACTTGCTGGAAGGACAAATACCCACCATCCACGACTCAGTGGTCTGAACATCTCACTGCCTTTTCTATATTTTAGCACATAATCGTCAGTCTTGGTTTAGATAACTGTTTGGACATATGAAGTGCTTATATTGCTCCATACACTTAAATTAGGATTGATGGAATATTCTTATTGTTAATGTCATCTGCAGATAATTTTTTAAAAAAACAAACAAACACACACACACACACACAGAGAGAGAGAGAGAGAGAGAGAGAGAGAGAGAGAGAGAGAGAGAGAGAGAGAGAGAGAAGGAGCTTTTACAAATAACTCTTTACAATTCTGGGTTAGTTGCTATCCCTAAGCGTGTGTATACCTCTTGGTTATCAGCGAGAACACACAGTCCAGCTGATAAGAGAAATCCTTGGAGTGGTGTAATAGATAACTGAAATCTTGCCATTGAAATATTGCAGGACTTTAAGGGAAAGAAAAAGTCAATTGCATTTCATCGAAAAGTTATTATTGTAATAGATTTTCTGCTGAGGTAAACTAATCCCAGGCATTAGAATTGTAATATCTCTATTTTCTCCCAGCTTTGCTACTTTGGAATCTTAAAATGAAAGGCTGCCGTGTCGTTTTCTTCCTGCCACCTCACATAACAGTTAAAACTATAAAAAGATGTTCACAGGGGACTCGAGCGTAATATGGTAGTGGCAAATGTGTCGTCCCGCGTCGGCCGCCTTCTGAGAGACACATACCTGGGGGATACTGTTGGTCTCTTCTTGCTTGAACTGAGCCCAAATCTAGATTTCGTCAGAGAATGAAATAATTTGGTGTGGTGTCAACTGCGTTTCTGGCAGGCAAAGTCTATTCCATTATCGCTTGGGGCCTCCGGGCAGCACAGTAAGCTCCCATAATCCTTGCCTACACCGAAGTTGATCGGGAAATAAAGAGGCGGCTTTTCAATGTTTACTGCAGCGTTTATAGACCTATCATTTTTAATACAACGGTGCAATAGACAGGTTCATCCATTCGAGCTCAAATGGTGGCAACAGGTGAAATGATGAGGCTAGCCTGATTCTACTACGCAGCATATACTTTTAGATGATTAATAAAAACTAACTGCCCAGTGCTCTAGGAAGAGGGCTGCCGCAAACCAGCTGTTTGTCAAATGTGGCATTATGCCAGACTGAATGGATATCACATTAACAGGACACGCGGAAAAATCCTTTAGAATGGGGTGTGATTTAAAGTGGTGAAATGGTCAAGTTAAAGGTAAAGGGACCCCTGACCATTAGGTCCAGTCGCGGATGACTCTGGAGTTGTACGTTCATCTCGCTCTATAGGCCGAGGGAGCCGGCGTTTTCCGCAGACAGCTTCCGGTACATGTGGCCAGTATGACTAAGCTGCTTTTGGCGAACCAGAGCAGCGCACAGAAACGCCGTTTACCTTCCCGCCAGAGCGGTACCTATTTATCTACTTGCACTTTGATGTGCTTTCGAACTGCTAGGTTGGCAGGAGCTGGGACCGAGCAACGGGAGCTCACCCCGTTGTGGGGATTCGAACCGCCGACCTTCTGATCAGCAGCCCTAGGCTCTGTGGTTTAACCCACAGCGCCACCCACGTAAGATGGTAACCCACCCACCCCCAAAAAGGAGTGAAAATAAGGCCTGAAGTTAAACACACAGAGACACTGCAACTTGTTTCTTGAAGACTGAAAATTTTGTCCAAGAAACTCTGTTCTACTTTCATCCATAATACATTGCCTTTTGCATAGTCTTATCAGAAGGAAGTGAAAGACAGAGGGAAATCCTATAGAAGATTTCATACTATTAAACTTCTTGTTTATATTTTTACTATTGAAAAACAGGCCAACCTTTTCCCATCTAATAAAAAAAAATACTCTCACAAGAAAGAGGGTAAAGCACTGAGAAAAGGAAATTTAAAAAGAAAGAACTGGGCAAACGGAGCCATACGGTTGCACTTTTACTTAAGACTTGCCTACTCATAGAAACTGTTCCAATTTAATAAAATTAATTCCTTCAAGTGAGATACAGTCAACTGCTAAATCAGATTAAGTATAGCTTGTGTCAGTTTAACAAAATTATTCTAACCCCAGTGTGCCTGCATTGGTGGCTTACACCAAATTAAGACAGGAATCAATTACAGAACTGATTTAGTTAGATCAGAGCAATTTCTGTGTGGAGAGACCTGGTCACCCAGCCACTTACAGTCCAGCCCTATGCATTTTGCTCCGAAGTAGCCGCCACTTGAAATTTAATGGGACTTATTCCCAAGTAAGCACACTTAGGATTGCAGACTTTATTACACACGCTGGTAGATATACTACCTTGCTAATATAATGACAATTTAGGGGCATTCTTCTCCATTCACTGTTTTAATATGGAGGAAGTATGTTTCAATTGTATCTTTGAACCAAGCTAAATCAATTGCTATTTATTTGTCACGTGAATTTAGACAACCAGCTTACCATATGGAAAATGTGGAGAGGTTTGCCCATTTCATTAAGGTGTGGTGTGCTAAATTGCAGCGATGCATGAAGCTCCATACATAAATACTGACTTTGCTGTGGAGTGAAAAACCCTCTTCTACCTCGGGATGGGGGAGGAAATTTGATTTAGTTCACATGTAAAGGTGATTCTGTCCAATCCACGCTTTCCAAAACAATGCATTGGCCAAAACAAAGGCATCCTTTGAAATTCACACTTCTCTGAATTTTGCGCCACAGTTCTCCAGCCAAGGGCAGTGCTGTCAAGTATCCCGTTTTCCCCGAGATTCTCCCTTATTTTAAGCAGTTTCTCTTATTTTTTATTTCCCTTAAATTTCCCGTTTTTAATGGAAGCAGCTCCTCCCCTGCTGGCCAGGGACTGGGTGGGAAGACCTCGCCTACTTGGAGAGAAAAGCCTCAGCCCTCAAAGCAAGTGGGAGCCGTTTCCTGTGCTTACAGGGGGGTGTATTCCTCCCCCTGCATCAGCCCCTATCCATTGCCGCCGAGCCCCTCAGCCGGCCAATAAGCTGGTGGGCGGAGCCTGGCTGCCTTTGAGCAGCTGCTGCTTCCTGTCCTGTTTTGATGGGATCAGACAAGAAGACGATGGGGCTCCATCGCACGGAGCACGTGGCTGCCCTCCTCTTTGCTGGCCGCCCTCCTCTTTGCTCCGCTCTGAGCCCGAGCCCACTTGGAGTTTACATTGATGCTCCGCCCACTTTTGCTTCTGGCTCCGCCCACCACTGACATGTGACTTTCCCCGGGATAGGTGAGACTGCTGATCCCTTATTTTCAAATCCGAAACTTGACAGCAATGGCCAAGGGATGTGTACAAAACGACAAATAATGCAAGGCAACACAATGCAATGAGACACAATGGTCTCAGGCCCTACAATCAGTGCTTTTTTCTGGGGGGGACACAGGGGGTACGCATACCCCTAAACATTTTGTAAATGTTTGGCCTCATTGAGGGGCAGTATTTCAATATGAGTAGGAAAATGAGAGTACCCCTAAACATTTTTTTAAAAGAATAAAAGCATTGCCTATAATTCCTAATAAAAAAGCTTCTGGTTTTTTAACAAAAGTTATTTTGAACATTTTTTTTCAATTCATTATATATCATTTCCCAGAATTTTTTTTAGTTATATTACAGGTCCACCACATATGATTAAAACGTACCTTCTTTTTCTTTACATTTCCAGCATACATTGGTACTTGTTCCGTACATTTTTGCTAGTTTTACCGGAGTCAAATACCACCGGTACATAATTTTCATATAATTTTCTTTCAGTAAAGAACATGCCGTAAATTTCAGATCTATTTTCCATAGCCTCTCCCAGTCTGTCATTTGTATATTATGTCCCGCATCTTTCGCCCCAATTCAGTGTCTCTTTTAGAAGGTTCCTCCCCGCCCCCCCATGCAGCATTTGCAACCTAGCACCTTTGCGTCTCGGCTGCATCCAGGTCAAAAGGACCTTTGCAGAGTAGGGGTTTTGAGGAACACTACCAGAAATGAGCCCTAGGTCAGGTTAGCTGTGAAGCTTCTGGCATGCATAAGGTCCAGCCAATTAATAGTGACTCGTAGCACGCCATCAATAACCTAAGCGACTGACATTTCTCCCCACAACTTCTGTGGGCTGAGATAGTTGTAGCAATGGGCCTTTGACGTTCTGTCTTGTGAACATTTTCCCCCGAGCCCAGAGGGAACGAGTGCGTGTGGAAAAGCAATTTGCCTGTTTTAGGATGGGGGAATTCGGTTCAGGCCTCCAACCATTTCCCTAACCTCTTACATAGCGGGTGATTTTTCTCTGCTCCCTCCCTTGCCCTCACGACCAGTGCAGCGCCAGGCATAAGTCACCCCGGCGTTCCGGCTGCATCCCGCAATACAGGCCCTTGCCGGAGAGACATTTACCACACAGAACGACAGCCTCGCCGAAGTCCTGAAGTGGCCAATCCCTCAGCAGGGTTTGTGGGAGTAATTTCTTCTGTTCTCTCCCTAGTGCAACTGGCCATCATTGCACGATGAAAGCCAGTATGTTGCCTAGTAACAGAAGCCCCCTTTTCCATCCTTCCCAGAGCCAATGACACGGGTGGCTGACATAGAGATAAATGGCTGCCAAAGATCTCTAGCTGCAGGACCCGACCCAGAACAGATGCCACACCCATACTGCAAGGCAATGAGGAGACGACACGCAATCCATTTCCAAGGGTTTAAACAATGCTCCGATTTATTAGCTTTGCCTCAGTTTTCAGTTTCTGCGACATACATATTTAAACAGACCATTTTTTGCTGCAGAATTCAGCATCCTCTGCCTTTTGTTTTCAAGCTCTGGAATTACTAAAAGCCTAATTTGTATGCAATTTCTTCCAGGACAGTGTTATAATACTCAAAGAATAGTGTCAGGTCTGCCTTCCTTCTGTCACCTAGTGAGCTATGATTTTGCTCATTCGATATTCCCTTTTTTATAACTATGGTGAGTCTTGTTCAACAAATTAGTAAGCTATGTCATATTGTACTGCTGCTTAATTATGCATGTGAGCATTCATTTTATCAGAGCTCTACCTTTCTTGCGCAGGTGGCAGAAAACCAAGTTATGGTTAAAATTAAACATGAACTGATGTCTTGTTTGGAAGCAATGCCTTTACTTATTCATGCGAGTTGATAGCCTGCGGGTTTCTGAAGAACCATCATTGGGTCATTTTTAAGAGCCACAGGAGACGAGATTCTGCTGGAATGCCCATGTGGGCTTCTCCTTATGTGAAAAATGGCAAGGGAATTTCATGAGAAGTCAAGCCCAGGGTAACTGGGCTTGTTTTTGAACACGGTGAAAGCAAATGTGAAGGTTCTTCCCCAGATGCCATATCTGAGGGTGGTGGTCCACTTAGATGATCATTTCAAGATGGTGATGCTTGGAGAGTGCTCTTTGACCTTGTGAAGCCTTCAGTGTGGGGTTCCTCAGGGTTCGATGTTATGCCCCATGCTGTTTAACATTACATGAAATCACTGCAGAGTGGAGTCATCTGCAGCTTTGGAGTATGTTGTCAGCAATATGCCGGCGAGAGACTGGTCTGCTTCTTTACATCTGCAGGTGAGCCAGTGGATGTGTGGGACCACTGTCTTGCCTCGGTTATGGACCAGATGAGAGCCAATAAACTGAAGCTCAATCTAGATCAGACTGAGGCCGGGGCCGGCGCGTCCATTAGGCGAACTAGGCAATTGCCCAGGGCGCCAAAATGGAGGGGGCGCTGGCCAGGCTTGGAAACCCCCCCAAAACGTCTCTGCTACAGCGGAGAAACTGCTGCTTGCCTCTCCACCCCCCCACCTCCCGCTAAAGCAGGCTTTGGCGGGCGGCGGGACGGGCGAGCAGCAGTTTCTCTGCTACAGCAGAGAAACTGCTGCTTGCCTCTCCACCACCCCCACCTCCCGCTAAAGCAGGCTTTGGCGGGGGGGGGGGCGCCATAAGGTGGTTCGCATAGGGCGCAAGAAGCCCTAGCACCGGTCCTGACTGAGGCACTGTTAGTGGGTGGTTCCCTGGACTGGATGGTTGGGACGTTGCTAGCTCTTGATGGGGTTATACTTCCTCTGAAAGAGCAGGTTCATAGCTTGGGGATACTCCTGGATCCTTTGCTGTCACTTGAAGCTCAGGTGGCCTCAGTGGCGTACCCCTATGTGGACAGGGATAGCCTGACTTCTGTCATCTATGCTCTGGTAATCTCTAGGTTATTGCAATGTGTTATACATGGTGCTGCCTCTGAAGATGGTTTGGACACTTCGGCTGGCGCAGAATGCAGCAGCCAAGTTACTCACTGGGACAAGGCGATTTGAGCATATAACACCAATCCTGGACAAGCCATGGGGCCATCATGGAAAAGGCCCTGCCATTGTTGCCTGCCGGAATAAGTTCTCTCCTTGGTGGGCATGGAAGTAGAGCTTTTTAAATCTTAAATAAAGCTCTCTGTAACCCAGAGGCAGAGCTAGCAGCTCCGGCACCCGGAGCAGCACACATTCCCACGGCAAGCAGCGAGCGTCCTGGGGGTGGCGCAGCAATGTCACCCCCCCTCAGGGATGACACCCGAGGTGGACCGCACCCACCATGCCCCCTTCCTCCGCCAGTGCTGTAGCCTTAGCTATTTTGGATGCATAATAACACAGCCTGTGATCATTGCAAGGGTCGGTTTCCCATCGAACTAGCATTTAAGCGTTGTTGCTATTCTTGCCAGTTTTGCCATAGGAACTTTGCTATCAGTTTCTACCATGTCTGTATTATGTTCCAGAGGGATACTGGTAGATAAAAAAAACAAAATAAACTCTTTACAGAGTGCCCCCTGCTATCTTTCAAAGCCAAGATAGTTGCAAGTTTGATCAAAAGAACCTTACTTATATCTGAAGGTGATGTGTTATGAGGATTACATAGATATATCCTTGTGGGACTAGATCCCCAGGTATTTAACTGGAGTCCATTTAAATCACTAATTTAAACTACTTGCATATGTGAATGTTACTTTGAATGACAGACAAGAGACGGTTAACACTGGTTTTTATAGTTTTTGGGCCATGCCTACAAGTTGCAGTTTTCTACACCCATTGTAATGTGGGCTTAAACCACTCTTGAGTGCTCTGAGGTGCACATAACCTGCAAAATACCATCTTGAGAAAAGTTCCTACTAAAATATCGTTAGTAGAGTGATGGGACCACCTAACTTTTCCATGCAAGCCTCTTGGGCCCCAAACTGGAATTCCATAAGTCTGCGGCGCACAAATTAGCTGCATCCATGTAGCATTAGCTAGGAGGGAGAAGGCATCTCATCTTAATATCTGTGCCATAAACAATCACTTTTGTAATGATCGCAGTTATTTGATCTTTCATTTTAACTGCCTCATAAAAAACCTATTTATTATCCAAGCAGCCTGGTTTATGAGATCAGCCCTATGATAGACTTGGCGTATGAGGAGGAGGAGGAGAAGGGGAAGGGGAAGGGGAAGGGGAAGGAGAAGGAGAAGGAGAAGGGGAAGAAGAAGAGGAGTTTGGATTTGATATCCCGCTTTTCACTACCCGAAGGAGTCTCAAAGCGGCTAACATTATCCTTTCCCTTCCTCCCCCACAACAAACACTCTGTGAGGTGAGTGGGGCTGAGAGACTTCAGAGAAGTGTGACTAGCCCAAGGTCACCCAGCAGCTGCATGTGGAGGAGCGGAGACGTGAACCCGGTTCCCCAGATTACGAGTCTACCGCTCTTAACCACTACACCACACTGGCTCTCAGAGGGACCTTGCAGCACCTTTTCACTAATTTGTCCAGTGCGCTCTGGGAATATTGAGCAAAAAACAAAACAAAACCCACCCTGCCTCACCCCCCCTCAAAAAAAAAATCCCACCTTAAAGCCAAGAGAGCTCTGTGTGCAAGTTGCCTCGAAGAAAGGCCTCGCCCACTGACAGCGAGAGAAAGAGGGAGAGCTGCAGAGGCTGGGAAGAAAAGGAACAAAGAAAGATAGAAATGTACATCGTAATCTAATGGAGCCGAGGCAACAACTCGACTGCCAATTTACTGAGCTGGAGACGCAGGAGCAGGCTGGGGCTTTTCAATTCCGCTGTCTCCTCCCTGGGGTTAGAATCGAGACTGGTTGCCATGGATATCCTGGATTCCTGCAGCTAATGGGAGGGAGTTCTGAAGCCGTGGTATCCTGGGGACTGTCTAGGGCGGAAGATGAAATGGAGGCCTGTGGGTGTGGTGGTGCGGCACCGGGAAAAAGGAGGTCAAAGGGTCGGCTTCCGACCGCGTTAAAGCCGAAATTTCATTTCAAGTCACATTCATCCGGCAATCTCCGTGTCAGACCTCGTTTGTCCTCTTCTCCTCTCTGTCCTTTTCCAAGGCTGCCAACATTGTTCCCTTAAAATGGCCATTATCAAAGCACTTAATATCGCACATAATTGGATGCACGCCGACAGTTCGTAGGGAATTTCCGCCCTTCCCCCTCCCTCGCACACCGCATACCTCCAGTATTTGTATAATTTGAGCCGGACTGGGATTTAAAACCCGAATTTCCAATTTCTAAACATGAGGCAGTAGCAGTGCTATCTGGATTTACATCTGCTATGAACACATATATATAAAATAAAATAACAACCCACACACACACCACACCATCTGGAGTTTCTGGGTGTTTTCACTTTATGATGATGTGTCAGTCCACTTTTGCAGAGTTTCATCTGTGAGAGTTTTTTGTTCATGGCTATCCGTAAAGAGGAAGGTCACCTGTGGGCGTGACATTATATTTAGCCAGTATATTTCTCCTCTCCTTTGATCTGTGACAATATTACTGCGTCATCATCCCCCCCCCCCTCTGGATTTCTGTTCAGGAAAAGGGCACTCTTCCATTGGGTAGAATTAAAGGAATCTCTTCTAACCCCATAAAGCATCCGATATACCTGAGGAAACAGGCTTTGATTCGCACATCCTTAGTTATGGTGGATTGGGAGTTGTGCGAGGCAGTTCTCCCCCTGATTCAGCAGCATAGCTTGTGCACAGAGCGATTTTTCTAAAAAGAAGTTTTTGCTCCTTCCCTTTCAATAAACCAGATGTTCAGGAGAGGAAGCAAAGGGTGGATTCGTTCCCCCTTTTACACTATATCCGCTTTTCGCAGCTGTCTGGCAGGACCACAGCTGCCAAAAAACGGCTACATGCACTCAGCCCTACCTTGTGCCACAGGTGCTCTGTTGGTTCAGAATCAAATGATGACTTTTTAAAAAATTAAAAAATACTGGTTTTCCTTCTTCAGGCACCACCATGGGATTAAAACCAACCACAACGGATCTTTTCCATGAAGAATTTGCACATAAATAGACACCCCACAATGTAGTTTTCCTAATAGGTAAAGGTAAAGGACCCCTGGATGGTAAAGTCAAGTCAAAGGCGACTATGGGATCGCGGCGCTCATCTTGCTTTCTGACCAAGGGAGCAGTGACCAGAGGAGAAATGACCACTGGGAAGAGCGCAGAGAGAAGAAACGCCAGATTGCAACTGTAACAGTGAAATTGCATGCCTTCATCTGCCCAAACTGGAATAAAACATGTCTCTCCCCTATCAGACCACAGCAGGCTCTGTAAGTCTCCAACAGTTGGACTTTACTCCTGATGCCTGTCTCTCAAGACTGATGGATGCCAACAATAAAAAAATAATGTACATTGCACATTCATATTTATTATTATTTTATTTTATTTTATTATTACACAGTCTGGTTTAAGCAGAGACCCTCTTAAACAAGGCAAAAATTTGCATGCTGCTTGCAGCGGAGCAGGAAAGCTAAGTTGATGTGTAGCCCCTTTAGGAATGACAAGCCATAGAAATACGGTCGCAGGCTGTTTCTCTGGAGAAAGACACTCCCAGAGGGTCAGTGAGCACTAAGCAGGCAGGCACAAAGAAATAAATGTTCCCTTCTCTTTCCTTAACAGGAGAAAGGAGAGTTGTGATTTGCCTATTCACAAAAGAGAAGCGGCAATATTTCACGAATTCAGCCTTCCAGTTAAAACACTGCTCACACGCATAGATACCTCACACAAACAATTACTTGCAGGGGCACAACAGCTGCAGCTACATCTGGAGAGGGTTTTCTGACGGAGAATTTGTTTTGGCCCCGTGGGGATCTGCACGCTTCCTTGTAGAAGTCGTCGGCCAAAGCAGCTGGAGGACAGTGGGCCACCCACTCCCATTTACCACCCCAGACCTGTGACACTCTGGGACCAATGATAGATGCAGACGAGGACTGGACTTCAGAGGCTCTCCAGCTGTACATCCCTCTGCAAGGACACCCAGACACACTCCATGGCTATGATCCGCCAAAGACATTTTGGCACGTGAGGTGAACTGCAAAACGGCATCCCTCCCCACCAGGGAAGAAGGGGTGAGTGAAGATCTACATCAGGAATGAGGAGGGAATGAAGATCTACCTCAAGAACAAGGCAGGACTGGAGACCTACCTGGGGAAATCAGTCAACGCTACCCATCATGGGAGAAAAAGAAGAGTTTGGATTTGATATCCCGCTTTATCAGTACCCGAAGGAGTCTCAAAGCGGCTAACATTCTCCTTTCCCTTCCTCCCCCACAACAAACACTCTGTGAGGTGAGTGGGGCTGAGAGACTTCAAAGAAGTGTGACTAGCCCAAGGTCACCCAGCAGCTGCATGTGGAGGAGCGGAGACACGAACCCGGTTCCCCAGATTATGTGACTACTGCTCTTTTTTTTTTTATAAGATTTTATTATTTTCCAATAAAACAAAGAGAAAACAAGGTACAACATCAACACAAAACATAAGCAACAATAAAAAACAAAATCAACATTGAACATAATCAACAATAAACATAATCAACATTCGAAACAATAACAGCAATAAAAACATAAAAATAACATATACAAACCTTAACCAATATCTATCTTTGTATATTTCTTGTTTCTAACTTCTCTGTTTGGGGACTTCCCCCGTTCCCTCCACTGTCTTCAAAAAAAACAAATACTTCTTCAAGGTAGCTTTATATATTGTTCGATTCACATTTACCCAAATTTTAATATGCTTAACTTTTACTTAATCAAATATCTCAATAACTATGTATCTTATCTTAACGACCTATCTTAACATATTTTGACACATACATCTTTCACATAACAACAATTCCTCTTACCATTTAAATCTGACACATATCTAACAAAGCCGATGTTCTGTCTAATTCTGCTCAAATATTCAGTTTAACTGATTTAACTAAATAGTCCTTAAATTTTTTCCACTCCTGCGACGCCTTCCCCTCCCTCTGGTCCCGGACTCTGACGGTCAGTTCTGCGAGTTCCATGTATTCCATCATCTTCATCTGCCATTCCTCCACCGTTGGTATCTCTTCACCTTTCCATGTTCTTGCCAATAGAATTCTGGCTGCTGTTGTGGCATACATAAAAAACACTCTATCCTGACTGGGTATCTCTTCATTGGTTATGCTCAGAAGAAATGCCTCTGGTTTCTTACAAAAGGTAACTTTCATTACCTTCTTAAGCTCATTGTAAATCTTATCCCAGAAAGCACTTACCGCTGGGCACAACCACCACATATGAAAAAAGGTACCTTTCGCATGTTTACATTTCCAACATACATCTGACATTTTGGTATTCATCTTGGCAATCTTAACTGGTGTCAAATACCATCTATAAACCATTTTCATTATGTTTTCTCTTAAACCATGACAAGCAGTAAATTTGATACCTTTTTGCCACAATCTCTCCCAGTCATCCATCATAATATTATGTCCTACATCTTTTGCCCAATCTATCATTGAGGATTTGACCAATTCATCTTTTGTATGCCACTCTAGCAGAAGATTATACATTTTGGAAAGGTTTTTAAAATTCGATTCTATCAGTTCTGTTTCCAGTTTTGATTTTTCTACTTGAAAACCAACTTTTTTGTCCATTTTAAATATTTCATAAACCTGATGATAGTGCAGCCAGTCGGGGACCTGACTTTTTACTTGATCATAGCTTTTTAGCTTAAAGGAGTCCCCTTCCTGCTGCAATATGTCCATATATCTTAACCAGTTTGCAGACATATTCGGTCTCTTATATGCCTTGGCCTCCACTGGAGAGATCCATCTAGGAGTCTTTCTCTCAAACAAGTCTTTGTATCTAGTCCAAACCTGATATAGGGATTTTCTAACAATATGAGACTTAAAAGTTCTGTGGATTTTAACCTTGTCATACCAAAGGTATGCATGCCAACCAAACATATTATCATGTCCCTCCAAGTCCAACACATCAACGTTCTCTAGTTTAAACCAATCCTTTAACCAGCAAAAGGCCGCGGCTTCAAAATAAAGCCTTAAGTCCGGCAGGGCAAAGCCTCCTCTGTCTTTAGAGTCTGTTAAAATCTTGAATTTTATTCTTGGCTTTTTGCCCTGCCATATAAATTTCGATAGGTCCTTTTGCCATTTCTTAAAACAGTCTAGTTTGTCCAAAATTGGTATGGCTTGGAATAAAAACAGCATCCTTGGTAGGACATTCATTTTAACCACTGCTATTCTTCCCATTAGCGACAATTTAAGTCTTGTCCAGATCTCCATATCTTTTTTTATCTCCATCCACAATTTTTCATAGTTATCCTTATACAGGTTCAAGTTCTTATTTGTGAGATTGATACCTAGATATTTTACAGATTTAACAAAATTGAGGCCTGTGGCTTCTTGAATTCTTTGGATCTGTTCTGCACTCAAATTTTTACCTAATACTTTGGTTTTCTGCTTATTTAATTTGAAGCCAGCTACAAGTCCAAATTGTTCAATTAATTCCAAGGCTCTGGGGACACTGCCTTCTGGTTCTTGCAGGGATAGCATCAAATCGTCCGCGAAGGCACGTAATTTGTATTCCTTCTCTCCCACTTTAATTCCTTTTGTCTGTTTATCTTTCCGAATCATATTTAGAAGGACTTCCAGGACCGTAATAAAAAGTAAAGGGGAGATAGGGCACCCTTGTCTTGTTCCTTTCTCTACTTCGATCTCCTCCGATATCACACTGTTTACAATGACTTTTGCTCTTTGTTCTGTGTAAATGGCCTTAATGCCATTTAAGAATTTTTCTCCAACTCCCATCTTTTCCAAATTCTTTTTCATAAATATCCAGGATACTTTGTCAAAAGCTTTCTCTGCATCAACAAACAATAGTGCTGCATCTGTGTTTATGTCTCTCTCCAGTTTTTCTAGAATGTCCACAATAATTCTCGTATTATTACTTATTTGTCTTCCTGGCAAGAAACCTGCTTGGTCTCTATGTATATGGTCTTTCAACACTCTTTTCAACCTTGTAGCCAAAACATTTGCGAAAATTTTATAATCCACATTCAAAAGGGAGATTGGACGATAATTTTTCATTAAAGTCTTATCTGTATCTGGTTTTAGAATCAGTGTGATAAAGGCTTCTTTCCACGTCTCTGGTGCCCTATCTCCTTCTAGTATTTTGTTGCAAACTTCTCTTAACGGCTGCGATAGCCAGTCTTTCAATGTCTTATAGTATTTTGCTGTTAATCCATCCGGTCCTGGAGCCTTCCCCAATTGCATGTTGTTTATTGCATCTTCTATTTCTTGTGTCGTTATTGGGTGGTTGAGAGTTATTAATTTTTCCTCTGGGACTTTTTGCAATCCGTTCTTTTCCAGAAATCGGTCTATCTCTACTTCATCTATCTTCTCCTCCTTGTACAGTTGCTTATAGAATCTCTGAAAGCACCATCTGATTTCCTCCGGTTTCTCTACATTTTTTCCATTTACTACCAATTTACTGATGACCTTTGCCTTTTGTCTTTTCTTTAATTGCCAAGCTAGTAGTTTTCCACATTTATTTGCAGATTCAAATGTTCTTTGTTTCATCATTTTCACTTTCCATTCGATATCTTGATTCATGATATTCGCATATTGGGATTGCAAGTATTTAATTTCTTTTTGGATTTTGACACATCTGGGATGTCCTCTTAATTCTTTTTCCTTTCCTTTGATTAATTTCAACAGTCTCTCCATTTCTGCACTTTGTTGTTTCTTCTTTTTTGCCTTTTCACTAATGAGGAATCCTCTCATTACCGCTTTACTTGCATCCCAAGCAATCCTTTTCTCCACTTCTGAGTTCCAATTAATTTGAAAATATTCTTTCATCTTTTTCGCCGCTCTTTCTACTAGCTTGGTATCTCTCATCAATGCATCATCCATTCTCCACCTGAAAGAATCCTTGGAAATCATTTTTAGGTTTACCTGCACCGGATTGTGGTCTGAAAGCGTTTTAGGACCGATTTCTGCTTTTTGTAATTTTGGAGCCAATTCATTCGAGATCCAGATATAATCTATCCTCGACCATGACTGCTGAGATTCGCTGAAATACGTTGCCTCTGTTTCTGTGGGGTTTTTTAATCTCCAAGAGTCCACCAAGTTCAAATTGTCCACCATTTCAAAAAAAGTCTTTGGGAGTTTCCCATCATTTGTTAGTTTTGTTCTTTGAGATCTATCCATTAGTGTGGAAACTGCCCCATTAAAGTCTCCAAGGCAAACTACCTTATAGTCCAAATAATCCAGCAGCAAATCATGTATTTTTTTGTAAAAAATCGACTTTCCATCATTTGGTGCATAAAGTCCCAGAATCAAAAATTTTTCGCCTTGTACATTAATTTCAATTGCAATGTATCTCCCTTCTTCATCTTTAAATAGCTGTCTTGGGCTATATTTCTCCTTTGCATAAATCACTACTCCTCTCTTCTTGACCTTGTCCGATGATATGAACTCTTGGCCTAATTTTTTGTTCTGTAGCAATCTTCTGTGACGCCGGACTATGTGGGTTTCCTGTAGACATATTATATCCAAATTCTTCTTTTCTATGCTGTAAAACACTCTGCGTCTCTTTGGTCTCTGATTTAATCCCCGAACATTCCAAGTCATTAACTTGAGCGCCATTTCTTTGTTTATTCCTCTCCTCCAGTTGCCTGTCCTTTCTTATCTTGTTCTGGATCTTGGCTTGGTCCTGGTAGTCCCGGCGGTGGTGGGAATACTTCTGGGAACTTGTAGAGCTGTGCTGGGTCCAGTGGAGTTCCTTTGAAGTGTTCCAGATGCTTGTCCAAAAACTTTTGCTTTTCCGCCAAGGACCTTATTCTTATCTTTTTCCCTTCAAACGTAAATGCCAGGCCTTCTGGGAATTCCCAACTGAAGGAGATTTTTCTTCTTCTTAACTCCGTCACCAGGTCGTTATAAGGAGCTCTTTTATCTAAAAAGAATCTGGGGATATCCTTGTAAAAAATTACTTTATTCTGCTGTACCACCAGGTTGTTTCTGTAGTGTAAATCCAGAAAGTAGTCTCTGTCGTGTCTATCGTGCAGCACAATCAAACAGTCACTGACTGTTTTAGTGCTTTTCTTTCCTCTGGAGCCTCTTGGTCCAAATCTGAAGGCCTTCACTATGCGTGCTGAGACGTTTACCTCTTCTAACTCCCAGAAAGTTGAAAATAGTTCCACAATATAGGCTTTCAGGTCTTCCCCCTCCAATTCTGGAAGACCCCTCAAACGGATGTTTCCTTCTCTCTGGTGTAGTTGCAGAAAAGCAAGAGACTCTTCCACAGTCCTCTGTCGTGTTCCAATATTTTCTATCTGCTCCAAATCTAAATTGTCCAATTTTTCCTCCACCTTTTTTATTTTTTCTCTGACCACTTTAATTTCCTCAGAGTCCTTTTTTAACGTAGTCACCTCCTGCCCAATTTTATTAATTTCGTCTCTGTTCTTTCTTACATTTTCCTCAATTTGACCAATCGATTTTTCTAATGTCTGGGTGGAGGCTTTAATATCGGCCTTAATATCCACTTGGAGCTTTTCTATTGCAGAGTTAACTGTTGTATTCACTGATGCACCAATAGCATTCACCGATTCTTGTGTTTGCTTCAACCCTTCGGTGACACTTTTCAAACCTGCTGCAATTTCTGCCACACTTGCAGCCAGTTTCTCCATTTGTTCCTGAAGAGTTAAGGAAACAGAGCCTTTCCTTTTTTCAGAGCCAGTTCCTTTAGATCTAGTTTCCATTCCCTGTGGGCTCTGCAACTGTAATCTCAAGGTCACTCCAGTTGCTATAGTAACTATCTCAGACATTCACAGCAGAAGACCAACAGTCCCAAAAGTAAACACCAGGTGGCCTGCAGCTAGCTTTCTGAGAACAAAGAGGCTGCTGAGCCAGGAGTCCACAACAGTCCATTAATTTAGGCAAAGAGTTCAGATTTTTCAAGATTGTAAATTCCTTAAAGCCAAGAAGAGTCTATTTTAAATAGCCCAAGCCGGTAACTGTTTCTCACTTGCAATGTAACCACCAAGTCTTTAAAATAGCTTGTATCTGGCTGTAAAAGAGTCAAAGTATCTCCACTGGTAAACAGTCACTGTAACACTGGAGTCCCAACAAAGAAAAAATGGCAACAATATATTGCAGCCCGCTACTGACCCGGAATCCTAGTCCAGAGGGGGAGCGGTGTCTTCTTTTGCCATATCAACTATTTTTAAGTCTTTAAACAACCTTTAAACAACTTTTAAGTAACTTTTAAAAAGTTTGGCAGAGTTCGCAAAACTTTCCCGTTAGCCGCGGCTTTGATCTTTTAGCGCTACCAAACTCGCGCAAACAGTTCAAAGGGAACAGGCTTCCTTTTGAAGTTTCCTCTGCAAGCAGTGCTCTTTAAACTTGTAAAATAATCCAGTATTTTAACTTACAGAGTTTCTTTGGAAGTTTCTATGTAGGAAGTGCCGGGTGCTCAGGTCTGGCGGGATCGCTGCTTTGATCCTCCGCAGGCAGTCGCTTCTTCAGTCCCGTGCTGGGGCTCCGCTCGCCCGATTCTCCCCCTTACGAGGGTAAATCAGGAGCGGAGACAGCACGTCTGGGACCCACGAAGCCGTCGGTCCACGGGACGCTCTTCCCGTGGCTTTAAGGGACCCGTGGCGCAGGCACGGAGTTCCCTATCGCCTAACGGAGGACGGAGCCGTCGGACTCCCGTCCGCCATTGACTCGGCACCTAACCGGAAGTCTCTATGTGACTACTGCTCTTAACCACTACACCACACTGGCTCTTGAGGGAGGGAAAGGGTTATGAGCTGAATCATGTAGGATGGGTGCAGAGCCCGGAAGGCAGCCCCCCACCATTTACTCCCTCGGCCAGAAGTGCCTCCTATTCACCGAAAGGATGCTGTGGAAGTGGTTTGAGGCAGGGGCTGTGGGAAAGGAGGCAGATCTTGGCCTCCAAGGAGCACACAGCCATCACTGCTGCTGCAAGAGCAGCAAACAACGTGTTTCTTCGAGGCTGGGTCTGCTGTGGATTCTGCCACCAGAGGCAGCAAAATTCCTGGGGATGTTGTTCTAGGGTTTCACAAATGCTACAATAATTACTACGAACAAATTTTGCCAAGCGATTTAGGAAGGCTTTTATATATAAGTTAATTAACCAATCAATTAATTGAGTAAAATGCTCAATATCGCTGAGTCTCAATAGACCCCCCAGGAGCTTCCTGCTGTAAAGGCACAAAACCCCAGAGAGTTTGCTCCTCTCTGCTCCTCCAGTCCTAAACAAATTCCCACCTTTCCATGCAGACAGACACACAACCAGTCTGCAGCCTGGATTACAATATTCCTGCAGCAGCTAAGCATGAAATGCAAAGTGCCGGGTGCCCCTTACCTTAGTGATTGTTTTTTGCATTTACATTTTATTATAATGTTTTTAAAGTGTGCATGCGTATAAGAAAATAATTACAACGGCATGTGACCATATATCAAACCACGGTCAATGTCGGACCACTTCCTGGAGAATTTTGGACTTAGGTCTCCAATTCTCCAATTAGGGATGGTGGACTAATTATCTGCCCTAGGAAACAAATGGAATCCAATGGATTTCTGAATGCTCTCGGTTTCTTCCCCAGTGGATAGAGCAGGTCACCCTATTGAAGCCCACACTGTGAAATACAGTGGTATCTTGGTTCTCAAACTTAATCTGTTCCAGAAGTCCGTTCCAAAACCAAGGCGCACTTTCCCATAGAAAGTAATGCAAAATGGATTAATCCATTCCAGACTTTTAAAAACAACCCCTAATACAGCAATTTAACATGAATTTTACTATCTAACGAGACCATTGATCCATAAAACGAAAGCACAATCAATCAATCAGTAGCTGAACTGGGTTCCACGCAGTCACAAAAACAACAACAAAAAGAGCTACAAAAACGCAAAAACTGACTGACCTCAGCGTAACACCCAAAACAGAAGTGTGGCACTCGAATTGGAAGCGTAAGACTCAAAATGGAGCACTTTCAGCTTCTGAAAAAAGTTCGCAAACCAGAACACTTACTTCCAGGTTTGCAGTGTTTGGATTCCAAGTTGTTTGAGTACCAAGGTGTTTGAGAACCAAGGTACCACTGTGCTGAGATGCTTCAAGCTCTTAACAGGGCAGCCCTCAAGCACCCTCTCCAGCATGGTGGAACGCATTCTGCATTTTGGTGCACCATAGACCCAAGGGCGAGGAAACATGCCAGAGAATGGCTAGAACACATGTGGTGAATGGGGCACTGAAAAGTCAGCTGAGCAGGAGGGAGAGCCAGTGTGGTGTAGTGGTTAAGAGTGGTAGACTTGTAATCTGGGGAACCGGGTTCGTGTCTCCGCTCCTCCACATGCAGCTGCTGGGTGACCTTGGGCTAGTCACACTTCTCTGAAGTCTCTCAGCCTCACTCACCTCACAGAGTGTTTGTTGTGGGGGAGGAAGGGAAAGGAGAATGTTAGCCGCTTTGAGACTCCTTCGGGTAGTGAAAAGCGGGATATCAAATCCAAACTCTTCTTCTTCATCATCATCATGCCTGCTGCATGACCTCGAAGGTGGCAAATAGACCCTCTGCTTTCCCCGCCTCATATCCCTGAGCAGCCATCCTTTTGTGTTGTCCGAAGTCTGTTAACAATGGTGTTTTAGACCCTTTGGAAGCCCACAGAGATTTATTTGCAAGGCGTTTTGAGGGTAAAGTTGCTTCCTTCCATCGCAGTCTTGACCCTAAATCCATTCACCGTAGTCTCTTGTGAGGTGCCCTTTACATCTGCTGCAACATTGTGGGATCAGTTTCAATGGATGCGTTTTGATAATGGGGCGAAAGTGCTTGTGACAATGTGGCCAATAAGGTTCATTAAAGCTGACGGACGGGGTACGGTCAGGTGCATTTGGGGTGTGACATACACATCCCATTCCAAAACATGACAGCAACTCTTCCTTGGCAATAGGGGGGAAAACTTTAGTCAGGCTAATTTCAGGACAGCCTCAACAGCAAGGTCCATATCTGAGCAAGGCAAGAGATTCAGAACTCAATGGAAGCTACATAGGAAGCTGTCCCAACACTTTGACATACCCCTCCTGCCAAGCTTCTAAAGATGAAGTGGGGCAAGCTCATTCATGGGACTCTCCTGCCCTACAAGTCTCCTGCAATTAATCAAAGGCATCTCCAAGAAAGATACCTTTGACACGATCTGCTCTCCCCCTTTCCCTTTTCTCTTTTATTGAAGAACAGGGTGTTTCAATGCCATCATCACCACAGAGGTGTCTATGGAGGAAATACATAGATTGAAAATGTCTAGCCAACCATATGGCTGGTCGGGTTCTTATTGAGGATCTTCGGCGAGCCAAGATGACAGTGATGTGGGGTTGAGGATTATGGAATTGGACAAAGCTGTATTGTAACTTTTGAATTCACCAAATCAAGGTGCAGTTAAATTCATACCTGGCTGGTCTTTAGTCTGGCCCTAATGCTGATACGTTCTTACTGGGAAGAGAAGAGTGTGGCTTTCACAGTAACCACTTACTTTCTTCTTTTATTTAATTCTGCTATGAATCATAGAATTGTAGAGTTGGGAAGGACCCCAGGGTCCTCTAGCCCAACCCCCTGTCATTGCAATCATGTTTTTACAGATGTCATAAATTCACCATGAAAATGTTCCTCAAAAACAAAGGAGGAGAAAATGACAAGTTTACTGGAGCAAAACGGATAAGTTGTGAAGTATGGAGAGAACTTTGATAGATAATCAGACAAACACCCACCCCAAAGGGAGCAAAATAGTTGTGCAGATTTACCAATGACGCACATTCTCTCTGCTGAGATTAACAGTACATTGGCACTCGTGTGGAAGAAGAAGAAAAAGAGGAGTTTGGATTTGATATCCCGCTTTATCACTACCCAAAGGAGTCTCAAAGCAGCTAACAATCTCCTTTCCCTTCCTCCCCCACAACAAACACTCTGTGAGGTGAGTGGGGCTGAGAAACTTCAAAGAAGTGTGACTAGCCCAAGGTCACCCAGCAGCTGCATGTGGAAGAGCGGAGACGCGAACCCGGTTCCCCAGATTACGAGTCTACCGCTCTTAACCACTACACCACACTGGCCTTGGAAACCAACCCAAGGCTTCTTTTACACATGTGGGTGACATGGCTGCTCCCATTTGCTGTTGGGAATGTATTGGAAACTTCAGCCCACATGGGTGAGCTTCCATGCGGATACATAACAAAGAAACTATGTTATGTTACAGTGGTGTAAATCAGTGTTTTTCAACCTTTTTTGGGCCAAGGCACACTTGTTTCATGAAAAAAATCACGAGGCACACCACCATTAGAAAATGTTTAAAAATTTAACTCTGTGCCTATATTGACTATATATAAAGTAATTCTCTTGAATTTTTCAATTTTTCCCACGGCACACCAGGCAACATCTCGCGGCACACTAGTGTGCCACGGAACAGTGGTTGAAAAACACTGGTGTAAATGCATGAGGAAGCCCGGCCATCTGGGTAGACATTTTATATGACGCCATGTTGGAGCAACTGCGTCAACATCCGTGCTGCCCCAGAGGGTTCAAGAAGCTGTGGAGAGATTATTTAAAGCCCAACCATACAATCACATCCACAAGGACGACTTGGGCTATGTACTCACCATACAATTAAAGCACATTTAAAGTACCTGTCTTCCCCCAAGGAATCATGGGAACCGCCCCTCAATGAGCTACTATTCCTGGACTTCTAGCAAACTATAGTTTCCAAGGTTGTTTGAGGAAATCTTTAAATAGGACGGATGGATAGTTCTTTATTCTCTTCAGTTTCAATGCAACTGTTGTGTATTGATTCAAGGGTTATCATATCTATATTACTATTATCTGTATTCACATTAGGGGAAAGTAACTGCCTTCCTGTTCCAGAAGGAACAGCTACTATTGGTTCATTCAAGTTGCTGCATTTGGATCCTCAGTCTTATTGGTTCCCACCAAAAGGCAGCTTTGTGATTGCTTGAGATTGTTCCCTCCAAAATGTATCCTTTCTAGCCAGTCTTCTGCCCCTATAAATGTAGCTTCCCTCTCCTCAGTTCCCAGTCTTGTTTGCCTAAATAAAGAGTGTTACATGAAGAAGCTGTCTCCTGCCTGCTATGTCAGAGAGCTGCAATCACTTGCTGAAGCACTATCCCCACGCTACAACAGCAACTATGAGAAGCTTCTGAACTGAAGATCTCTTGTATAATGTCTTCTTTGATCTTCACATTTTTTTAAAAAAAAATACAAAGATCTTTAAATGTGACTGTCATCTGTGCAAAGCACTTAAATGGCATTTTATTCTATAATAATCACCTACAAACCAAACCTGCCTGAGGAATTAGACCGTAGTCTATTCATCTGGCCAATAGTCTCAATGAAACTATTTGTACAGTAATAATAACTCAATAGCCTTTTCTCAAGGGACATGTCCTGCATTTACAGAGAGATCGCCACAGCCTTAGAGAGCTTTTCTTGTAATCATCTCTCTCTCTGTCTCAAGAACTCTCTAATATGTTAAACTGTCTTTTTATTTTTTAACATCCGCCTTTTTTAAAAAAATGAGCTTGAAAAGGTGTGTTTTTCTATAATCAGATTACAGAGAGCCGGGGTGGGGTGAGGGTGGGGTGGGATCCGCTCAGAAGAATTGAGCCAGAACCAGAAGACAAGAGCAGAGGACACAATAAAATAGACGAGGAATTTCACTTGATTTGATTGCCTGCTACTGCTTGGGAACCTAGCGAAGAGATGCCCGAGCTGAGAAGGTGACCGAGGCGATAATAGGAGCAATGTGCCACCTCTCTCTCCTCCCCCCCCCAGCAATTATTTTGTGTAAAACAATTGAAAGGTCCAGGGGATATGGTCCCATGGAAGACGTCATTCTGTAATATCTGAAAGCCAGCAATCAACCACACCCCTGCAGGGCGCACATGCTTTTCGAAAGAACGATTTCTCGTGCAATGTTTACATCTTTACAGAGCAATAATCTGGAGGGGAAAAAAATCAGCTTGGGAAACAAGTTGCCTTGGGAATCCTCTATATCAGGCTAGGAGCATTATTCGCCTGGAAATTCTTCAGAGATGGGGTGCCATCTAGTGGCACCTCCGCAAAGCACAAGATTATTTTATATAAGGGTGGGCTTGCTGAGAAATATGGATTATCTAGCCCAGGTTTCTGCTCACACAGTGGCCCACCACAAGCCAATGGGAAGCGTGCAAGCAGGACTTGCACAAGAGCGCTTTCCCCAGCAACTGGCATTCAGAAGCATGCTGACTCCAACAGTGAAGGCAGAAGTAGTAATCTGATCTAGTAATAGATCTAGTAATATCAATGGCTATGAAGTGCTTTCGTCTGTCCTGAATTTTCCAACATCCAGCTTCATTGAGTAGCCCTGAGCCCGAATGACCCTGTGCATTGTCTTGAGGAAAGGGGCATAACATCTTTCTTTTCTTTTGAATAAACTTTATTATTTTAAAACCATTCATACAATTTACACAATTCGCATATTCAATAAATATAATCTCAAAATTAACATACTATAGAAGGGGGGAAATAGAAAAACTAAAAAAAAATAGAAAAAAGAGCAAAAAACATAACAAAAAAGAAAAGAGAGAAAAGAAAAAGAAAAAGAGAGAGAGAGAAAATATATATACAAAAATGCAAAAATTACAAAAAAGAAAGAGGAAAAAAGAAAAGCCTTACAGACTAGACAACACAAAAATTAACCTGTTTTCCAAAATTTAAAACATTCTTGTTGTAAAACAAAAAGACTCCCAATTAGTATCACTGAATATATGATTTTTATCCAAGTTTTTCGCACAGTTATAAACTTATTATTCCCTTCTTTATATCTCTTAGCTTATTCTAGTTTAATATCATATTGGTTCAGTCTAATTCTGCTAATAGAAATTATTAGCACTATTAACATCTTTCTTTCCAGAGATGGAAAGAAGATTCTGTGCCAACAAAAGAGGAGGAGTGGCAGACTAAATTAATGGGCTATGCCGAAATGGCAAAACTTACAGAAGCAATCGGAAACCAAGAGGGAGAAAACTTTTATCAAAGACTGGGGGAAATTTGTGGATTACAAAGACTGGGGAAAATTTGTGGATTTCACACATATAAGTTCATTAGCAGGATCAACTTAAACGAAGCAGCTAAAATTAATGCTAAAAGAATTAATAATTGGGAGTAATGAAGGAAATTAAGTGTTACAAATTGGAAAAAAGGAAAGAAAACATGACGGGATGTGTGTGTCAAAATATGTATGTTTATTGGGGAAATATCGGATTTGAATTTCTGTTAAAATTCCTTTTTTTTAAAGCTGAAAAATAAAATTTATAAATAAAATGAGAAAAGGTGCAGAACCAGCGCTGCCACAAAGACCTTTTCCATCAATTGAGGCACTTGCAATTTATCAGGAGGACATATGCATTTTTTAAAAAACCAAGCTTGATAAAAGAAGACGACGACTGCTGCTTTCCATTTTGTAGACAAATCAGTCTGCTATTCTCATCCAGCAACACTTACGTGTGCTCAAGTGAATCACAGTCAGTGAATGCCTATGGAGAGCAAAATTAAGGGGAGATTTTCCAGCGCTGCGTAGTTATCGTGCAGTTGTATAGAACTGAACACTCAAGTAGAAGATCTCTACAGGTAGCCGGAAAAAAACAAGAAGAAAGGAAGAGCAAGAAGAAGGAACCACAGCCAGATTCTGTGTGCAGGAAAGGCTTGTAAGTCACATCAGTGTCTTCAGAGGTGGTGGGATTTTGAAAGAGGGTTTGTAGTGAATTTACTTTTCTCCATAGGAGTGAATGTTTACCTCTTACTTACTTGGGATAACGTAAAGGGGTTCACTTGGACAGCATGAAGGCGAAATCTATTTTTTTGCCCTTGGTGAGCCCAGCAGGTGAGCTTTGTTTCTTCGCCGCAAAAATATTGATGAAATATTGGTGATGAAATCAAACCGGGCAGCTATAGATCATGCTGGAATGCCGGCAGATTCTCTTCCTTTGGCATCAAAAAGACATCAAAAGTGGGAAATAGTTCCATGCACAGGGTACCCCAACCTTCTTTCTGGGTACCATACACCTATATTTAATGGCAGCCAGGCCTAGAGAAAAGCCTCGATGACTTGGAATTTGTGGGTGTGAAGTTTTTTTTATTAAGTTTTCCAAAATTCCACACATACATTTCAATACATAATAAAATCTTCTCTCTTTTTTTAACACTTCCCATCCCCTTTCCCATGGTGTTTCTGTTTCTCTCCCTCTGCCACACCGTCTTCTCTCTCTTAAACCTTAATAAAACTACTCTAATCTTTAATCCCTTCTGTTGCTCCCAGTTCAAATCCTGCTAGGGTGTTCATCATACAATAATATTTCTTTAAATAATCCAAAAAGGGTTGCGGTTCTCCCCTCCCCCCCAAAAAACCTTCGTCATTAGGTTCTCTTATTTTAGCTGTTAACTTTGCCAGTTCTGTGTGATCCATCCCTTTGCTTATCGATTCTTCATCAGTGGGTATTTCCGCTTCTTTCCATTTCGTGTGCTTGGAGAATCCTAGCTGCAGTTGTAACATACATAAACAACTCAACCATCTTTTTGGGGACTCCTGCCCCCATCATCCCTAAAAGAAAAGCTTCAGGGTTGTTACTGTTGTTGGTATAGATTCCTCAAAGCAATTTGTGCAATCTTCCCACCCCACCCAACCCAACCCCCTTTCAGGTCCCGGTTTTCCAGCTAAGTCCAGCTCAAAAGTCTGTCTCTCTCCCCCTCCCCTATTTAAATCTCAATCTCTCTCATGCCATGTACCCAGACCCCACTTCAGCAGGCACACTGTTGAAGGGGGAAGGGATCCAGAGTCAGTCACTGCGAACCTCCCCGTCCTTTTACAAAATCGCTAACATCCGCTAGGCAAGACCATGGAGATGGGCTGCTCCCAAACCACCAAGGCCGCTGTAACTCATATACACAAGAGGATGGCTACATAAAAGAGCTCCCACTTGGAACGACTCAAAAACATTGTCCTGGTTTTCTACAGGGCTTAGGAATTGCTCCCTTTTGTGGAGTGAAGCTTCTGTGGGTAATGGAGGAGACAGCAGCGAGTTCTGTTAAGGTCATTTTGAAGTGTGATTCCCCAGAGGACAGGATCACACTTCAAAATGACCTTAACAGATTAGACAACTGGGCCCAAAGCAAACAAGATGAATTTTAACAGGGAGAAATGTAAAGTACTACACTTGGGCAAAAAAAATGAAAGACACAAATAAGGGATGGGTGACACCTGGCTTGAGAGCAGTACATGTGAAAAGGATCTCGGAGTCTTGGTAGACCACAAACTTGACATGAGTAAACAGTGTGATGCAGCAGCTAAAAAAGCCAATGCAATTCTGGGCTGCATCAATAGGAGTATAGCGTCTAGATCAAGGGAAGTAATAGTACCATTATATTCTGCTCTGGTCAGACCTCACCTGGATTACTGTGTCCAGTTCTGGGCACCACAGTTCAAGAAGGATTACTGACAAGCTGGAACGTGTCCAGAAGAGGGCAACCAAAATGGTCAAAGGCCTGGAAACGATGCCTTATGAGGAACAGCTTAGGGAGCTGGGTATATTTAGCCTGGAGAAGAGAAGGTTAAGGGGTGATATGATAGCCATGTTCAAATATATAAAAGGATGTTGTATAGAGGAGGGTGAAAGGTTGTTTTCTGCTGCTCCAGAGAAGCAGACACGGAGCAATGGATTCAAACTACAAGAAAGAAGATTCCACCTAAACATTAGGAAGAACTTTCTGACAGTGAGAGCTGTTCGGCAGTGGAATTTGCTGCCAAGGAGTGTGGTGGAGTCTCCTTCTTTGGAGGTCTTTAAGCAGAGGCTTGACAGCCATCTGTCAGGAATGCTTTGATGGTGTTTCCTGCTTGGCAGGGGGTTGGACTGGATGGCCCTTGTGGTCTCTTCCAACTCTATGGTTCTATGATTCTTGGGGCTGCCCCTGCGGGTGGGGTGGGAGGAAGAAAACAGTCTATTTTAAGCTTGCCTGAAAACCTCTCCCAGCATTATGCGCTGCAGCTTCACGGAAGAACGGTTTAATCTCCGTTGCCATCATTAATTTTTGACGGAGGGCACCGCTCGACATCCTGTTTACAGCCCACTAAATCTCCATTATGAAGCTCCAGCTTACAGAGAGAGGAACCCTACGAAGGGCTGCGTTAACTTTTACGATTGCGTTCAAACTCTGAAACGCACAACGGGAGGGGGGGATTAAAAATGCCACGATTTCTTTCTGGGGGTGGGGGAAGCAGCACCCACACTTCAGGATGCAGCAAAAGAGATGGTGAGCCCAAGCTCTGCAATGCCCACTAAATTATGGGCATGCTGTTTTTCATTATTGCCATAGTTACCGTATGCTCTACTACCGCCAGGAAGGAGCGGGTGGCGCTGTGGTCTAAACCACTGAGCCTCTTGGGCTTGCTGATCAGGAGGTTGGCAGTTCGAATCCCTGTGATGGGGTGAGCTCCCATTGCTCTGTCCCAGCTCCTGCCAACCTAGCAGTTCAAAAGCGCATAAAAGTGCAAGTAGATAAATAGGTACCACTGCTGTGGGAAGGTAAATGGCTTCCGTCACTGTGTTCTGTTGCGCCAGAAGCGGTTTAGTCCTGCTGGCCACATGATCCGGAAAGCTGTCTGTGGACAAACGCCGGCTCCCTCGGCCTGAAAGCAAGAAAAGCGCCGCAACTCCATAGTCGCCTTTGACTGGACTTAACCATCCGGGGGTCCTTTACCTTTTTTATGCTCTGCTATTGCCAGGCTCTGGAAGAGCAGCAGCAGTAGTCACCCAGCGCTCTCGGCCCAAATGAACAAGCTGGGTGTGGTGTAACTTTCTTGTGGCTTAACTTACGCAAGCTTGCTTTATGCCCGTTTCTTGTGCATAGATAGCTCCCTTAATAATTATGAAATTATCAGAGAAAGAAAAGTGTTTGAATGGCACATACAGCAAAACATCTGTGCTAAGTAAGTTGCACCGCTGTGGTGCTACGTTGGTCACAAAAAAACCGCTGCATGTAAAACATATTAGTTAATATAGCACCACATTTTCTTAATACGAAGAACCTCAAAGAATAGGTTAAAACATAGATTTGTTGGGTGGATGGGGGGGGCGGGTTAAGTGTTTCTGTGACTAACGCAACATGCTTAAGCAATGAAGTTTTAGTGCCCTAGTATTGATGTGAGTGGCGCTGTGCGTTAAACCAGAGAGCTTAGGCTTGCTGATCAGAAGGTCGACGGTTTGAATCCCCGCAATAGAGTGAGCTCCTGTTGCTCGGTCCCTGCTCCTGCCCACCTAGCAGTTCGAAAGCACACAGTGCAAGTAGATAAATAGGTACCGCTCCGGCGGGAAGGTAAACAGTGTTTCCGTGCACTGCTCTGGTTCGCCAGAAGCGGCTTAGTTATGCTGGCCCCATGACCTGGAAGCTGTACGCCGGCTCCCTCGGCCAGTAAAGCGAGATGAGCGCCGCAACCCCAGAGTCGTCCGCGACTGGACCTAACGGTCAGGGGTCCCTTTACCTATACCTAATGACTCAGTATTGGTTCACTAATCACGATGCATGTGAATATGTATCGACACTTCCAGTGAGAAGGGAAATGTCTAGGAAATTTCACGAGGGTATATGAAAGGTACAGTGACATCTAGCGGCTAATATAGTGAAGAAGAAATTGTTTTAACTCTCTGTCTGCCAGGGGCTCCACACCAAAGGCAGATTTTCAGAGAAATATCTGCAGAGACTGGAGTGCTGACATTCATTTTTTGCACTCAAGCCAGTTTTGCAAAACTCTCCCTCTCTCGCCCATAGTATGGACAGTTTTTCAGGTAAGCCACGTGTACATACAATCTGGGCCACATTTCAAGTTATCATCTAGATTCTAGGCTATCATCTCCCCCACAAGCAGCTAGTATTCTTATGTGGGGTACAGCAATTGATCCTTTCAGAAATGTGAATCCAGAGAAACCCATGAGGTCCTGACTGAACAAATTAAGTCAACAATTCCCAAGAAGAGAATTCTGGCAGAGATTCGAGGATGAAACCTATAATTTATGTTGCTTTGAGACATTTCTGTCGCGAGCAATGAATAAATGCAATAAAAAGAATAGCAGTAATAATTACAGATAAGGTTGGATTTGGAGAAAACTCCATCCAACTGTCTAAAACAATGGAACCATTTACATAAGTGAGATCAATGGAAGCTTGTTCCAAACAATATGTGTGTGCTTAATAATTCTGCTTTTCTGGACATTATTTCTTCATGTTGTGGAGTACACAAAGCAATAACCATCATTGTTTATCTTATTTTTAAAATATTTTATTTTTAAAGTGTAGTTTTCATAACACACGTCTCCAGTCTGAACTAGTTAATGTTGAGTATTGACTTATTTTCTTTTTAGTGGCTGAAGGAGCTGACATGTTTTTATTTCTACAAGATCCAGGTAGAAAATGTAAACTTCATTTTACTCCCAGAGATTCTTAACAGCTCATAATTTAAAGACCAACTAAGTTTGTTCTTGGTATGAGCTTTCGTGTGCATGCACACGAAAGCTCATACCAAGAACAAACTTAGTTGGTCTTTTCCCCATTTTTCAGAAATAGTTTGACATAAATACAATCCAATACTTTCCAACTAATATATGTATTTTGAACCCCACCCCACTCATTTTGGGGTTTCTTATATTTTTAAATTTATAACTGCATCTCCTTCACTACTCCAATTACAGTATTAATTGCTTCCTAGTTATCTTTTGACATTAATTTCAACTATTTGGTTTAAGTTAATCCTGCTAATGAATTTATATGTGTACAGTAACGTTTCAGATAATCCACAAATTTTCCCTAGTCTTTTATAAAGCTCCCCCTCTTGGTTCCTAATTGCTTCTCTAAGTTTTGCCATAATCCATAACCCATTAATATAGTCTGTGATGACTCCTTGGCTAGTAAAGAATCTTCTTTCCATTCCTGAGCGTAAACCATAATGGTTGCGGTCATAGCATACATAAACTATTTCTTTTTAAAAAATATTTTGGTAACTCTGTACCAATTACCCCTAAAAGAAAAGCATCTGGTGTTGTTGTTGTTTTTTTAGTAAAAGTTATTTTAAACATTTTCTTCAATTCATTAGAAATCATTTCCCAGAAAGCTTTTACAGTGGTACCTTGGTTCTCAAATGCCTTGGTTCCCAAATGCCGAAAACCCAGAACTAAGTGTTCCAGTTTTCAAACGTTTTTTGGAAGCCGAATGTCCGATGCGGCTGTTGGCTATTGTTTCCGGGGCACCTGCACCAATCAGAAACCATGCCTTGGTTTTCGAACATTTTGGAAGTCAAACAGACTTCCGGAACAGATTAAGTTTGGCGCTTTTGTTTCTGCTATTTATTTTATGTTTTTTGAGGCTTTTTCTGTTAATTTGTTTTTGTGCCTGTGTGGAACCCAGTTCAGCTACCGATTGATTGTGTGACTGCGGAAATGGATAAAAGCCCCCCATCCAAACGATGACTATCATCGGTGCAGGTAAGAAAAGAAATTAATTTTAATTTTTATCACCTAGAACACTGTCTTATTTTATAGTTCAGTACATTGATTGTTGCTTTCATTTTATGGATCAATGGTCTCGTTAGATAGTAAAATTCATGTTAAATTGCTGCTTTAGGGGTTGTTTTTAGAAGTATGGATGAATCCGTTTCTAAGGGAAAGCACGCCTTGGTTTTGGAACGCTTTGGTTTTGGAACAGATTTCCAGAACGGATTAAGTTTGAGAACCAAGGTACCACTGTATACTCTTACAAGACCACCACATATGGAGAAAAGTACCTTCTTTCTCTTTACATTTCCAGCATGTTTGATTTTGAGGTCAAGGGTCCATCTAGTTCAGCATTCAATTTCCCAGAGCAGCCAGGCATCCTGAAGATCCTCATAAACCCGCGAGGTTGGCTTGTTTATAGCCACTGCTATAGAGAAGTCTACTGCCTTTCAATATGGAGGCTCCATTTAGCTAACAAATTTAGCCACCAATTTCCTTCATGGATGTGTCAAATCTAAGCCACTCTCTTTTGGCAGCTAATTCCATAAAAAGCAGTTTGAATAGATGCTCTCTTTTGTCAGTCCTGAGCTTGCTGCCAGTTAATTTAATTGGGTGAACCCCCCCCCCCCCCCCGAGTATGATTTCTCCTGGTACAAAAGACGAACAGGAATTCCTCTCTTCACATGCAAAAGATCTGTATCGCGAATGAAAACAACCAGAGGAAATGCAGCAATGACATTTATTGGAAATTCTCCAAATGGTACATGTGAATAAGTCCAACTTAGGGTGAAACTTTCTCGGCCTCTAAAAAAAACACAAAAAGTTCTGGGGGAAAAATTGCAATGTGCGCCTCAACAGGTTGATCGATGCAGTACACAGTTCAACAGGGCTGGTTCTGTATGCACAATATTGCTTCAAGTGAAATTGCAAAAAAGAAAGAAAGGAGAATTACTTTCCCCCTTCCATCTGGGAAAATGCAATTATTAGTATGTGAGTTTATTCATTTGGGTAAGAGGCAACAGCTGCAAGAAAATAATTCTAGGCACAATCTATTAGAAATCTGTCCTCCACAGTGCGATTTCCTACAAGGTCAGCTATTTGTTTCATCCACTCCTGCTAGACTGTGCCCCGTGATGATCACACCATTAGTGTTTTCAGCTAACAAGAAAAGACTGGTACTGCCGTACTAAATCAGCAAACCAACTTTGTTTTCCCTTGGACTTGCTTGGTGGTTGTTGTTTTTCTTAAAAAAAAAATGTTTAGGGGTACTCTCATTTTCCTACTCATATTGAAATACTGCCCCTCATTTACAAAGGAAACATTGGCACTCTCTCCAGCTCACCCCCCCCCCCAACCTATGAGTAAGACACTTGGCTGAATTTGGCACTTGGCTTATTATTATTATTTTTAAAAAAACAATACCTGGAAAAATATAACAAATAAATCCCCACTGGATGTTACAGTAATTCGATTCAAGCATGTTCCCACAAATGCAAATTTCCTGTGCATGATCAGCTGCTATTTTCATAGCTCCCTCAGATCAAATATGGACTTCAGGGTCGGGTCTACAAGACAGAAGTGGCTTCCGAAAACAACAGATCTTCAGCGCTGTGCAAAAGCAGAGACTGATGAAAGAACGGAAGCTTCCGGGGGAAAAAGCTCGAACTGTCTATCGGTATTGAATCCTGCTTCTAAACTAAACGAGAAAAGGTACGCTGCAGAACAGATATCTTAAGCTGAAATGTACTAACCACTAGATTTGGACGACGACTTTCCTGCAGAGTAAATACGTCTATATGCTTCTCTGTGGCAAGGGCATATTTGAGGCATCATAATAGTCTACACGGAAGTGACTATGTACGGAAGTGAGAGCTGGACCATAAAGAAGGCCGATCGCCGAAGAATTGATGCTTTTGAATTATGGTGCTGGAGGAGACTCTTGAGAGTCCCATGGACTGCAAGAAGATCAAACCTATCCATTCTCAAAGAAATCAGCCCTGAGTGCTCACTAGAAGGACAGATCCTGAAGTTGAGGCTCCAGTACTTTGGCCACCTCATGAGAAGACTCCCTGGAAAAGACCCTGATGTTGGGAAAGATGGAGGGTACAAGAAGGGGACGACAGAGGATGAGATGGTTGGACAGTGTTCTCGAAGCTACTAACATGAGTTTGGCCAAACTACGAGAGGCAGTGAAGGATAGGCGTGCCTGGCGTGCTCTGGTCCATGGGGTCATGAAGAGTCGGACATGACTGAACGACTGAACAACAACAATAGTCTACACAGAGAATCCTGAAGTTTTGTCAGTGCCCATATCCCAATAAAGGGGGGGGGGAACTGGACGGGTCATTGGCCCTTTGCACACAGAGAGGTTGGGGGCTCTTACAAGGTTTCTTTGGCTCACTGAAACCATGTATTCATCACATATTAAACTGCATGAAGCAGCATTCAAATCGAAGGTTATCTCATGTGCCAGCAGACAGGCGCAAACTCCATGTAACGTTATCTGTTGGTGTGCTTCATGTGAGAAGACGGGCGATGAACGAAAACTTTTGATTCTTTCCCCCCGTAAAATAATTCCTACACCTACAGAGCTAGTGTGTCAGAGGGGAAAGCTACCTTGGAAACACATGCTGGTTCTGTATATGAAGGGGGTATTTTATTTCAGGGAGCGTTCACACGTTTCACGGCCAACCCGCTATTCATCATGGTGTATCTGCAGCAAGATACATCGCCCGAAATTTCCAAGAGCCTGTTTCAGCTCTGAAATTTCACACCACAGTGAACGGGGGAAGAGGAGCTGCTTCCAACCTTGGCTTTTCCTGCCTCCGGTGGGGAGAATAAGGCACGGCCGCTTCTCCGCATGCAGGAGAAAAGCAACCTGGCACCGTTTTAACTCTCCTCAACAGCTGAGCCGCAAAATGACAGCCGGTCAGGATTATTCTTTGACGTATGTGGATGTCAGCAGAATGAACTGCAGGAACCTAAGAGCTTACGGGGGTGTCCTCCACAAAAATGGCCAGAGACACACACACAAACACATATAGAAAGAAACCTTACATGAAACACAAAAGAAATCCCCAACTAAAATGGAAAACATGCTCTTCTTTGGAGGGGAACAATTACATTCTTGTTTTCTTTTCAAGTATTAATCAATGTATATAAAGACAACATGTCCCTTTCACTAGATCCAGAGAACATACTGAAGTTACCAGCGGTTCAAAAGGGTGGAATTCATCTTTTTCCCTTCACACCACTCCTCAATATACATCTAACTGTCTTCTTTAGATTCAATCTTCTTTTTCTTTCTTTTTTTGCATTGCTATTTATGTACACCCATTATTAAAAACATTTAACCTGGGATTTGCATATCAAGATTTTAAAGGCCTCTCCGCTGCTAGAAGAATCCCAGTACCCGTGTGAGATTATGCAGATACCTTCTGTGTTTTCTAGTTTTCCCTTTTCTTTATTGTTCGAAACCGTGTTGCCTGCAACGCTTCACCTATGGCTTATTTCTAAATTTTGCTTGGGTTACAGTTTGCTTCCTTTAGCAGCTGTTCACAGTCAGGCAGCACCTCTTCCGGCAAGTATTTGCAGATTTTCTCCATAGTCTTTCTGTAGAGCGCCTTCTCTTCTTCCAGTGACTGGATTAAGCTCTTCATCTTACTCTCCCTTTCCAAGACGACTTCCAGGTTAGATTCCACACTCTGGATTTTAGCATGAGCTGCCTAATTGGAAAGCAGGAAAATGATTTTTTTAAAGCAACAAGTGTCCCCGTGAGCAGAAACGCGTAGCACCTACTTGAAGAAGAAGAAGAAGAGTTTGGATTTGATATCCTGCTTTATCACTACCCGAAGGAGTCTCAAAGCGGCCAACATTCTCCTTTCCCTTCCTCCCCCACAACAAACACTCTGGGGTGAGTGGATAAAATGCTTGCAAAGACATTATACAAATTGCTCACTGTTCCCTTCAGGTTCATTGGGGATAAAGCATTTCCTGTTTGCTTGCCGTTGCAAAACAGACACATCTAATTTCCAGTTCACTGAAAAGAACTAGTTGTTCTTTTATTGTGGATCTTAAATTCTAATCACAGTCTACTGCACTTTGGCAACAGCCATTCCCAAACCGTGTGCCGGGGTACCACAGTGTCTACCTAGCTCCATATTGTCTACACTGACTGGCAGCAGTTCTCCAGGGTTTCAGGCAGAAAGATGTTCCTCTCAGCCCTCCCTGGAGATTGTCAGGATTTGAACCTGGGACGTTCTGCACGCAAAGCAAATGCTTTCCCACTGGGCTATGGCCCCTCTATTCTGGCTTACATGGATACAACCTGGTGTGTTTTCCTATCCAACCTCAATGAGCCTGAAGACCAAACGAAGCATTCACCATCAGATCTGGGTGTTTGGCAAACGTGTGAAAAACAGCAGGGGAGAGGATGCAATTTGAAGAGAACTGTTGGCCTCACTCTTCCTCCATAATCCTCTTCCTCAGCCACTAAACAAAGGACTGGAAGTTTCCTCTGAGGAAGAGAGGCTGGGATATGGAAATACAGGAGGGCGTCAAGTACCCTCTCCTGGTGTTTCTCCTTTTGTTTAGCCCAGACCCAGGTCTTCTGCTAAACATTTAGAGAACCAGAGAGCCTGAATGGACCTATCTGAAGAGGTGTGCATGCACACGAAAGCTCATACCAAGAACAAACTTAGTTGGTCTCTAAGGTGCTACTGGAAAGAATTTGTTTATTTTTTACCGTATTTTTCGCTCCATAGGGCGCACCGGACCATAGGGTGCACCTCGTTTTTAGAGGAGGAAACAAGAAAAAAAATATTTTTCTGGTTTTCCTCTTCTAAAAGGCCTGTTTTTCTGAGGATCAGCTAAAACCTTTGCAGCTTTTTTTGCAAAGGAAAAACCCTGTTTTTTTGAGGATCAGCTAAAAGTTTTGCAGCTTTTTTTGCAAAGGGGGAAAAGCAAAGAGGAAAAGCCCCATTTTTATGGGGTTCAACTCACATTTCTGAAGCTTCTAAAGGAAAGGGAGCCTTTTCTACAGTTTCCAGACAGATAATCTAATTAGCCAGTCACATGTCGCTGGGGAAACAAACAACCTCCCTCTGCAGCACATTCAACAAAGGAAGGCGGGGCTGAAAGGGAGCCGGGGACTCTTATCTCTCTCCCGATCTCTTGCTGATCAGCTGCTGAGCAGGGTCCTTTCAACACTCCCTTTTCTCTTTGTAAAATAAAAAGCATTATCCTCTTTTGGCCCCTGGGCAATTCAGCTCCAGGGACCACCATTCGCTCCATAAGACGCACATATATTTCCCCTGACTATTTTAGGAGGGAAAAAGTGCGTCTTGCGGAGCGAAAAATACGGTATTTTGTTTTGAGCGGACCTATTAGGTTCCCTAGGCCAAACCCATGTGCCATACCGGTTCTGCAATGCAGGATGAAGTCGCAACATGTCGCTTGGCCCTTGACAGTTTACCTGTAGTTTCTCCAAGAGGTCCATATTCTGCCTCTTCAGCTGATTGTTTGCCCTTTCGAGTTTCTCGGGAGCCTCCCCATCATCGCACAGATTTGAGTTCTCTTGCAGTTCATCTTGCAGAACGTGGTACTCCACCTCATAGGCATGCAGCTGTTTGGAAATATCCATCTCAAAGACCTGCCGACAGAAGAGAAAACCGGCTTCCTTATCAGGGTTTAATTCAGGCGAAAAGGACCATCTGAACTAAACAAAGCACGCCTACGAGGATGCCTCATCCAGCTGGTTACAAGAGTCAAGGAGGTGTTCGCAGTTCTCCCCCAGAAGGGATGACTCTCAAGACTAGAAGCTGCTTCTGGATAATGAGCCAGAAAGATGCAATCTTGAGGAATCAGCATCGTGCATGTCCCAAACTGAAGTTTGTGGACCCAAGTGGAACCTGTGCAACTTGGGCTGATGTGGCTACATTAACACACTTTCTAGACAGGCCAATAAATAGGCGAATCTTACCAGAGGCGGAGAGTAATGTCAGTAAGATAGCTGGGAAATTTTCTTGACCGTTTGCCAACATGCTAACTCAAAGAAGTTTCAAGGATTAGCAGCTAAGTACAGTTAAAACACACACACACACACACACACAACCAACCACACACACATTTGTAATTGCACAAGTACATTTTTAAAAATGCACACACATTTGAAATATATTCCAATGACATTTGGAGGGTGCTGCAGATGTGCATTTGTTTCTTTAAAATGTATTTAGCTGTTAACCTTTGACATTTGTAAAACATTTGTACAAAATACAGCAGGCTAAAAATATACATGTATGTATTCGGATGATAATAATAATGCCTATACATGAAGATGGGCATATATGGAATTGGAATTGCTCACTTCTATAAGGATATAGTATAACTTTTATTTTATCCTGTTCCGTTAAAATGTTCTTTATTTCTCATTAGAACAACAGTGAACTTTACAGAGTGCTTCACGTACATAAGCTCAGTAATCCTTACAAAAAACCCCTGTAAGGAAGTCCAGTTATTATTCCCTGTATCCCAGACACTTGGTGAATTTATGACAAGCCCAGGGGCTTTTGGTTCACAGCTCAGTTCTCTGGGCACTATCGTATAACTGAATGGCCACGTGATGCATTATCAATGCATTATACTGTTTGTGTGGGGGTGGAACAGAGCAGATGTGAGATTATTACCTGTGTCATAATCTTTTCCATTTGGAGCTTTGTCATGTCTGGTAGAGTGTTTTTCAGAAACTCGACGATGCTTTCAAAAGCCTCGCACATCATGATGTGTTCCTCTTGGCTGCTAAGCAAACTTAGTGCTACTTTAAATATGACTTCTGTTCCCTGAAGAAATATTATGTCTAGGGCAGAGAACAAAGCATAGATTAGATTTTTTTCCCATTTGAAACGTTGTCTTATATACATATTTATGTTGAAGATTCAAGGGGATTAAAAAAAATAGTCATTTGTTTTGTGTTGTTACATTAAAACATGTTTTATAATTAACATATACGTCACACATGCTTTAATATTCCAAGTCAAGAAAATGTGTCGTTTCTTCTCAAGTAAAATCGGAGCACAACACATGGCTTGGCTAGCATCAGTGAACCGTCACCATGGCCCAAGAGCTAATGAAATGTAGATTATGTTCCTGCAATACACTTTTTAAAAATTACGGCAGAAGGATCAGTTTCAGAAAAAAGGAGTGGAGTCTTAAAAAATTAGAATATCAAAAAATTAGAATATCGTGGAAAAATCCATTTATGTAAGCAATTGTTTTCATTAACTACTGGAGTTTAATATATGAGATAGACTCTTGACATGCAAAGCGAGATATGTCAAGCCTTTGTTTGTTATAAATGTGATTATTATGACGTACAGCTGATGAAAACCCCAAAGTTGAAATTGTTGATTTGGGGTTCTCATCAGCTGTACGCCATAATCATCACAATTACGACAAATAAAGGCTTGACATATCTCGCTTTGCATGTCATGAGTCTATCTCATATATTAGTTTCACCTTTTAAGTTGAATTACTGAAAGAAATGAACCTTTCCACGATATTCTAATTTTTTGATTTTCACCTGTACACACCTGAATTAGGGAACAGTTCTTACGCATGAGAAGCTGATGTTAAATAAGCCAATGTATGTTAGCCAGCGTAAAGCAGAATTAAATGTGGGCGGTCTGGTATAAATTTGTCACTAAAGGCAATATGATTACGTCAAAGGCATGTTGCAGAATAGACACCCCCCCCACACACACACACAAAACCACCAATTTGGAGGGGTCTATTATTGATCTGCCCAGCCAATACACTGAAAAGCTTCTTACCGAACACTCTGGCTACAAATCCCAATGGAAACTGCGAAGCAAATAAAGTAAGAAACCAGGGGGCAGCATAAAGGCTGGGGCTGATCTCGTTCTCCTCAAGGTGGTTGTAGAGGTCTCTGTGATAATCATGCAGTAGCCTCGACAGCTGGTACATCTGGATCTGTATTAAAATTCGGGAAAGTGAAGAGATTAAGAATTTCTCCGACTTCTTGTGCAATTTGTACCTGCTATCCCAGTTTCCCCAGGGGGAAACCCTGAGGCTGTTTGGGTCCCCTCTCCCTACGGCTGCTGTTCACATGATGCTTGGGTCTGTCCAGAAGGTGTGACCACATGTATATATGCACATATCTAGAATTCACTGCCATAAGATGCGGTCATAGGCACTAATGCAGGCAGCTTTTCAGATTCGCAGCACCCAAGGTTGTATTTCAGGTTGGTTTATCTAAGCTAGAAAACTATCACAGATCTCCCAAATAATGTGTCGTTTGTCCCTTACTCTAACCGATAAACTATGCTGAAACAGTTAAAGTAGTCTCCTGTGAACTAGCACTCTGGAATTTGTCTTCGGAATTCCAAGTGGGTCTGCAAAGCTCTCCCTCAAAATCAAGGAACGGAAAGCAGGGAAAACAAAATTAAAAATTAAAAAATCCTTCCAGTAGCACCTTAGAGACCAACTAAGTTTGTTCTTGGTATGAGCTTTCGTGTGCATGCACACTTCTTAAGATACACGAAAGCTCATACCAAGAACAAACTTAGTTGGTCTCTAAGGTGCTACTGGAAGGATTTTTTTTTTAATTTTGTTTTGACTATTGCAGACCAACACGGCTACCTACCTGTATCTGGAAAGCACGGAGATATTGCTCAGCTGCCACGTCTTATTACATTGCTAACAGAGGTTTACACGTAAAGAAAGGCGCTATTTCTGAGTGAGGGAATACAGGTGAAACTCGAAAAATTAGAATATCGTGGAAAAGTTCATTTATGTAAGCAATTGTCTTCATTAGCTACTGGAGTTGAATATATGAGATGGACTCATGCAAAGCGAGATATGTCAAGCCTTTGTTTGTTATAATTGTAATGATTATGGCATCCAGCTAATGAGAACCCCAAAGTTGAAATTGCTAATTTAGGGTTCTCATCAGCTGTACGCCATACTCATCACAATTATAACAAACAAAGGCTTGACATATCTCGCTTTGCATGTCATGAGTCTATCTCATATATTAGTTTCACCTTTTAAGCTGAATTACTGAAAGAAATGAACCTTTCCACGATATTCTAATTTTTCGAGTTTCACCTGTTGTTTGCCACATCAGCAGCTCAGCTCTATGCATGCTTCTTGAGTATATAAGCTGCTTCCTGGGATCCAAGTTTCTAACTGTGGGTCTTTCACTTTGTCGCTGCAAGAAGCTGAGCGAGGATGAATCCAGGCCATGAAGCGAGTTAGCTTCTAACACCGTGTTCCTCTGCTTTATCGCTTCCACCGAAAGCACCGAATAATGTCATGGAGCAGCAGGTTATATGGCAGCAGAGTATGCGGTGAAGTGTGTAAACTGCTAAGATGGTTGAGAAAAACACAGGGAAGGGAACTCCCCAACAAGCCAATGGGAACTTTTAAGGGACAACACAGGAACGCTGGAACATGTCCAGAGGAGGGCAACCAAAATGGTCAAAGGCCTGGAAACGATGCCTTATGAGGAACGGCTTAGGGAGCTGGGTATGTTTAGCCTGGAGAAGAGAAGGTTAAGGACATGATAGCCATGTTCAAATATATAAAAGGATGTCATACAGAGGAGGGAGAAAGGTTGTTTTCTGCTGCTCCAGAGAAGCGGACACGGGGCAATGGATTCAAACTACAAGAAAGAAGATTCCACCTAAACATTAGGAAAGAACTTCCTGACAGTAAGAGCTGTTCGACAGTGGAATTTGCTGCCAAGGAGTGTGGTGGAGTCTCCTTCTTTGGAGGTCTTTAAGTGGAGGCTTGGCAGCCATCTGTCAGGAATGCTTTGATGCTGTTTCCTGCTTGGCAGGGGGTTGGACTGGATGGCCCTTGTGGTCTCTTCCAACTCTATGATTCTATGATTCTAGGAAACAGTGGTAAGAGAGGTTGTACCAAGTACGACGAGAGATCAGAAACCAGAGAGAACTAGGTGGCAGGCCACATTTAGTTCATGAGCCTTCTGCAATGCTGCCTCCAATCTCCCAGTGTAACATCTTTCTCCCAAGCGGAAGCCCATTTCTGCCTTACCTGTAGCGACATCATGTCCGGCCTGTACTGCTTCCGGAAGCCGAGGTCGTACATGAGGAATTTGAGCATTTCGAAGGCTTGTTCTTCGCTCATGTGGAGGAGCAGCACCCCAGCTACAAAGCTGATGCCTTGGCAGTAGCCCACCTCCTTGTCCAGCAAGGAATAAGCTTTCAGAAGATTGAAGAGGGAGAGCTGCCCTGCTCCTAACTGAGTAGAGAAGTAAGGATGTGTTGGGAAGGTCCTTCCTGGTGGGAAAAGAGAGAGAGAGAGTGGGAGAGATGGAGAGAGTTGTCATCTGGAATGAAGAACTCACAGGACACTCAGTCAGAATAAAAATCATCAGAAGTTCTATTACCAGTGTGTGTGAACTTAGTTGGTCTCTAAGGTGCTACTTAGATCCTGAAGTTGAGGCTCCAGTACTTTGGCCACCTCATGAGAAGAGAAGACTCCCTAGAAAAGACTCTGATGTTGGGAAAGATGGAAGGCACAAGGAGAAGGGGACAACAGAGGATGAGATGGTTGGACAGTGTTCTCGAAGCGACTAGCATGAGTTTGGCCAAACTGCGGGAGGCAGTGAAAGAAGAAGAAGAAGAAGAAGTTTGGATTTGATATCCCGCTTTTCACTACCCAAAGGAGTCTCAAAGCGGCTAACATTCTCCTTTCCCTTCCTCCCCCACAACAAACACTCTGTGAGGTGAGTGGGGCTGAGAGACTTCAGAGAAGTGTGACTAGCCCAAGGTCACCCAGCAGCTGCATGTGGAGGAGTGGAGACACGAACCCGGTTCCCCAGATTACAAGTCTACCTCTCTTAACCACTACACCACACTGGCTCTCAGTGTGCCTGGCGTGCTCTGGTCCATGGGGTCACGAAGAGTCGGATACGACTGAACAACAACAACAAGGTGCTACTGGAAGGAATTTTATCATTTGGGAAGCCAGCCATGAGTGTAACTGACTAGCTTCCAATGTGATTGCTTACACACACATACACAGATATAACCCTTGTACAAATGGGAAGCTTTTACCACACTTCCTAACCATGGGCAATAGTCAACTAAGTTTTACTCAGAGCAAACCCGTTGAAATCAATGGACCTAACTTAGACTTGTTTGTTATTTTCAGTGGGTCTACTCTGAGTAAACCTTCATTGACTACCACCCTATTAGCCAATAGCAACAAGAATGTTAAACTTCACTTTCGTCTCTCGGCAGGACTTTGAAGTCTCCCTCTCTCTCGGTTCCTTACACTGTGCTACTCCTGGGCCGTGGTCATGAGAAGTGTGAAAATGAACCATCCTAAGCAAATGAAAAACGGGGTGCTTATTACTGGGGGCAGTTTCCAGGCATAACAACTGGCAGCCATAAAGCAATAAATGTAAGCATGCTGCAAGATTTGGGTGGCACAGCAGAAGCACAGAACTGAACACTAGGCACAAAATTCAGGTTCCCAAAAGAACTCTTTTTTTCTTTTTTGAACGTCAGGTTTCTAAGCCTCATGGCTAAAATATGCAGCTGCATGTTTACAGATAGTGCCACCTAACGTTTCAGAAACCAGAGGGGGTTGCTGAATAAGACTTCAAGGAATGAAGAGGAAGTCTTCAGCGCTCACAGAGTTGTTTACCTGGAGGCTAGCAAAACAAAAATGAATTTATGCACATTAAGAGGTGTTATCCCGGTACTTCAATGGTACAATTTATACAATTTGCAGAACCGGATCAACTTGGAACAAGTCCCCTCCCCGCCCATACCCCCACCCTCCAACCCATTCATGACCTAAAGTCCTGACTATGAAAAAAAAAAGTTACCTAGGTCTACAAGGATCGCATGTTGCTGAGATGTCAACTGTTTCAGGAGTTCTTTGTAAGAGATATCAGGGGGCTGCTGTTTATTTGGTAGCCGGTGCCTTACGCGATGCTGCACAGCAAGAAATTGCCATATTTCTCCCCGGCGACTTTTGGGAACACCTGAACAGAGAAGATACAAAACAAAATTATTCAGGGGGATTGTGCAGTGGTTTAATAGAGTTCACTACAAATATAAATATTACCCATTTCTAATTTATAACCATTGGGGTCATTATTTTGAACTTCTACACACTCTGTTCCACATGAACACTTTCAACATCTCATTCATTGCAGCCTCACAACGGGGCAAAAAAAAATAAAAAAAAAAATGGGATCCTTTTGCCGGCCCAGTGACATTCTTCAGGAGCCTCCGAATTTTCAGACCTATTTTCTGAGTTTTAGGGAAATACAGTGGTACCTTGACTTACGAAGTTAATCCGTTCCGAAGGCGCGCTCGTAAATCGAAATCTTCGCAAGTCGAAGCCGCCATCTCGGAACAGAAAAAAAAATTGTACCTCGAAAAAGCGCATTGAAATCTTCGTAAGTCAAGGTATCGTGCCGCTGCTTTCACTTCGGAAGTCGAAAATTTCGGAAGCGGCAGCCATTTTTTCGCTTACTTCATTCGGAAGTCGAAAAATGCAGAAGTTGAGTCGCTCGTAAGTCGAGGTACCACTGTAGTTTACTTTTCCACACAAACTCAAGCGGAGCACTCCCTTTCTCTAGTTATAGCCCAGAAATCTTTATTTGTCAGTCACACCTTTCCCAAGACTCAAAGGGATGATAATTACAGAGTTTTCAACTGAAAATGCAAGGCAAGAAATGCGAGGGGAAAGTCACCAGAAAAAATGTCAGTGCTTTGCATCAGGCTCGTTCCCTGCATATGGTGATGTTCAAACAGATGAAAAATGCAAGGTCTCCAAAAAATAAAAATAAAAATTACCATCTTTCAGAGTTGCATGGATATCTTCCATGTCGCATCTGATCTTGGCTCTGCAATTCAACAGCTTCTTATCCCAGATATTGATAGCGTCTTTCTGACAAGTACCAACTTCCTCATAGTCCAGCTTAACCTTTCTGGACTGGAGCTCATCTCTGCTTGCTGTAAGAGAGAACACAAGGCACGGACCATTTCAGATGATGGACCACAGATCCGCATTTAACGCCATGTATGTCTGGCATGTAGGCCGCATATCAGGTAATGTCACGGGGACCATCCTACAGGCCTAAGTTTAGGAAGGCATGTTTGGGGGCAGTTACACATAGCACTGTTCTCTTACTGTGCATAAGCTCTGCACACTTACAGCCTTGTACAACCTGCCCTTAAAACTAAAGCTGTAGAAAGTTCGGTAAGACTCAATAATAAATAGCAGAAGACTTTCTTAAAAGCTGTGGGAAGGTGAGAACATGCACTCAGTTGTCTCCCCTGCGCCAGCCTGGAACACAAGCTCCTTCGGTCCACACAAGGAAAGATGATCTGACTTCCGCTGTATGGTTCACAACGTGATTATCCCGTCTTAAAGCTAATCACTAGATTTGGTGGAGTTGCAAAGAACATGGCGCTTGAGTAGAAGAAGAAGAAGAAGAGTTTGGATTTGATATCCTGCTTTTCACTACCCAAAGGAGTCTCAAAGCGGCTAACATTCTCCTTTCCCTTCCTCCCCCACAACAAACACTCTGTGAGGTGAGTGGGGCTGAGAGACTTCAGAGAAGTGTGACTAGCCCAAGGTCACCCAGCAGCTGCATGTGGAGGAGTGGAGACGCGAACCTGGTTCCCCAGATTACGAGTCTACCGCTCTTAACCACTACACCACACTGGTAGATGGAAGCAGCACATGCAAGACGTAAAGCTACAATTCCATCACTCAAACTGTGAAAGGCGAAGTGCTATTCTACCATCTGCAGTGATTCAAATAGTGGGTTACCTATAAGGAGGGGTAGAAAAGATTTTCCTTACGTGCATCTTACCTTCTATAAAAGAAAATATAATTCAAGCTTCCTCGACAGCATTAAGAAGAATAGGAAGTATTTTCATTAGTATTTTGTCAACAAATTTCATCTGATGATGAATGAGCAAAGAGGGTGTACGGGCAGGGGAAAAAATTGCACAAAGGCAGGAGTGAAATCTGCTGCAACTTGCTTTATCAACTTAACTCTCTGTGCATGGAAAGGTGAGGGAGAAGGGAGGCAGGTTTATACGTTGTCTCAGCCATCGAACGATGCAATTTTAAATGCTATGCGATACAGCAAAGAGTTTGAAGCTGATGCAAACCAACCAGCTGAAACACACCGATTAGAAACTTCCACTCAAGCAGAATTCCCACTGCCACAATTTGTTTTCTCATTTTCACTGCTTCATAATTCAACGTTATTATGGAAGAAAGAGAAAGAGGTGTTTGCTTTATGCTTTTTCAAACCCACAAAACTACGGAAAAAAGGATTACAAGCCACTCCTATCTACATTTTCTTCACAAGCATCTCTGCCAAACGGTGTATGATGCAGGTGACCATGTGCACCACCTAGGCAGTTCAAATAAGCTAAAAATAAATAAATGAAACAAACAAAATCCAAAATCTGTGGTAATGTTTGAAAAGTTGAGTGTCTCATTTAAGGGCCTGCTTATCTCTCAGCCACCTCATTAGAGCTGAAGATATATGAGTGAGGGAGTGTGAGGGGGGGGGGGAATACAACACATACAAACTCCCAACTTTCTCCACATAGAAAAAACCCCCAGGATGTTAGGAGTGGGCCCAGCACTGATCACCCTCAGTACATACAAGAAGTTGCAAAAGATTTAATTTTCAGCTTTTTAAATAAATAATATTTATTATTTTTTTCCACATAACAAAAAAGCAAACAACAAAAAACATTAACAAAAAACACAACAAAAATAACAACTTATTACTTCTATAAAGAATAATTCAATTTTTCCTCACACCTTAGTGGGATTTCCTCCTATCTCCTCCTTCTGCGTCCCTTGTGAATACCTTTTTTTGTAACTTCCTAAATTAATATAATTCTAATCTATTTTCTAACAACTACTTATCCACTAATATCTCTTATCTCTTAACTCATGTTATCCTCATCTAATTAATTAAATCTATCTCTTAGCCTATCTTATCATCTTATATCAAATACAACTAACTTCCACTCTACAGCCTATCAAATTTTCAGCTTTACCACTAGCTTCTGCTGAATTTATAAGCTGGCTCGGATATTTTGTGCACGCTAAGACGGTGACATTCCAGAGGTGATGTTCGAAGGGCATTAGTTTTAAAGCCTCCTACCCTTGAGAAGTCCTTTCCACGTCGTTTTTGTGTGCCAAGGAACAGTTTTATAGAACAGAGGATGTTAGGACTCACGTGGAAGGATGGGACATCGCAATGCCCTGCATGAACTGACAGTGTGCCCTGACTTACGCACCAAATTACTCTTTTTGCCGGTGCATTGATGGCAAAGAGCAAAAACAGGCAGTCAAGTTTCCCTAAAGGCAGCCAGGCAATACTGATCTCCTTGGCCAACTCCTGAAGAACACAGCTGAAAACTACTGTGCTAGCAAGAGAACCGAAAGGAGCAGAGGGTCTAGCCGGAGGCAGAAAGTATAAAACAATTAACAGGGTGGTGATACAATGACTACTGCAGTGAACACAAGACAATACTGTATCCCCAGTTTAACAAACTGAAGGACATCGTCCTCTTTCTATGCTCCTCCCGATGGAAACATGCAGACGGGGACAGATATGGCCCTGCTTTAAGTCGTTTACATACTGTCTTCTCTTGTATATTATTTACTACAAAGCTCAATGACTAAGCTTTTTAGCGACGAAACGTCGGATTACCGGAACGAAGTCTATTTTGGAAAGAGAAGAAATGAGCACTGATATATATTACAAGCGAAGTCTTTATTCACTGTGTTTGCTAATGTTTAAGTTTAAACCAATTTGGGAAAGAAACTACTTTCGCCATTTTTGTGGACTTTGATTGGTTTATTGTTTGTTTGCAGGTAGCTGCCTTGGCGATATTATCTTGTGTTGATCTGAGAGCAAAAGTGGCAAGAAGGAAAGAACGTCAGCAAGGGCTGTGAAGCTGGAGGCAAAATTGAAAGCAGGAACTGCCTATCATCTTATATAGATAAAGGAAAATACAGTGGTACCTCGGGTTAAGTACTTAATTCGTTCCGGAGGTCCGTTCTTAACCTGAAACTGTTCTTAACCTGAAGCACCACTTTAGCTAATGGGGCCTCCCACTGCGCCGCCAGAGCACAATTTCTGGTTCTTATCCTGAAGCAAAGTTCTTAACCTGAAGCGTTATTTCTGGGTTAGCAGAGTATGTAACCTGAAGCGTATGTAACCCGAGGTACCACTGCAAACATGGTTTTAAGGTGCTGAACTGCAACAGGGATCGCCGGTCCAGCCAGACCCAAAAGCCATGCAGGATGGGCTTGTCATTTGCTTGAACAGTTTTATCTTAATTTTGTGACGCATACCGAAAACCTTTATATTGAAGGACAAAAGGTAAGCCCATGAAATTTGCCATTTGCACATTTCATTAGCTACTTCTGCTTCAAGTTTCACAGGGAATTCGTTAACTGATCCCTGGGACGCCCATGCCTGGAAGGCAGAGCAACATCCTCAACCATTCTTTATCTTAACCTTCACTAACCTTCCAATTTCTGGTTTTCCTTTTCCATCCGAAGAAGCAGTATCTGCTGATGGATGGCTTTTCTCCACAGACTCTGCAGCTCTTCGGAGTTCTTTTTCTCCCCAGTCTTATCTTGAACATCATCGTTTTGCAATAAGGAAACAAGGGGGTCTTCATCAAAAGATCGCGCAAGAGGAGACAGCGGCAACAATTCATTTACATCACCTCCATCTGCAAAATATTGCTGCATTAGCCATGGATTTATTAAACACTATTTGAGAGTATATTACTGCATATGCTCACATCCACCCATCTCCCTTTTCTCTCCTCTTGGGAGAGACACCTGGGTTACTGGGGTTTTGGTTTTTTGCTTATTCTGCAGAAGTGCCATGTACATTGATGACACTCTATAAACAATAACAGTAGTACGTGGTATTTTTAGTCTGTGCTCCAGCACTCAGCAACATATATAGTACCCTAACTGAAGCCCGTGGACCTAAGGACATGTTGCTACAAGCCCAGCTGGACCCTCACAAGAAAGCAAGATGGGACTTTTGCAATGTCACCCTGATACAGCCTAACTCTGGGTTTGTTATCTCATCCAATACTACTTCTTCACACAGCAGTCAGCAAATTTGTTTTAAGATTCTTTGCATCCACAGTTTGCCCTGCCAGACAGACAGATGAGCCATTCTAACAGTCAGTGTCACCTATTGCATGTAATTTTGGAAATCAAGTGCTAATGAGCATTCATCTTCTGTGGTTCTGCTGAATATAACAATCAAGTCAGAAAGTGCCAGCAGACATACATAATTCTGCAAGTTTTGTTCTCGAGAGTAAAGTGCCAGGACTATATATATTCCCTTAATGCGCCGTATATCGGCTTTAGGGAAAGACAAAAGTTGAAATGCTTGAACCCTTTCTTTCTGGCCTATGGCCTCCCTTGAATAAATACTTCCTAACAGCTAACAGTGTTTCCGTGTGCTGCTCTGGTTCGCCAGAAGCGGCTTTGTCATGCTGGCCACATGACCCGGAAGCTGTACGCCGGCTCCCTCGGCCAGTAACAAGAGATGAGCGCCGCAACCCCAGAGTCGGACATGACTGGACCTAATGGTCAGGGGTCCCTTTAACTGCTAATTGCAATTAGTGTTCCTTTTGATTTAGCATCCAGAACTGTTACTAGAGCACTCTCCAAGCAGCAGCATCTGTCAATATGATAACTGGATATTATCCAGCTTAGGCATTGAAAGCAGTACTGCAGCGAACTTGCAATTAGCCGAAAGTTTCCTCCAGGGGTGAAACTTTGCCAATCTTAACCAAGAGTTGATCTAGCTTTGCTCAGTTGGCCTTCATTACCCGAGACAGATCTGGTGATCTGGCACACACCCCAACACCTGCCTTTTCCTATGCTAGTATTTCTAGCATATTCTTTTAAAACCAAGGAAAGATGGCCCATACCATCTGCATCACATCTGATTCATAGCACCTGAAAGGCAATATGACACAGGCCCAAATGATGCAAAGTGGTTGACAAGCACGGTGTGAAGAAAGAGGAGAGAGAAGTTTTTTCTCCCTCCCTTTTAACACTAGGATTCCTCCAGTTTAACTGGCTGGCAGGAGATTCAGAAGAGGCAAAGGGAAGGGATGTGATCACTTGCCTCGATGGTCTTAAATGAGGACTGGCAAATTCATGGAGGACAGGGCAACATGTAACAATATTTTTTTTTTTTTAACAGAGTTTATTAGTTTTTTATACAAAAAAAAAAAAAAAACACATACCCGACCCCACACCTACAAATAAAAACAAATACAAATACATAAAACGTCAGGATTTTCCTTCTTAACAGTATACCTTAAAAAAAAAAAAAAATTCTAGTTTCAAATCTTGACACTTGACTTCCCCCGCCTTTTCACCTTCGGTTTTAAATCAATACACTTAATTCCTTAACAACTTCACTCTATAAAAGTTTAGCTTTACTCAAAAATAACACAAATATCTTAATCTTACTATTGTAACTTAAATCATAATCAAATATTCTTATAACTAAACTTATTTCTTCTATCCTTTAACATGCTGCTTTTGACTTAAAGTTCCATATCTCCTTTCTTACTTAAAATAGACTTAAGATTAACAGACTTCGCACACCGATTTCGGATACCATGACAGACCATTTAAATTATAAATTTAATACTTCAACCCACTCCCCTTCTGTCCATTGCCTTTTCCTGTCTTGCGCCAGAGCTGGCTCTCCAAAGATCTCCTTCCAAACGTCCACAGATCCAGGCTGCATTCACAACAAACCTTGCATCGAGCCCCAGGGTGTTCAGCTTTTCTCTTCTGTGCTCCTCCGTTCCTTCTTGCCATTCTTGTTCTTGTAAAAATCTTAATTCCATGTCCCTCGACACCAAGCTGCCACCTTGGCGTCTAGATATTATAAATTTCCCCGACCTGGGGCTGCCACCCCCAGCAATCGGTTCCTGTTTCCGGAGTTGCACAAGCACTTCAAAAAAAATTTCAATCACCCCTTCCAGCCCTTTGCACAGGCTTGATTCCATTCCATCAATCTTTTTCCAACATGTAACAATATTAACTCTGATTGTCAGTTGCTGAGAAGCAATGACATAATGAATTTCCTTCAGACTCTGCTTGTGGGCTTTCCAGATGCACCTGTGGGTGAGGAGGATATTGGGCTAATCAGGGTTTCCCAAACTTGGCCCTCCAGCTGTTTTTGGACTACAACTCCCATCATCCCTAGCTAGCAGGACCAGTGGCTGGGGTGATGGGAGCTGTAGTCCAACAATATAGCTGGAGACCCAAGTTGGGGAAACCCTGGACTAGATGGACATTGGATCAGATCCTGTAGGATTCTTCTTATGTTCATTAGCCTGTTGCCACTCTTGCACCACCCCATATGACTTCCTTAGCTGTAGCTTGAGGTCAAGGCAGTGCTGGTGACATAGATACGTTGCATAATATAGTTGTTAACCAAATGTTACCAGGGAGGTCAGAAGGAAACATGATTCGGAAGCAGATAGGAGGAGATGTGGCCATGTGTTTCTGGAGACAACTTAAGTGGTTACTCTTAGAACAACATGTTGATTTTTTTTTTGATTTTTTTTTTTTTGCATAATTTAAATTTTCCACAAACAAAATTCCAGAATTTCAGATACATCAAACAACAAATATGAACAGAAAACCTTTCAGTGCCAATAAAATTATTTACAATATTATAGTTGTCTGTGTCTTACTTTCGCACTATAACCAATTACAGTATCCCATACCAATCACTGTAAAGAAAAACGAAAGGAACAAAGAAAGAAAAAGAAAAAAAAGAAAAAAAAGAGAAAAAGAAGGGAGAGAGAAAATAAAAAGGAACAAGATAAAGAAGAAAAAAGAAAAAAGGGGGGGAAACAAGAAAAAAAAACACAGGGTTTCCCCTGTTTAATCTTCACAAACCATGTATTCCCAATCCTCTGGACCGACTTCCTGACAAACCCCTTTGCTTAAACTATAATTAATATGAATGCTTACAACCCCATACGATCTCTTATCTCTGCTCTCAAAGATACAGGGATAGTCAATCATAGACTTGACTCCGACTTTGATAGTGTACTGCCACAAAAAGGCCAACTACCTGGAAAAAAACCCATCCATTTAGAACCTTAAAACGAAACATGCACCTAACAAGCATATCAAGTATTCAAACTTGGGTCTTGCAGAACTTGCCCACTTCTTTTAAGAGCAGACTGGGAACTACCACTCTTAAACAGAGATATGAAATCGAATCGTCGTTATGTAAACTGCCGCCTCAAAATGAAAACTGACCTTGAAGTTGCATTGCTGAGGGTGATTTCTTCATGGGCGATGCCACCCTTAGGAAGATTCTCTGCCGCCAGGAAATCCGGCGGGGGGTAAGAGTAATTCCGCCAGCATTTAGAGAGTCATTGCTGCACACAGAGGAGGTCCTTTTTCTTCTTTCCCCATCACTGCAGGATCAGGAGGAAAAGACAACAGCCCAAGTCAGCATCAAGGAAGACGGATAAAAGCCTAGGCATGGCCATGCAAAGCCAGCGGAACAGCCTTTAACACACAAAGGATTACATCCTTTCAATGTAATCGCCACACAGCGAGGCTTCCCAGATCTTTCCATTAAGGACACCGGCCTCATCTGGGCCCAAGTTTTCGCCATATCTTTGTCCTAGGCACTGTACTGTTTCTACAACCAGAAACCTGGAAGTTTATCCACAAATCTCCAACATGTTTCTTGTAAGTCCCGTACTACAATTTTGGAATCAAACATTTAGAGTTGTGGAAAACTATGTTGCATACAGCATATCTATTTGTGTGGTGTAGTGGTTAAGAGCGGTAGACTCGTAATCTGGTGAACCGGGTTCGCGTCTCCGCTCCTCCGCATGCAGCTGCTGGGTGACCTTGGGCTAGTCACACTTCTTTGAAGTCTCTCAGCCCCACTCACCTCACAGAGTGTTTGTTGTGGGGGAGGAAGGGAAAGGAGAATGTTAGCCGCTTCGAGACTCCTTCAGATAGTGATAAAGCGGGATATCAAATCCAAACTCCTTCTTCTTCTTGAAGGAGGAAAACTGTATATAGCAGAACCGTTATTATCAAAATTGAGAGTAGACTCTCTCTCTCTCTCTCTGTGTGTGTGTGTGTGTGTGTCCCTCATGTCCATATATCTGGAATGTGAGCTAAAAATGTGATTTATCTCAACTTCTAGGTTACCTGAAGACTACCAATCGCCTTAGGCTTTCTGGATAGATAAGGCTATACAACACAAGGCACTTGATGTGAAGGTCCAAACAAGCATGTCAAGTCTCTCTTTTTCAAATTGCATCCACATTCCATGAGTCTTATATGTGCATGAAAGCAAATGAATATATTCAAACACAGAATTACAAAGACTGAACTACAAAAGAGGAAGAAACTAGAGCTATCAAAAGGAGACACACATGGGCTTTCAGAGAAAACCCTCTAAACTCTCTCAAAATGCATTGCATTATTGTGACATTATTTTGACAAAATAGTATTGTGACAAAAAGTATGCAGAATGCCTTCATTTGACAATCTTAAATAGTTCACATACATAGCAAGTGGGCGTGAGGTAGCTTTTATATAAATAATGCACCAAGAAAGAACTATTTCGACCTCTTTTGTTGCCCCCACACTCATCACTAAAATGTTAATTTCTAAACAGGATAGCCATAGACGCTCCCTACTTTAGCTGTGCAAAAACCGAGCTCACATCAATGAATCCTGAGCAATATGTCTTCCAGTGGCCCTTTAATTTTCTGATCCCAAGTAACCTAGTTTTCCAAGCAGGTACCAAATGCAAGTCTTTGCTAGGTTTTTTAAAAAATGGTTTCAAAAAGAAATGGCAAAATCCCCTAGAGATTAGCAAGAGCAGTTTATTGGGCTGTGTGGAGTAGTACTATCAACTTTTGCTTGTAAAGCTTAACAGCAGCTTTCAGAGTGAAACAAATGCAAGTAAGACTGCCTTCTGAAAGTGAAATGTGTTTATCGTTTCCTTACATTTTAATTTTTTAAAACCCCTACATTGAAGCTCCAACCTAGTCCTTTTACTTTAGAGATTGCTCTCACAAGCACACATCGCAGTTCCCACCACAAGTAAAAAGGACTTCCATTAACCCATACTAAACCCACCTAAGTTTTAATGCACCTTCTTAGAGACAAAGCAGGGATAAAAGTAACCGAATCAGAACTGCAAAGGAAACCACTGTTCAGTTTCTCACTTTGTGTTTTTACTCTTAAGCTGCTGATACATTGTGAAGCATCAGAAAGGAATTAGCAAAACACTTAAAACTACCTGGTTGGCCATGAACTCCATTTAGCCAGCTGTGAGACGATCGTGTGAAGTTTGCTTCTGCTTTTGCAAACTTTTACAGGGAAAAAAAGGTTCCTTTAGAATGATCTGGTACCAAAACCACACTGCAATTACAAAAGCCCTTTTTATTCCTTCTTCAAGTTTCATCAGCATAAGCACCGAGCTTCTCCAAATAAATGCAGGGGATTTCCTAAGCAACAAGAGCAACAAGCTCTAGATTTCTTGGTAGCACAGTTGCACAACCAATTTTCAACAAAAATAATCCCCCTTATTTCGTTCACAATTGGAGCGTTTTTTAATTTTAACCCACAAGCCGTAACTCACCCAAAAGTAAATCTTTAGAAGTGCAGCATATGAAAAAATTGCATTGTCTCTCGGCTTTGCTTTCGGTTCAACTTCTCCTTTCCTTTGAAGGAAAACAGAAAGCTAAAAGGGAAATTCACGCCTTAGCCTGTGTACCTACTCACTGATGTTAACTGGAAAATGAAAACACGCCCAACCGGTGAATAGAGAAGAGCAGCTCAGATGCTTAAGACTTTAACTAATGTGTCCTAAGGCTGAAAAATTCCTATCAGTTTTAATCCTCTGGTGGGTTGACTATGATGTTGCTTATCTCTCTCTGTATTTCTCAGTATCTGAAGAAGTGTGCATGCACACGAAAGCTCATACCAAGGGAACAAACTTAGTTGGTCTCTAAGTTGCTACTGGAAGGAATTTTTTTATTTTTTATTTTGTTTTGTTTTGTATTGCTCTGAATGACAGAAGACCACACATCCAATTTTCCTGGTTGCCCTAAAAGTGCAAGAAGAAAAACCTAAGCCCTAGATAGATAGATTTGCTATTGATGAAACGTCTGAAATATTAAGAAACTCAACAGCTTTACAGTTACATATATAACTTGTAAATAAGATGGCCAGTCAGTGAACTGGGAGTGCTCATGACTTAAGTCCGTCACTAACAGTGATAACCTGTTATGCATAGTAGGAGCAATAAGAGACCATACAAAAACAGAAATGTGGAGTTGGAAGGGACGAGAGTCATCTAGTCCAGCCCAGCCCCCTGCAATGCAGGGATCTTTTGCTCAACATGGGGCTCGAACCCATGACCCCCAGAGTCTCGTGCTCTGTCGACTAAGCTAGGAAGATGAGGCCAAGATGTTCCTCCGCACAGAAATATTTAGTAAAAAGAGGCCAAGACCAGGATGAGAACAGTAAAAGGCTTCCTCTGCCAGGTAGGCAGATTTTAGCTGATAGTTATAAGACAACACAGTTAAAAAGAGAACCTCTTCAAAGTAGGGCTATATAGGCAGATGAAAATGATGGACTATATGGAACTTGCTGAGATGACCGGGAAACTCCGTGACACAGTGGGAGAAGAATGGAAAAAATTTAAAATGTATTTGAAAAAAATATAGTAGGATTGAAATTTAGAAGGAACTTGGAAGAAATGTCAGACTGCAGATTTAGAATTATGTTAAGTATTAAGGAAATGTGAAATAATGAATTAAGAAAATAGTTTAACAAATGGATAAGAGTTTTGGAAAATATGGTTGGTACAATGTAAAGAAATTACTAAAGACGAATGACAATGAACGCAGGAAGGGCAGACGTGAGGAAGTCAAGCAACAATGTTAAGGAAAGAAGCAGTTTTTAACAAATAATTTTTTGTTTTTCATTTTTGTATTTTTCAGTTTGTTTGTATAGTTTTTATTTTTATATTTGTGATGTGTTTGTAATTGTTGTATCTGTTTATTTTATGTATTTTGTTGATGTTTTGAAAAAAGTTAATAAATACATTTTTTAAAAAAACAAATTAGGGCTATAGCTAGATGAAAGACGCCTCAGTCCACTAATTTAGGAGATGCAATTGATCGATTAAATCTGCATATAGTTGCCTACAGTAAATTTTAAAGAAAGAAACATGCGTGATATGTGTTATCTTGTAAGAGGCATTCCTCACACAAGAAAAGAATGCTGCTTCTTAGATGGTGTATGTTGCCTATGGCATTTAAGCACTTCCATTAGAAAGGTACTTTTAATAGTTCTGTTGCCTCCCTCAGCCATCGGACAGTGCTTTAACTGCTTAAAATCAGGAACAACATTGCTGCTCCTATTAAAACCTGCATCAACCAGAATGCTAACACCCACTTATTGTTTTCAAAGCTCATTGCGGTATTAAACTAGCAAAATAAAGAGATACAGTTTGTTACTGAAGTCGCCACAGCTGAAAAATCTTTGAGATGGGAGTAACTTCTGTTCTGACATCTAAGCGACGTAATGGACTGCTGTTTGGAAAGTGAAATTTCCTTATAATTCCCATATTTAATTTTGTATCCTTATTAAGGCTACAGGTGGGTAGCCGTGTTGGTCTGCCATAGTCAAAACAAAATCAAAAATTCTTTCCAGTAGCACCTTAGAGACCAACTAAGTTTGTTCCTGGTATGAGCTTTCGTGTGCATGCACACTTCTTCAGATACCTGAAGAAGTGTGCATCTGAAGAAGTGTGCATGCACACGAAAGCTCATACCAGGAACAAACTTATTAAGGCTTTTATTGTCATTAATTTTTAAATTTAATGTGTGTATTTGTCTTAGTATTGTTTTGTTGTTGTTGTTCACTCGTTCAGTCGTGTCCGACTCTTCGTGACCCCATGGACCAGAGCACGCCAGGCACGCCTATCCTTCACTGCCTCCCGCAGTTTGGCCAAACTCATGTTAGTAGCTTCGAGAACACTGTCCAACCATCTCATCCTCTGTCGTCCCCTTCTCCTTGTGCCCTCCATCTTTCCCAACATCAGGGTCTTTTCCAGGGAGTCTTCTCTTCTCATGAGGTGGCCAAAGTACTGGAGCCTCAGCTTCAGGATCTGTCCTTCTAGTGAGCACTCAGGGCTGATTTCTTTGAGAATGGATAGGTTTGGTCTTCTTGCAGTCCATGGGACTCTCAAGAGTCTCTTCCAGCACCATAATTCAAAAGCATCCATTCTTCGGCGATCAGCCTTCTTGATGGTCCAGCTCTCACTTCCGTACATTACTACTGGGAAAACCATAGCTTTAACTATACGGACCTTTGTCGGCAAGGTGATGTCTTTGCTTTTTAAGATGCTGTCTAGGTTTGTCATTGCTTTTCTCCCAAGAAGTATTGTTTTATACGAGCTTAAAGCTGAAATAAAGTGATTGATTGATTGAGATGGGAGTTTGAAAGCAAATGACCTTGGGGTGAAGGAGATGCTGGCTAGATGTACTCCAGATATGACTTTAAAGTTCTTATTTAATCTCCTTTTAAGTTGTAATATGGTTAAATTAAAAAAAATTGGTTGCATCAGACAAACATCTGTCACTGTAGTAAGATGACCTGCAGGGTGACATTTGGGTTTAGCAGGAAAGAAAGAAACATCCCCGTGGTATTTCTCAGCTATGGTTATCGCCGATCTTCACTGAAAATCCTGCAAAGCCAATTAATTCTGTTTGAATCAGTGAGCGCCATCAGCCTCCTCGACTCTCTGGGTCCAGGTCCAAGGTTACCTGCATACTCACAAGCCAGTTTGGCAAAGAATGGGACCTGAGACAGAGGGCCACAGGCATGGGCCAATGGACACTCTGCTGGGCCTGCAGACCTCCAGTTAAATAGAACATTGCTTTGGTTCAGTAAAAATATAATCCAAACAGAGACATTACAAGAAGGCCGAAGCACAATATCCTCCACATCATGGTCCACAGACTGCAGCGAAGCCTATGCTTTCGCGAGCAGCAAAAATGGTGAAATCACAATTCTGAAACCATTCAAGTGGTACATACCAAAGAAATGTACCACTGATACTTTTTGACACTTCCCTCATGCACTTGGGGCTTCACAAAACCTTCATCGACATGCTCAGAAAGTCGAGGGAAAACCACACTTGCTGTATAGTACAGGTGAAACTCGAAAAATTGGAATATCGTGGAAAGGTTCATTTCTTTCAGTAGTTCCACTTAAAAGGTGAAACTAATATATGCGACAGACTCATGACATGCAAAGCGAGATATGTCAAGCCTTTATTTGTCGTAATTGTGATGATTATGGCGTACAGCTGATGAGAACCCCAAATCAACAATCTCAACTTTGGGGTTTTCATCAGCTGAGCGCCATAATCATCACAATTATAACAAACAAAGGCTTGACATATCTCGCTTCGCATGTCATGAGTCTATCTCATATATTCAACTCCAGTAGCTAATGAAAACAATTGCTTGCATAAATGGACTTTTCCCACGATATTCTAATTTTTCGAGTTTCGCCTGTACGTGTCATTGTGTACTGAAAGCAGGGCGGGTTGGGGAATCTGAACCTATCTGCAGCGGTTGAATCGTACCAGTAACTACCCAGTCAAAATGCAAATATCCAGGTTGGCCAAAGGGTGGTCACTTCACACAGCCTATAACAAGCCTCCCTCATAGCAGGCATTAGAAGCCCAGTGCAAATTATATTCCTCATTTAAAGCATTAAAACAACAAAAGCATGCCAATGTTAGTCACACACAGGCAGCCTTAACACTGCCCCTGCCATACAGCACACGATTAAGCAGCTAATTAGTATAATACCCACTAATATCATCAACATTGCCATTTTTTCTCTCCTTTTTTTTAAAAAAAAAGTCCCTGGATTATTTTCTTTCCATTGTTAACTCAGCAATAAAGGTAGTTTATTTTTTAAAAAATCTGATAACACTTCAAAAGTGTGTAGTGTGAAATGCCCTGCTCGTTATCAACTCCTCAAACAAACTTTACAACCATTCTGTGTGGCGGAACAAGATTGTCCCCATTTTTATGGATGGGGTACTGAGGATGACAGAAAATCCGTTTTATTCGAGGAATAAAAGTGCTTCCACATCCAAGTCTTGTACTAGACTGCACTAGGGAGACATGCAGAGATTGTCCAGAGGAATAATTTAAAGTCATATAAAGATTTATGCAGGGTTTTTAAAAAAAATAATAATCCCATTTTGGGGGAAAAACACAACCAGTATATTTAGAAACCTCCTGATTTTTCACTTACTGGGTTTGGCAATGTTGATTTTTTTTAATTAAAAAAACACATTATTTTGGCATTAGTTAGAAAACAGTGTAGTAGTTATGCAAGATCTCTGCGCTGTAACCCTCAGCAGGCATTTCCACAGAAAGGCTCTGTTCACAGGTTTTCACGAAACAAGTGAAGTATCTCACTTAGAAGCGAGTGGCAAAAATTCCTTATCGCAAGCCGGCTGCATAGGAAGTGCAAAGTTGCAGGCCAGGCAGAAACCAGCGTTCTCACCTCTGGGGGAGTTCATTCTCAGACTGAGGAGATGGTTTTCCTGAGCTCTGGTAAAAGCTTTTCAGGAAAGATGGGGCAGAGAAGGAAGAAGGGAGACTCGATGATTCACTCTCACTGCGAGCGCGTCGGGCCATTGTCAGCCTGACAGCAGGCGATAAGAAAAAGCGTAGCAAATGAGTTTCAGTACAACATTTTAAAGCGTTCCCACACTCCATACTCACCATGTAAGAGGTTCAGTCAAGACCTGAATTGTAATTGCCATTATTACAGCAACAGTGTGAAAACGGGATGCATTTTAAGTTTAGTGCGCCATGAAATTTTGCTGAAGTTGTTGAGGTGGGGGGGGGCATTTAAAGAAACCGAAAAGATGTACTTGGCTTCACTTCCCTCAACCTGCACATCTAGTCAAGGTAAACTACCTCCTCCTCCCCCTTCAGGGATATAGGTAAGGTAAAGGGACCGCTGACCATTAGGTCCAGTCGTGTCCGACTCTGGGGTTGCGGCGAAGGGTCATGTGGCCAGCATGACAAAGCCGCTTCTGGCGAACCAGAGCAGTGCACGGAAACGCCGTTTTCCTTCCCGCTGGAGTGGTACCTATTTATCTACTTGCACTTCGACGTGCTTTCGAACTGCTAGGTTGGCAGGAGCTGGGACCGAGCAACAGGAGCTCACCCCGCGGTGGGGATTCGAACTGCCGACCTTCTGATGGGCAAGCCCTAGGCTCTGTGGTTTAACCCACAGCGCCACCCGCGTCCCTTCAGGGATATACCAGACCCTAAAGGTTCAGCTTTCATTAAAACTTAAGAAGTTGCAGGTCTTGTGGTATACTGGGAACTAAGAAAAACCACGCGAGCAGTAATTGCAACAGCCTGATAAAAACACCAGCACCACACCTTAACTCATCCTTCTCCTCCTATACTGTAATTTATCCATTGCCTGACATCAGAACATTCGGACAAGAAGGAAGTTCTGCTACGTGTTACAAGGGGGCATGGGAGCTGCTGGACGCACGTCTGCCATTTGTGGTGACAACTGCTTATTACTTCAGCCTACAGCATCTCAACTATTAACACAAAACAGGACAGGGAAAGTTGCTCAGTTTTAGGTCACCTGTCTTGCATGCAAAAGGTCCCAGGTCTAACTATCAGCAGCTCTAGGTAAGGCAGCATAAAGGAGCTCCCTATGTCCCTAGGACAATTTCCCCTTTTTTTATTTGCTCTTATTCAAACTTACCGTATTGGCCCAGATATAAGCCACCCCCCAAAAAAATTCTGACCACGAAAAGTTAAAAGTGAGGCTTAAATTCACAACCTCACAAAAATGGGCTTTTAGGATATCGCTGGTAAAACAGAACAAAAAAAAATTGTTTTATTGCCGATTTGCGAGCTTGAGACTGTTGTGCAATTAATTCTAATGTCATTCGTTCCTTTCCCTGTATAATACAGTGCAGTATTGATTTTTTTATTTGCATATACGGTGCTACGGATTTTCTTCTATATTTGCTATTTATGGGTTGAGTGCCTGCAGAATTTTAAGGGAGAGGCTTATATTCGGGTATTTTCTCCCCCCCCCCTTGAATTTTAAAGCTGTGGCTTATATTCGGGTGCAGCTTATATTTGGGCCAATACGGTAATAGATTCACAGTTATTAGTTTACTTATGATCAGGCTTCTCTCAACTCATTTTGATTTACGATTTCCCCTTCTGCAATGTACCCACAAAGTGCTACTCTGCCACCTTGTTTTCAGGTACAGGCTTGCTTTCAACAGGAAAAACAACAACATTTCACCAGAATATTATTTGGGGTGGGCAGAAAGATGGTGGGGAGAATACAAAGCATGCAGTTATTTTACAGTGATGGACTCCAAAATGATGCGAGTCGGTCAAAATAAACGTGTTCTAGAGTTGACGGGAAAACTTAAGTGTCGTCAGAATTATTTCAGGCTGTTAGAAGGTGAATCATTACAAGCCTCCGCCACCAAATATTTCTGGGGCGATCGTTTTTTGAGTCTACAACATGTGCACAAAAACAACTTACGATCAAACTGTTGAAGATTTGCTGTTTTGACTAGAAAACTTGCTGAGCAAGCAAGACAACAGCTCTGCAGCAATGGGCAAATAAATGTTGTCAGCAAGTCTAACACAATTATTGTTCAAGTTTCCTGTTTCAACGCAGCATCGTAATGATTAGTGTCTAGGGGGGGGCGGGGGGCAACCTAACACTGAATTCATCAGCAAAAGACAAGGTCACTTTGCTGACAAGCTACAAACTGCCAGAAGGAGGTCTTGAGAGGGGGTCAAATAACCATGGACACAGAAGGGCAGATTAGCAACAGATACCCCTGCTGGAAGCAGACTTACTACTAGGGACAATTCACCGTCAGCTGTTTGAAAAGCGGTTCCTACACAGAGTTGCAGCAACCTACTAAACAGGGCAAGACCGATACCAGTCTTTTAGGGAAGAAACAACTTGAGCGACTTCAATCACACTGCAATCCATTGTAGATCCGGCCACAAACACTGGATGAAGGGAAGCTTAACTTGGCAATGGTGATGATTGGAGGCATTAGCACTAACTGGAAAAAATGGTTACAGGTAGGCAGCTGTATTGGTCTGCCGTAGTCGAAATTAAAAAAAAAAAAAAATCCTTCCAGTAGCACCTTAGAGACCAACTAAGTTTGTTATTGGTATGAGCTTTCGTGTGCATGCACACTTCTTCAGATTCTTCAGATCCGTTTCAGTGTACCTGAAGAAGTGTGCATGCACACAAAAGCTCCTAACAAGAACAAACTTAGTTGGTCTCTAAGGTGCTACTGGAAGGATTTTATTTTTATTTGGAAAAAATTGATTACCTATCTGTATAAGAAAGGATCTCAACCGCAAGAGCTGCTGTTACAACTGGTCTGGCTGTGGAGCTGATTGTACGATTAAAAATAAATGAATAAATGGTCGTCTCAGTCATTTCAACGGAGAAATACAGTACAAAAAGGCTTGGTACATTAAAAACACTTGGGAAAGGCTCGCTTTCTCTACCCTAGATGTTAGGGAGGGAAATCTCAGCTAGAGGCATCCTGAACCCAAGCTCATTCTTTGCACGAATCCTCTCATCTCAATTAATTTAAAAAGTGACTTGGTATTAAGGCTACACAGTTCGGGGGGGTGGGATTATGGGAGTATTTGGAATCCAAGCCTTCATCCTGCCCTCCTAAGAGTTAAAATGGCACCACCATGTAGGTCTGGCTGAGTGGGTGTCAGAACATAGTGTATTGTGATTCCTTGAAATTGCATGGCCACTGTCTGCAATGGAGGCTCACGAAGACCGCAACTCACCTCTGCACATTGTTCTATGAAGGTTAAGGTGTTCTGCAGTTTCAAGGGGAAGTTTTGCTTAAGATTACGAATAAAACCACCTAAATTATCTAGTTTTGGAGGCATTTAAGGACACTTACAGTGCAATCATTTACATGTTCAAGTATTGGACCACATCTTAAACACTGAAGCTGTTGCATAAGAATTATTCAATATCTAGATGACAATGTATTGAGGCTCTGGCTCATAGCTGGCAACTTTTCCCTTTTCTTGCGAGGAATCCTATTCAGAATAAGGGAATTTCCCTTAAAAAAAGGAAAAAGTTTGAGAGCTATGCTCCGGCTGTTTTCTTACATGCCCTGGCCACATCCATGTTCAACGGCTGCAATGCACTGTGTGCTGACTGCTTTTGCCAAGTGCTCAAGTTCTGCGTCCATTGAAGAAGGCAGTGGCCAGAGAGAATGAAAGGGGGCGTCTTTTTCTGTGAACACGTCACTCAGAAATTATTTGATACTGTACTTCCAGCTTGTTTTGAAGCCTGATCCAAAAGTGCTGGAAATCAATTTTAACTCCCTAAACAGGTTGGGAATGGATAGTTAAAGGACCACCTGCTCCCATATTATCCTCCCTTTGTCCCACCATTTTCAGAAGTGCAGTTGTTGGGGATTCCTCTTCTTCCAGTATCGAAAGACTACACTTAATTCTATGTCCTTTTGAGATTAGGTGAGCTATGTCTCTGCCCCCCTCTCCTGGTTGAGAGGTGCCAGAACAGTTCTGCTGCTGGTTTTGCTTTCGCATTGCTTAAAATCCTCATTGTTCAATGTTTGCTTCTTCTTCTTACATAATAATATCCCCCCCCCGATAATTAAAAACATATTTTTTTTCTATGTTGCTTTGAGAGTTTGGAACAGAAAAGCACCCTAAAAATTAAAAAAAATCCTTCCAGTAGCACCTTAGAGACCAACTAAGTCTGTTATTGGTATGCGCTTTCGTGTGCATGCACACTTCTTCTTGTGCAAGCACACGAAAGCTCATACCAATAACAGACTTAGTTGGTCTCTAAGGTGCTACTGGAAGGAATTTTTTTATTTTTCATTTTGTTTCGACTACGGCAGACCAACATGGCTACCTACCTGTAACACCCTAAAAATGTTAGTCTAAAATAAAACCATTGTATTGTAAATCCCTGATCGGCGAAAAGAGAAATGGGTCTATGATGAAACAAAGCACAAGACTTGAACCACTCTAGAATTTTAGACAAAACAAGGCCGATCTTCTTTTAAAACAAAACTGCTACTTTTCTTTATACAAAGCACTAAAGGCCTTAAAGATTTAAATAAATAAAGTCCACGAATCAGTGGGTCCAGTCGCTTTTGTGCATCTTCCGTTCATCTCAAGAGGTTTGCACAGAAGAGCGAGTCACATCCAAAAGAGCAGCTCTTTATATGGAGCACATATTTGTATTGGCTGGCTATAGCCGCTTTCTGATTTATTAAATTGTAGGCCATCATAATTATAAGCACCTGATTGCTTCAGATATTTTACAGCCGTCGAATGAAAGTGTTTTTATTAACAACAAAAACTCAATCTCTGTTTGTAGGAAGCAAAGCTCTACACAGGAAGAAGTCATCAACACCTTCATCGTTTTTAATTTGTATACCGTCTTTCTATCTTATGATACTCAAGGCGGTTTTTCAAGCTGAAGAAACAAAAAATGTACATCTTATAACAATCTAAAGCAATACTAAAGGTAAAGGGACCCCTGACCATTAGGTCCAGTCGTGTCCGACTCTGGGGTTGCGGCGCTCATCTCGTTTTATTGGCCGAGGGAGCCGGCATACACCTTCTGGGTCATGTGGCCAGCATGACAAAGCCGCTTCTGGCAAACCAGAGCAGCGCATGGAAACGCCGTTTACCTTCCCACTGGAGCGGTACCTGTTTATCTACTTGCACTTTTGACGTGCTTTCGAACTGCTAGGTGGACAGGAGCTGGGACCGAGCAACGGGAGCTCACCCTGTCATGGGGATTCGAACCGCCGACTTTCTGATCAGCAAGCCCTAGGCTCTGTGGTTTAACCCACAGCGCCACACCGCGTCCCAAAACAATACTAAATGTGATAATAAAACAAAACTTTAAAATAGGCAACCTACATCAAAAAAGTAACATTCAACAATCATTAGAATAGTATAAAATAGTATAAAAATATCAACCTATAAAAGTTAAACATAAATCCACTAAACAATTACAGTAAATAATTTCTAAACTATAATAAATAATAATATAAACAATAATCAATAAAACAACGGGAAGCCACAGTACATAAAATAATACAAATTGAGAAGCAGGTGGAAGGAGGCCTTGCCTGATCGAGTCTCTCCCCTCACAGTTCTTCCTCCAGGACCAGCTCCCTTATGAGGACTCCTAGGACTTACTAAACTCACTGGAACTTACTACTGAGTAAAATATACTAAAGATCATGCTGTAAACTGTTACTCTCCGGCTGCCTGCAATAGAATGAAAAACCCAGGCAACTATTCCAAGATTCTTATCCTTGTTCCATCAAAAAAAAGGTGGGGGGAGGATAAAAGATATCCAGACAAGCCTACAAGATTCCTATGCAGTCGCTTGGCTCAAAACTCACCTGCTATGCTCCGCAGAGTTCTGTCTCAGAGGAGGAGACTTGACACTTTGGGACCTCCCGTCTTGGAAAGTAATCCTCTTTTTGGCGCTGGACGGCGGATGGCTAAAGGTATGGGCTCGTCTCCTGAACTGAGGAGAATCGGAATCCTCTTCGGGGAACGGCTGCCAAGCTGAGGATACGGGAGAAGCGGGGGGCGTCGTGGGTGGAGATTCCCCAGAAGAGCATTCCTGGAAGAAGCCAGCCACAGTCAGGAATGAGGTTGCCCCCTTTTACACCCTATAACTTACTCAGTGAATTCGTCAGAGCAATCTCTGCAAGTTAACAAGAGAGGAGATGAAACTGAGCCTCCTCCTCCTGCTGCTGGGTGAAAAAAAAACGAAAGCAAACCCATTGTATGCTAATTAGAAACTATGCCAAACATCCTTTTGCCCCTGGAATTGCCATGACCTCTCGCGAACAATACCGCCAAAAGAATCCGAATACGTTACTGGCACTGTTACTACATTTTCAAGCCTGGGTTCCAATCAAAACTGGCTTCTTTTCTCGGCATATCGCGTACAGATTTCCTGTCCTGTCAGAGCGCTTTCCTGGAAGAGGGATCTGCTAATAAAAAGCTGCGTTAAGAGCAAGAGGAAAATTAGAAGTCAAAGGAACCGCTCTGTTTCCACATCTCTCGGAGGAAAAATAGTAATAATAATGTGTGTGTATGTCCAATTGCTATGTAAAACAGGAAATAAATGGAAAGTGTACAACGAGCTGTTTACACATGCTGCAGAGGCAGGCTAACAGCAAAGGATGACAGATTTAAAATGTCATTGTTTAAGAGACATGTATCAACTGGGATAAACAACGGCTTTCTTTTTTTCTGCTTTACATGCTTACTTCCTCTAAGTAGTTTTAATTCTAATTGGCAATGAGTTATTCTGTTTACATGCATAAAAGCAAGTAGGATTTTAGAACCAGGACCCATGGAAAGGATCTTGAGGGTCAGCTAGCCCAACCCCCGGCAACGCACGAATATGCAGCTGGCCCATATGGGGATTGAACCCACAACCTTGGCGTTATCAGCACCATGCTCTGACCAACTGAGCTAACTAAAGATCCTCTTACATCAGTGGTGTGGAACCTGAGGCCCAGGGGCCAAATGGAGCCCTCTCTCCAGGAGGCTACCCCCTCCACTGGCCTTGCATTTCAAGCCCAAATATTTTTGCCCCATGGAAGGTGGGCCAGTTCCCCACCTCTGCGCCCTAGAGAATGACCCGATTCAGACTTCTGTTTTACCTGTATTTACTAAACAAAGCTTAAAAACTCGGCCATTCCTAATATGCATTTGCAGTTGGCATCCATTGTTTATGACTAATGAATTTATGAAATGGAATGTTTTCCACCAAGAAATAAAATATCTGCCCTGCATCCCTGCTCCTTGTTTTAATCCCAAGCCACCGAGTTACCACAAATGTCTTAACTCTTCCAATTTAGACCTTCTTCCCTGCTGGGTTGCCAGGCTGTGACTCTAACCAGCCAAAAAACTACAAGGTAAGGGACTGTTTTCAAGCACTGTTAGGCTACTTATCGTTTTGTTTTGCCTGTAAAAGGTAAACAAACAGCAAACCATAATCAGCCATTTTATCAGAAAGTGGGCTTCTCACACGAGTTTTTTTTAAAAGGAAAACCCGAATAAACTCCTATATCCAGCATAATTTTGCACTTTATTCCCCAGCCCCGCACGCAAAGCCCATTACTTACTTTGTCAGAAGTGAGGTTGTTGCACCTTTCAAAGCTGTCCATGCTCCCCAAACGGCCACGCATTCGGTTAGCTCCCTACGGAACAACAACAAAGCACCCCATCTGTTAGATCCCATTCCCCGCTCTCTGCAATTCACAAACAGCAGCTTACTTGAGGCTACGAGGGAGCAAAGCCAGGAAAACAATTCACAAAAGGATTTCGCCTGGAGCATTAACGGCTCGGCGACAGCCTGCAGAGGCCAGAAGCAGCCTGCGGACCCCTCTGAATTTGGGAACTTTCCCATTTTGTAGATCCCTTGGGGAAGCTGGCAAGGATAGGACAGAGTGCTTGAATGTGCTGTGGTGCTTGAATGTGCTTCTTGCACTATCTATGCCAATATAGCTGTCAAGTGCTGAAAGGAAAGTCATTTAATTCCATGCTGAAGAAATATCCTTGATGAAGAAATCCAAGTTGGAACGTGCTGTGAACCATGTTAGAGATTTCAGAGTTGCCTACGTGCAGAAATGCAGCTGTCTATCTTACAAGCAATTAGTAGTTGGCAGAAAGCCCAGATCTGCTCTCTCTCAGACCCTTAGCAACGACCTGTGATTGGTCAATGAGTTCCTAAAGACTGAGCTCTGTGTGAGAGCTTGGTGGTTAGTGTGGTTAGTGTGTGGTTGTGTTAGTTAGGAGAAAGTGTAGAGAGAGAGAGACAGAGAGGAAAAGATTTTATGTTTTATATAAATTTTATGTAAATAGTAAATAGTAACTTATGGATACTAGTTGCTTCAATAAATACTGTATATAGTTATCCAGTGAGTTTCTGAGTTCCTGCGTTGTGCTGTCCAGTCAATTATACAACAGCCAGAAGCTTCCAGAAAAGTCTGTGTCTAACTCTGCGGTGTCCAGGAATGCGTTATACTCCTGACACTAAATCTTAAGAAACCAACCCCGAATTGGCAACACTCACTTGAAAACTGAAATCCTGTGCAACTCACATGTCCGTTTATTAAGCTCTAGCGTATTCATGTGTCAAAAAAGGATACAGTCTCGAATCCTTTGATCCCATAAGCAGAACTCTGGGCATGGGATTCTCCCGCTGGAGAACAGATAGGAAGGCAATTTTCATTGACTCAACCATTCCTGTCACTAACCCCCTGAAATTCTATGCCAGAGGGTTAGGGAGCCCCCCAGACCATAGCTGTCAACTTTTCCCTTTTTTAAAGGGAAATTCCCTTATTCCGAATAGGATTCTTCGCAAGAAAAGGGAGAAGTTGACAGCTATGATCCAGACAGTGTTCGAAATTAGGCACATTTTGCACCTGGCATTTAACCACTTGTACCAGGATGGTGCCTGATATCTCCACTACCTGGGGATCATTGGATCTGGACTGTTTTCACACACAAACACCCCATCTTATAGAATTCTATCAGTTATATTTTATCTGTACGATCGGAATGAATTTCAGGAACCAAAATGCTTTTTTTCTGTGCAGCCTGAGCAGCAGCAGCCACCGTTAAGAAAAAGAGGTTGGAAATAGCCAATATATGGATCAAGTGACTTCTTCAAGTTCTCAGAACTCAAGGTTGTAATCTGCACTAGCCAGATGTTTAAATGAGAATTAATCACAGTCAAGCCTATCATTTGAAAGCTAAGACTTCAGAGCTGCTTTGCCCCCAAATGGCAAGTGTTGTTGTTTAGTCGTTGAGTCGTGTCCGACTCTTCTTGACCCCATGGACCAGAGCACGCCAGGCACTCCTATCTTTCACTGCCTCCCACAGTTTGGCCAAACTCATGTTAGTAGCTTCGAGAACACTGTCCAACCATCTCATCCTCTGTCGTCTCCTTCTCCTTGTGCCCTCCATCTTTCCCAGCATCAGGGTCTTTTCCAGGGCATCTTCTCTTCTCATGAGGTGGCCAAAGTATTAGAGCCTCAGCTTCAGGATCTGTCCTTCCAGTGAGCACTCAGGGCTGATTTCCTTCAGAATGGATAGGTTTGATCTTCTTGCAGTCCATGGGACTCTCAAGAGTCTCCTCCAGCACCATAATTCAAAAGCATCAAATGGCAAGTAGACATTCCATTTTGGCGACTGCAACCTAGGCTTAAGGAGCCATTTGGTGCCTAGTTAATAGATCTGAGTTTCTAACACTGTATCCAGAACAGCATACATGGTGCAGGGAGGGCAATGAATGATACTGCCTTCTCTCTTTTTGCCAGTGGGATCCTGTTGGCTCAGAAGCCCTTCTGTGAATGGGAGTGAAGCACAGGATCCAAGCCATGGGGCTTAGTACAGAGGGCTGCGTGAACTTCAATAGGCAGTCAGGAACATCTGGGTAGGAATGGTAGGAACATCTGGGGCACATGCAAATCCCACCCTCCACAGCCATGTGTGTGAACTAAGGCCTGTTGAACAGAACTCTTGTTAAGTGAAGCAAATATTTATCTGGCAGCAAAACAGCAGGAGATATAAATGAAATTCTTAAGAGGCTCAGGATTTTGCTTCAGGAAAGCATCAAGATTTCCTTTCAATGTTCAAAAAAATGTGCTGACTGCTCATAAGCTACCCTAAACAGAGTATGGCACGCTTTGAAGACAAGAGACATATGTTGCACTTATGAAACCTGGAGTTTAATAGATTGTATTTATTCAGCCAACTGGAAACAAATTTTGCCAGACAACCCCTTCCCTCTCCTATCTCAGCCCTTGAGATACGAGCTTGCAACTGTGGAAGCCTCAACTTTTGTTTATTTTTTAAGCTAAATACATTTTGGGTGTCTCGTTGCATGGTAGCTTTGTTTGCTGTTCATTTTCTACCACTTATAATTTCACAAAATGGCACTTCTGCAAACCTAGTTGCTGCCCAGGGCCACATATTGCCTATTAAACAACAAATCTTGATTACCTTACCCCTTATGTGCCCCACTCGATTGCTTTGACTGGCAGAATTAGCACGACTACAAGTTCCACATTTGTTAGAACTCTTTAGTGTTGCAGCATCTGCACTTTGGAACTCCCTGCCTATTGATATCAAGCAGGCGCCTTCACTGAACTCTTTTCTGAATCTGCTAAAAACATGCTTGTTTAGTCAAGTCGAATCTCTAGTGACTTCCGGTTAAGATGGCGTCAGGTCAGAAAGTTGGCTCCGGAGCTCTGCAGATCACATGATTTTAACCAAGTTTAAATTGGTATTAACTTGTGTCAGGCCAATTATTTTATCAACATTTTATAACTGGGAAGTTTAGTCAAGTCCACGCAGATGCTTAGAAAAGCTGGTGTGAATTTTAATCTGTTTTAGCATTTTAACTTCTTCCAAGTTTCAATGTATTGAAAAAAAAAATCTGGTTTATTGGTTTTATCTTTTTGTAAATCACTTTTTGAAAAAACTACGAAGCAATGTATAAATTTTGTGATATAAATAAACAGAGAGAAGCACATTCCTGTAGGGCACAATACATTCACGACAGGCAAAATACCAGCACCCCCAACAGACCACCATTTGCCATACTGAAATTAGTTCTTATTTCTGCAGTAGTTGTTGCAAAGACAACTTAATGAATTATTGGTGATCTGTACAATTCAACATGAATTTCAGTTTTCAAGAGATGGATGCAAAAAAGAATAGGCCCAAATAGGTAGAATTTGTCACCGAAGAAGCTAATCAAATATCCCAGTGGTGGCGAACCTTTTGGAGACCGAGTGCCCAAACTGCAACCCAAAATCTACTAATTTATCGCAAAGTGCCAACACGGCAATTTAATATGGGATAATAATTAATATACTGTAATAAAATGAGTGGGGGGGCTGCCCTGAGTTGTTGAGGGGGGGGCTTGGAACACAGTTGTTTTTTGGGGGGGAGAAAAACACTCACACGCCTTATAAACGCTTCCTATGGCACGCGGAGCAGAAACAGCACATAGAGTTTTGGGGGACATTTCCAGAGTTTTTTTGGGGGGGGGTTGCCAAGACTTCCAGAACTTTTTTGAGGGGCTTGGATCACAGTAGTTTTTTTGGTGGGGAGAAAAACACTCGCACGAATTATAAACACGGAGCAGAAACAACACATAGAGCTTGGGGGGGGCATTGCCCAGAGTTTTTTTGGGGAGGGGGTTGCCAAGACTAGCAGAGCTTTTTTGGGGGGGCTTGGATCACAATTGTTTTTGGGGGGAAGAAGAACACTCACACGAATTATAAACACTTCCTATGGCACAAGGAGCAGAAACAACACATAATCTCAAGGATCGCAGACAGCAACCAATCAACGAAAACCCTTGACAAAGCCACCAATCATGCAAACTACAGCCTGCTGGCTGTAAAAAAAATCCCACCAATGGCCGGGGGCGGGGAGGCAGGAATATAGCTGCTTTGGGGAGATAAACTGCCTCTAAGCTGCTGCGGGCCGGCGGGTGGGAGAAGTTTACTCACAAGGAGGCGTGGGGGGAAGCTGCTTGCCAATTTGAAAACCCCAAACAACGGCACTGCTGGCGTGATGGCGCGTGCCAACAGAGAGGGCTCTGCGTGCCCACTCTGGCACCCGTGCCATAGGTTCGCCACCACTGAAATATCCAAAAGGTTACAATGATCTTTTGGACAATTACATCCCAGGAGTCCTCGCCCCTGAGCAACCTTACCCTTGAGAAAATGTTTTCTAGAGAGCTGGTCAAAGATTTCTTGGCCTTGTTTTTCAGAATGTCAAGTTTGAATCTGCCACCACTAGCTGCGTTCTCTGGAACTGTCGTGTTGGAGGCATTCTGCTGAAACAGAAAGGCAAGCTTTGTCATCAATGTTGCCTACAGAAGACAACCCAAATGTTCCCCTGCCAAACTGACCCACAGATATACAAAGTGCAAAACAGAAAACATGTGTACTTATCTCATGTTGCCTTTTAAAATTTGCAGGGTGTCGTTGCATTAAGTTTTTTCTGCATGCTACATTTTGACTTTTAGTGCAATGTAAGGAAACGCGGGTAGGGACGCGGGTGGCGCTGTGGTCTAAACCACAGAGCCTAGGGCTTGCCGATCGGAAGGTTGGCGGTTCGAATCCCCGTGATAGGGTGAGCTCCCGTTACTCGGTCCCAGCTCCTGCCAACCCAGCCGTTCGAAAGCACTTCAAAGTGCAAGTAGATAAATAGGTACCGCTCCGGCGGGAAGGTAAACAGCATTTCCGTGCGCTGCTCTGGTTCGCCAGAAGCGGATTATTCATGCTGGCCACATGACCTGGAAGCTGTATGCCAGCTCCCTTGGCCAGTAAAAGGAGATGAGCGCCACAACCCCAGAGTCGTCCGCGACTGGACCTAACGGTCAGGGATCCCTTTACCTTTAAGGAAACCAGGTCAAACTAGATGCAACATCAGGGGAGCAAAATTCATCGCCGACTTCTTGATGTTGTTGCTATAAATAATTTGGATTGCGGCTGGGCCACAGGGTAGTAGTGACCCCATTTGTGTACTGCAGCCCCAAAGCAAATCAGAGGGTCCCACTGGCCATTCATTCGCTAAAAGCAAAGCCAGGGTTTCAGATTCTAGGGAATCTCCATGCATGAATATGAAGGCTCATGCTCCCTTGCTACAGGCGTCCACATTAAAAACATATATTTTTTGGGGAGGGGGAGTTTGCATGCAAAGTTGTAGGTGGAACTTCTGTCAACACAGGAGCAAAGAATACTGAATAGGGCTTCCTCAACCTTGGCCCTCCAGGTGTTTTTGGCCTACAACTCCCATGATCCTCAGCTAGCAGGACCAGTGGTCAGGGATGATGGGAATTGTAGTCTCAAAACATCTGGAGGGCCGAGGTTAAGGAAGCCTGGTTTATCTGCTCTGACATAGTTAACTGTTGCGGTGTTTTATAACCAAGTTTTGTTTCCTAGTAGTTAAGCTTTTAACTTAACTGCTGCCTTAACAATATTTCAATCAAGAGGCGGTTTATAATTAAAGGGAGCTATTTTTGTAATGCTCAAGAGATCTCTCAGCACGATGGTGGCTCAATAATTTCTACACTATGGTACTTATCATTCACCATCTTCCTTATTCTGCAAACAAAATCAACTTGCAAATCCCACCCCAAGGCTAGAGTTTCCCACCTCTCTCACAAGGCTAGAGCTTGGGGTCACCCAATGAAACTGACTGGCACAACACATAATTGCCCTTTGGAACCCACTGCCACAAGGTGCCACAGTTTACTAGCCTGTAAAGGTAAAGGGACCCCTGACCATAAGGTCGAGTAGTGTCCGACTCTGGGGTTACGGCGCTCATCTCGCTTTATTGGCCAAGGGAGCTGGCGTACAGCTTCCGGGTCATGTGGCCAGCATGACAAAGCCACTTCTGGCGAACCAGAGCAGCGCACGGAAATGCCGTTTACCTTCCTGCCAGAGCGGTACCTATTTATCTACTTGCACTTTGACGTGCTTTTGAACCGCTAGGTGGGCAGGAGCTGGGACCGAGCAATGGGAGCTCACTCCATGGTGGGGATTCGAACCGCCAACCTTCTGATCAGCAAGCTCTAGGCTCTGTGGTTTAACCCACAGCGCCACCCAGCCTGACCATACATTAATTCAGTGGGATTTCATTGGGACTAAGCTAAATGTATGCTGAGATGTATGTTGCAGCCCCGGGGAAGGTGTTAAGATGGTGATGGGAAACCATTCAACAGCAGCACTTGGGTTCATATTGTTCTAAGATGTCTTCCGCCATCACTAAAGAACAAAACAGGATAAAGAGTCTTACCATTGGGGCCTCTCCAATATGCACGTGAGTCTTTTGTTTAGCTTCACACAGTTGTCGTAAGTGTAAGATCACAAGCTCATTGTCTTCCTGGTCAGTAACGGGCTTCATTTTCTGTTAGGTGGGAAATAAGCAATATATTTTTGGAAATCTGATATCTGCAATTCTGGTTCAACTTCATTTTTATAAAACAATAGAAAATTCATTCTTCTAGAAATAAAGTATCAAAATAAATTCATTTCATCACAGCTTAATAATAATAATAATAATAATAATAATAATAATACAGTGGTGCCCCGCTAGACGAATGCCTCGCTAGACGAAAAACTCGCTAGACGAACGGCATTCGCTAGGGGAAGGCTGCCCCGCAAGACGAAAAAGTCAATGGGGCTGCCTCGCAAGACGATTTTTTTTTAAAGCGAAAACTAGCGGTTTGCATTGGTGCTTCGCAAGACGAAAAAATCGCTCTACGAAGACACTCGCAGAACAAATTATTTTTGTCTAGCGAGGCACCACTGTAATAATGTTTATACCCCGCCTATCTGGCTGGGTTACCCCAGTCATTCTGAGCAACTTATAGTAGTTTAACAATAGCCTTCGGAGTATATATTTGTGAATGTACTTTTGATTTTTGGTGTCTTTCAGCTAACAACTTGATCCTGTAGTCCCGTTCCAGAGAACGAATGAAAACCAGTTCGGTTTATTACCTGCACACGCTCAAAGATGTCAGCTTGCTCATTGTCACTGAGAGAGGACAGATGTCTCTGAATCGCAATTTTAGCTCTTGGTGGATAAAGACCTTAAGAAAACAACAGAGAGGCAGGCAGACATTGATCAGGTAAGTTATATTTCTTTGACAAACTATCTCACCATACTTGTTGTAGAACATGAACACTGAATAATGTGCGGTGTATTAAATCATGACAATGTCAAGAAAACCCGGGTTTCATGTTAAAAACAAAATCAAACTAGTTTGTACGTTTCTGCTCCACAACTTTTTACAAATTCAGTCTTATTACATTCTTAATTTATAGAAGGGGAACAGGGGAATCTCAAACAAGCAAGCAGGTAAATAGAAGTACCATCAGTGATGTGATTATGTGGTTTTAGGCACTGGACTTAATGGTCTTATTGGGGCTTAGTGAGACCCATCTTCTCAGATGCACAGCCATGCCTCAGAGGATTCGAGAGGGAGTTGATATGACACCAGGGACATTTTAGGATGACAGCAGAAATGCCTCCTTCATATGAGCACCGTGTGATTTCTGTCTGTGTACCACATTTTAATAGAGATTTTGTTTGAGAAACCTTTTCTCGGCTGCTCCGAGAGCCTTTTGGCACTATGAAGTGGGCTTTTCCCTTCACTGGTACCCAGTATTTAACAAAATTTAACGAGCATACCACCAGGTCTGGAACCTACTATCACCTGGAATGCCTCTATTGACTGAAGCACAGTCTTCCAAGATACAGCAGTTCTTTTTTTAAATAAATAAATACCCACCCACCACATGTGACAGAAATCTTCTTTAAGCTGTTGGCGTAGCTAAATCAATGCAAAGTTGTTGTTGTTTCGAGTGCATTTTTCTTGCTCAAGGGCAGAATCATAACTCAGCAGTGGGGGTTTTCCCCCTCCGCTCTCTTAAGGCCAAGGAAGGACATACCCCTTTCAAAACCCAGGCCTCCCGCAGGATTTCAGTTTGAGAGTTTAGAGCGGCCAGTCATAATCGAGAGAGAGAGGTGATTGTAGGTCCTACATACACCCTTCCAGCCCTGCCAAACCACCCCCCCCTAAAAGACAAAGCTCTTTCTTTTCTTGAAGAAAGCATCAGCTTAAGTCACAGGCTGCCACTTCCGCAGACTTGGCACACTTCTCTGCCACCAGAGGGAGCTGACAACTAAATATGTACTTCTGCTATAAACACATGCCAGCATAGAAGAAAGCAAGCTTTATTTTGGGCTGGGGGGAGGGGAAGGGGGGAGTACCATGTGGGTAGCCTTGTCGTGCTGTCAGTATAGTGACTAGCTTCTAACGGCCTCCATTTTGAATAAGGTTTCCATATCGCGTTCTTAAAATGTGTAACCTTCCATAGTTCCAGTTACAGGTGGGTAGCCGTGTTGGTCTGCCATAGTCGAAACAAAATAGAAAATTCTTTTCAGTAGCACCTTAGAGACCAACTGTGTTTGTTCTTGGTATGAGCTTTCGTGTGCATGCACACGAAAGCTCATACCAAGAACAAACACAGTTGGTCTCTAAGGTGCTACTGAAAAGAATTTTCTATTTTGTTTAAAATGTGTAAGTTATCCGTTTGATGGAAGCTGTTGCCCAGGATGAGTTAGGGCTCATTTAGAGTTCCTTTTGCTATGCACTCCCCAGGCACAGGCTCCACGTTGTGCTTTCCCCAAGAAAACCCATGTTACACCGCTGAATCAGAACAAACGGCCATCGGGTTTCCCACTGACTGCCATTTGCCCTGATTCGGTGGTATGTATGCTGGCATCCGTCTGTTCACGAGACCATATATAAGTGCGCCTTGGGGGGTGGTCAAACCATTGGAGAGTTACAGCACTGTTGAGAACGATACGGGAGAGACAGGTTTTGTTGCAGGTGGGGCTGATGAAGGTGCCCTGTTTTGCTGCTATTGGGCATTTCTTCTCTCAGTGTTAAAATGCGGGTTTCCTTGGGGAAAGCGCCAAGACAAGAAACAACAATACTGGACCTGTGCTTAGAAACACAGCACAAATTAAGTATGGATGAGCCTATACAAATGTATAGGAAAATAGCATTGTTCAGGTGGAATGACAAGCCAGGGTAGGAACCAAATGGACCCCTCCATATATTTCAGAATACCAAATACAGTCGCGCCTTGGATCCCGAATGCCTTGCAAGTCTTAACGTTTTGGCTCCCAAATGCCACAAACCCGGAAGTGAGTGTTCCGGCTTGCGAACGACAGTCTTTGGAACCCAAACATCCAACACTACTTCTGTGGCTTCCGATTGGCCGCAGGAGCTTCCTGCAGCCAATCGGAAGCTGCGCCTTGGTTCCCAAACGTTTTGGAAGTCAAAGGGACTTCCGGAATGGATTCCGTCCGACTTCCGAGGTACCACTGTACTGCGGGGTGATCTGTGGGGAACAAGCTGTTGCCTTCGTGATTTGTTTGTGGGTTTTGCAAAATAACTTCTCTAGCCACCACTGGAAACACAATCACTGAACGGATTAGCTAAACCTTGGTCTGATTTTGCAGAGCTCTTCTTCTAGATAGGGTTCATATAGGTAGCCCCTCTTCCTTTCCTTTAAAAGGCGACAATCTGGCACATGCCCTATTTATGGCTATGACAGGAATCCTATAAACCTATAATAGGCAGGGGGCCTATAATTGGTGCGTGGGCCTTCTTGATACAGAACCAAATATCCACAAGAAGCAGTTGTTGTTTATTGAATTTATATAACACCCTATACCCAGGGGTCTCAGGGCGGTTCACAGAATAAAATCAAGACATAAAACCACAAAATACATGATAAAAATAAAAACAACAACCCAATAGCCCCCGCCCCCAAAAAACACATTTTAAAAGGGCATTGTATGTAAATCAGATCATCCAAAGGCCTGCTTAAAAAGGAAGGTTTGTGCCTGGTGCCTAAAGGTGTGTAATGAAGGCGCCAGGTGAACTTCCCTGGGGGAGAGCATTCCACAGAAGGGGAGCCACTGCAGAGAAGGCCCCGTTCCTGTGTTGCCACCCTCCGGACCTCTTGAGGAGGCGGCACATGAAGGAGGGCCTCAGAAGATGATCTCAGGGTCCGGGTAGTTAAGTTATATTCCCTCACAGTTATGGCATACGCAAGGCAATCTAATGTAAATTACAGCCTTAGCCAGACGTATATGGACACTGGAAGACTTAGCATGGCACCCTAAGCGAACAAGATTGACTGTTACTGCAAAACAAAGCCCCGTGGCACCTAGGTGCGCAAAGCACAATGCTCCAGATTCAGAAAGCAAGCAAGCAAGGGCTCACAGCTACCTTCAATCCTTTCGCAGAGCTTGTGTAGAGAGTGCATTGGGCAGGCCTCGCAGAGCTTAATCTGAGTCTTGGCACTCTGGAGGGCTGCAGCCGTGCTGAATGCTTGCTTCAGAGTGAGCATTACTTCATCCACCTGAAAAGGGAGGAATAAAATCCAATGAATCCTATGCGTGCATGTTAATACCAGTTACATAAAGATAGATACATACATATATGTATTTTAAAAAAACCAGATACTTTGGGCCCATTTTCAATCTAGCTAGCAAACCAGTGAGTTACCATTAGAAATAAAAGGCACAGCAAACTGAGGTGATGCTCCTACAGAAATGAATGGGAGTTACACAATGGCTAAAAACCCATTCATTTCACTACAGCTTCTGTCAGTGTCCTGTGTCCTATTTTCATTTAAATGGGCTGTTAAAATTAGACTGATTTTGCAGGCTCTGTTTCACATTTGGTTTGCTGGTTGTTGTTTTTTTAAACACGAGTGCCGTTTTTCTTGCTTTATTGTGTGTTTTTTTAACACAGCTGAATTGTTTGACAATAGGGATCGGAAACCTAACTTTTCCAATAAGCATAATGAAGTTATTAAATCCTACTCCTGGATAGAATTTAATTTGGAGCACTGGGCCTTTATGTACTGGGACTAAAAGAGGCCGAAGACAAGCTACCAACCTATTAGTAACCAACTGAACAGCTCGCCAGACTTTATTGTTTCCAGACGACAGTCTGGGCCATGCTCCCCTGACACAATTGCAAATAGAGGCAAACAAAATTCCCACACTCTCCCACATTAGGGGGGGGGGGGACACTTTACATTCTCTGTGAGAAAAAGGGTCAGAGGTTACAAGGCTTCCCCTCATGTGGTATAGAGATTCAAATCCATTTTCATGCCTCCGCATAGAAGCTTTTCAGTACCTCCTATATTTTATGTTGTGCCGTTTAGGAAAGCCAGACCTCGAGTCTGGAAAAATCTGGAACAAGATTCACTTTTTACAGTAGCTTCTAGTTTGCTTTGAACTTCTTCTTCTTCTTTTTGCATTTGGACACGGTTCCACAGCTTTCTTGTGAAGAATATTGGCCATGAAAAGAAAACGAAGCGCTCGTCTATGGATTGTCGCTTAGCAGAGTATTTGGTGGCTGTGCAATTTTCTCTTTCCAAAGATCACATCATCTGTATCATTTAGATCCTAACTGTTCGAAGCCTTAAATGGCACAGGAGCCTAGCCACAGATTTCTGCAAAACGGCTTTTAGTTATAATTGGCGCCATTCTCACCACCTGAAATTACAGCATAAAATTCTGTCCTGCCAGTATAGAAGCTCAGAAGAAGAAGAAGAAGAGGAGGAGTTTGGATTTGATATCCCACTTTATCACTACCCTAAGGAGTTAAACCACAGAGCCTAGGGCTTGCCGATCAGAAGGTTGGCGGTTCAAATCCCTGCGATGCATTGCTCGGTCCCAGCTCCTGCCAACCTAGCAGTTCGAAAGCACGTCAAAGTGCAAGTAGATAAATAGATACCGCTCCAACGGGAAGGTAAACGGCGTTTCCGTGCGCTGCTCTGTTTCACTAGAAGCGGCTTAGTCATGCTGGCCACATGACCCGGAAGCTGTACGCCGGCTCCCTCGGCCAGTAACACGAGATGAGCGCCGCAACCCCAGAGTCAGACACGACTGGACCTAATGCTCAGGGGTCCCTTTACCTTTACGGAGTCTCAAAGCGGCTAACAATCTCCTTTCCCTTCCTCCCCCACAACAAACACTCTGGGAGGTGAGTGGGGCTGAGAGACTTCAGAGAAGTGCGACTAGCCCAAGGTCACCCAGCAGCTTCATGTGGAGGAGCGGAGACGTGAACCCGGTTCCCCAGATTACAAGTCTACCGCTCTTAACCATTACACCACACTGAAGGCATGCATAAGCTTGCTAGTGTATTTAGTTATTTGTGAGCCATGTAGGAAGTAATGTCAATCAGGCATCAGAACAAGCAATACCCTTTTTGCAACTATGGGTGTTGGTTGTGGGGGGACGCAACTATTATAATCTTTTAGGCTTATAGTACTTTGGGTGGGTACTGTTGGTTTTTGGGTTTTTTTGTCAATTGCATTGTTTCTGGGATTTCCCCTGCTACTGCAGCATCATAGACTCTTGAATCCCAGGGTCTCTTTCCTCCTGCCCTTGTGAGGATGAAGAGAAAAGGGAGATGTGTTGCTTCATTACCCTGCTCAAAATGGGTATGAAATATCTGCCAATTGTGCCCTGGCACATGAAATTACTGCCGTAGGATGTGGGAAGGAAAACACAGACTAGAAGCATGTGCTGGTTTGTTTCCCACTGTCCAGAACTAAGAGTCACAAGGAGATCACGCTATGGATTTGGACTGCGTCCAAAAAAAAAAAAAAAAGGGAACACAAAAATCTTACCACAATTTTGAAGTTTTATAACTCTTGAGATACAAACCACTAGATGGACAGAAGAATACATTAAACAGTAGTGACTTACCAGCGATTCGCTTGCACACTGGAACACATAGCAAACATACTGATTGATCCCAGGTTCCGCAGATTCCCGACAAATAAAACCAAAGTGATCTATGTGTCTTATGCCCTGGAGAGAAATAAAACGAAATGCTAAACATACAGTAAAAAATTAATTGTTTTTCATCAACTACTGATCATTAGGACTCAAGCATTATATTTACAGTATTATTATTATTACTACTATTAAAAAATCAGGACTAACTAAACCTCATTTTCCTGTATAGTGCTTCCCAATCACATAGATAGAAAAACCACGATCCTTTTGTGGTTGTTTTAAAGAGGGTATAAATAAACACAGACGAACATTTCTGAATATGTAATACTCCCCGCTCCAACACACATCTCCAAAAAAAGAAACAAAAGCAAACAGATCACCATTTTGAATTACTACACTGAAGAGTCAGGATCATTTTTCTGACTTTTGTTTCTGCTTCCACTGCCTGTTCCCCCCCTCAGTACACATTTCTGACACTCCCCAAAGCCCTGCAAATCGAGAAGGACCCCAAAATGATGTGTGCCCTTTCTTTCTGAGGGGAACATGAAAAGATCCGAAATGGTTAAGTCTCTACTTGGCATAGCTCCTGACTTCTAGGCCCAAGCATACAAAATGAAAATGGTGGCAGCCTCGGCCTGAGTTGAAATGGATCACATGCAGTGTTTATTTCTATACACTGGTACGTGTATAAAATTTGTATGTTCATCTGGTACGCCGGCCGAGACTGCAATGCGCTCTACGCAGGGCTACCTTGGAAGGTGACTCAGAAGCTACAACTAATCCAGAATGTGGCAGCTAGACTGGTGACTGGAAGCGGCCGCCAAGACCACATAACACCGGTCTTGGTATATTGGCTCCCAGTATGTTTCTGAGCACAATTCAAAGTGTTGGTTGTTGTTTAGTCATTTAGTTGTGTCTGACTCTTCGTGACCCAATGGACCAGAGCACGCCAGGCACTCCTGTCTTCCACTGCCTCCCCCAGTTTGGCCAAACTCATATTAGTAGCTTCGAGAACACTGTCCAACCATCTCATCCCCTGTCATCCCCTTCTCCTTGTGCCCTCCATCTTTCCCAACATCAGGGTCTTTTCCAGGGAGTCTTCTCTTCTCATGAGGTGGCCAAAGTACTGGAGCCTCAGCTTCAGGATCTGTCCTTCCAGTGAGCACTCAGGGCTGATTTCCTTCAGAATGGATAGGTTTGATCTTCTTGCACTCCATGGGACCCTCAAGAATCTCATCCAGCACCATAACTCAAAAGCATCAATTCTTCGGCATCAGCCTTCTTGATGGTCCAGCTCTCACTTCCATACATCACTACTGGGAAAACCATAGCTTTAACTATACGGACCTTTGTCAGCAAGGTGATGTCTCTGCTTTTTAAGATGCTGTCTAGGTTTGTCATTGCTTTTCTCCAAAGAAGGAGGCGTCTGTTAATTTCATGACTGCTGTCACCACCCGCAGTGATCATGGAGCCCAAGAAAGTAAAATCTCTCACTGCCTCCATTTCTTTCCCTTCTATTTGCCAGGAGGTGATGGGACCAGTGGCCATGATCTTAGGTGTTTTTTTTCCAGCTTAAACTGTTGTTGATACTGCAGGATAATTCTCTGGCATTCCCCTTTTATTATTATATTCTGCTAGACTATATTGAATTCAACAGTGAAAAGCAGGAACAACTAAGCAGATGTTAACAAATAGTTCCTCCCACCTCAGTCCTTCCACTGACACATAATTTTCCAAATCTGCTTTTATTCTGAAGGTGCCGAGCTTGTTTTCTCCAAACACTCTTCAACCTAGCTTGGATACCCACCTGAGAACATGCGGAGATATCTTTAAAGTTCTTCTCAAACACAACCGATTTAGTATCTGGACTGATGAGGTTAATTTCAAATCGACCAACCTTGAAAAGAGAGAAAACGCCAACGACGTGTTAAGGCAATCAGAACATCATGGACAAATAGCTATCCTATATGCTTGTGGCTGCAGCCGCGAATGGAGGATCCTCTACATGCGGCTGGAGCCGCGAGCAGAGGAACCCGGCACCGTCTGTATGGTGCTGGAGCACCGCCGCCAGCAAACCGCATGCCATCTCACCCCTGGAGACGTGGCAAAGGGAGCGGACCGCCCCCCCCATTGCTACGCCACTGCCTCAATCCCTTCCCATCCACTCCACCCTCCCAGCTGTGAATAATAATAATAATAATAATAATAATATAAATTTTTATTTATACCCCACCCTTCCCTGCCAAACCGGGCTCAGGGCGGCTAACACTAATAAAATCACAACAAAAACATAAAACAGTTCATTAAAATACAGATTAAAATACAATTTAAAACTAAATCTAAACTTCAGCCTCATTTTTAAGTAGCCCACCAATCACCCCAAAAGAACGAAACGTCAGGGTTAAACTGAAACCAACCCAAAGGCTAGGTGGAACAGCTCCATCTTGCAGGCCCTGCGGAAAGATGCCAAATCCCGCAGGGCCCTGGTCTCTTGTGCCAGACTGTTCCACCAAGTCGGGGCCAGTACTGAGAAGGCCCTGGCCCTAGTTGAAGCCAACCTAGCATCCTTGTGGCTCGGGACCTCCAACAAATTATTATTTGAGGACCTTAAGGTCCTACCTGGGACATACCAGGAGAGGCGGTCCCTTAGGTATGAGGGTCCTAAGCCGCATAGGGCTTTAAAGGTCAAAACCAGCACCTTAAACCTGACCCTGTACTCCACCGGGAGCCAGTGCAGCTGGTAAAGCACTGGATGAATGTGGTCCTGCGGCAAAGACCCCTGTGTGTAATATTCTGGATTACACACAGAACATACCTGAAACAGCATTGTCCTGTTCTTTTCGGAGTCAGAAGGCTGGACGTGGCTTGGGGCACTTGCGTGACGTCTCCGGGATTGTGTTTTCAAACTATTGTCGTGAACCTTCCTTTGCATGACACCCGTAACACTGCTACACCGGGATCGGAACTCCTGCTGCTCATCAAACCCCGAATCCTCCAAGATGCGCTCGGGGAAAGAGACGCGGGAGCTGGCCAAGCTGGCCAGGTTGGGCTGGCTCCCAACTATGAACATCCCGGGGCTACCACCGTTCAGGCCGTCCACCTCCTCAAACGGACTGTCCGAGGGAGAAGAGGGCACTTCCCCATCGCACTCCATAAGATCCGCGATAGATTCCGCATTCCTCTGCTCGCTCAACAGTTTCAGGCGCTGACGCTCGTGCAGGTTGAACTTCTCGATGCAGTCGTCAATCAGGCTGGAAGGGGCCTTTTTGTGGGCCACCATCACTTTGCCACAGTACAGAACCTCAAATTTTTGAGAGTTGTAGAAGGCATCTTCGCTGTCTTTGTTAGGCTTGGCGTCCTCTTTTAGGGCTGCTTTGGAAACCTGTCTTATGCTGCTGATGACATCTGGAACCTTTAGAAAAGGAGAAAGAGAATCATCATTAACAAGAGGAAAACTGAAAAAAACCCCGAGAACTTTTTAACAAAAAGAGAGGCGCTTCCTTTAGGAGAAGGGTGCTGCTGTCTCCGGAGTGGAGGTTTGCCTTACACTAAGGTTACCAGATTTTCCACCCCAATGAATCCGGGGACACTTTTCAACTTCCTACTAAATAGATGGATTTTGTCAGGGGACTGATTTGTAAATCCGGGGACTGTCCCTGGGAAACGGGGATGTCTGGTAACTTTACCTTACACTTTCCTTGGATGGGCGTCCAGAAAAAGGGATAGCCCAGTCCTTACACAGAAGGAAGATCTTTGTCCTGGCAAATAGAAGGGGAAGAAATGGAGGCAGTGAGAGATTTTACTTTCTTGCGTTCCATGATCACTGCAGATGGTGACAGCAGTCACCAAATTAGAAGATGCCTGCTTCTTGGGAGAAAAGCAATGACAAACCTAGACAGCATCTTAAAAAACAGAGACATCACCTTGCCGACAAAGGTCCGTATAGTTAAAGCTATGGTTTTCCCAGTAGTGATGTATGGAAGTGAGAGCTGGACCATAAAGAAGGCTGATTGCCGAAGAATTGATGCTTTTGAATTATGGTGCTAGAGGAGACTCTTGAGAGTCCCATGGACTGCAAGAAGATCAAACCTATCCATTCTCAAAGAAATCAGCCCTGAGTGCTCACTAGAAGGACAGATCCTGAAGTTGAGGCTCCAGTACTTTGGCCACCTCATGAGAAGAGAAGACTCCCTAGAAAAGACCCTGATGTTGGGAAAGATGGAGGGCACAAGGAGAAGGGGACGACAGAGGATGAGATGGTTGGACAGTGTTCTCGAAGCGACTGGCATGAGTTTGGCCAAACTGCGAGAGGCAGTGAAGGATAGGCGTGCCTGGCGTGCTCTGGTCCATGGGGTCACGAAGAGTCGGACACGACTGAACGACTGAACAACAAAAGTTATCAATTGCTCCATGCATTCATGAACAGGACACACTGAAAAATCTAAGCATAACCAAGACAGGGAGTGCATCTCTGTTATCACCACCCCCAAAAGACACACACTTCAGTGGGCAGGGGACAATGACATCTACTACTGCAAGCTTGGACAAAGGGGTTAGGAACGCAAATTTCCTAACTGTGGTCCATGGACCACTAGAACTCCACAAACTTCATCCTGGTAGTCTGCGGCATGTTTACATCGATTACAATTGTATTTGACTGCTTCTTTTATTTCTTATATTATAGTTTATTGATTTGCAATTTGAATTCTATGGAATGCAAACTGAAATACAATAAACTACAGTGGAACCCCGGGTTACGCACGCGATCCGTTCCGGGTCACCGTGCGTAACACGGACGTGTGTATTCCGAACGCACAAAAAACCCCGAAAAACCGGAAGTAGCACAATTTGAGCACTTCTGCGCATGCGCAAAGTGCGCATAAACGTTCTGCGCATCCGGGGGCCGCGCATGCTCCGGAAACGCTTCCGAGTTGCGGCCGTTCTTAACTCGAACGTCCGCAACCCGAGGTGTGCGTAACCCGGGGTTCCACTGTACAGTAAAGAGAAGAAGAAAAGGAGTTTGGATTTGATATCCCGCTTTATCACTACCCGAAGGAGTCTCAAAGCGGCTAACATTCTCCTTTCCCTTCCTCCCCCACAACAAACACTCTGTGAGGTGAGTGGGGATGAGAAACTTCAAAGAAGCGTGACTAGCCCAAGATCACCCAGCAGCTGCATGTGGAGGAGCGGAGACGCGCACCTGGTTCACCAGATTACGAGACTACCGCTCTTAACCACTACACCACAGTGGCTCTCCAGTGTGAAATGAAAGAAGTAATAAAATATAAATAAAAACTATACAGCACCTAGCAGAGCACATTACAATTGCCACAAACGGCAGAAAAATGGCTACAATTCTACCAACACTTCTAATCACAAGTATTCAAGCCCTAGAGTCCTCAGAAACCACATTCTCCATCATGACTATTAAGCATTAAAAGCATCCTTTCTTATGACAGTAGAATTTGTGCAACAACTTAAAATTTCAAAGACTTGAGTATGGTTAAGAAATTTGTTCATTATAAAGGTGACTTTCTACTTGAACTTCAACATCAGCTTGATCTCACAGGTTTAGAAAAGATACAACCCAATAGTTCATTTATTTACTTTGAGCATTGACCTATCAAAGGAAAATATGGCATGCTCCCACAGTACAAAAATTCTCCATTTGGAGTTTGAATACATACAATTTTTGGAGAATTCAAGCGACCAGGGTAGGTGGTGGTGGGAACGGACAAGGTAGGGCAGCCAATTTTCATTTGATGGGATATGCTTTACAGTAGCACAAAACCACCGCTGCATGCAAGCTTATGTTGACGACCATATCCATTCTGGATACGGAAAATGGGAAATACATTATAATACAATACTTCAAGCGAAGAAGCCTGTGAATAGTATTAGTTCTGCCACACATCTCACATATAAAAAGCTGAAGCTATTCTGCTAGCAAATTTCCCCCGAAATGCTATACACATAACACACTAGCTGCATGAATATTTTCTTTATGAATTTTTTAGGTAAGTGCTTTGAGATTTAGTAAGCTGGAAGCCTCTCCTATTCCATATGCAACAAAGTGGTACCTTGTTATTAGCATTGCAGCAAAACAGTGAAGGCATTCTCGAAGTTCTACAGAACTCCAGAAACAGAAAGAGGACTGTATTTAGAAATACTTTTTTCTTCTGCAAGGGGGGGGAGTCTCTCTTGCTACAGAATTGGCAGCTATTTCATGGCATTTCCTTAAGACACTCTGTTCACAGCAAAAGTTGCATGGTTTTTCAAGGAGCAGTCATTACAGATTCAAAAGCAGAGTGTTTCCTGATATTTAAAACACAGGAAGCGCATATGCTGTCAAGCATTTAACTGTCTACAGGCCCTTTTAGTTGCATTCTTAAAAACTATATAATTAAAACTAAACTAAAGGGGTCTGATTCACATAAGCAGACTAAAGTTTTAAGTATTCTGCAGGTATAAACATGGATGGATTGTAAACTCTGGGTAATATATTGCATCATGCACACAGATGTTTAAAATTCTCCTTAAATTGTTCACATGTGAGCATCTCTGAAAGACACAAACCCAAGTGTTATTACTTTGATTTTGTTTACACTCATGTAAACACTGGAGAATGGTGCTAACTGATGCAAAGAGACCCCACTTCGGATTACATGATTTTATAAACATATAAACTCAAACTTCAGCTTAAAAGCATTATCCAACAGTGAATCTGCTTCCAAGATCAAAGTGGAAAGTCCGCCATCTACTCATTAAGTGTTATTATATTGATCATAAAGATGCACATAAAGTAGGGAAAACATATTCTTATTTCTGTGAGCAAGCATATACAAGCTTTGTATCTAAAGGAGCAGGTTTATTGATCGCTCAAGACTGCAGTTGCCAAGGGATGTATGCCAAGGGATTGCTCTATGAAGAGACGGGTGCAATTTATAAGATTTTGAATTCAAAGCTATTGGGGCACCGAGCTTGTTTAGCAGCCTATATTTATTGAGAGCACAACCTGTAGGAGATAGAAGGCTGGAGAGAGAGAGAGAGACAGAGAGAGGCGCACAAATCAATGGTATTGATGCATCAGATTTGGACCAATCTGATTTTTGGTACGACATCAGCCTTGCTTAGGAGACTGGGGAAGAAAGAGCAAGAAATATCCACAGATAAAGGCTCTTCCTTTTGCTAGGGCAAACTTATGGTTTGGGATCTGTCCTTCCAGTGAGCATTCAGGGCTGATTTCCTTAAGAATGGATATGTTTGATCTTCTTGCAGTCCATGGAACTCTCAAGGGTCTCCTCCAGCACCATAATTCAGAAGCATAAATTCTTCGGCTATCAGCCTTCTTGATGGTCCAGCTCTCACTTCCATATATCACTACTGGGAAAACCATAGCTTTAACTATACGGACCTTTGTCAGCAAGGTGATGTCTTTGCTTTTTAAGATGCTGTCTAGGTTTGTCATTGCTTTTCTCCCAAGAAGCAGGTGTCTTCTAATTTCGTGACTGCTGTCACCCTCTGCAGTGATCATGGAACCCAAGAAAGTGAAATCTCTCACTGCCTCCATTTCTTCCCCTTCTATTTGCCAGGAGGTGATGGGACCAGTGGCCATGATCTTAGCTTTTTTGATGTTGAGCTTCAGACCATATTTTGCGCTCTCCTCTTTCACCCTCATTAAAAGGTTCATTAATTCCTCCTCACTTTCTGCCATCAAGGTTGTGTCATCAGCATATCTGAGGTTGCAATGAGATCATTGTTGTTGTTGTTCAGTCGTGTCCGACTCTTCGTGACCCCATGGACCAGAGCACGCCAGGCACGCCTATCCCCCACTGCCTCTCGCAGTTTGGCCAAACTCATGCCAGTCGCTTCGAGAACACTGTCCATCCATCTCATCCATCTATCCAACCAATGAGATCATTGCAACCAACTAAATATTGCTGTCGGATACTGCCATAATAACCATCTTTGCATGTATTTCTTGCACCAAATCAAATCCTAGCCTTTTATTTATTTACTGCACCTGTGGCAAGTATTTTCAAGTTTGTTTCGGCAACACAAAGCGCCAATTCTCGATGAAGTGCTAAAACAGTCTAGGATGGACCACAGCCGACAGCGGCTGAGTACTTTAAAAAAAAAAAAATTCCCTGCACATACTAATTCAGTGTCAGGGGAAAGGGATTTAGCCTAGTCTTCCTCCTGACATGCTCAATAACCACGTGCTGGGAATTGCTCCAGAGGTAGTTTTATGGTGTGCAGTGTGGTTTTAGAGGGGTGGATATATTGTGGATAAGAATAATAATATTAACTTGCACACAACTCTCCCAGGTGCATCAGACTGCACCTCCAGGCAAGCAGGATATTTTCAAGGTATGTCAGAACAGGTGAGCAACATACAGGTGAAACTCGAAAAATTAGAGTATCGTGGAAAAGTCCATTTATGTAAGCAATTGTTTTCATTAGCTAGTGGAGTTGAATATATGAGATAGACTCATGACATGAATATATGAGATAGACTCATGACATGCAAAGCGAGATATGTCAAGCCTTTGTTTGTTATAATTGTGATGATTATGGCGCACAGCTGATGAAAACCCCAAAGTTGAAATTGTTAATTTGGGGTTCACATCAGCTGTACGCCATAATCATCACAATTATAACAAATAAAGGCTTGACATATCTCGCTTTGCATGTCATGAGTCTATCTCATATATTAGTTTCACCTTTTAAGTTGAATAACTGAAAGAAACGAACCTTTGCATGATATTCTATTTTTTTTCGAGTTTCACCTGTATGCTGGGAAGTGAAATATCTCCAGAGCAGGAATCTAGGTCAGAGATAGGAATTGCCACGCCTGTATTTACTCAATTAAGCTTCAATAAATATCTGGAATCCCGTGAAACATAGAAACACCCACAAACTCATAACAGTACAAGTATATACAGTTACATAAGGATATCAACCCCTAACCTTTATTGAAGTGTGAATGTTTGTAGCACAATGTGCAAATGTCCTGCCCCCCCCCATGTAGCCTGATAAATAGCAAGTTTATCCTTCATCATTAACAAATGAACTACACATCTCTAGCACAGATTCCCTATCAGCCGTTATTCTCCACAAAACCACATTCCAGAATGCCTATGCTGAAAATATTTCTGCTTCTGCTTAGGAGGAAAATGGGCCAGCCTCAGCTTTTGCAATCAATATTACTTCTCTTTTTCTGAGCTCTGCATCTATATTTGAAAACTTAAATGTTCCGCTGCCACATCAACACAGACTTCCTCCCTCGTAATGATCTTTTAGAGAGGCTGCTATATGGCAACACACACAACCCTGAACACCTGCTAGAAATCCATTAAAATTATGCTTATGTTGGCAGCAATTATTGAAGACGAGATGTAAGAAGTAAAGGCAAAAGAACTTCATGCCCAAATAGAGATGTAAAGGCCCGGAAAAACCCCGGAAAAATTAGGGAAAAAACCATTTTTTCCCCCTGAAGCCTTTTTTGTTTTTTTCCCAAAAAATTGGGGGGAAAATAGATTATGGAATGTTTTATTTTAACAGGATGAATAAAATATTTTAAGATAAGGGGTTCAAATATTTTATAAATCATTTCTTAAAAAAATATGTATGGTATATCAGATTATTCTAATTTCTGTGAGGACAAGCAAGTCCTAGGTTACAAACTGAACTCTCCAATGCAAAAACAAGATACATTTCTTCCTTTAGGAGGTGCTGTTGTCACCAGAAAAGAAAAAGGTTTCAGTTTTGTTTTTGCATGCGTGTGGTATGCATTGGTTCTGTTCCTCTTCACTAGGCCTCAAAGCACTGGAAGAAAATATAGAGCAACAAAAAGGGCCTGAAAGTATATACCTAATTACAGCTCAGAAAATGATTCTGATTAAATTTCATGCCCATTCATTGAAACTTAGTCCCACTTCCTTCTTCAGTTCTTTTTTATGAGAATGTTTTTTTTAAAAATACTGTGGAGAGGAAATATGAATAATTGTTACTTCTGGATTTTTAAAAATTGTTTTGTGGAGTTTTTCTTTTTTTGGGTTCCACATAAACTAGTAAACAGTTCAGGAGATTGTTGCTCCATTTGTTACAAACACAAATAAATATTATTTTTAAAGTAAATTCTGTTTGTAATTCTGGGTAACTGTTTGGATACACTATATTTTTTACATGCTAGTTGTGATAATTTTATGCCCATTAAAATTTTCCATAGCTATATTTTATGTTTCTAAAGTAACAGAATGACTTTCAATCTGGAAAAGAAAAAAGAAGTGCTAATGTAGCATTTTTTAAAAAAATTCCGAACATTTCTGTTTTTTCAACAACAAAAAAAAAAACCGGAAAAAACTGTTTTTTCCCCCCGAGCTTCAAAATTTCTGGAAATTTTACATCTCTATGCCCAAAATATAACTGAATGACAAAGCATAATCCTCACAAAACCAAGATAACCAACACATATGCTTCCTTTATGGGCATATAACTTCTTTTGCCAACCCCTGATATTGTCACCTGTTCACTCCTTTTTAAAGAGGACTGCACACAACACAACTGGTTCATTTTACGGCCTGCACTGCCATTTTGAGACTCCTTAGGTTGCAGCCTAAAAGAGGTAAAGGTAGATTTCCTTCATCTTACGTTCAATAAACAAGCAGGCCAGAGTTAACACACACACACACACAAGCCTTCAGCCGAAAGCGCAGACCTGGTACAGTTTCCTGTTTATTTCAGGTTTATATCCGAACCCAGTCCTAGCGATATGAAAACTAGGCTTGAAACGTCGGGCAAGACATTTCTGTTTACCTAGCAATTTGTGTCTGACGTACTTTAAAACGCTGCCCTCTCCATAACCCGATGTAGGAATGTGGGCACAGCTGTCTACAGAGTTAGGTCTGCAAGAACTTGTCTTGCACACATTTTAATAAAGGTGATTTTATCTGTGGCCTTGAAAGACTGGCTGTTCTGGCTCGTTTCCAGATTTTTTTTAAAAAAAAACACACACACACACACAGGTATGTGCAGTGGAGCTTCAATTAATGGATACTAAAAGAATGCAGGTTGTTTCCAGTTCCAAGAGGTTCCTGCCTCCAAAAGGTTTTTCCTGCATAAACCCCCTGGCAGCTCGTGGTGTCCTTCAGTGAACCCCGAATTTTACCGCCAACTGCAGCTCCAAGTAATTCAATTGCGAGGTACGGCCACTGACCAACTGAAGAAGGTTTACTAACAATATGGAACCATCACTTCCCAGCTGAAGAATGATCAGGGATCTCATCCATTTAAGCCCCACCAGAGCATAACTTAGGCCCATTCAGTTCTACAGAGATGAGGTTTCAGGAAAAGTGGAAAAGCCTTTGCAGAGAAACTTAGCACGTAAGGATTGGGGACAGTAAACTCACATTTAAAGACAAACCTAGCAGGTTTGCACTTTCCAAAGCAAGCTGCGAACCGAAGAACAGTCGCATCTTTATAGATATGCACTTCGCTGAATTTTGAAATGCAGTTCTCCAGTCAAGTAATATATACAAAAAGGCAGTGGTTTCCAGCATGGCACCCTCCAGATGTTTTGGACTACAAATCCCATCATCCGCAATCAGTGGCCGTGCTGGCTGGGGCTGATAGGAGTTGTAGTCCACAACAGCCACCATGTTGGGTACCCTTTGCTAAAAAAGCCAATGCAATTCTGGGCTGCATCAATAGGAGTGTAGCATCTATAGATCAAGGGAAGTAATAGTACCACGGTATTCCGCTCTGGTCAGACCTCACCTGGAATACTGTGTCCAGTTCTGGGCACCACAGTTCAAGAAGGATACTGACAAGCTTGAACGTGTCCAGAGGAGGGCAACCAAAATGGTCAAAGGCCTGGAAACGATGCCTTATGAGGAACGGCTTAGGGAGCTGGGTATGTTTAGCCTGGAGAAGAGAAGGTTAAGGGGTGATATGATAGCCATGTTCAAATATATCAAAGGATGTCATATAGAGGAGGGTGAAAGGTTGTTTTCTGCTGCTCCAGAGAAGCGGACACGGGGCAATGGATTCAAACTACAAGAAAGAAGTTTCCACCTAAACATTAGGAAGAACTTCCTGACAGTAAGAGCTGTCCGACAGTGGAATTTGCTGCCAAGGAGTGTGGTGGAGTCTCCTTCTTTGGAGGTCTTTAAGCAGAGGCTTGACAGCCATCTGTCAGGAATGCTTTGATGGTGTTTCCTGCTTGGCAGGGGGTTGGACTGGATGGCCCTTGTGGTCTCTTCCAACTGTATGATTCTATGAGTATACATAAAATGGCATGCGTTGGTGAAATGTTAGTGAAAAATCACAAGAAAATGCATTATATTAGGAAAACTGCATTCTAAAAATGTCTCTATTGAGGAAAAACAGAACAAAAAATGTGTTCGTCAGGAGAAATTCACACTAAAAGGCACGAGTTTGCATCAGGATTTTTATTTTTTTAAGGCAGATTTCCTGCAGTAACGCTAAGAACTGATTTTAAGATTGAGAAATTGAGAGTGGCTGGGGCAACCCAGTCAGATGGGCGAGGTACGAATAAAATAATTGTTATTAAATTATTAAAGGGACTCCAAGCAGGGCTTGCAGTCAGAAGTGGTACACCCTGGGCACGGGTTTATTATCACGGGGAAAACTAGGCCAAGTACTTGCTCTCTGCACTACCCAGAGAGCCCTGCAGCCAGCAGGTTCAGAGATGGGTACTCTCTTCCCCTTTACAGGATTGGGCCTGATCCAATATCTCTCTAAGAACTTTAGTGAACTGAGTGCTGCCAAAGGAACAGGAGGGTCCTTAAGAAAATAAAAATGATATTTCTGCAAGTGAAAAAAAAATGCATTCCACTAACAGCCCATGTAGGGCTTGTTGGCTTACAGAAGGTATTATGAAGAATTCATTATCACAGCTGCAAGCTGCAATTTAAGTCAGAACCAGAACCAAACATCACAGCAAAACAGCATCTCTCTCACTCACTCATGTGTGTGAAACACATCGCCATGTTGCAAGGTGTCATCGCCCATCACTGATAAGAACAGGAAACTAGTCAAGACATATTATTAGAGTAAGTCAGTGAGAGCTGGACCATAAAGAAGGCTGATCGCCGAAGAATTGATGCTTTTGAATTATGGTGCTGGAGGAGACTCTTGAGAGTCCCATAGACTGCAAGAAGATCAAACCTATCCATTCTCAAGGAAATCGGCCCTGAGTGCTCACTAGAAGGACAGATCCTGAAGTTGAGGCTCCAGTACTTTGGCCACCTCATGAGAAGAGAAGACTCCCTGGAAAAGACCCTGATGTTGGGAAAGATGGAGGGCACAAGGAGAAGGGGACGACAAAGGATGAGATGGTTGGACAGTATTCTCGAAGCTACTAACATGAGTTTGGCCAAACTGCGGGAGGCAGTGAAGGATAGGCGTGCCTGGCGTGCTCTGGTCCATGGGGTCACGAAGAGTCGGACACGACTGAACGACTGAACAACAACAACAAGTCAGAACAAAGAGACATAAAGCTGCTGTTTTCTGCTGCAGCTATACAGTGGTACCTTGGTTCTCAAACTTAATCTGTTCCGGAAGTCCGTTCCAAAACCAAGGTGCACTTTCCCATAGAAAGTAATGCAAAATGGATTAATCCGTTCCAGACTTTTAAAAACAACCCCTAAAATTTTACTATCTAACGAGACAATTGGTCCATAAAATGAAAGCAATAAACAATGGACTGCAGTCACACAATCATTCATTCCTTCATTCAATCAGTAGCTGAACTGGGTTCCACACAGTCACAAAAACAACAAAAGAGCCGCAAAAACAAAAACGCAAAATAAATAGCAAAAACAGACAAGACCTCAGTGTAACACTCAAAACGGAAGTGTGGCACTCAAAACGGAAGCGCAAGACCCAAAACGGAGCACGTTCGGCTTCTGAAAAAAGTTTGCAAACCGGGACACTTACTTCCAGGTTTGCAGTGTTTGGGTTCCAAGTTGTTTGAGTACCAAGGCGTTTGAGAACCAAGGTACCACTGTACATCCCAAAAGGTCTAATTCAAGCATTAAGGAACAGTGAATCAGGGGTGTGTGTTTTTCTGCTGCTCATTTTCTCGTGGCAATTATCCTGAGACATGAATCTTCCAAGTTTGCACATTTATGGAACAGTGAAACCTCCTCCTCCTTTTTGCATCCACGTAAACACGTGTTGCGCATTTAATAAGTTAATGTTTTCAAGCTTTGTGAGGCTTGAAGAGGAAAGAACCTAAATCGGAACATGGGACCGACTAAAACGAAAAGCAGCACCGATTGCTCTGCTGCCTAATACTGTCTGAAACCAAGAGAACTATTCTGAGTGCCTGTTGTTGTTGTTGTTCAGTCGTTCAGTCGTGTCCGACTCTTCGTGACCCCATGGACCAGAGCACGCCAGGCACGCCTATCCTTCACTGCCTCTCGCAGTTTGGCCAAACTCATGTTAGTAGCTTCGAGAACACTGTCCAACCATCTCATCCTCTGTCGTCCCCTTCTCCTTGTGCCCTCCATCTTTCCCAACATCAGGGTCTTTTCTAGGGAGCCTTCTCTTCTCATGAGGTGGCCAAAGTACTGGAGCCTCAACTTCAGGATCTGTCCTTCTAGTGAGCACTCAGGGCTGATTTCTTTAAGAATGGATAGGTTTGATCTTCTTGCAGTCCATGGGACTCTCAAGTGTCTCCTCCAGCACCATAATTCAAAAGCATCAATTCTTTGGCGATCAGCCTTCTTTATGGTCCAGCTCTCACTTCCGTACATTACTACTGGGAAAACCATAGCTTTAACTATACGGACCTTTGTCGGCAAGGTGATGTCTTTGCTTTTTAAGATGCTGTCTAGGTTTGTCATTGCTTTTCTCCCAAGAAGCAGGCGTCTTCTAATTTCGTGACTGCTGTCACCCTCTGCAGTGATCATGGAACCCAAGAAAGTGAAATCTCTCACTGCCTCCATTTCTTCCCCTTCTATTTGCCAGGAGGTGATGGGACCAGTGGCCATGATCTTAGTTTTTTTGATGTTGAGCTTCAGACCATATTTTGCGCTCTCCTCTTTCACCCTCATTAAAAGGTTCTAATAGGGCTCAAAGCTTGAATTTGGCCGTTGTTTTTTTGTCCTCCTTGCCACTGAACAAACTGCTTTAGGAACCAAGGCAAGTTTTGAAAGCATTTGCAAGATGGCTTTGCAGGTTACTGTGGAAAAAATAATGAAAAATCTTACTGCGCATGTCAAAGCTCTTGGGCACGCCTAATGCAACTGTCTGGATCCCAGCCATTACATTTAATCCATCTTGCAAATCTACAAAGCACCCCGCTTCATAACTTATGCAGCCAACTTTCAACCAAGTTACTCATACGATTCCCACATCAAGATGATTTGGTTCTGGGCCTCAAATGCCTGCATCCAGCAGGATAATTAATCTGATTTATTGCTCTTCGGAGTCTTAACATTTTCTCCTACTAACAAGAACTGAACTATATAAGGTTAATTAGTTTTCCCATCAACAGTCTTTTAACTTTCATCAATCACTTCCTTTTTTTTTTTAAAGCAACATCCTTTCTGGGAAAATAACTATAAAAGACAACAACTTTCTAGGGCAAAAGGCAACGGAATCCTGACATTTTTGAATGACCAAGCGGAAAACTGACCGTTGAATGACCAAGCGGAAAACTGACCAAGCGGAAAACTGACCAAGCGGAAAACTGACCGCCAAATATTCCTCAAGTATTTTCTTTGTCAGAACACAAACCAGGATGTAAGTTTCGTTGCTTGTGGACAACATTTCATAATAACATATCCCACTTCAACACTAGCTGCTATGCTTAAACAATCACCCAGATTTTGCTTTCGAAACATCCTGCTCTCAACCAGGGCTGTACAAAAAGACACACCAAGCAGACATCTAGTTTCAATTTTATTCAATAACCATCTGGTAGGGTAGAACCGGGGCTTTCTTCCTGACCGGGACTCAGTTTTGGCACATCTCAGGTGGGCGCCATTACCATTATAAGAGAACAAGGGAGGTGTTCGTGGTTTGTTCAGACACCTTTTTTCTAGAAAAATAGCACTTGATAGAACTGTTTCCTTAAGCAGTTTTGTTTTTCCAGTCCTGGTTAGTGCCATTGCTTCTACTGGTGGTAGCTATGATATCATGAGTTTTCAACACAAAATGTTGAATTAATCACGGACTGATTTCAGCCAAACGGGGATCACACAAATATATAATTAAATTTACATGGATGACATCATTGAGGCTAATGAAGTCAATTGAGCGAAAGGGAAAGGGAAGATCAAAATGTTCCTTTCCTTAGCAAGGAATATATACCGTAAAAACACACGCCAGTTTTTTCTTCCTTTCACATATCGTCACAGCATTAACAAGGAATAAATTGAACGTAAGCAAAATAAACTGTTAACGCCACACACAAAAACTTACCAAAAATATAAATCTAGTAAGTCAGAAAAATGTCAAGCCATAAAAAGACACATATATTGTCATATACAGTACAATACTTTGTCGTCATGAAGTTCATAAACTGACAATCTCATCTCCGTAATTCCTGAATTAACAATCTGAAGTGTGTTTCAAAGCAGTTTCAAGAGAAACTACGGTACTTGAAAACACACTTCAAAGCAGTGTTAGAAACTCAGATATAGAAGCTAATCACCAAATGGAGCCTTAAACCTTGGTTACGGTTGCCACAAAGGAATGTCTAGGTGGCACTGTTGTAATCATGAAATTTATTATTATTATTACAGTGGTACCTTGATTTTCAAACGTCTTGGAAGCTGGACCTTTCGGTTTTCAAACGCCGAAAACCCAGAAGTAAATGCTTCCGTTTTCCAACACACCTCGGAAGTCAGACGGCTTCCGCTGCGTGTACCTGTTATTCCCTCCCCCCCCCCCCAGTTTCCTGCAGACTTCCCTTTGCGCCTTGGTTTTCGAACGTTTCAAAATTCGAACGGTCCTCCGGAATGGATCATGTTCGAAAAACAAGGTACCACTGTATTTGTGAGGTTCCGGTGGTGGTTTCTCGTTCCTCCGTTCCTTCTATTTACAAATATGTACAGTGCAGAGCTCCAAAATCCATGACCTGCTTAGTCACTCCCAGATTCTGGAAGTGGCGCTTTTCGGGAGCACCCCAAAACAACTTCGGCACCCCAAACCTCTTCCCCGCCTCCTTGCGTTTCACCCCTCTACGCAACTGGAGCAACGGAAACGTCATGCTTTCCTCCCTGCCGGCCTGGCTAGGTGAGCGCTGGGGCTCTGCAGCATACTCAAGCCCCCTCCTCGCCTGACTAGCTTCCTGTCTCTCCTCCCTGCTAAAGGACGTCCCGCTTTCCCCACTGGGGGTGTTGCTGCTGTCCCCGCGGCGCTGGGGCTCTCTGTATTTCCACAGCCCCTGCACTGCCCCTCTGGGAACTGACGGTTCCCTAACAGTATTATTATTATTTTCATTCCTATACCACTTTATATTTTAAGGGGGGGGTCTCTCCGTGTTTTACAACACATTAAAACGTTAAATAAAACAATCCAGAATAAAACAAATTCAAGCTTCAAGGAAAATATTTCAGGTGGAGTCAGTCACAACCTCTTAACCTCCCTGACAGGGTCGTTGTAGGGATAAACTGAGGAGGGGATGAACCATGTAGTCCTTGCATTAAATGAGTTCTTCTGCTTAGCTGCTTAAGAAAGCTGGAGGGGCCAGCCAGGTGGAGATCTCAGTGCCAGCTTGGCATCTAGAGATCTCCATGTTGTTGTAACTAGACCCGCACCAGTTGCAAAACTGGCCTAATGCCTGGGGAATTTCTAGCAATGGCTGAGAGACATCACCTTGGAAATGCACTTCCAGGAGGTTTCTCTTGAAACCACTAGGAAATGGCTCTTCAAAGTGAAGGCCACACCTATACCTGCCTCCCACCCGATGTCTTATGTGATGTCAAGGATGTGGTAGGGAGCCACGGTTGGGAAGAAACAGACTCGCAGGTCAAACTGGGACGTCTGCTGGGCCAACTTTCGCCTGCGGGTTGTAGCTTCCTCACCTTTGTACGAAAGAGATATTTTGGTAATTACCGTATTTTTCGCTCCATAAGACGCACTTTTTCCCTCCTGAAAATTAATGGGAAATATCTGTGCGTCTTATGGAGCGAATGGTGGTCCCTGGAGCCGAATTGCCCAGGGGCCAAAAGCAGATAGTGCTTTTTATTTTACAAAGAGAAAAAGGGGTGTTGAAAGGACCCCGCTCAGCAGCTGATCAGCAAGAGATTGGGAGAGAGATAAGAGTCCCGGCTCCCTTTCAGCCCCGTCCTTCATTGTTGAATGTGCTGCAGAGGGAGGTTGTTTGTTTCCCCAGCGACATGGGACTGGCTGATTAGATTATCTGTCTGGAAACTGTAGAAATGGCTCCCTTTCCTTCAGAAGCTACAGAAATGTGAGTTGAACCCCATAAAAATGGGGCTTTTCCTCTTTGCTTTTCCCCCTTTGCAAAAGGAGCTTTGCTTTTCTCCCTTTGCAAAAAAAAAGCTGCAAAACTTTTAGCTGATCCTCAGAAAAACAGGGCTTTTCCCTTTGCAAAAAAAGCTGCAAAACAGGGCTTTTAGAGGGGGGAAACCAGAAAAATATTTTTTTCCTTGTTTCCTCCTCTAAAAATGAGGTGCGCCCTATGGTCCGGTGCACCCTATGGAGTGAAAAATACGGTATATCCCACCATTTTCAGTAAAGCTTAAGAGCTTATTAGTACCTTTCCTTAAGGTCACTCCAATGTCAGTGCTGAGGAGCCGCTATTTTGCCACACGTCAAAACGAGTTATTCTTGGAAATTAACATATTGCAAGAAACTGCGCTGTAAACAGTGGAACAGATTAAGCCCGTTCATTCCCTGAAGAAAAGAGTTCCTTCCCAAGGAAAGTTATGAGGCTTAATAAACCAACAGCGTTTTGCAATTATGCGGTCTACTTTCCTTCCTCATCTGGACCACAAGCAATAAAACACTCAGGTTTACATAATAACTGAACATATATTTTCATATAAGGCAGTAAAATGGAAGAGGAGAAGACGAGGGCAAAACCGATCTCACCAGCTTTGGACTGCGGCTACAGCAAAGTGTCAACGTTTATTTCAGAACACTCTCATCTGCATCAAAGTAGTACTATTTAGTTTAGACAGGGTGAACTATTTATTTTCAAGAAAATTGGTCCTTTCAAAGAATGGATGCTCTATCAAGTACACAGGGCTTGTGTTAACACCTTGCTCAAACTTGTGAAAATCATTTGTCTTTAACAGCAGCCTTGTGTACAGAATTAAGCAAGCAGAATTTTTTGTTGGTACTTTGGTCTTGATCCAAGAGCTACTCGAGACACTCCTCAGCTTTACCTAACGTCCGCCATTTTGAATAGATGGTCTCCAGTTTACAGAGTTAAGTGCTTCTATTAATTCTCTCGAGTCCCGTAAGTGGTCCATGCTGCATAGGATTGGAAGTGAGGGTGGGGTGGAGAACAGGATGTTGCTTGAGAAGAAGTCATCCAAAAAGTCCTAAGGCAGTCAGAGTTACTTGGCACACTCCTTGGATCCTGGCATTTGCCCATGCCAGGAATAACAAAGTGTTGCAGCAGCTCAAGACTAAGCAAGTGTATTATGGGCTGAGATCTACTGCCTTAGGTGCGCGTGCCAGGAAGAACATCAGCTGCTTTATTTCTTGCACGTTACCCTAGAGTAACGCTACTGACATGAAAGTGCCACCACAAGCCCATTAAGCTTCCTGTATTCACATTCCTTCCCTTCCCCAGTAACTGAACAGGGAGAAGAATGATGAACAGCTACTGCATGCTTTGATAAATCCTAGATCTCTGGTGTTTCAAGACTTGGTGGCTCGTAAAATCTTGCTTACCATATTAGTATATGTTTGAAGATTGCTGCAGTTTAGACCAGCGGTGCTCCAGACATATTCAGAGGAAGCTTTTCATTGAGAAGTCTCAGATAGGACCAGGAGCACCAGATACAAGTTCTGCAAGGCACAGCTTTGTGACCGATCTTCCCCCTACAACACGTCCCTCCCACAGGTCATGCAATGTGATAAACAGCCCCAAAAATAAATAATAATGATAATAATAATAATAATTTTTATTTGTATCCTGCCCTCCCGGGCTGAGGCTGGGCTCAGAGCAGCAAACATCATAAAAACAACACAATATGCATAAAAACAGACATCAATTAATTAAAATGCATCTTAAAATTAATTCAGACAAGTTAAAATCCGGGCTGGTGGCAATTATCAGGTTGGAAATGAGATTGGTTAATACTTCACAGGACCATCTGTTTCCACTGATCACACAAGGACCTGTGAACGGGTCGGTGGCCTCCTTTGGGCTTGTTTTATACAAGCCAGGACAATGCACTGCATAAACTGAGTGTGCACTTCAAACACTTCCCAGAATCCAAAGCAAGATGTGCAAGCTTGGTCACTGGGGCCAGGTTCCTCGTGAGACATGTTTATATACTAAGGGTTCCCCAAAAGTTTCTGAATGCAGCACCGTTCAAAAAAAGGGGGGAGCACCATATAAAGGTAAAGGTAAAGGGACCTCAGACCGTTAGGTCCAGTCACGGACAACTCTGGAGTTGCGGCGCTCATCTCGCTTTACTGGCCGAGGGAGCCGGCGTACAGCTTCTGGGTCATGTGGCCAGCATGACTAAGCCGCTTCTGGAGAACCAGAGCAGCGCACGGAAATGCCGTTTACCTTCCCGCCGGAGCGGTACCTATTTATCTACTTGCACTTTTTGACGTGCTTTCAAACTGCTAGATGGGCAGGAGCTGGGACCGAACAGCAGGAGCTCACCCCGTCACGGGGATTCGAACCGCCGACCTTCTGATCGGCAAGCCCTAGGCTCTGTGGTTTAGACCACAGCGCCACCTGCGTCCCACCATATAAAAGATATGGCTAAATTTAAATGTTTTTCCTTTCCTGCCGTTAACAGGGGCTATAACAGCATTAAACACAGCACTTGCAATGACAACAACTCCAAACGTAAGAAAGATGCAGTTTATGTACTCTCAGAGTGAGAAAGGGTTGCCACTGAAGCCGCTATCTTCCTATCAATAAAAAGGAAAAAACAAGTTATTGAAAAAACTTGCTTTGATTTCAATCATTTACTCAAGGAAAACAGAAAAGCTTAGCTTCATTTTATTCCCTTTCAGGTTTGTTCATACTACAGTAATGTTATTTTCTGAAAAGCCAGTACTAGTTAAATATTGCCAGAATTGAGACCCAGACCTTGACATTACTCCCAATCACATAAAATAAAATGTACAAGGCCCCTTTTTATATTTATTACAAACAAGGATATCTAAAAACTACAAGTTTCTGGTCCAGAAATGTGAAAAGTCCCTCAGTTAGACTTATTTATGATAAATCATTCCAAAGCTGCAGAAAAAGAACCAGAGTCATGAAAACTTATTTTAGCTAAACGTTTTCTTCGGTATCTAGTTGCAAACTGAAATATAGCACAAGCTTCCATGGTAAAAAAACGCCAGAAAGCAAAGGATGTTGCATCCGAAGTAGAGTAAGGCAGAACACATTATCAGAGTTGCTATTTTAAGTTTACTACTATAGGATGGAGAGTACAAACAGAAAAAGTATTTAAACCATATGGGAAGTTTTCTTTTTCAGCTCTTAAGCAGCAAGATGACTGAACCAATTTGGGGTGGCCAAATGATTCGGTAAACAAGACCAGCTGCTCAAGTGCTTCTGCATGCAATGAGATGTCCAGAAATCAGCAGGTCAGCGTTTTCTCTGTGCGGAATGAAACATCATCACCAAATAATTTCTGCACATCAGGCTGCTGTTGAAGGCACAGCCACAAATAACGGAAAGGATCAGCTAATTCTATTAACCCGCTCCAACTCTGGCAGCTCAGCCTTACGCATGTTGAATCAAAAGAAACTCCCAATGAGTTCAGCAGGACATACTCGCAAGAGCACTGCATTTTCTTTTCCAGCAAACAAAGTTTACTACATCCTAAACATAAACAAACACGCACATAAACCACCGAATTCTTAACTTGACTTGCAGATGCTCCGTGATTAATCACCATTTTATTTTTTTGCTTCAAATATATGGCAGAGCAGCTTTGCTGTAGAGTTGGACAGGGTATTTCCCCCTTTTAAAAACAGATCCTGGGTTGATTTCCCCCTCCCAAAACACAGAGTCTATCCAGGGCTGCAATATTGCACACCATATCCTGCCTGGATCCTTGAAATACAGAAGCCCTCTGTTCTTCATACTATTGTTTCTACATGCCAATCTTTGACTTAATTAGTACTGCCAAGAGAAAGTTAATTCTTAATCCCAATGGGCCCATTAAATCCCATTACATCACCATGACTTTCAGTTGTCCCTCAAAGCAAGGTTGATCCTACACAGTCTGCAAGTTATCACATCTTTCCTCCCTGTTTTTGCACCACTGCGTGTCCACTTGCCCTACGAGATGAGCCACTCAAAATTGCAGGGTATCATTCACCACTAGAAATATCTCCACCACCACCACCAAACTAGCTCAGAACAAAAGACTGAATTATTGAGACATCGGTTCAAATCCTTACTCACTCAAGTTAAGGTTGGAAGAAATCCAGTTTCTGAAACAGGAGGGCACCTGCATGCAGAATGAAAGGCGTGCCTCTTAAAAAACACTTTTTTATTTGCGAACATTTTGTTAACGAAACAAATAACAATACACTTAGAACAGCTACATCAGGCAATGCCATCAAAAGACCTGCATACTTTGTCCAAGAGCATTTCATATTGTTCCATGTGTGGACATGCCTTCCACATAGTCTCAGGATACGGACATTTTTATTAGCATGCTCAAAAAGCTCAGAAGCAGCAGGCGTACGTAATTCGCACTCTAGTATGTAAGTCGCTTGAGAAAGACCAAGTGGAAGAGTGTAATGGAAGCTGATTTATGTACGGAGATGTCATCAGGGGCACATAATTCAATCGCAGAGGGGAGTACCGTTTCAAACATTTCACAAGGACTACCAAGAAGGAATCCAATGGCAAAGATCTGGGTCGAGCCATCAGGGAAGCAGATAGTCCAACAAATGCATTTTACAAACACTGGGCCTAGACCAGTGTTTCCCAAACTTGGGCATCCAGCTGTCGTTGGACTACAACTCCCATCATCCCTAGCTGGCAGGACCAGTGGTCAGGGGATCTTTGGCCCTCCGGATGCTGAACTACAACTCCCAACAGCCCCAGCAAGGCTGGCCAATGGCTAGGAAACATAACAGAAAAACAGCGGGTAAAAGGTAGATTATAAAACTACCCCCCCCCCAAAAAAGCTTTCTTTAACAGCTGAAAAAGGTTGCTGACTCCTGCGTTAGATAGTAAAATTCATGTTAAATTGCTGTTTTAGGAGATGTTTTTAAAAGTCTGGAATCCATTTTGCATTACTTTCTATGGGAAAGCGTGCCTTGGTTTTGCAATGGACTTCCGGAATGGATGAAGTTTGAGAAACAAGGTACCACTCTGATGGCTTACGGCAATGGCCCACTGCCCTATGACTCAGTTACCCTTGTGGTGCACCTTTGTCCATGCAAGTGAAGCCATTGCCCAAGAGTGACTTCCCAGGATGCACCTCCTCTCTCCGATTCCAACCACCTTCCTCTCCAACTATGAGTCACGCCAAGGCCCCCTTACGGGATGCGTCTATCAAGGGTTTGGATCTCCCAACAATATCATTTGAGCTGGGAACTCGCCTGGAAAACGGGCAGACTCTGTGCTTCTGCTGGTAAGTGGTCATCCAAGCATTTAGTACAAATATTCAAGCATAGAAAACAACTCAACCCTTGCAACCCGGCTGACTGTTGATATGTGTGGCGTTATCTGCAGATCAAATGCAAGCACATCCCCACACACAATAAAGGACACAGGTATGGAAGACAGCAAAAAGGAAAAGGACCTGCGCTATGTAGGGCAAGCGTGAATCGGGACGCTGTCAAATCTCCAACATCAAGCCAATCGGATCGCTATTGTGAACAAGTATTGCAGCACTGCGCATAAATTTAAAATTATATCCATGCGTGGCGCACCAATTTTTCAAGGCGACTGTTTCATTGACAAAGCAACAGTATATGGCAGAAGTGGGTCCTGCAACAAAATGTTACAGTATGCAGTGTTCCTGTTCAGGATTACAGCCAGCCACGCCTTTAGAGAGCCTTCATTCTATTTTTCCTCCTCCTCCTCACATTCAGCATTCCATGTCTACTGGATGTGAGGGCGATCTGGCTGCGACATCTGTTACCCCATTGATCGCCAGGGTTGATTCGGCTGATCTGGGTGGCTAGGCGGGTGTCCCCTTCCTCCCTCACCGCTCCATGTGCTTCCCTCCCGAAGCTGCGCACTCAGTGGAAGAGGACGACAATCCCAGATAGAAGGAGTGTACCGTTTTTCGGTCAAGGGTAAACGATTCCATGTCTACTGAGCATTCTTTCAGTCCTCACTGGGATTACTTTTTTGGGCGGAGAGGGGAATTCCACCTTAGGGTTCCCCCCTCCGATTTTTTATTTTGTACCTCTGTAAGTTTTGCTGTTTCCTAAGCTTCCTGGGACACAGGTGGCGCTGTGGTCTAAACCACAGAGCCTACGGCTTGCCGATCAGAAGGCCAGCGGTTCGAATCCCCGTGACAGGGTGAGCTCCCGTTGCTCGGTCCCTGCTCCTGCCAACCTAGCAGTTCAAAAGCACACCAGTGCAAGTAGATAAATAGGTACCGCTCTGGCGGGAAGGTAAACGGCGTTTCCGTGCGCTGCTCTGGTTCGCCAGAAGCGGCTTAGTCATGCTGGCCACATGACCCAGAAGCTGTCTGCGGACAAACGCCGGCTCCCTCGGCCTATAGAGCGAGATGAGCGTGCAACCCCAGAGTCGTCCGCCACTAGACTTAACTGTCAGGGGTACCTTTAAGCTTGCAGATACCACTTTCATGGGCTTGGATGGTGCTGTTTTTGGCTACAAAAAGATTCACACTCAAAGTTTGCTATTTTTATATAGAATTCCAGGATTACTAAAAAAATTAATGCATGCATATCAGGCAAATACAATGTCCTTTAAAATCCTACGACGTTAGCAGCCAGCTATCTTTCTTTGCAGTATTAAGTAGGTTATGCTGACTCACTGACGCAGGGTGCCTAAAATATAAACAAATATGTATCGTCCAAGAGGAAGATGAAAAACTAGATAGAGGAAGCTTCTGCACAGTTTCACAACTAAGATTCCTGGGGTTGTTTTCATATACTACTGGGGAAACAGAGGCCGAGTGCTGAGGGAGCTTTTGAACTCAGAACTTTCTAGATGGGCTACTTGCAAGACTGGCTGGTTATATCCAGAATCCATAACGCGTGACTGATTACTAAAAAAAGTTAGTTTGCAAAAATGAACTGCTTCCTTTCCGAACGAGCCCCCCATTTTTCAGAGCCAATCTGTGTTATTGTTGTTTTGTTTTTCTCAATTTATTTATTTCATTTGGACAAACTATCCTATTTGTGATGCACACACTCTGTACATTCAGATCCCCAAAGACTGAAAATTGAAATCATCATCTTCGATAAATAATGCCCTACACACACACACTGACAGACGTCAGCAACCTAAGGAAGGAGATTTTGCATTTCACATTCAATTAAGATATAATACTAAATCTGCTTACCATACACTCTCAGCTTTAGACTCTAATGCAGAAAATATAAGCCGGGAACCAGAAAAAAATACAGATTAGCTACTGCAGGCCCCATGGCCAAATCTGATTACCTGCTGGCTCCTTGGTTGCAATTTCAGAAACAAGAGGGGCATGTGGAAGGAATGGCGCCTCTGATAAATGGAGCTTGCTAGCAGTCCACTTTGGAAGGCCAGAGCCCAAACACATTTCTCTCCCTCAGTGCAGATCAGGAACGAAAGAAAAATAATCTTTAGAAAAGTTGTTCTTTAATATTTAAGTTTTAGATTATAGCTTGCCATTTCAATTTTTCTTATGCCTGTTGCCTGTTATGGTAGCATCCTACAATGGCTTGTATTAGAACTTGTCCGATTTTTTATTCTAGCTTCCTCCTACAGTATTCCAGGAATCATCATATAGGAAAGTTTTACAAAATGGCTACCCAGTAGCCACCCCCCCCATGATGTCCAAAAAAAGTAAAATTTTTGTGACAAGGAATAAAAAAACCCATAAATTTCATTCTTTGTCGAGAAAGAGCATGCCTTTGCAATAATTTTCAACATCAAAAACCTTTGGTTACGTCATGCCCACACGCTGTAAATTCAGGTTTTCTAAACCTAGTTTTTCCACCAAAAAACTAGGCTGCAAGTGCATTTATATAAAAAATAAATAAATAAGCATTTATAAAATCTTTTGAGTGGTGGTGTATTTTTTTCTGAAATGCTCATCATTTTATTGAGCTCTGTGTACAATTTCAAAGAGATCTGATCATTGGTTATGGAGAAAAAAAATAAAATGTACACAAGGGTATCTTGTGCTGAGGGTCTCAAGAGGGACAAACAACACAGATTTAACGAAACTTCAAAATGCTATAAAATTAAAACCGTTTGAGATAGAGGGGGAAAATTTAAGGGGGTTTCTTTCAACTATAAGGGAAGGGTGTACACCAAATTTCATCAACATCCGAAATGGAGGGTGACCTGACCTCGTTGAAATGACATGGAATGACCCGCTAAATAAGAATTAACTGCTCCTGTCTCCACCCTGAGTCAGTGCCATGCACAGCCAATCCTTCAGCCTCTCCATAGCCCACTGCAGATAATGAGGATGCTGCACTAGAAAATGCAACTTTACCCAAATATTTTTGTTTGGAATGACAAGAAGATACCCTGGACCAGAACTATCTATTTTGTCCCCTTAATCCTGATTTTTCAGAAGGAAGTACAACTAACAAAACAAAATCAGATTTAATGTTCACCCTTAAAGAAAGAAAAAGTAAACTACAACATCCCACGTCTCTTTATTGCAGGGTGGATTTGATTTAAATCAAACTGATTTAAATCACGATTTAAATCACTAGTCAGTAAGGCTCAGGGTGGTGTTTTTTTAATTTAAATCGGATTTTTTAAAAATATAAATCAGATTTTTGTTATTTAAATCCACCCTGAGCCTTACTGATTAGTGATTTAAATCGTGATTTAAATCGGTTTGATTTAAATCAATTCCACCCTGCTTTATTGTGAAGTCTTACACAAAAAGATTAACTCGCTCTATTTACAGTCTTCTTCATTCAGAAAAATAAAAAACAGAAATTACAGTTTTTGTGAGTGCTTTTTAATTTGTGGTTAAAAGGAGTAACTCCTTCCACTTACAAATCATAACCTCATAAGGAAAGCTATTCTAAAGCCATAAATTAAACCAAGCACTGCCAAGCTAAAATTACGCACACTTTGAAGATTCCCGCTTGCTAATATAAAGACTTTTCAGGCCCCACGAACAGACTCGTGGAAACGGCAGCGCTGAAATTTATTAGGGAACGTCCCTCAGCTTTGCTATCACATATAATCCAAAAGAGTCCATTTGCTTGAGAAACCTCAAAAACAGGACAATTGTTCTTCTCTACCTCAAGGATAGGATATATCGTGCAAAATGTAACCCAAAACTGTTAAGGTACCCTCCATAACATCCAGAAAGCCTCAATATAATTGTATGTACAATCTAGGAACACACGAGGGGGGGGATCTGGCCCTCCAGATTTTCCTGGGACTACAACTCCCATCATCCTTCACGCTGGCTGGGACTGATAGGAATTGGAGTCCAATGACAACTGGCTACATCTACCCCATCCCTGAGCTACTGCCGGGATTCACATTTTTTGGGATGTTCTTTGTGCTGAGACAAAATCTATGGTTACCATCAGCCAGCCCTGTGTTTCCTCTGACTCAGGGTATTTGCCTGCCATCGTGCTGAGCTTTCAAATCACTCAGAAGTAGCAACATTTCTTGCTGTTTTCCAAATACTCTCAGAGCCTAGTGAGGGGAGAGACTACTACTCTCACCTGCTTCTTCCCAGGCTGAAGGCCTGCATTAAAATGGGACACGGGCCGAGAACAGGGTGGATAAAAATCAATGACATTTTTTAAAAAAATTGATTTTTTAATTAAAATTGATTTTTCAAATTTAAATGGGATTTTTAAAATAAAATTATTTCGGAGGGAAAATCTTTCTAAAGATAGTTTTCTATTTAAGTTACATTATAGTCCAAATGCTATTCATCAGGAAATAAGGATTTGTTTTAAGTTTTTCATGTGTACTAAAACTTAGTCTAAGTTGTTTATTATTGTTGTTGTTGTTGTTACTTAACCACCTCAGTTAACAAACATAGATACATATGCTATAATGTTATTGTTTTAGTTTAACAAATTGTTTAAATTGTTATTAAGGAAATGATTATTTTTCTCCTTCCAATAAAGTACAGCAGAAAAGTTGTCCAAATATAAACAGTTAACTTAATAAACCTCACAACAATTTCTTAATTATCGGTCTATGTATTTCTAATAGTATAACCATAAGAGTTGTAAAATAAAAACTACTCTGAAAATTTATTGTTCCAAAAATGAAACCTTCATCTGGTTGTAAATATTAAGATTATACCAGAAACAATGAGTCTTTCGGGGTGTGTGTGACTGAAATCAAGTCTTACTGACTAGTGATTTAAACCGAGTCTTACTGACTAGTGATTTAAATTGTTATTTAAATCGATTTGATTTAAATCAAATCCACCCTGGTCGGGAATGATGCATTTCTGCACCTAGCCATCGAAATGCGGGCTGCAAAAAAAAATCACTTCACAATAAAGTAGCGTTCCAGCGCAGAGCGACACTCGTGGAATTGAATGTTGAGACACAGGAAGTCCATTGCTACTTTGGGCTTCGATTTGAAGCGACTGTTCCAGTAGCTACCCGGAACCATGTCCAGAAAAGTTCATCTGCTTTTTTACATACACACACACACACACACACACACACACACAAACAGTGTCTGTATTGCTGGTTAATTCTGAACAACTACCGAAAGCTGTCGCTCCCACTCCTCCTATGACATGCCTGAAACAAGAGGTCAAAACTCGTACCCAGTACATCCTAATAAAGAAGCATTCAGAGCACAGATCCCTCCCAGGCTCATGGCAGAGTTCCAGGAAACTGATGTGATGCGCAGTCTGGCAGATCTCAGTCCTACACAAAGCCTTTCTCCTGTCAAACTGATTTATTCCAGCAGAACCTTGCAGAAGACTCTTAGCTTCCATCACAAGTGCTCAGGCTGAAGTTTCCTAAACGTGCTTTTGACTCCTTCAGTTCATGCAGCAGAGAAACACAGGTTGTTCATAATGTTTTGTTCTTTCGGAACAATGCTGCATTTATTTATTTTTGTCATTTAGGGGTAGCTACGCAGGGAAATGAGCCGGAACACAGCAAAGCCTAGGGCGCATCTATAAAGCACTTTGTTCCTTTTAACGTATCAGGCAATTTATATGCATATATTCCTGAAAACGTTTTCAGAAATCTCCTTACGTCCTGGAACATTTAGCTGCCTTTTCTGAAAATTAGTTTCACAATGGCACTTTGGGTTGATGTTTTTACATGTTCCTACGTTAAATGTTGGAAACCTCCCTTAAAGGGCAGTGTTAGAAACTGCGATAGAAAAGCTATTCGCCACAAGGCTCCTGGGTTGTGAGTGCCAAAACAAAGTGTACTGTTGCGCGCACATATTCGGCAACACTTTATACTTTTTGAAAAGCATGAACTGAAATGTGCCTATTTTGGTGCTGCAGATCAGCTGATTTGTGCAGCAGTGCAGCACCAAAAGACATGCAAACCAGCTGATTCATGGGGCAGCGCAGCACCAAAACACACACACACACGGCAACCATTGACAACCACAATGTATAGTTTGGCCACAGGAAAACACTATATAACGCCTGAAAATAGAAGGGGCAGTTTTAAAGTAATAGCTTCTTCAGCCAAACATTTATCATCACTTTTGTGCGCGTGCACACAAACACACACACACACATATACACATCTTCTCTTACTACACCAGTACAGTGAATAATTCTACTAAGAGCTGTTTTGGTGACTGATCACAAACTATGAGGGTGATAAAGGTAAAGGTAAAGGGATCCCTGACCGTTAGGTCCAGTCACGGCCGACTCTGGGGTTGCTCATCTCGCTCTATAGGCCGAGGGAGCCGGCGTTTGTCCGCAGACAGCTTCCGGGTCATGTGGCCAGCATGACTAAGCCGCTTCTGGCGAACCAGAGCAGCACATGGAAACGCCGTTTACCTTCCTGCCGGAGCGGTACCTATTTATCTATTCGCACTTTGACGTGCTTTCAAACTGCTAGGTGGGCAGGAGGTGGGACCGAAAAACTGGAGCTCACCCCATCACGGGGATTTGAACCACCAACCTTCTGATCGGCAAGCCCAAGAGGCTCAGTGGTTTAGACCACAGCGCCACCCACGTCCCACCATGAGGGTGGTACTGCTGCACTAATATCTCCCAGGTTAACTTACTATTTAAAAAGCTTTTGACAGAGCTGCCCATAGCTACAATGAGTTACCTATTTATAGTCCAGCCCTGCATCTTAATGGGTCGGGCAGGTGGCATGAATGTTTGCTTGACACAAAACGTCCTTCACAGGAGAAATGTGCAGGTGTGATGCTGCATGCTAGGCAAGTTTAATATTCTGCACAAGGACATTTCATTCATACTTCCTGGAAGACACAATGAAGAAAGAGGGGCTTCGGCTTAAGGAGTTCTGTGATCGAATGAATCCAAATGAATGAGCTAATTCATAGCAAATCCTCAGTCACAGCGATCTCTTTAAACCATTTCTGGTGAAGCAGTTCTGAACCTGTAGAATGCACTTGCTTTAGCACAAGCTTGGGACTCTTCACAAATCTGTGAAACAAGAGACCCCATGCATGCAAAGTGCAGACTTCTAGACTTCTAGATAAACTTCTAGACTTCTAGATAAACCTCCTCTCCATTGTGCATCTACGTAAAGGTAAAGGGACCCATGACCATCAAATCCAGTTGTGAACGACTCTGGGGTTGCGGCGCTCAGCTCGCTCTATTGGCTGAGGGAGCCAGCGTACAGCTTCCAGGTCATGTGGCCAGCATGACTAAGCCGCTTCTGGCGTACCAGAGCAGCGCACGGAAACACCATTTACCTTCCCGCCGGAGTGGTACCTATTTATCTACTTGCACTTTGACGTGCTTTCGAACTGCTAGGTTGGCAGGAGCAGGGACCGAGCAACGGGAGCTCACCCTGTCGCAGAGATTCGAACCACCGACCTTCTGATAAGCAAGCCCACCTGCGTCTACTATATGGCTAAAGCGAGGAGCTCTATAAGAGGCATATATAACTTCAAAACTAACGTGGGGCTTGGTCCTCAGCTTTCCATCCCATAGTTTAGAACAGAGATGAAGATTGTGTTACCTGTGTTCTCTTAAGCGTTCCACACAGCAGTGGTCAACTAGCTGTGCAGCAAGACTTTCCAAACAAGTTGGCATTTAATCCTTGTGAAGCAAAACAAAGCACCCAGCCATTATTAGAAAACCAATTTTTATTTTATTTTATTAAATCCTGCTTCCTTTGCATTATTTCCCTTTAAGCTTTGTTGTTTTGGCATTTCAACTATTTAGCTGAGTAAGGGTAATTTGGCCACCTCATGAGAAGAGAAGACTCCCTGGAAAAGACCCTGATGTTGGGAAAGATGGAGGGCACAAGGAGAAGGGGACGACAGAGGATGAGATGGTTGGACAGTGTTCTCAAAGTGACTGGCATGAGTTTGGCCAAACTGCGGGAGGCAGTGGAAGATAGGGGTGCCTGGCGTGCTCTGGTCCATGGGGTCACGAAGAGTCGGACACGACTGAACAACAAGGGTAATTGTGGATCACATTGAATCAGAACCGGAAAAAAAGTTTGAAATTCATTGCATTTTGATTACACTGTGCCTCAAACAACTCATCTTATTATAACAGCAGTTATCTTATAACCATAGCCCTTTAACTTGCTTAAAGGTGTTAAACTTGGGATAGATTTGTGCTCCAAGATATTCTGCAGAAAACTCATGCTAGTTTAACTGAAATAGAGCTTCTGTATCAAGAGAACTTGCCATTTCATTCCATGTTTCTGCCCCTGCCTGCCCTGAATAGAACAGATTGCAGGCAGCTGCGATTGCAAAACTGCTGCAGGCCACATGTACCGAGAGGCAATAATAAATGCTTGTAAAGATCTCCAGAACTTTATAGAGCCTACCAAGTTTTCTAGGCAACATATGTGACCTCAAAAGCAGCTCTGGTAAAAGTCACCAGAGCCAAGCTTTTAGTGGCTACTGAGTATCTGATACCCCAGACCCACACTTCTCTCAAGAAGCTCAAAGTATCTTTACACCTGGTCCCCAGATAATCTTGTATACGGTGATGCCAGAGCAAGCCAAGACCAGGTGCTCAGCTTCACTCACAAAGCTGCATCGTGAACCTTCAGGGTATTCCCGATAAGGTGCAACTGGTGTTTTATTATGGCACAGAAGCAATCCGGACAAATTGCACACCGCTAGGGTAGTAAATATTGGCACGAAGCAGCACTATGAGCCAGCAATACAAATGAAGTTGGTTCTTTGTCGTCGTCCTGTAACTGCAAGTGCCAAGCCAAGAAACTGCCCATCTGGTTGAACCCTGAAGCAACCGCCATAGCTGAAGATTCGGGAACGGTGGGGGTTTTTTTTCCATTAAAAAGGAGGAAAATGCTTGTCCAAGATGCAAGGTCATAAAGAGAGCCCTGGAGGATCAGACCAGAGGCCCATCTAGACCCGCATCCTGTTGTCACAATGGCCAACTGGATGCCTCTGAGAAACACAAGCAAGACCCAAATGCACTCTCCTTGTAATTCCCAGGAACTGGTATGCCTCCAACAGGGGAGACCTCATGGTCCCCAAACCATGGACCTATCTCCTTCATTGCATCTGAATGCATTTGTCTTAAGAATTAGCATTCTCCTGCATACCAAACTTGGTATCTCACATCTCCTGTGTGTTTCCTTCCTCCTCTCGAGTCACCTAAAGCAGCGGTTACGGAGGTTTCATTACTCAAAAGGAACACCTGAGCTAGATTTGGGTCCTAATTTCAAAGATACTAATTCTCAGTATCTGTGCATAATTATTATTATTTTTTAAATCCCCTTAGCTGGAGTTGTCTAAAGCTAATGCAATCATGGTAACATGGGGAGAGCTCTAGGGAAAGGTAACTGAAAATACCCAACAATATTTGGGTAGCAGAAGGAATGAACCAAGATTAAGTACAGCAAGGCCAAAATGTGTCCTACTGGAGTAGAACAATTTGGAAGAGAAGGTTTAGTGGCAAAGATAGATACTTGGACTGCTATTAGCATTTAAGTGAGAGTTACCCAGCATAAGTATTGAGGCTCTTACATATACACTTATTCCCAGGGGTGGGGATTTTCTTCTAAGTAAACATGCATTGTGCAATACTCAAAAAATCTAATCATATTATTTCCCCCTTACAGCTGCTACTGTTTTTTATTGAATTAAAGCACAGGTGTGTTTTGCATACAGGTGGCATAGTTTTAGGGTTTAATTAGAAACACATCAGGACCTGCATATAGTTTACTGCTCCACCCGTTGGTGCCCTATTTTGACTCTTGGCTCCCACTGCAGGATTCAGAGAACAGCCTGGTTAGAGCAGGCTTCCTCAACCTCGGCCCTCCAGATGTTTTGAGACTACAATTCCCATCATCCCTGACCACTGGTTCTGCTAGCTAGGGATCATGGGAGTTGTAGGCCAAAAAAACATCTGGCGGGCCGAGTTTGAGGATGCCTGGGTTAGAGTCTCCTTCATGAATGCAGTCAAGGGACTTGTAGAACTCATTCTGTATAGGAGACAGAACTCAAGGAAAGAACAGGCAGCCGTTCTCACACTGCTTTTTCCAGGGTTCCACTGCCATCCCCAGCACCACACTAATGTAAGTGATATATGTCACCTGGCTATACATTAACAGGAATACACACCTCTGCAAATCTGGAAACCCACCATGATTCACCAGAAAGTTACTTTCCCTTCTGCATATACTTCACGGGGCAGAGCAGACTTTGGAAAGAACCACCTTGGACACACAACGCTACCCTCCTGGAATATTAGCTACCCTGTTTCTCCTAAAATAAGACATGGCCATAAAATAAGCCATAGCAGGATTTCTATGCATTTGCGAAATATAAGCCGTTCCCCGAAAATAAGCCATAGTGATGCGGCACCTCCCATTAAAACAGCCTGGAGAGGCGTGGCTATACAGCGTACTGATGCGATGCGGTTAAAATAAGACATCCCCTGAAAATAAGCCATACTGTGTTTTGTTGAGGGGGAAAAAATATGACGGTGTCTTATTTTAGGAGAAACACGGTAGGTGCTCACAGCTTCAAAAAGGTGTGCAGACCTAGCTGTCCATCACAGTCTCTGTGCGTTACATTTGCAGCCCAATTCTAAGCAAGTTTCCTCAGAAGCTCAAGTGAGTGGAGTGATGCTTTCTCTCAAGTTACCATGCACCTTGCTGTAGCCTTCAGATCATTTTCACCAGAATGTTTGTCTACTTTAGGAGACTACTAGACAAAAGCACATTCTCTCAGTCTGTGAATGCATTCCACTTTGGGGTGATCCGGGTGTTTCCCCCACAAGTCCGAAGACTGGCACAAGAACCCTTGGAGCTGGGTTCAAATCCCACTTTGAGTTAAAAGACCTTTGCGGCAGCCCTAGCCTGGCCGGGGGCCACGCAGGACTATTGCAAGGATACAAAATGCGGGTTTGTTTGCACACTCCGACTGGCAATAGCCCGCGCGTGGCCTTCCTTCGGGGGAGGGCGGAGAAGGAGGAAGAGGCGCGCGCGACATTGCAGAGGCAGGCCGAGGAACCCGCTGCCCCGCATGGCGCGGGCCGCTTGTTCATCCCTTGCGCGCCCGCGGCCAAAGCGCGGAAGCGGCCGCAGCCCATCGCTCGACTCCAGCCCTCCCGCCGTCCCTCCCTCCCTCCTCTCGGGCCTGGACTTGCCTGGCTGGGGTCGGTGGCCTTGAAGACGTGGCAAGCCGTCGGGGACTCGGGGTCGTCGGGCTGCGCTTTGATCAGGTAGGCGAAGTAGGTGAGGTCGTGGCTGTTGTGGATGAAGCGCGAGATGTGCTGCGCCTTGTGCTCGAAGATGAACACGGCCGGGTTCGAGGCGCTGCTGGCCGACGGGATGCAGCGCAGGTTGGGCGAGCCCAGCAGCAGCAGCACTTCGCGGGCGGGCACCGAGCTGGGATCCTGCTTCTGGCTGCGCCGACGGATCTCGGCCACCAGCCAAGGTAGCATGGGCAGCGTGGTGCGCCGGTCCAGGCACGACCAGCCCAAATACCACAACTTGAAGCGCTTCTCCCCCGACGGCGCCTTGCCGACGCCTTGCAGCGGGTCGGCGGGGGGCTCCAGGGGGTGAGAGAAAGCCCCGTCCGAGCTCGTCTTCTCCATGAGGCCAGCAGGAGCAGCCCGGGGGGGAGCAAGAGCCCCAGCCAAAGGCGTCCTCGGTTTCCTTTACGGCGTCCGAAGAAGGAGCGCAGCCTTGCGCGGCCCTTGGAAAGCGGGTCACCTGCAGCTCAGCGCGGCTCCCCCGCGAGGAAACGGGGACATTTCATGCCCTGCTGCAAGCAGCGAGGCAGCACGTCGGTGGCGGCGTCGGTGGCTGCTGACTCTTTGTGCATTTATCCCGGTGCCGCGGTCCCTCGGAGGTGCTGCAGGGCTCCGTGGCGCGACCCTCTCCCAGCACCCGCCGCGCTCCTGCGGGTCTCGCCTGGAGCTGCGCGACGGCCGTCCCCGTCCGCGCCCGCCTCCTGCGCCCGCCCACCCCGGAGGGCAGCGCCAGTGAGGCGGCCGCGAGGGTTGCCTCCTCCCGCCTCCTCGGAGCGAGGGGTGGCGCACGGAAAGGCGACGCGCCTGGGAGGCGGGCTGGACGCCTTGGCCCGCCCTCCCCTGCAGTTTGCCCGCAAAGGAGACTCGCCGCCTCCGCCTGGTTGGTTTCCCGACGGCCAAAAAAAAACAAACACCGAGATGCGTCTTAGTCCCTCTCGGAGGCTCCCCTTCACCGCCTCAACGCGGCTGCAGAAGCCGATCCGGGCTCCAGCCAAGCAAGGCGAAGCTACAGTCCTCTCGCCGTCTGCGCATCCTCCGCGCATGTGTGCGCGTCGGGCCGCACATGCCCAGCAGCAGAAGGGGAGGAAAGAGCGGGGTAGTCGGCTTCATGCACGCACCCTTCGTGGTCCGCTGGCTGCCGCAGGGCGGATCTAGCGGCAAGATCCAGCAGAGGAGTCGCAAGCGCGATCCTGAGTGGATTAACTTGGAAGTTTAAGCGCGGTCTTCAGTGGCGTCTTTTGCGCCCGGGTTGCGCGCCTGCCTTCTTGCTTGGGTAGTCGCCGCCGTCGAACCAGCGCAACTTACGCGTCAAGGCTCTAACGTAACTCTTAGGCGGGCAGGCGGGGGGGGGGTGGCCGAGAGGGAGAGGAAACAAAGGGTGGGGGGCGGGGCTGATGGACTGAGGGATTTATTGTGACATAAGCCACAATAACGCCACAAGGGGCATAATTCCCAGCCCTATCCTAATGCAATGAGCATTGCTGAATATTACTCCCTGAGGTGCTTTGAGGTGACAGAAAAACACCAAGATTCGATATTAAAAATACAGTAAATGAAATTATGATCTGTAGGTGAGGGTAGCCTATGGGTCTCACTCAAACCCTTGAGTTAGGGACTTTCCCTGCATGTGAAGACAGGCTCCAATGGATTGAGCAGGTGAGACCAATAGCGGGTCCAAGGGTGGAAAAGATGGTTTCTGCACCTGCTGGAGAGGGAAGTGGGGCTCATCAAACTGGGGAGATTGCCCATCTAGGAAAAGAAAAACCCTGACCCTAAACCTCCGCTGCCTTGTGGAATTTTTCCACTAGAGATTAAAGAGTAAACCCTACACAAATCCGGAGTGGAGTCCCTGAGATGGTTTGGGGGGGGGGGTCTTGTACGCCGCCTTCCAGCAACTCCAGTGAGAGCCAGTGTGTGGTGTAGTGCTAAGAGCGGTGGACTCGTAATCTGGTGAACCTGGTTTGCGCCTCCGCCCCTCCACATGCAGCTGCTGGGTGACCTTGGGCTAGTCACACTTCTCTGAAGTCTCTCAGCCCCACTCACCTCACAGAGTGAAGGGAAAGGAGAATGTGAGCCGCTTTGAGACTCCTTCGGGTAGTGATAAAGCGGGATACCAAATCCAAATCCAAACTCCTGCTCTGCTTTCCTCTGGACAGGGGTCCAGGACTTCCAGAAACACTGCCCAGGCTTGGGGCCTGTGGAGGTCACTTTGGTGCTACCAAGAAAGAATGATGACCTGGTATGCTGAAGTCATGGGGGCTTGCGTATGAAACGAGCCTACTTAGGATATTGCAGCAGGTCAAGTTCAGGGCGTAAGAAACCCTATCGAGCTCTGCTTGGTGTGTCATGTTGCGCCCTGAATCATTTGAGGGTGCAGTGGCGGCTGGTGCCCGTTGGAACCGGTAGGCACATGGCAGGGGGACCACCCATAAGCAGAGCCAGTGTCAATTATTTCTAGTTTTGGCCTCTGATGCTGAGGCTTGAGGAAAACTGAAAGCAGGTAGGTGAGGCTGGTGCCCAATTTGCCCTAAAGGACCATCCTGCTCTGTAGGGGTGTTGTTTTAATCATACCTAGAAAGAGATGGGTCTCTGCCCACCTCACCCCCCCCAAAAAAGTTCACATTTTAAGGTTTTATAGGCTATATGGTACCCCTCCCCCAAAATACTATAGATTTCCAAGGGGTAGTGTTTTAATTTGATTTGTAGGTTGGGGGCTGGCGCCTTAAAGACTACAGCTGCACATCTTATACACTAGACCAGTGGTTCCCAAACCCTCGCCTTCCCTTTTTAAAACAATTAAAGGCTGCTACTGAAGCCTGTTTATTTGAAAGCAAGAACCACTGAAACCAGCAGCCTTCTTTTGAGGGTAAATACAATTATGATCGGGATGCAACATCCCCAAAAGCAAAACGGCACTCCCTCTCTCCTGTCTCACGATCCGGGGATCCGTTCGCATCAACCCATTTAATAATCCCCCCTCATCTCCTGACAGGCTTATCCACTTATTTCATCATTTGGCTTCTTATCCCTTAATCCGCCTATCATTTGTTATCCTCAAAAGCCCTGCAGTGGCTCGGTACTTAGGAGAAAGTGCTTCAGGTTTCAATGGCATTTTGCTCATGGAAGTCAGTGTTTAGGGTTCATATTTGGGTAAGTATGCTAGGTTGTGATCATGACTGTTAAAACACAAGAGCACACGCACAGCTCTGCAGCGAGTTTAGTAATCCTCAAACCATGGGCAAGGGTCTATTTGCATGAGGAGGAGGTCTGTGGAAAGAGATAACGTAATTTCAAAGGCCCCTGGGAGCTCAAAGTATGCACACCTACGAAGACTGCCCGTTGCATCTGTGCATTATTTACTTCTGCATCAGAGCTTGTGCTGGCTCCTCTCTGAGTGTGATGGAGCCCAAGGATTACTTAGTCATTATTGTCACAACAGCTTGAGATACAGATCCTTCTCCTACACCATGGGTAGGCAACCTAAGGCCCGGGGGATGGATCTGGCCCAATCACCTTCTAAATCTGGCGCGCGGACGGTCCAGGAATCAGCATGTTTTTACATGAGTGGAATGTGCCCTTTTATTTAAAATGCATCTCTGGGTTATTTGTGGGGCATAGGAATTTGATCATTTCCCCCCTCCAAAATATAGTCCGGCCCCCCACAAGGTCTGAGGGACAGTGGACCGGCCCCCTGCTGAAAAAGTTTGCTGACCCCTGTCCTACTCAGTAGGTTTCTCTATGGAGAGGCTGGCTTAGATAAACAGAAGATGGGACTTAAGCACTTTAAACTCTATTTCATCATGCAGTTTGCAACTAGTACGGTATCTTTATTATTTTTGCTGGTGCTACAGTGTCTTACACTGTGCTCCATTTTTTTCCCTTCTTTTCTACCTGGTTGTTGTATGTCCATCTATAAGATCAGATGATATGTTGTTGTTTAGTCGTGTCCGACTCTTCGTGACCCCATGGACCACAGCACGCCAGGCACTTCCACTACCTCCAGCAGTTTGGTAGCTTCGAGAACACTGTCCAACCATCTCGTCCTCTCTCGTCCCCTTCTCCTTGTGCCCTCCATCTTTCCCAACATCAGGGTCTTTTCCAGGAAGTCTTCAAATGAGGTGGCCAAAGTATTGGAGCCTCAGCTTCAGGATCTGTCCTTCCAATTTGTACAAAATTCCAGAGGATTCTACACTGCCCTAAAATATTCACTGCCCCTGTTGATACAATAAGCCGTTCAGAGGTCATTTAGTAGCAGTTAAAAGGCCTCTTAGTAATTACTACAGGTTTGCAACAAGGCAAGAAACTCGTCAAAATAAAGAGTGGATGAACTGTTGACTCCTACCCAGACCCTCCATTGAAGAGACCATTCCTGCGGAAGGACACCAGCAGACACGGGCTGAGGGCTTATGCATCAAATTATAACTTCCTAAACTTAATTGCTGGGTCAGCATTCACTGCTTGCTTCAGGGCTAGTTTGGGAGCAATCACTTTAAGCAAGTGCTCTGCAATAGAACCAAAGCTGTATTTAATAGCCCATAATGGGCTAAGGTAAGGGACGTGGGTGGCGCTGTGATCTAAACTACAGAGCCTAGGGCTTGCTGATCAGAAGGTTGGCGGTTCAAATCCCCGTGACGGAGTGAGCTCCCGTTGCTCGGTCCCAGCTCCTGTCCACCTAGCAGTTCGAAAGCACGCCAAAAGTGCAAGTAGATAAATAGGTACCGCTCCGGCGGGAAGGTAAACGGCGTTTCTGTGCGCTGCTCTGGTTTTGGTGTTCCGTTGTGCCAGAAGCGCCTTAGTCATGCTGGCCACATGACCTGGAAATACTGTCTGCAGAGTGGAGACGCTGGCTCCCTCGGCCAGTAAAGCGAGATGAGTGCCGCAACCCCCAGAGTTGTTCGCGACTGGACTTAACTGTCAGGGGTCCCTTTACCTTTAATGGGCGTAAAGGTAAAGGGACCTCTGACTATTATGTCCAGTCGCAGCCGACTCGGGTTGCTGCAGTCATCTCACTTTATTGGCCGAGAGAGCCAGCGTATAGCTTCCGGGTCATGTGGCCAGCATGACTAAGCCGCTTCTGGCGAACCAGAGCAGTGCACGGAAACGCCATTTACCTTCTCACCAGAGCGGTACCTATTTATCTACTTGCACTTTGACATGCTTTCGAACTGGCAGGTTGGCAGGAGCAGGGACTGAGCAACGGGAGCTCACCCCGTCGCGGGGATTCGAACTGCCAGCCTTCTGATCGGCAAGCCCTAGACTGTGGTTTAACCCACAGCGCCACCCGCGTCCCTTAATGAACTAGCTAGGATCTAAAAAAGGGGGGACATGCATGCATACAGGGGCCAGACAGTTTTGCCTATCAGATGCAGCCCCCTTGGACCACTCCTGATTTTCAGAAGGCCCAAGGTTCTGCAGTCTGGGGCATGCATGGAAAACTACAAATCCCAGCCTAAAATTACTGTTTAAAACGTCTAACAGCAGACAAGTACATTCACACAGTCTTAAGGTTCTTAAGCAAAAGGCAGCAGACAATCAGGGAAATAAATGTGCAACTATGTTTCCCACCATTAGATTTAATAGAAAACAATAGCATTTTTGGTTCCTAAAGTATGTGGCACGTCAAGTTTCATGGGTAACAGGCTAATCAGTATGATAGAGCTAAAAATTAACAGAAACCACAAGCTTTATAATTGTGGCTAACAGCACTCAGGGAACTTCTCCTGCAGAATCCACTTTTCTGGGTTCTTCTGGTGGAAATCATATGCCCACTACATTTGCTCTTAAGCAGCACATCCTTCTACTTATGTGTGGCATTTCAGTATATAAGAAGACATTTTACAGGCTTTTGAACATGAACAGTCCAGCAGATGGGCAAAGTTGCGTAGGAAATTGAAACGACACCTTCCCTTAGCAAAAACCACAATGTTTTAAGGCAAACAGGAACAGCTCGTTCGGTTCAAACAACTGCGAAGCAGATGCTCAAACTGTCTCAAGGACGGCTGCCATTTCCTTGAACTGATTGTAGAAGTTCTAAAATGGAAAAAAGAGGAAAGGATATACGATTATTTGGATACACAGTCCATGAGATGTAGCAGCCTACTTCAAACATTTGGTGCCCCCCAAATGTTTAGGAGTAGAACTACCAAAATCTCTAACCGCTGCTCATCCTGGCAGAGGCTGATGCAAGTTACAGTCCAAAACACCGGGATGACACGGGTTGGGGAAAGCTGACCTACAGTGTTTGGCTTGTATGTCTAAGTTCAAATCCCCCAGTCAGGGCCTTTTCACACTTCTGCATTTCTTCAACCTCCCTTCTCTCCTCTAATGTCCAAATTCTCTCTCTTTTTCATTCTAGAGCCAATCATAGTACACTGTTACACAAAACATATTTCAAAAAGTCAACGCATTCCCCCAGTTTTGGAGTCTTAGGTTAACAGGAACACAGAAAACCAATGGTGTTTCCATTGCAACCCAGTTGATTTGTAACCACGTTAGAACAAGTGCCAACCTTTGGAAGGGTTTATGTTATTATACAAACCTGAAATTGTGGGACCGTCATTTCAAATGTTTTGCTTGTGATGTGGCCTGAAGCATCTGCCACTTTTACTGCCATCGTGACATAAGGAGACTTCAAAGATTTGCAGCTGTCGGAGCTCACTGCCATCCCCAGCTTCCACTGAAAATCAATAAGCTGCAAATAAATAAAGAGGGAGGGGGAGAGAATCGGACAATGTGGCCAATTGAGTTCTTTGAGGCTGGCGGAATGCGCAAGTAGTGTGCTCAAATGGAGCACCAAACCATAGTTTGGCGTTCCATTAAACAGACTTGGGCACATGTGCATGGTCATATTCCCTCCTTGATATTCTGGTTCACAGGAAACCAGAGTGTGCTAATTCAGATGTGAACCAAGTTGTTGAAGTCAACAGAACTGCTGGCAAACCGTGGACGCCACATTAATACACAGCTTAGAAATAAATTGTCATTTAATTAATAATGATTTTTTTTGTTCTGAACCCAGGCTCGTGGTTTGCTTCCCCCAAACAAACCACGAGCCCCCGTTTGCACAAAACCACATTCCTACATCTGCAGCTCAGAGATAGCAAGGGAGGGGTACCCTGGAAACTTTTGCACAGCACACAACATTGTGCTGCTCGTTCATGTTAAACCATAGTGGGTTTTTGTTTTCTAAATAACTATGGTTTGATGTGGTGTGCAAACCAGGACAGTGTCATGGGAAAACAATAATATGCAACTAGAATTTTACGCCATGCTCTGCAGAAGGAGGCTAGCCCAATGCAAACTTCCTTTAAAACAAATTGTTTTACCCGTCCAACAACTGCTACATTTTTAGCATCTTCTGACACTGCGATTGAGCTGCCCTGTTCGTTCCAGACGTGACGAAGAACCTGGACAGCTTGTTTCGGCAGAGTGCCAGCTGCACCGCCTAGCCTGGAAGACAGGTCTTCTGGCGAGAGTTTATCTTTTGCTGCTGTGCTAAACAAAACAAAAAAGGAGAGGAAGGGAAAGGAAGAATTCACTGCTAGATTTTAAACAGAAAAGAGCTGATTTAAAATTTTGCTTTTCCCCTGGAAGACTGCTTTACACCTATTTTAGCAGGGTTTTTGTAAAAAAAAAACAACACCCAAATAAAATAAAATACAATTAAACAAAATTAGATCATTTGTCATACTTGTGGCTTGCTCTTCCTCCAGTGAATTCTGGAATTATTTCACTTCAATCTCACAAAGAACACTGTCAAGGAGGTTAAGCGGAGCATCATGGTTTGCCTTGGGCCAATGGTGTACCAAATAATATGTATGAGGAATCCCTATGTATCGTTGATGATTATAGGGCAGGCTAACAAACTAGGCTATAAGGGTAAATCAGTGTTTTTAATTCACAGGAGCACTGCTCATAATTGCAGATATTAAATTTCTTCCCTGCAGTAAACAGTAGCAATATAGTTGAGATCCGAGGACCATGTTTGCTTACCTGAATACAAAGGAAATGGCATTAACAACCTTTTCCAGATCACTAGCGACTATTTCAATCCCAGCTGCTTGAAATCTCTAGGAGAGAAAAGCAGTTCATTGGGTTGTAGCAGAGGACAAATTCTAACGGGTGTTGTTAATATGCATGCAATGTTGTTGTTTTTTTAAAAAAAAATCAAATAAGTTTTATTTTAATTATCAGTCATTACATTCCGCATTCAAGACTCCATGAATCTATCTCTGGTATTGTACATCAATAAAAATATACCAAAAAAATACATATAGATGCAGCTCGGCCCACCCTCATCCCTTCACCCTTCCCTCCACCCTTTTCTCGATTTCCTTTAATCTACACTGTGCTTTCAACTTGCGTTCCTTATATCCTTTCATCTCTTACTTATGCAATATTGTTTTAGCAATTCAGTTTACCTGACATAGTTCCACTGTGTTCACAGCTGGGATCTGACACTGAAGATTCCGAATGATTTGCTCACACTGCAAAGAAAGAAGATTTTAAATGGTTCTTGGATGACAACGACTTGCTAATTGCAAATGCAATACGTGGTAATTAAAAGGATCCACCCCCCCACCCCCCGGAAACGAAACCGCATCCATTTGCTTTCAATGGCAAGAGTGTAAGAGTGTGATAAAATGGTGGTGGAAGAATCCCTGGTTTTAAGATCATTCAAAAACATGGCAACTGTCAATCATCCAGCGAGGAATCGTCTAGTAAGGAAGGCCTTGCCTGGACAATTTTCATACCCACAACTGCAAGCTTTAACCAGAAGTTTTAGCTGACTGATTAATGCATGCACGTTTTAAATAACCGAGACTGAGAGTTAAAGGGAAGACTTATTTTCAGGCTTCCTTGGCTATGGTGAGCTACTGTACTAAAGAATGGCCAATAACAAAAAAGATTAACTAAAAGGGCATTAAGGATGTGCTTTGCTTCTATTGTAAATTCTCTCGCACATCCATACAGTATTTCCAAGAATGGGTCTGTATTGGCCTTGCTAATATGAAAATTACCTTTAAACGGTAAACAATCAACTAAAGCTTATGCTCTGCCAAGAAAGATTCATTGTGCATCTTGTTTAAACCTTTAGACATCTGCTGAAAACTTTCCTATGCCACCCAGGTTAGGCCAGCAATTAAGATTACGTCTTTCCATAATGGAAATTGATAGTCTCAGATTTTACATAGTTATGCATTTTTCTTACGCACAGATACTATTGTAAGCCACGATTTTTTTAAAAAAAGTGATAAAGCAGTATATTTTGTTGTTGTTCAGTCGTGTCCGACTCTTCGTGACCCCATGGACCAGAGCACCCCAGGCACTCCTGTCTTCCACTGCCTCCCGCAGTTTGGCCAAACTCATGTTAGTAGCTTCGAGAACACTGTCCACCCATCTCATCCTCTGTCGTCCCCTTCTCCTTGTGCCCTCCATCTTTCCCAACATCAGGGTCTTTTCCAGGGAGTCTTCTCTTCTCATGAGGTGGCCAAAGTACTGGAGCCTCAACTTCAGGATCTGTCCTTCTAGTGAGCACTCAGGGCCGATTTCCTTGAGAATGGATAGGTTTGATCTTCTTGCAGTCCATGGGACTCTCAAGAGTCTCCTCCAGCACCATAATTCAAAAGCATCAATTCTTCAGTGATCAGCCTTCTTGATGGTCCAGCTCTCACTTCCGGTACATTACTACTGGAGTATATACTTCTATAAATTAAATTCAAATTTAAAAAAATTATTGAATAGAAATGTAGAGTTGGAAGGGACCCAAAGGCTCATCTAGTCCAACTTCCTTGGACAGTTGAACCACGGAGGCTGTCCTTGGGAGGGGGTCTGTATATAATAGTCTTCACTTCGCCAAGCACCCTATACGTGCCAATAATGCGATAAGGGCCTGGTTTGCATGTAACACTAAACTATGGCTTACACAAACTGGCTCACGTGGCTGCCATCTCCTCTCCAGGAACCATCGTTTTCACATTAAACCATGGTTTCTTAGAGTTATATGCAAATGCGGCCATATTAACAGGCTAGAACCTAAAACGGTTTCAGCTGTGGTCTAAACCAGAGCCTAGGGCTTGCCGATCAGAAGGTCATCGGTTCGAATCCCCGTGATAGGGTGAGCTCCCGTTGCTCGGTCCCAGCTCCTGCCCACCTAGCAGTTCGAAAGCACGTCAAAGTGCAAGTAGATAAATAGGTACCGCTCCAGCGGGAAGGTAAACGGCATTTCCGTGCGCTGCTCTGGTTCTCCAGAAGCGGCTTAGTCATGCTGGTCTCATGACCCGGAAGCTGTACGCCGGCTCCCTCGGCCAGTAAAGCGAGATGAGCGCCGTAACCCCAGAGTCGTTCGCGACTGGACCTAATGGTCAGGGGTCCCTTTACCTTTACCCTTACCATATTAGCCCAAATATAAGCCACACTTCTCCCCCCCCCCCAAATTACGACCATGAAAAGTTAAAGTGCGGCTTAAATTCGTGACCTTACGGAAATTGGCTTTTACAATATCGCTGCTGAAACAGACATATGGAACCAAAATTGTTTTATTGCCGATTTGTGAGCTTGAGACTGTTGTGCAATTAATTCTAATGTCATTCATCACTTTTCCTGTATTTTACAGTGCTGTATTCATTTTTTATTTGCATTTACAGTGCTACAAACAGGTGTTTAACCCACTTGCAGGTCCTCTCTAGTACCCATAAGATTTTCTTCCACATTTGCCATTTACGGGTGTGAGTGCCTGCAGAATTTTAAGGGAGCAGCTTATATTCAGGTATTGTCTTTTTTTCTCTTCCCCCCGCCCTCTGAATTTTAGAGGTGCGGCATATCTGTGGGTGCGGCTTATGTTCGTGCCAATACAGTATTTTTTGAATATAAGTTAAATAATACAAACCAATCTGAAGTTTATCCTGGAGACAAATAAATACGCTTTCCTTAAAGTGGTATAGGGTAGAATTGTTTATGAACTGTGCCACCCTATGCATGTTTACTCGGAAGTAAGCTCCACTGTTTTCAATGGAGTGCATCTCAAATCTTAAAATATTCCAGTCCCATGTGAGGAGACAGCATAGCTCCATCCCACCATCCTCTGAAGCAAAACTGCTTTTCTTTCATGAAACTGTGCATCAGAAATACTAGGAAGGGAATTTAAAAAACCGTAAGGCACACAATGGAGCAAAATCGCTATAAAATGATCCATGATTAAAAGGCGGAAAGGAGACCGGCGTTACTTACTAGCTCTGCAAACAGATCCTGTGGTATTGTTCTGATGATGTCTGCGGTACTGCCAAAATCTGCAAAACAGAGACACGATTTTGAGCTCCACATTTAAATCACTGTGTATCTCTAACCAATGCACCAGCAGGGTGGAAAACGGCCATCAGTGGGTATCTCGCTGGCAGCAGCCTGAAGAAAATCCCCAAAATTGTGCACTTCGCTGGTGGGTTTAAACACCTTAGCTGCACCTGTTTGCCTTGGCACAGCAAAAAACAGAGGATCCTTTCCCCCAAAAAAACTTTACACTCTGGTTCATATGAACAGAGGGGTTCATGAATTTAACTGCTCCACAAATGGTTTTCAAAAGGTCTTTTACTAGAATTCGGGCAGCTGTAGTCGCATACATCCATAGAGTAGTTTTGTTTTTGGGGATTTCTATTGTTAAAATTCCCAGAAGCAATTCTGGTAGCACAAAGTGGAGAACAGATGCAGGACCATCAAGAGAAGAATGGCACCTTAAAATATTAAAATATATAGAATGTGCCAGCATGACAAATAGATTTAAGAAAAACAGATAAGAATTTAAAAAAGAGGACTGGATGTTATATATAGAATATATGGAAAATATATTATAAGAAGAAAGTAAGTGTAACAGACTGAAAAAAAATACGCAGCAGTAGATGGGACAAAGTGGAATACAGGTAGTGTAAAGTAATGAAAATAATTCAGAATAAGAAAACGCAGTCAGAAAGACAACAGATAGGAAACAAGAGAAAGAGTGGAAGGGGAGTTAAAATTACGGCTCATAAGAGTCAATTAAACTGGAGGAATATGTTACTATTATTATTTACAGATATATATATATACACACACACACACTGTATATATATTAGACATATATCTGTAAATAATATTCTCTTTCTCTCTTACTACCACATGTTTGATGGTAACATACTATGCATTGATTGATGATATAAAACAGAAAAGCAAATAAATATTTTTTATCTAAACGTATTTTACTATTAGATAAAAGTATAAACATTGTATTATTTAACCCAACTAATGAATGAATAAGGAGATGTTGTTTTCTGCTCAATAGTGGCTGCAAAAATGATGAATATTGGAAAGTGAATCAAGCATTTCCTAGACACCCATAGTCCACACAAGTATGGGATGTAGTTTTTTGAGGGGCAAAGCATATGCAGGAAGACGTCAGGAAAAATTAGGTGTTCACTGGGCAGGGGGTGGCAGGAAACACTTAGGCAGGCATAGGCAAACTCGGCCCTCCAGATGTTTTGGGACTACAACTCCCATCATCCCTGACCACTGGTCCTGTTAGCTAGGGATTATGGGAGTTGTAGTCCCAAAACATCTGGAGGGCTGAGTTTGCCTATGCCTGCACTTAAGGGTCTGGAAACAAAACCTTATTTGGAACTGTTGCGGGATTTGGATATGTTTAGCCTGGAAAAGAGGAGACACAGAGGAGACAGATATCTCAAGGACTGTCACGTGGAAAATGGAGCAAGCTTGTTTTCTCCTGCTCAGAAGGCAGGACTCAAGTTACAAAAAGGGAGATTGTGGCTAAACATCAGCAATAACTTTCTGGCAGCAAGAGCTGTTTTGGCAGTGGAACGGATTCCCTTGGGAGATTGTGGACTCTCCTTCCTTGGAGGTTTTAAAGCAGAGATTGGATGGCCATCTGTCAGGGATGATCTAGTTGTGATTCGTGCACTGCAGAGGGTTGGACTGGATGACCTTCAGGGGCCCTTCCAAATCTACACTTCTGTGAGTCTAGGATAAAGAAACTGTAGGGCAATTATTCTTAGGACAACCTGAAGCACCAATGGAGGATCTGTGACTCTCCTGATGTTGTTGCACTTTGATTCCTATCCGTCCCAGGCAACACGGCCAGTGGTCAAGGATGAGCTGTAGCACTCTCACAAAATCTAAAGGCCCACTAACCACCCTGAGATCTACAGGTGAAAGGTGATATGCAAATTTAATAAATAGCAAATAATAGCAATGCATAGCTTCTAGGTATGGCTAAAAGTGAAACAGAGGGATTACTTGAGAGCAAGCACGTTGAGAAGGCGGCTTGCAAAAGACGCACAGGATAAACACCACCTATGTACTTGAAATAAATAAATACAAATTTAAAAAAATGTCCAGTAGCACCTTAGAGACCAACTAAGTTTGCTCTGGATATAAGCTTTTGTGCAAGTGTGCATGCACAGGAAAGCTTATACCCGGAACAAACTTAGTTGGTTTCTAAGGTGCTAGTGGACAATTTTTTATTTTTTAAAAAAATTATTTTGACTGCCTCAGACCAACACCGCTACCTACCTGGTTCTAGAACCACCTATGTAGGAAGTGGGAAGCGCTGTTTAGTGAAGCTTTTAATATTTGATTAAATATTGTATTTTAATATTTTGCTGGAAGCCGCCCAGAGTGGCTGGGAAAACCCAGCGCCAGATGGGCGGGGTATAAATAAATTATTATTATTATTAGGCAGAGTTAGGAGGCAGCGTAGCCCAGGAAGCACTTGAGGGGAAGCAAACACTATGTTCAACAAGGCTTACTCCCGGGTAAAAATATACGGACCCCCCGCCTTTTTTTAAAGTCAACCTCCACAGCATGCTTCCTCGTCCAGTCCCCAAAGCGACCAACCAACCTCTCCCCAAACTCACCCCAAGGTCCGAGCGGGTTTCCGAGCACCATCGCGGCGACTCCCGCGGCCATAGACATCAAAGGACGCGCCTCCCACTTTAGAACGTCGACGAACAACGAGCGGCTCCCTGATTGGTCACTTCGCAGCAACAAAGAATTTTTCTCCTTCCGAGGCGTCCCTCCTAGCCAATCAGAAGCCAGGGTTTCCCTCCGTTGTTTCCGATGGCGGAGCTTCTTCCGCTCTTGGTCGCTTTGGACGGTTTACGGGCGGGGAGAAGGTCTGCGGTCTTGCTAGCATGCATTTTTGCCCGGGGGAATCAGTTGACTCCCGCTGGAATAAGTCGTGGCCCCTTCCCCCTGAAAACGCTCCATTCTCCCCACCCTCCACTTAATTTTATTTCTTCTGGACTACAACTCCCATAACTCCTGGCCGTTCGTCATGCTGGCAGGGACTGATGGGAGTTGGAGTCCATCGTTCACCCGGAGGTCTGTAGGAATCTTGGGCTGGGCTATCATTTAAGGCGGGACTTGTTTGGGAGCCGAGTTTTGCTGCAGCAGCTTTTTTGTATTTTTGTTTTGGATCCTATGATTTATGTGAATATTGTTTAATTTATTTGGGTACCTCCCCCCGCAGCAAATATTTTTAATGGGATATATGTATGTGCAATATAATATAATGTGATATAATATAATATAATAGCATAACCAAACAATCCTTAAAATACTGCTTTGTTTTGAATGCATCTTAAGATTCCCAAACTGGAAAATCATTGTCCAGTAATCACAGACAGAATAAAAAATGCTTATTATGTCCAATTATTATTTATTTATTATGTCAAATCCTATATAGGGACACGGGTGGTGCTGTGGTCTAAACCACAGAGCCTAGGGCTTCCCGATCAGAAGGTTGGCAGTTCAAATCCCCGTGACAGGGTGAGCTCCCGTTGCTCGGTCTCAGCTCCTGCCAGCCTAGCAGTTTGAAAGCATATTAAAGTGCAAGTAGATAAATAGGTACCGCTCCGGCAGGAAGGTAAATGGCGTTTCCGTGCGCTGCTCTGGTTCGCCAGAAGCGGCTTAGTCATGCTGGCCACATGACCCGGAAGCTGTACGCCGGCTCCCTTGGCCAGTAACGCGAGATGAGCACCGCAACCCCAGAGTCGTTCGCGACTGGACTTAACTGCCAGGGGTCCTTTACCTTTTAAGTATCTTTACTCAGAAGCAAGCCCCACTCTATTCAGCTGTGGTCCCTTTCAGCTACGGGTGCATATGATCGCATCCTAAACCCCAAAGTTCCATATCTTCTGGATTGCAGCCCTTCAGATATTGTTGTGTTTGACAATGGCATGGGTCAGCAAACTTTTTCAGCAGGGGGCCGGTCCACTGTCCCTCAGACCTTTTGGGGGGGGGGCTGGACTATATTTTGAAGGGGGGGGGAAATGAACGAATTCCTATGGCTCACAAATAACCCAGAGATGTACCGGTATTTTAAATAAGAGGACACATTCTACTCATGTAAAAACACGCTGATTCCCGGACTGTCCACGGACCAGAACGAGGAGGCGATTGGGCCGCATTTGGCCCCCGGGCCTTAGGTTGCCTACGCATGGACTATGGCATGCTCCTACCATGCATAAGATACCACTTTAAACAATAATGGCTTCTCCCAAAGAACTCTGGAGCTGTAGTTAACGATGCTAAGCACTATTAGGAGGCCCTTATTCCCCTCACAGACCTACTATTTCCAGAGTGGCTTAACAATCAATCTATTTTAACAGGGAACTCAGGGAATTAATTGCAACCCTGTAATCTCTGCACATTCGAAAACTACAGCTCCCATAATTATCCGGGGGAATCCATAACTGTTCAGCATGGCATCCTAGTGCTTTTAATGTATTGTATGAATGTGGCCTAAAGCTGGCACCTTCATTTATTATTTATTTCATAAATTTTATACACCACTTGATTGTGAAAATAAAGAAATTCAAAGCAGTTTAATCCCACTTAGCGAGGAACAAACCCCATTGAATTCAAGAGGATTTACTTCTGACAGTGTCAGATTTACGTATGAGCTAAACAAGATATAGCTTAGGGCCCCACTCTCTTGGGGGCCTCCAAAAATTTAAAGGGGTAAAACTCGGTTTTTCTTTGATAAAATATATATTTTGTTATGTGCCAATGGCTTTAGATACCTATTGGTTCCATAAATTACCATATAGCATATATTTCTTCTGGACTACACAAAACAATTTGTTGTTGACAAAGGACAGCTGGACATATGTCCTGGTATGTCCCATGTAGGACCTTAAGGTCCTCAAATAATAATCTTTTGGAGGTCCCGAGCAACAAAGAAGCTAGGTTGGCCTCAACTAGGGCCAGGGCCTTCTCAATATTGGCCCCGACTTGGTGGAACAGCCTATCACAAGAGACCAGGGCCCTGCGGGATTTGGCATCTTTCCGCAGGGCCTGCAAGATGGAGCTGTTCCACCTGGCCTTTAGGTTGGTTTCTGTTTAATATTTATGCTTCATCTTTTATTGGTGGGTTATTTTGAAATTGAGACCTGCAGTTTTAATTGAATTTTTAAATTTGTATTTTAATCTGTTATTTTAAATTGATCGTTTTTATGGTGTGTTTTTTTTGCTGTGATTTTAATTGATGTTAGCCGCCCTGAGCCCGGTTTTCTGGCTGGGAAGGGCGGGGTATAAATAAAATTATTATTATTATTATTATTATTATTATTATTATTATTATTATTATTATATAAAGGGCCCCACAGTAGCTTAGGGCAGAGGTGGCCAACTCCCAAGAGACTGTGATCTACTCACAGTTTTAAAAACTGGCAGTGATCTACCCCCTTTTGGGGGGGGTTCAGCTTTATTTTCAGGGGGGTTCAGCCTTTTTTAGGAAGGAGGCAGCCCCATTTTGCGGGGGTTCAGGTCAAAGTTGTTGAGTTTTTTCAGGGGGGAGGTAAAATGTTGAGCTTTTTTAAGGGGAGCCACAGTTGTTCAGCTTCTTTGGGGGGAGCCAATGATCTACCAGTGATCTACCACAGACGTCCAAGGATCTACCAGTAGATCACGATCTACCTGTTAGACATGCCTGCCCTTAGGGCTTCATCAAACCTAAATCCGGCCCTGACTTCTGAGTAGACATGGTTAGGATTGCAATTTACACTGACTAGTGATTAGGGCACTCTGGGCAGTTCAAGATCCAATACCTGTTCCTGTTTGCAAGTTATGTAGGTGACAAGATCACAATGTCGATGAGGGGGCAGGAGGGAAGCTCACCTCCAAATCTCCGTGCAAAAAGTCTGAGTTACATGGTGCACTTGCCCTCCAAAACACCCACCTCTCACGCCAAACATAAAGTACTCAATAAAACCGCTTTGGGGCCAGGATTCTTTGGGTGCTGAGAATTTAGGGGTGCTTTTTTTAAAACAAGGACAGTTGTTGTTGTTTTCCCACACACCCCGCCACCGCCTCCCATGCCAGAAACAGGAAATTGTTGTGGTTACTACAGGGGAATAGTCCATGGCTTCATTTGTACCTAGAAGAGTAATATTCTTCCTCCAGCTCATAGAGGTCTATGGAGATCTCATCACGCAGGGCAATAAGCTTCTTGTCGCATTCCTCCTGAAGGCTGCGCATCTGCTGGTTCCTCCGGTTGATGGCTTCGTTGACGGAAGGGAAGTCGTTGAGGATCAGGAACTGTTTTAGCTCAGAGACGAGCTTCATAAGAGACTCGCCAGCCCGGACAATATTTGCAGCTCTGACATGCATCTCATAGTTGTCCTGCTCGCCTTGGGTTGCCCGAGAAACTTGGGTTTCTTCCTCAATCTTCGCAGTTTTGATTATCTCTGTGAAGTTATCCATGACAGACTTGATGTCATCTTTCAGCCTCTTCTTGTAAGACTGGAGGAGGGTTTCCTTGCTCTGGGGGAGCACGTGCTGCTGAGACATTGTGGGGGCAAAAAGGTCAGAAAAAGTTACAACTTAATACATGTAATCCTCTTGTGGCCAGGCGGCCATTTTTTCTTTTTCTCTTGCGAACGATTCATCCTTCATTGGCTACGTCCAACCAATGGGGCGGGGAAAACGTTTCATTTGGGTACTTTTTGATGTTTTGCTCATTGTTTATGACGACTTTTGTTATGTTTTGTAGTTTTATATGTTGTCAGCCTCCTTGAACATGGTTTTACCTTTGGAAAGCCAGCATACATATAAAATGATGGCTTGACTGTGATAAATTGAAACACAGTCCCACCCGGATTGGAAAAGATTATTTCATTCCACCATTGCAGAGGCTGCTCTTGTCACAAATCCCCTGTTATCAAACTGTTGTAATCTAGCATTTTCATGCTTGATCTTAACGTTCCTGAGTTCGAAAATTGCCATTTTAAGGTCAGTAACAGGAGTGTCCTGAAAGCTTGCAGTTCTCTCCCAGGGGTTTCTGAATAGTTACCCCTTCTGATGTCAGGTTTTGTATCCATTTATTGCTACTGACTTTAAAGTGGCTGTTTTTGAACAAAGAATCTTCTAAGGCAGACTCCAGAATTAAGTTACTGTACGTAACAAGCTATTCATTTAATGAAGTTGCAATAGACTAATACATGGGTAGGCAACCTAAGTCCCAGGGGCCAGATCCGGCCCAATTGCCTTCTAAATTTGGCCCGCGGACGGTCCGGGAATCAGCGTGTTTTTACATGAGTAGAATGTGTCCTTTTATTTAAAATGCATCTCTGGGTTATTTGTGGGGCCTGCCTGGTGTTTGTACATGAGTATAATGTGTGCTTTTATTTAAAATGCACCTCTGGGTTGTGGGGCATAGGAATTCGTTCATTTCCCCCAAAAAAATGTAGTCCGGCCCCACACAAGGTCTGAGGGACAGTGGACTGACCCCCTGCTGAAAAAGTTTACTGACCCCTGGCTAATACAACAAACAAAATAACAACAACAACAACAACAACAACAACAACAATTCATTTATACCCCACCCATGTGGCTGGGCTTCCCCAGCCATTCTGGGCGGCTTCCAACAAAATATTAAAATATAATAATCCATCAAACATTAAAAGCTTCCCTGATGTCTTCTAAAAGTCTGGTAGTTGTTGTTGTTCTCTTTTACATCTGGTGGGAGGGCAACAGAAGAGACAGAACATGCACTACAGGTGACTTGCAACTTATGTACATTTAACTTGTGTGCATTCAAGCTTTAAACGCTTGGCAAATAATAAAAAAATCAAAGGGGGCGGAAAGGATTTACTGTATATTCTGGCGTATAAGACTACTTTTTAATCCAGGAAAATCTTCTCAAAAGTCGGGGGTCGTCTTATACGCCAGGTGGAGAATCTGCGGTCGAGTATATCTCAAACTCTATATTTTAACTGGAAAAGTTGGGGGTCGCCTTATACGCCCAGTCGTCTTATACGCCGGAAAATACGGTAGGTGTCTGAGGGAAAAAAAAGACTGACGATCCCACTCACCTTTGAACCCAACGTGTTTTGACCATACATGATTTGGGCTTCACATACTGGAATAAAACCCAATTGAAAGCTGAGTCTCCTGTATGTGATGAAACAACCTGGCCATGCTAAGTTGGCCACATCATTGGCAACAGAAGCTAAACAGTGCTTGATGCTTAGGGGACTTCAGATGGGAAAGGGAGGGACATCCCCAGACACACCCAATGACCTACAGTGGACACATGCTGAAAGCTGTGATTGGTTGTGGCTCTGTGATGCATGGAAGGTCTACCCCCCCCCATCATCTGCATTGCGCATAGAAAAATTGTGAATCAGCACTGAGGCATTGCATTCATCCACGGACACTGATACGATATCAAAAATGTAAGAGTCATGTATTAATTAAAAGCTAATCATAAAAACAATCAGACAGCAGGAAGTACTGCTGTCAACAACTATTATCCGGGATGATCAGGTATTCAGGTATTGGAAGATTTTGCTCAGGCTGTTCCTTTGCTATTAACTGCTAGAAACTGGGGTGAATAACAGGGGGTGAATCATTCATTTAATGGTGTTGTGGCTTCCTTGGCAGTCTTGCTCAATAAAAAATTGTGTTGCAATGGCACTTTCAATATTAAAAGAAGAAACTACCATATATTCACATTGTATGGGTGAGTGCGCCACACAAAGCAAGTAGGGTCCTGTATTTAGACACAGGATACCAAAATATCTGATCTGTAAACCTTCAAGCCGTGCAAACTAGAAGCATTTTACTGGCCAATGCTGGACTAGCCAGACTGACCTTATCCTTTACTCCAGCCATACATATGCATTTCCTTCAGAGGGAAGATGTCCTAGTGTGCGGTCCTGGGAGTCATTTTGGACTCACAGCTGTCCATGGAGGTGCAGGTTAATTCTGTGTCCAGGGCGGCTGTCTACCAGCTCCATCTGGTACACAGGCTGAGACCCTACCTGCCCACGGACTGTCTCGCCAGAGTGGTGCATGCTCTGGTTATCGCCCGCTTGGACTACTGCAATGCGCTCTACGTGGGGCTACCTTTGAAGGTGACCCGGAAACTGCAGTTAATCCAGAATGCGGCAGCTAGACTGGTGACTGGGAGTGGCCGCCGGGACCACATAACACCGGTCCTGAGAGATCTACATTGGCTTCCAGTACGTTTCCGAGCACAATTCAAAGTGTTGGTGCTGACTTTTAAAGCCCTAAACGGCCTTGGTCCAGTATACCTGAAGGAGCGTCTCCACCCCCATCATTCAGCCCGGACACTGAGATCCAGCGCTGAGGGCCTTCTGGTGGTTCCCTCACTGCGAGAAGCAAAGCTACAGGGAACCAGGCAGAGGGCCTTCTTGGTAGTGGCGCCTGCCCTGTGGAACGCCCTCCCATCAGTGGTCAAAGAGATAAGCAACTACCTGACATTCAGAAAATACCCGAAGGCAGCCCTGTTTAGGGAAGTTTTTAATCTGTGACATTTTAATGTATTTAATATTTGTTGGAGGCCGCCCAGAGTGGCCGGGGAGACCCAGCCAGATGAGCGGGGTACAAATATAATAATAATAATAATAATAATAATAATAACAATAATAGTTAGGTTAAACACTGGCATATTAAACACCCGGAAAAATAACTATTTCACATTGAATGCCAGTTAAATATCCAAAAAGGAAAGAAAACCACATTAGGCATTCAGCCCCCGGAATCTATATGTTAAAATGGGAAGGTACCGGTAGTTTCATTTCAAGCTCTGCCTCCCTCTTTCCTGTTGCACTGAAATGCTGCTTTTCAGTGCAAGGAGTCCCTTCCAACTTCTTTTTTTTTTAAAAAAAGGTTTGATGTCTTATAGTGTTTTTAATATTCTATTGGGAGCTGCAGCTGCCCAGAGTGGATGGGGAAACCCAGCCAGATGGGTGGGGTAGAAATAATAAATTACTACTACTACTACTACTACAATTTTTGTTTTTGCTTTTTAATGGTTTATTGAGATTAAAAATGTTTGATCAGCATCACCTCTCAGTTTTTCTGTCATTTTTGCCAACTCAGCTGACTACGCTATTATTACTACAATTCTATTATTCTAAACCCAACAAAGCATTCTGCTAACTCTCACGGTGCGCTGCTTCCATGGACCTTTTTTTTTAAAAAAAAAATTACAAGTACTAAAAGAGCCAGAGGTTTGTTCCGCCAAGGGATTAAACTTTGTTACCAGGTAAGGGCCGGCCCAAGACATTTTGGTGCCTGAAAGGAACCTCAAGAGGGCCTCCTCCTCTTCCTCTCTCCTCCAGGGAGGAACGGGCCAGTAAAGATCCAAATCAGGAGCAAGAAGATGGGGGATAAAGATTTGCCCCCGCTGCGGATGCTGCGCCGACTCACCTGGCCTCGTGGGTGGGCCAGCACAGAGCTGCGGCGGAACCTCGAGCGCCGCCCTCTAGAGGCAGCAGGCTGACCCTGCAGCTGCTCAGCCGGCCGTGGGAGAAACCAATTCATCGCAGAGCAGAGGGGGGAGGGAAAGAGAAGGAAACCAGGCATATTTACACAACGCCGCGCGGCCCTCATTTTATTCTGCTGTTTTAATACCGGGTTTATTTCAACGGGGCCGCAGGCGACGAGAAGGGGGTAAAAGAAAAGAAAAAAAGCCGGGCGTACGTATTACCTTTCCCGCCCTTCCCCCCCCGTACGTCTTGGGAGGCATTGGTACGGGCCACGCTTTTCTCAGGCTTAGAGGCGCGCGGGGCGGGCTCTGCGAGCGACGCTGTCCGACGGGGCGGACGGGCCGGGCTCCGTGCGGAAGAGGACCGAGGGGAGCTGAAGACCGAGGTCTCGAGAATCCCGGCCGGCAGCAGCGTCGCTCTCTCCTCCTCCTCCTCCGGCCCGTGGAGCGCGCGAGGGAGAGAGAAAGAGAGCCATGGAGTCCCACCGCTGGCTGCCTCTGGAGGCGAACCCCGATGTGAGAGAGCCTGGGGAGGAGGAGGGAGCAAAGAGGGGGCCGGGGCCACGCACACGTCGATGTGTGTGTGTGTGTATATATGTGTGTGTGTGTGTGTGTATATATATATATATATATATATATATATATATATATATTGTGTGTGTGTATAGATATATGTAATGCACACAGACCTATTTATTTACATCTATATATATTTGTACACACACGCACATATACGCATCTACGCAACACACAATATATTTATATATATTTATATATATTTATATCAATGCACACGCATATATGTGCACGCACACGCATATTTATTGACACCTGTATATAAGTATATGCACACACATGTGTACACACATATATGTAATATACACATATTCTTTTAATGCATACACATATGTGCACACACTCGCATATATTTATATACATCTATATATGAGTATATTTATGCTCACAAGTATAAATATAGGTATGCATGCATATATTTTATACACATATATATGCTTGCACATTCATATACATATATGTATACATGTGCATATATATGCATATATACAATTATATATATATATATGCATATATACAATTTATATATATATGCATATATACAATTATATATATATATGCATATATACAATTATATATATATATATATACACACACACACACACACACACACAGTTTATATACATGTACGCACACACACCAACACCTGCATTTAATATATTTAAGTTTGGGGCGGTGGCAGTGGCAGTAGGAGTCAATTCTGAGTTCATTTTGGGAAGGAGGGGAAGGTGGTTGGCAGAGAAATGACAAAAGGGGGGGTTGTTTGTTTACTTGCTTGCTTAGTAAACCTATATACCACCTTCCATCCGGAGATCACAGGGTGGTCTACAGTATAGAAATCAAGATGTATAACATAAGGATGACAGAATGAAAGATAATAAAAGGGGGGGGAACTGGGGTGAGGGGGTTATGCATAGGGGAACATTAGCTGTTGAGGATTTCAGGAGGGTGGGGAATGAGCTAAAGCATTTCCAGTTTGAGTTTTACTGCTTCGTGACTGACTAGAACTAAACCACATTTTTTTCTTCTTCCTGTTTTTTTTTCAGGTCACAAACCAGGTGAGCATCTTTTATTTATTTATTCATTTAAGATAAAGTGGTTCTTGTTTTATTCTTGGGTTTTGCACCTGTTCTGTTCCCATAACCTTTTGGCTGTGATGTTTACATTCCTCCTTTATTCTGTCTCTGTGTGCATGCGTGTGTGTCTGTGTGTTGTACGCCCACTCACAGGCTCTCTCTCATCCGTCAGCTTGAAGATAACACTTGGGCATCTGATGGAGTAAGCTCTGGTCTATGAAAGCTTATGCCGCAATAAATCTGTTGGTCTTTCAGGATGCTGCAATACGTGTTTGCATTTGTTGCAAGAAATTGACTCGCTGCCTTCCCTGTTTTAAGGCCAGGGAGTTTCCCATTCTCCTTCAAGGCCCTGCACAGTCACCACAAAAAATTATACCCTGACCGCCTCCTTGCAGCCTACTCATTTTGTTAGGGAAAGCATCTCCTTGTGGAGAATTTAAGTTTGGGAGAAAAGAAACTCATGAATGTAAAAATGTGTTTTATGGTTTTATAAACAGTGTTTGATAACAGTGTTCATCACTGTTTATCACATGGTCTCATAATGTTTCTAAGTATAAGTAAAGGTAAAGGGACCCCTGACCATTAGGTCCAGTCACGGACGACTCTGGGGTTGCGGCGCTCATCTCGCTTTATTGGCCGAGGGAGCCGGCGTACAGCTTCCGGGTCGTGTGGCCAGCATGACTAAGCTGCTTCTGGTGAACCAGAGCAGCGCACGGAAACGCCATTTACCTTCCCGCCAGAGCGGTACCTATTTATCTACTTGCACTTTGACGTGCTTTCGAACTGCTAGGTTGGCAGGAGCAGGGACCGAACAACGGGAGCTCACCCCGTCGCGGGGATTTGAACCACCGACCTTCTGATTGGCAAGCCCTAGGCTCTGTGGTTTAGACCACAGTGCCGCCCGCGTCCCTACATAGGATTTGACATAATATATAATAAATGAACATAATAAGCATTTTTTTATTCTGTCTGTGATGACTGGAGCATGAGTTTCCAGTTTGGGAATCTTAAGATGCATTCAAAACAAAGGAATATTGTAAGGATTGTTATTATATTATATTATATTATACTATACTATACGGTTATTGTATTGTATTGTACATATATTCCATTAAAAATATTTGCTGGGGGGGGGGGGGAGTACCCAAATAAATTGAACAATTTCCGCATAAATCTAAGTTATAAATCCTAAGTATAAGTATCCGTATCTTTAGTCTTGTTAATCTTAATTTGCAATGCTTAGAAATTTGATTCACTGTTTCTATTAACACATTGATCTGGTTCTGTAACACTTTGTTTGGCTCACCATAGCTTCGTTATCTTTTGCATCTTAACATGTCTTTAGCATTAATGGAATGGGGTATCATCTTCCTTTGTGTATGTCAGCTACCCAAGACAGTTGACTAAGCAGTTTCTGTATTTTGCCATACCTATCATAGTTCTTGATCTGTCCTGTATAACTGGTCCTAGGTGACACCACAGGAATGAAATGCACTTCCTGCATGCATAGGACAGTATCAGTTTTCTAGGAAAGGATGACAATTAAGTGATGGAGTTGATGTGGAAGGGTGACTTCCTTTTGAATATGTGTATAAAGTATGAGGAGTGACTTTTAAAAGAACGAACACATGTAAGTTACTAGTTAACCCGGTGCTTAGAGGATAGATAAAAGGCCATCAAGGCACTTTCTTGTACAAGATTCAGAATAAAGAATCTTAATTTATGTTGAATCTGAGATGGATATGTGGAGCAAGAGGTTTGTGGTGTTTGTGAAGAACTGTAATCCGGTCTTTCGAATGTGACACGTTAGGCTTTTGCAGATGTTGCTCAATAGCGTCCCTGAGAAGACGAGACAGGTTAATTGCTTATTGCTTGGGTGGTAACGAAATCTTTCACAGCAGATGAGTTTTCTGGCATGCTCAAAAGCTAGTGCATCAGCACATAGGGTTCATGAAGGAATTTCCCTTTAGGCCTATGTGACAGATAAGTACTAGTACAGTAACTCTTGCTTAAGCCATCCCTGTAAAATTCAGTAAATGCAGTTCTTGCCTTTACCTCTTCACAATCTCTTTTTTTTTTCCTGGAGAAGGATTATTCACACAGGAATCACACAGTCGCCTGACCTCTTATGGCAAGCAAGCAATGCCCCAAGCAGTGCATACTTTCTCCTGCTTGGCATACTCTGGAGGGAGGTACAGCGATATATTATGGCAGCTGCTGTTTCTTCTCCTCTCCGTGTCCACAGCGCTAAGATTCAGGCAGGCAGGCAGGAGTGTCAAGCGACAGTTGCCATGTCACTGAATTTCATTTTGACACCTTTAAGCTTTGTGGTGGAAGTCCGCCGATTCCATAGCACGGTGCTGGGTTTCCCCAGCTGTGAAAAGTCAGTGCTGGGTTTTGGCAGAGTACCGGGTACATGGAAGACCGAAAGAAGAGAAACTTGCAGAGTAAGTGGCACAGAGACCCCGCCCAGAAAAGCCTGCATTGTAAATGCATTATCTGCTAGATAAAGGCTGTTTGCGTGGGATCGCATTGAGTTCAGCAGTTTCATTAATGTAGCACACAAGTTAAAGATCTACTGAATTCCAGTGGCCCGGCTTGTACCATCGGTAACTAGATTTTGACAGCCAAGTATAAGTCTTCTATATCTGTGTTCATGCACAGGTGCTGTTTAATTTCAAGCTCTGCATAATCAGTGGTTTATGCAGAGAAGTGCATGGCTTCAGATTGTTGCAACCCTATTTAAGGCCCTTTTCTGGGTGGCAATTTATGGTTAGTGAAGCATTTGAGAATTACATGCTGCAGGTCCCCTAGTGTGCTTCGTGGCAGTAGAAACACCATCTTCCTCTTCCATCAGTTATTCTATGTAGTTTATCTCCTCAGTTCTGTTATAACTTAAGTAGGGATCAGAGAAGCAAGTGATGTTTGTGACCAAGTACAGTTAACACATTTTAAAATCCAGGTACAGTACAGGTCAGGATAAGGATTAAGGGGTTAAGCCAGAGGCTATGTGGAAAATGTGGGGTCACCTATGTGAACAGTTAATTCTCTTGTGCATCTGTATTGATTAGTGTAAGAGAACTTGCAGGTGAGTCTCTGAAGATAAAATTGGTTATCTTCAACTGCGTTACTTTCTAATTTCTGGAGAGAGCAGTGGGAAATGAAATTAGGAATGGCATAGTTTGAAGATTGCTTCTTTGCGATGGTGGGGTGGGTGGCACCCAAAGGCTGTGGAACCCTTGAATTTCTTACTTTGAGCAGAAGGTTGTTGTGCCACATCACAAACTGCTTATATAAAAGTCCTCCGAGTTTGAAAAGTTACTTTAAAATGCAGGGATGTTGTGGGTGTAGGAATCGCAGTTTGAGAATCACAAGCCATAGTCAGCCTTAAATTTGCAAAACTGATTGCATTGCTCCCTAGACACTTAAGTTCCAGAAGCAAAACCATTTTTCCTTGAGCTTTTAAGAATTCGGTTTCTTAATAATATACTGTATAACTTAACCTTGCTGTTCATTGCTACCATCCTCTGTCACTTGTACTGTCTACGTTGAACCATACTGAAAGACGCAAAATACAGTGGTACCCCGCTAGACGAATGCCTCGCAAGACGAAAAACTCGCTAGACGAAGGCATTCGTCTAGCGGAAGGCTGCCCCGCAAGACGAAAAAGTCTATGGGGCTGCCTCGCAAGACGAAAAATTTTCGTCTTTTTTTTTTTTTCGTTTTGCGGAGCGCGGCTGTCATTGCCGCTCCGCAAGACGAAAAACCCGCTAGACGAAAATTTTCGCAGAACGAATTATTTTCGTCTAGCGGGGCACCACTGTATAACCTTTCTTTTGCAAAGAATCTTCTTTACAGTACACTGTGTGAAGGATATACTTACTGTATTGATAAATGCTTAACGTGTATCTCTTTTTTACTAGTTTCTCAAACAGCTAGGGATACATCCCAGCTGGCAGTTTGTAGATGTGTACGGCATGGAACCAGAACTCCTTAGCATGGTGCCAAGACCTGTTTGTGCTATCCTTCTCCTCTTTCCAGTAACAGAAAAGGTAATTATTATTTATCTCCAACACAGTTATCTTCCCAATGAAGAACTTTAACTCTGTCATAATACAAAGAAATTTCAGAAATAGACTGGGAAGGGAAGTGGCTGAATTGCAACTAATCACCAAACTTAAAACCATGGAGAAACCTGGTCTGAACAAAGACATTGGATTATCTCATTATACATAACAAAGCTATCTTTAGCCATCTCACCCCTTCCCTTTCCTTGCAAGACTAATTGCAGCAGTCGTCAACAGGTTTTCCACACCTATCAGCTGATCACCCATTCCCACTACCCTTCTGAGTAATACCCCTCCCCACTCCCTCACTATATTTAAGGATCTGGTGACTTCCGTTTCAGTGTATCTGAAGAAGTGTGCATGCACACGAAAGCTCATACCAAGAACAAACTCAGTTGGTCTCTAAGGTGCTACTGGAAAGAATTTTCTATTTTGTTTCGACTATGGCAGACCAACACGGCTACCCACCTGTTACTTTAACTCTGTTGTCTTACAAGTGACCTAAGGAAAGCAGGCTTTGGTAGGTTCAGATCTTAGTCTGACGAACCATGGTTTATCAGACTAGAACAATGCTCACTCCAATTTCCCCCTTCTTCCTTCATGAACCTTGTTTGGGTGAAGAGACTCTAGCTTATTAAGCCACAGTTTCTCATGACACTTGAACCTGTTTAAGGCTTTCTCCAAAGTCAGGATTTGATCCTGTACCCTAAATCTCAGTAGACCAAAATACTCCTACAGCCTGCATGCCCAATTTGTCTCACCAGGTCATTTTGCCAAAATTGCTCACCTGCCATCATATGTCAGCCCCTGTCAGAGTGACTTGTTGGGGAACGAGGGACCTGGAATTTGCCCCATCAGGTGGGAACGATTCCCTACCTCTGTCTTAAAGCTTATGGCAGGTCTGCAAACAGTGATAATGTGGAGCAGGGAGAAATAGTTAACACCTGCAATCCTCTACTTTTCCCGATAAATCCTTCCTGGGTATGAAGCATATATTTAGCCACACATTTGCAAATAATTCCAAAAAATTAGTAGCAACTGGCCATTTAATGGTAAGGAAAGCATTTTCGATTTGACTGCCTGAAAAATAGAGGGTTTTTCATATAGTTGACCTGCTCACATGGAAGCCATGGGTGTTTACAAGCCTGCATTGATCAAGTTCTCACAGTACAATCAAACCTCGGTTTTCGAACGTCTCGGCTGCCGAATGTTTCAGAAGCTGAACGCCGAAAACCCGGAAGTGAATACTTCCGTTTTCAAATGCGCCTCAGAAGTTGAACGGTTTCCGAGGCGCATTTCTCAATTTCCCCCATTCAACTTGCTGACAGCCCTTTGATCCTCAGTTTTCGAATGCTTCGGAAGTCGAACGGACTTCCCGAACGGATTAAGTTCGAAAACTGAGGTTCCACTGTACTTTCAACTTCGTTTTTGCATTCTCAATCACAGCCTCTTTGGAAAACATAATTCTTTAGTGGGGGGAAACCTAGATATTTAATTTTTTGGGTCACCAGTGTAGACACTGTTCATATAGCAAGCTGTGCAGGCCAAAACCTGTACTAACCTGTTGGGCCTCCAATTACAACTGCAGTGTTGAGTTGCTTAATTGTTTAAATTTAAAAATGATCTGCTCTTCTAAAATGAAGTTCACTAATAATTGAGAACAGGATATTTGCTTTTTGAAGTGGCAGGAAGCAGGCATTCTTAGAAGAAAAATAGGCAAATATCTCTTCTAAGGTCAAGCTTGTTGCTCAGTGTGTATATTTATCTAACAACGAAGTATGTGGTTTTCCTCAAAACAACTGTTTTTGTTGCTATGAAAACCTAAGCTGCTTTAATTTACTAACATTACAATCCTAACCCATTTACCTTGGACCAAGCCACATTTAATTCAGCAGGGCTTTCCCCTGAGGAGACATGGCTAGGACCACACGTGAAATACTATTTTCCCCTGGTTTTTGTGACCAGATTAGCCAAACCTTGGCTTAGCAAGATTGCAGTTAGGTACCCAAGAGGAGCCCTCAGCTGGTTTGCTGTTCCCTGATTCCCCCCGCTCCCTGGCTGCTGGGCCAAAGTTTATTTCAGCATAAGCCAGGCCTTTGCAACAGTCCAAGTTGTAGTGTATCTCAGTTGCTGAAATCCGGGAAAGGTTTAAATATGTTTGGAAATGTTAAACACCTGTTCAATAGGCTTGTTGTTTGTTTTAGGATATTCTAATGATTTATATTCCTTGAGATAGCTTGGTTGGGAGCAAAGGTTAAAACATTGCAGGCAGAGATTTATAACAGAATGTGCTATATAATAGACACAACTAGCTGTCGCGTGCTTTGAAGATTATTCAACCAATGAAAGAACTCGGTGTAATAGTGTATAGACTTTAAGCAGGAGCTAGCAGATGTGAAAACTAGCAAGGTTTAGTTTGCTTCAGTTGACAGTAGTTACCTTTAGCTTGTGATGTGCTCTTTGTAAAAGAAGTTGGTGAATTTGTCTTACTAGCAGTAAAACTAGCCATGCTAAGAGCATGAATTGATGCATGTTTACTGGGAGTAAAACAGTCAGTTAGACAATCTATAACGTTTAGAAAGGTCTCCAGCTTACTAGTGGCAGTATCTCAAAGCAAGAACAAATTTTATTCTTAGGTTCTGCTGCTTCTTTTTGGCAAGGACTGCTTATGTTATAGAATTATTCTTTTAAAAAAAACGGGATTGGAAAAAAGCGAATTGCTACGTGTTTTTTTATTTTTTTATTCTTGCCTTCTAGTATGAAACATTCCGAACGGAAGAGGAAGAAAAAATAAAAGCTCAGGGACAAGAAGTAAAACCATCAGTGTATTTCATGAAGCAAACAATCAGCAACGCCTGCGGAACTATTGGGCTGATTCACGCTATTGCAAACAACAGGGATAAAATTAACTTTGGTAAATCCTTCGTTTCTACTATGGTGCCTCTTCAGTGGTTTGAAGGGTAGGGGGCGCTCCTGAACTGCTCATTGCTTATGCTGAAATGCAGAAAACTTAGAAATAAGCAAAAGTTGGCTGAAATGCTCTTGGAAAACAATTGCCACAATATGAATAGCTGCAGCGGAATAAAATACATAGCAAATTCAGCATGGATTTTTAAGATTAATGTTCTCCTCAGTTCTTAACAGGTACTGTAATTATTTATGTTGTCACTTCATGTGAAAAAAATAAGATGTGATAAGTGCAGTAATGCATTTTGTCAAAGAGTTCAAAGTAACATAGTTTAACATATTTTAAAATTCATGTTCTTTTATTTGTTCTAGAAACTGACTCCTCACTTAAGAAGTTCCTAGATGACTCTATGCCCATGAGTCCTGAAGAGAGGGCCAAGTATCTAGAAACTTATGAAGTCAGTATCATTCCTTAATATAAATTTGGGAAACGGGAGTATTTCGCTTTTAGGCAAAATACTTGTTTGTGTCAAGCCAGATCACACAGGCTTTGGGTGGGGCAGTCAATGCAGGGTTTTGGGTTCATATAATATTAGGGAAGTCTAAGAACTACATATATTTGGCTGAATTTTATTATCTAACATATATATCACCTGCCCTTTGTTGCTTGAAATGAATAAAATGAAAGGCAGCACTATAGAAGCATTAAATTAAGACATTCCAAACCCCTTGGCAAGGGACATGGGTGGCGCTGTGGTCTAAACCACAGAGCTTAGGGCTTGCTGATCAGAAGGTCGGCGGTTTGAATCCCCGTGACAGGGTGAGTTCCCATTGCTCAGTCCCTACTCCTGCCAACCTAGCAGTTCGAAAGCATGTCAAAGTGCAAGTAGATAAATAGGTACCACTCTGGTGGGAAGGTAAACAGCGTTTCCGTGTTCTGCTCTGGTTCACCAGAAGCGGCTTAGTCATGCTGGCCACATGACCCGGAAGCTGTACACCGGCTCCCTCGGCCAGTAAAGCGAGATGAGCGCCGCAACCCCAGAGTCGTCCACGACTGGACCTAATGATCAGGGGTCCTTTACCTTTAAACCCCTTGGCAGCAGTGCACTTGGACTGCTCACCCATATGCCTGAGTTCAGAGACACAACTTCATTTGCCAAAAAGCCTCTCATGGTGCACCCCATTCCCACCCAATCTGGCTGACCACAAGGCCCAGGCTGGAAGATATGAGAAGAGATGCTCCTTCAAATGGTTTGGTTTGATGCTGTTAAGGGCTTTATATATATATTAATGCATGCCAACAGCTCGAATTTGGTCCAGTAACAGATAAGGTGCCTGTGCAGCATCAGTGTGATAATGAGATATCCCTGATCCAGTCCCTTGCTGCTTGCAAACAGGGTTTCCAGCACCTGTACAACCTTGTTTGATGAAGTTGGTTTGGATAGATGTTGGCGTACTAGTGGCATCACAGCCAGCAGGCACAGCTGTGGGCTCTTAATCTGTGTCTTGTTGGTTTTGCTAGGAAACCAACACCTGTACTCTAGCTGCTGTCTAGCCTGGAGCTCCTCCGTCTCGCTATTCTGCAGTAAAGTCAGGGCCACACAAGCCATGCCAACTGGAAAATTCCCCATAGCATTCAAGTATCCCTTCATTTCCGTAAGTCTCTTGAGGGCAGACCATCTTAATTTTTTTCCCCAGCCCTGGGATGGAGAGGGGGCAATGAGGAGCTCCCACCATCAATCCAGACCTCTTTACAACCTCAATACCCACCTACCCTTCCCCTAAATGCTACTTGGGATTTGAAGGTACATGATTTCATTAAAAAAGAGTTCAGAATGGTAATTTTATTTAGACAGTTGGAGGGAACTTAAAAATCTGGGTTTGGCACTTCGATTATGATAAATCACTGTATAATGTAAGATCTTGCCTATAAACTAATTGCGTTTTTATTGTTTCAGGCGATCCGTGTCACTCATGAATCCAGTGCCCATGAAGGTCAGACTGAGGTATTGAACTTAATGTGTTTTCCCCTTGAGTAAAATTTTGAGTAGGGATCTTTCTGTATGCAGTTTCTAACAAGTTGGTGGGGGGAGTTTCTCTCTTTTCTGTAAAAAAAAATCCACTGGGTTGATAAAAACTAGAAAAGTGGTATCTATCCTGCAGGGAAATAGCAAGGGTCCATATGGATGTATGAAATATATTTTTAAAAAGGTTACAAATACAATATGTTTCACTGGTGTTGTAAGCGGCTGTGCTTAGGTTGATGTCAGTTCATGGGATTTTTTTTTTTTAATGAGGCCTTATATCTGAAGAACCAAATGCTTGGGGAAAGTGCTATATGAATATTAATAGGAAGCTTTTTATTTAATATCGTAAATGCATAGTCGTTTTCTTACCATAGGAACATTGTCTTCTTCTGCGCTTCCTCTTCAGTTCACAGCAGCACATACATGATGAGCACATTGTGAACACATTTAATGTTAAAATACACTCTAATCTAATCTAATCTGAGCCAATCCCATGTGGTGAGACAGCTGTGGTTATAGGCTGATGGCTGGTGTTTTTTTTTAAAGACCCATCTGGTGTAATCAATGGTAAAATTGAAATGCTTCTATTTTTTAGTCAATTTCAGCAGGATTTAGCCTTGTCTTTAATTTTGGATCGTGTCCATTAGCCACCACGAATGGCAAAGTACCAATAGGTGAAGGTTTAGGCAGGATACATTCAATAAAAGCGGTCCCCCACTTGTGTGTGCTACCTTCTCCTTCCCAGGCTCTTTGGGATAGGGCTGAGGCAAAAGAAAACCTGATAGCATTGGTGTGTTCATGTGTTCTTCAGCTCACAATGCGCTGCCTTGCAATGGTTAAGCTTTCCTTATGAGCATTTAGCTACTAGATGTTGGTCTCCCCTGCAGTGGAACCTTTCCAAAACTTTGTGCCCCAAAGGCCCACGACAGGCAAAACGGATACTTTATTTTGTATTTAAAGATAACATGTAACGTTTATGTAGCACATTAGGCCATCCAAAGCATGGCTGCATACTTTGTCTCGTATCATTCATACAGTGAAATAAATTTCAGCGTATGGAGCCAGGTTTACTAAATGCAGCAGAAAATCAACAACATCTGTGTTGATTTTGTTTTAGCATTATTCGCCTATGCATTGTGGGACGCAGGTGGCGCTGTGGTCTAAACCACAGAGCCTAGGGCTTGCCGATCAGAAGGTCGGCGGTTCGAATCCCTGCGACGGGGTGAGCTCCAATTGTTCCGTCCCAGCTCCCGCCAATCTAGCAGTTCAAAAGCACGTCAAAGTGCAAGTAGATAAATAGGCACTGCTCCGGCAGGAAGGTAAATGGTGTTTCCGTGCGCTACTCTGGTTCGCCAGAAGCGGCTTAGTCATGCTGGCCACATGACCCGGAAAAACTGCGGACAAACGCCGGCTCCCTCGGCCTGAAAGCGAGATGAGCACTGCAACCCCATAGTCGTCTTTGACTGGACTTTAACCGTCCAGGGTTCCTTTACCTTTACCTGCAACAGATTAAATGAATCATTACTGTGAAAACCTTGCTGGTATTTTGTAGCAAAAACAATCAAGGAGCTTTGTGGGCACAGTAAAGACTAACAAATATTAACTGGGCTGGAGCGCCCCAAAAGCTTACACTGTAATTATTTCGAAAATTCTTTCTAGTAGCACCTTAGAGACCAACTGAGTTTGTTCCTGGTATGAGCTTTCGTGTGCATGCACACTTCTTCAGATACACTGAAACAGAAGTCACCAGATCCTTAAATATAGTGGGGGAGTGGGGAGGGGTATTACTCTAATTAGTCTAATTGCAGCCGTTTAGAGTCGTCAACAGGTTTTCCACACTTATCAGCCTATCACCCATTCCCACCACCCTTCTGAGTAATACCCCTCCCCACTCCCCCACTATATTTAAGGATCTGGTGACTTCTGTTTCAGTGTATCTGAAGAAGTGTGCATGCACACGAAAGCTCATACCAGGAACAAACTCAGTTGGTCTCTAAGGTGCTACTAGAAAGAATTTTCGATTTTGTTTTGACTATGGCAGACCAACACGGCTACCCACCTGTAACTGGAACTGTAATTATTTGTCAGTCACAGTAAGTGTCACAGGACTTCAGTGTTAATGGCCTGGCTTGTACATCACACGAAACTAAAACTTGGTTTGAGGTGAATGCACAGGCTCCTGAAGATGAGCTTGGACCTGCCTTGTTCCTCCCTGGTCCTTTTGGCTGCCGTGCCAAGCTAAGGTGTGGCTTGACTTAATGTTTCATTTGACCCGGGCCTGTGGTTTAGCGTTCTCCAGACTTAACCACAAGCTGTGTGAACCAGCCACTAACTAAAATGGGCTGGGTGCCTGACCTTGTGAGTTTTTAAGTTGGGAAAGCCTCATTTCATTACTGACTTAACACTGGTTGTGTTACAAGGGTGTAGAAAGCAAACTTGTGCTGTGTAACCTCTAGGTGGGGATACAATACTCGGTGCTACAATATGAAATACTGTTTGCCAGATGCCTTTTTCCATTTGCTAAATGTATACAAAGTCGCTTTCCGGAGTGGATGTGCATGACGGTAAAATTGGAAGCATATTTTCACTGGGCTATATGTGTGTGTCCTAAATTTAGTTAGGAATCGTTACAAAAAATCTGGACTAGAAATTGTGACAGAGAGTTTACTTGTTGCAATGTTGCATTGTATTTGAAATAGGCCTGAGGGATTGTTGTAATAGCCGTGCTGCAATGACTATTTGTATGCTGGTACAGTACTGAAAAGATGCTATGCTAGTATTAAACTGGTATGGATGTCTGGAACACATTTAGTGCTGCTGTTAAAATTGCTTTCTAATTTTGGACGGTAGCAGTGCCAATGGTTTTAACTGTGCTTGTAGTGAGCTGTGTGATCATGTGGTTCCTTCCCCACATCTTCCTGTGCAGCATGGATTCCACTCAGTTCACATGTAACATTAAGCCGAATCATGAATATATGTGGATTTTTGGCGTGTGGGCGCTCACTGTAATGATCACAGCTGCTTTGCTCCACTGCCAATTGCTCTGTTGACACCCATGGCTGACTTCCAGTTTTCATAGCTATGGTTTGAGGGGACCGTTTGAACCAGGCCAATGTTTTGATGGAAGCAAGGAATCTTTAAGGTCATAACGCAAATTAATATTTGGATATCCCCACTGTTCTCAGTAGGGCTGGGCATTATTTTGGTTTTTAGCATTGTGATATATCACCAGGTAAACTGCGTGGTATATCGACATACTGTACCCACGTTGCTGCTGTGATCGACAATCCCACACAGCTGCAGTTCCCTAAAAACAAGATACTGAGTAATAGCCGTGGGCTACACTGCAGGTGTATTCTGCAGTGACAAACCTAGACAGCATCTTAAAAAGCAAAGACATCACCTTGCCAACAAAGGTCCGTATAGTTAAAGCTATGGTTTTCCCAGTAGTAATGTACGGAAGTGAGAGCTGGACCATCAAGAAGGCTGATCGCCGAAGAATTGATGCTTTTGAATTATGGTGCTGGAGGAGACTCTTGAGAGTCCCATGGACTGCAAGAAGATCAAACCTATCTATTCTCAAGGAAATCGGCCCTGAGTGCTCACTAGAAGGACAGATCCTGAAGTTGAGGCTCCAGTACTTTGGCCACCTCATGAGAAGAGAAGACTCCCTGGAAAAGACCCTGATGTTGGGAAAGATGGAGGGCACAAGGAGAAGGGGACGACAGAGGATGAGATGGTTGGACAGTGTTCTCGAAGCGACTGGCATGAGTTTGGCCAAACTGCGGGAGGCAGTGAAGGATAGGCGTGCCTGGCGTGCTCTGGTCCATGGGGTCACGAAGAGTCGGACACGAATGAACGACTGAACAACAACAACAACAACACTGCAGGTTTGTTGTATACAACTCTTGCAGACCACCTGCCCCAGCAGTGTTGTATGGCTGTACTGGGCTTCGTTCTAGAACTGATGTCAGCCGCGCTTTCTTAACCACAATACTCTGCTGCAACATGGATGATGTACTATAATGCTAGATTTAATTTTTTATTTGCTGGGGTTTATTTATGTTTACAAACCGTGGAGGAGGGGAGAAAGAATACAAACTCTGTTGTTAGAAAGAATACAAACTCTGTTGCTACCTTTTGGTTTTCGGTGGACATGTCACCGTTGAGTCAGCTACGCTAAAATCATGGATTTTTCTTAGTTGTCTTCTTTAGTCACTTCCATACCAGAGGAGGTGAAAAGAAAATGGCTTTGGAATGACCCACAAAGTCCATTCTCCAAATGTCTGGAAAAAGTAATTCCTGGGTCATTTTGAGGCCATTTCCTGGTCTTCCCTTAGGTTTGTGTCACTTTTTCTCTAGTACTTGTCAATCACAGCTCTTGACGGCGCTCCTTGGAAGGGCAGGAGCAGGTGCATATGTTCAGAAAGCAATTGCTTCGAATGGCGGCTGCTTTCTAACTTTTATGTTCTGCACGGGCTAGAAAGTTCCTTTTAAAAAGAAACAAGAAAACCTTGCAAATGTGGGGCTCCTGGCAGCCGTGTGTGTGTGTGTGTGTGTGTGTGTGTGTAGACCAGCCAGCAACACTTTGTATGTATTAACCTTGGATTAATGGAAATTATATCCAGTGAATTGATGGCTAGGGGTTATCTAATAGTACAATTTATGCAGTTTAACTTAAATTTAACATGGGTAAATGCATTCCCATTTTAAACCCTTAGCATCCTAATCAGTTCCTGCTACCTTACAAGTATAAAAGCAGTGTGTTGGATGGATGGCCTTGTCTTGATGGGACTCTTCATCGCTGATTTCCTGAAACTTGTTATTCAGAGTTTCAAAGTACAGTACACATGCCGTAAAGTTATTTCCTGCCAAGTGTTAACCAAGCTAAGTTATTGCTTGTTTTTATTGTGTTTCTAGGCAAGCAATTCCTCTACCGGGAAAATGAAGCCAAACCTCCCTTCCCAAATAAGGCTGAGGCGTTCTGGAATGCAGAGCTAAATATGTTATCTAGCTTTGGCATTTCAGTTATGAGAAGACTTTGGGCAACTCTTGAGTGATAGGCCTGCATTTTGCAACTCGCCCACCGGGCTGTCGGTGAAACTTTACCGCTTCTGAAAAGACAAATGTGCAATGAACTGCCCATTAGAGCAGCCTTTTGATTTTAGGGCTCCCGAAGGACTTCAAGATGACAATAGTCATATTTCCTGCATTCCACCCAGTCCCCCTTGCTGCTGCTGAATTCACTGTATTCCTCTCCGCTTTGGCAGGTCACAGGAGCGATGAATTACATGGGGAAAGGAGGTGTAAAGGGATAAGTCTAGCATTCACACTCCCTTTAGCAATAGCTGTAGTATAGAGTCTTCCAGGACTCAAATTACAGTATTTTTTTTTTAATTGTGCGATTTCTTGACCAAATGGTACTCTCCTTGTTCTTCAAGAGCTGTGTGAAAAAAGTTTGTCGGAGTTGGAATTGACTAATGGTATCAACCCTAGTACGGGATAACTAGCTTTTGAGAGAGGAGGATAAACTTGAACCCTTCTCCTTGACACACTTATTTTCTACATGCTTTATGGGGAAAGGATTCAAATATATAATCCCATTCCCAGGTGACTTAAATTTGTAGAACACAGAGAAAGCTCTACTGCTTGATCCTGCTTGCTATATACTGTAAACTGGCCTTTACTAAACTCCATTTTACTTATTTATTTAAACAGTCCATATATTGTTTAACTACAGTGTCTCCAAGCGGTTTGCAAAGATGCAATACAAAAAAATAAAAATCAGTTAAAACTATAAAATTAAACATCAGTTAAAACACCTGCCGAAATAATAACAACAACAAAAATCTGTAGGTGCCATTAAGTTAAGTAGGGAAGGCACCTGTTTGTCCTCAAGTGGAAGGGACTTCTATAAAACTGGGACCACAGTACTGGACAGCCATGGGGGAACCATTAACAGGGACTGCCCCCAAAGACCCCCGTGATCAAGCAGGGCTATAAGGGATTCGGTGACCCTCAAAGCATCCTGGGCCCATATTCTTCAGGGCCTTGTAAATTAATACAAGAAACTTCATTGAACCTGGCCTGGTAGGGTATGGGCTGCCTGTGCAAACCTTTGAGCACCAGCGGTACATACTGGTGATCATCTGTCCCTATCAGCAGTCTAGCCACAGCTTTTTTCACCTGCTGGGGTGTATTGCAGTGATCAAGTATTGAGGTTACCAATGCATGGTTCCCTGTGGCCAGATCATCCCTGTCCAAGAACAGGTTTATTGGCTGCAGCTGGTAAAAAGCATTCCTAGCCCCTGAGGCCACCTTGAGCTTCCAGTGACAGAGATGGATCCAGGAGCACCCCCAAAACTCCCAACCTGTTCTTTCAGAGGGATCGCAGCCCCATCCAGAACAGGTAACCGGTCAGTCTCCAGGACACGGGGACAACCAATTCACAGGGCCTCTGACTTCCCAGGGTTCAGGCCTGACTTCTCTGCCCCCACTTGGATCCCACCTTTTGTGGTTTTCTCACTTAAAAACAAAAAAAGCAACTGATCCTTGAGCTTCTTTTATCAGGGAGACCAACTCACACCAAGTGTGCCCCAGGTAGCAGGGTCTGCAATTTTGCCGTTTGAAGGCTGTTAGTCTGCCTTTCCGGCCCTAGAGTGCCCATCCCATGAAGTGATGAACCACACCAGAGCTTTCTTATTTCTCTCCACCAACCACCACTCCATCCCCTACCTACCACCAAATAACAGAATGGTGGGAAGATAACAGTCCCACAAGAATTTATCACAAGGTGTCTGAAATTGCATTTGCAGGTGGTTTAGATGAGCCTTGATGTTATGAAAGATTAAGAGCAGCACTAACACATTTGCCATGGAAAAAAAGAACAGCACAGCAAACGTTTAGATCGCAACAGCTCTTAGATAGCTTCAGTCAAATTTCTGTCCCTTCGTATGCATATAACCTGTGTGGGGCAGCTGTGGGGTGGGGTAGCTTCAGAGCCGTCTTAAGGGGATCTGCCGCCCTGGCGCGGCTATCCCTCCGGCGCCCCCGCCATGCCGCCTCTCCGCCGCCTCCCTCCCGCGCTTGCCGCCCCTTGGGAGGGGGGTGGGCGAGCGGGGGATGAGGGGCGTGGCGCTGGAGCGGCGCGGGGCTCTGCGCGCCCTTCCAGCGCTTCCGGGATGGGAGGCGAGGGCGGCCGGCTCGCGCTCCCGCGCGCAGCCGGACGGCGCGGCGCGGCTGGGCAGCTCGCGCTGCATCGGGCGGGCGGGCGGGCGGCTGCGCGCGGAGCGCGATCGGGTGGGTGGCCGGCTGCGCGCGGAGCGCGATCGGGCGGGCGGGCGGCTGCGCGCGGAGCGCGATCCGGCTGCCCTCGCCTCCCGTCCCGGAAGCGCTGGAAGGGCGCGCAGAGCTCCTGTGCTCTGCTGGGCAGCCAGAGGGCGTGGCGTGGCCGGCCAGCTCCCTTGCCGGGAGTCAGAGGGCGCTGCCGGCAGGCGCTGCCAGCGGGGCTGGAGGGCGGAGGCGCCCTCCAGGCCATTGCGCCCTGGTGCGCCGCGCCACCAGCCCCAATGGATGAGACGGCTCTGGGTAGCTTCAGCTAATGCGAAATGCTGCAGCTAGACTAGTGCTGGGAGGAAACTGCTGTCAGCACATGACACCCGTGTTCAAAAGACCTGCATGGTTTCTCATCTGCTACTGTGCCAGGTTCAGGGTTTCTGTATTGGTGTCCAAAGCCCTGAACAACTTAGACCCAGGATGCTTCATTGAATGTCTTAACCTGCATGTTCCAGGTCAACCCCTTAGGTAATCTGGGGGAGTAGTATTAGTGGTCCCCTGTGGACCAGAAGCTTGAGTCGCTTCAGTGGGGAGTCATGTCTTTAGCACTATGGGCCTCACTCTGTGGAACACTCTCCCATTAGAAAACAGGCAGGCACCGTACCTGCAACGTTTCTGGCTCTGGGTTGAAGCAGTTTTATTTCCGGGACCTTTGCACCACGGACGCAAGTTCTGTTTTGTTCTGCCATGTTTTAAGTTTGTGTTTCTAAATGTTACTTACGGTGTGTTTTTAAATTTTTTTTTTGTAAGCTGCTTTGAAACCCAGATGGGGTGAAAAGCGGGAGATATATATATTTATAAAAAAAAATAACATGAGCAAAAACTGTACAGTGACCTCTAAAGCGGGTAAAGTTGTGTCTTCTTTTCTTCTCTTTTCAATATCTGTGTAGTCACCATCATCCTCACCACAGCCTGAGTTTAGCCACTGCAAAATGAAGGCTTCACCCTTGCGTCGCTCTGCTTCCTTGACACTGATCAGATGCAATCATGTAGCCTCTGCAAAAGCCACAAGCCCTGTAAAGGCTACCAGTCCACCTGTCTCCCTCCAGCGATGGCGGCCCACAATACCCCTATCATCTATTGGGCTCCATTCTTTTGTAAGTGTAGTCAAATCTTCCATCTCTTCTCTGCGGCAGACGCCCTCGACATTCAGGCTTATTGGCGGGACTCTTTGGCTCTGAATTCCCTTAGGCCTTTTTTCCCAGTAGACGAAGCGTACTGTCTTAAATCTTCATCAGGAGACTCTCAATAATGACAAATAGCATTAGGAACGTCTACTTCCCCCCCCCCCCAAGATTTTTCCCATCTTCCATCTGGTTTCTCGTATCTCACTGGTGTTTCGTTGGGTCTGCTAATTCTTAGTTCTGTGCCAAATCCGCTCCTCTCACATCTAATTGAAAGTCTCTTTGCTTTTTTTCCCAGGGCCCAGTGCTCTGCGTGCTTTGCAATATTCTCCAGCTCTTCCTGATCTAAATCTTTCATCAGAGATGTACAATATGGATTAAATGTTCTGTTGGCATCGCTGATTGTTTACATTTGCAGTAAATATATGTGTATTCTGTTTAATTGTAAAAATCATCCAATATGATCTCGATCTTGGTTGATCTTGTTCCTTTCTTTTTGTAGAAACAGGCATTTGAATTATACCAATGAACAAATATTTTTCTGCAACTTAAACAAGAGGTGCTTATCTTGTTTTCAAATTTCCCTTGTCTTTTTTATGACTGTGTTAAACTGCATTATGTATTCAAATTCTAATCTTTTTTACTTCTAGTTTGGGAGAGGCCTAGCTACCAGGAAGAGAGTCTGAACACTGTCTCTATGTGGTACTGAGAACATGAATGGGTTTTTAAAATTTTATTTAGATGCTAGCCTTTGGCTTAAAAAAAGAGCTCATATAAGCATTAAAACTTTGTATAAATAAAGTTGATGGATGCTTACTGCTATTACTTCCGTATTAAAAAAAATAATATACAGACACTGACCTACATAAAACTAAAAATACCCTACTCTGGAGAAATATGTTATGCTGTAACAGTTGGTTTGATGGAGGATGTAAAATATCTCCTAACCAACTCAGTAGCAAGACTCTTGGATAAGTTAAAAGAGCTGTGATCTGAACTTATTAAGATGTATTGTAAAGAGTAAACAAATATGGACCATATAGACCACATACAGCATTTAAAGTTCTTTCAAAATCATCAAAGAAGGCAGTTGTCGAGATATGCAATACTTTCAGAAATTGAATTAAACCAGACCCAGATTCTCATAACAAGAAATGGGATAAGGAAGTTCATCAATCTTGCTCTTTCTATAACAGCAGAAACTCCTCTTTGGAACACTGTGTAGACTACTAAGTGCTAACCAGAAGGCAAACTTCTAAAAAATAAAAAATAAAAAAATACCTTCCGGTAGCACCTTAGAAACCAACTAAGTTTGTTATTGGTATGAGCTTTCGTGTGCATGCACACTTCTTCAGATATCTTGTTTCGACTACGGCAGACCAACACGGCTACCTACCTGTTTCTAAAAAATCAATATGTCAGTGGTATCTTTCAGCTCAAAGATTAAGCAGCATATACAAGATCAATAGCATTCCACAGCATCTTGACCAAACAAGATGGAGGCAGGATGGAGAAGGATGTTCATTCATTGTGGAAACTCTTTTCCTTTGGCTACATCCTAGTACCCATCCATGTAGTTTGTTGGAAAGCTTGCTAATTCTGTAAGACAATGAATACATTAGCACCAGGAACCTTTAACAATGGACAGTGAATGGTCTTCTGTGATCAGCTGGAAGCACAATTATAACTGACGGAGCTGTTTCCCCCCACAATCCTGTCTTTGTTACACTTAAAGATGTCCGCAGGAACCTGGGAACAAACAGGGTTTGCATTCTTTGCATCTACATGATGCAGCCATGGTGTGAATGAATCGATTTATTTCAGTCACTGGCCCAGAGCGCAGGCGTGGTGTCACTCTGAAATGAAAAAGTGCAGCAGCCGATCTCCGCTACAAAAGTTTGTCTATGTGCAATGTCAGTTTGAACACATCAACGACTTTTTTTTTTTTTTTTTTTTTGCATCTCCGTGCAAACTCATTGCCGTGAGTGAACACTTGGTGGAGGGGACAACAGGAGAGTCACAGGGAAAGCATGAGAATATAGCGGTTTGGAGTTTGTCATTACGATTCTTAGGAATAACTGAATGGGCAAGTGCCATCAGTTCTAGAGAAAATGGCTGCTATAGAAGCATTCGTTGTCTAGTTAGAAACTGCTGTTTTTGCCCACACAGACAGTAACATCTGGAAAAGCTGGTAGATCTATACGTTTCATCTTCACACAACTTTCAGGTCTGCTTTGTGTTGACGTATTTTTATACCCTTTTCCTAAAAGTGACATGAATGTGGGACCGAAAATCTGTGACAATGAAAATTTAGGATCTGAAGGAGACCTGGAACTAAGATAAGCTTGGGCAAATGCTTCTCTAAGACTAAAACTGATAGGGTCTAGAAGAAACCTCTTCAGGCCCCCCAATGCAATCCTTCATTAAAGGCACAAAGGTTGCATGCCCCTGTGTAAGTAATGCAGAATTTGAGTGCTAAGTACTACACGGCAAACTGCTTTGAGTCTTCAGGCACAACTGACCCCAATATAATAGTGACTTGTAGGAAAAACATCTTGAGACTATACTCCTGACAACATCCCCCTATTTTTTTCCACAATGGAAGTCGCTACAGTCTCAAAATTACAAGTTTGTTATAAGATTGGCAATTATAAGTGGCCATGGGTGAAAAGTCAGCCGGACCATGTTTCATAGCCATGCTTTTTCCACTTGACATTCAAAGCACACATGGACATATCAGTCACATAGACACCAATCCGTGAGTCATGTGAGTTTTTCCTGTGCATTTCCTGCACACTTTGTGCAGCTTTGTAAGCCACTATCCAATCTCCCCTTTGGTTGTGTCTTCCTCCCCCACAAAAAGAGAGTTGCAAACTATATATTTGTGCCTCTTTGCAGAAAAAGGTGTCCCATCCTTTGTTGTTTTGTATTCTCTTCTTAACACCTTCACAAATCTTACACAAATCTTTCATCTCTACAGGGAGCTGCTGTTCCAATCTATAAATGAATGTCTGTAGCTTGGACACTTGTGCCATTATATCTGCAAATTGACACTGTCATAACATTACATTAGGTTTCTAGTGTTCTTAACGTGTGCCGCCGCAATGTTGTACTAGCCCAGAGTTTTTGGCACTGGAATGCTTCTTGCATCAATGAGAACACTTGGAATACCTTTTGGCAGAAATGTGAGACTTCTTAAAAAATGGAGTTAATTTTAACCAGCTTCTGGAGCTGTTGCCATGAAGAACAGTGTATTTTGGATGTCTGTTAGACCAACACTTTGTACACGTGGGCATAGGTGGAATTAAATTACCGTAATACATTTGTTATTTCTAAATTACACAGCCATTCTGTGTTTCTAATTCTTAAACTGTCATACTGGCTATTTTGTTAAAACCGGATTGTCATTATTCTATACCACCCTTCATCCAAAGATCAATCACAGGGCAGTTTGCAATATAAAAACTTCATTTTAGCTTTTGTTTTGCATGGGTGCGGGTGGGGGCTGCAGTATAATGATCATTAGCATTTTGTAAACTGTGTGGCTGCAAAATGCCCAGTAAATAGCCATGGTCAATTTTATTATTTGCAACCCACTTTAATGCACCAAAGGGCTCACTAAAGTGGCTTACTAAAAATCTCACAGTAAAAATAGCATTTTAAGTCTAGTATTGGGGCCAGAAATAACATGGTGCACTATGGTGCCAGGATTAGTCAAGTACCGTTTTGTATCACCATCCTCTGTTTCTCCTGGTATTGCCCTGTGACCATTGCCTGATAACCAGACCAGCAAAACGGAAGCTGTGTTTTTGTTAGGAAAGGACCATTTCAGTATAAGATGATGTATACAGACTCAAAATAGGGAGTTAACAGTGCAATCTTACGCCTTAGCTGTAGACCTCATTGTGTTCCGTGGGACTTGCATCTGTCAGGTGTGTATGAAAGGGAGAGGGCATACTTTTGTCAAGTGAAAATTTATATATTTGCCCAAATTGCAGGTATGTGTGTGTGTGTTACAAGTATATTTTTTTGTAGGTACAGTAGTGGCCAAAGGACCATCTTCACCCTCAATTCCTTTGAGACAGGACTCTTCTCTCTCCAGTGCCAAAGTTCTCAAATGAGAGGTGCCAGAGGTCAAGCCTGGACAGAACCAAAACCAACCCTAGAAGCTGGTTCAGTCTTGAGGAACAGTGTGCTTTTCTTTATTTAGAAGCCCCTGTCTTTTATACTTCACATGTATTGTTCAAACCGGGTTCATAGGTTGAGCCCTGGCTCGGGTTAAGTTCTTCCCAACTGGGTAGAGCACAGTTTCAGCGCCTACTAATGACTCGCATGCATGTTGTATTCTCTCGCAGGCACCCAGTATAGATGAAAAGGTAGATCTTCACTTCATCGCATTAGTAAACATTGATGGCAATCTCTACGAGTTGGGTAAGAGCAATCCTTCTCTTCCAAAAGGGATCATATTATCAATGCTTAATTTTTGATATTTTTTACCTCGGGTGTATAGCCTGCCAAGAATGGATAGTGATTACAAGATCGTCCAGTAAAGAATTCTCGGTCATGTTCTGCCTTTCGAGAACCACAGTTAAGAAGAATTGAAGAATGTTGGAACAGCTACTTTTGGAAGGGGAAAGCTGTTAACCTGATGAGCAGGCCTCCGTTTTAGTTCATAACTTGTTTCTGATTTTTTAAATGTATGAGTTGGTAATGGTTTCCCCCCTACCTTGAACGTTCCATGGATTTAGAGTGACCTTTTGAAGATGTATGTTGTCTTCCATGAGCCAGTATAAAGTTGAAGTCATAGGAAACCTGCAATTGCAAACCTTGCATGTGAAAGACTGTGGATTCAGTCTCTAGTAACAGGGTTAAGAGAGGCAGTTGCCTAAGACCTCAGACCTTCTAATACTCATTAGTACTGCGTCATTAGTATAACTTCTTTGATTTGAAACCATAGCACCAAAACTATACATCCAAAGTTTCCTAAGATCTCCTCTGTCCTTTTGTGCCTTATTTAGTCTGTTCAGATTGTTTGCTTTTTTGAATCCTGGAAGACCACCTAAACACAAAACACTTACGCTTTGTAACAAAAAATATGCTCTTTATATTTATAGATAACAATTTACCAGAATAGGCTAGGGAACAGAATTAAAAAAAAAAAAAAACTTAGCTTGCAAAATGTGGGTGGTCAGCTCTAGGTCTCTGGAACGCAACCAAGAATGTGCATTGCAGAACTGCCTCTTGGATTGCTGCGTATATAGAAGTCAACCATTGCAGTAAACACATTGAAAATGTCTGAAGCGCATACCTCATATGAAAACAATTTAGGGATCTGTCCGTGATGGAATAAAAAATAGCTACCAAACTAAATGAATTTACACGAGAAACTGAAAACTGGGAATGGAAGACGAAGTCTTGCCCGGCATATTTAATAGAAGCTGAGAAGTTGGCTTCATGAATTTGGCCTCTTATGTTGGATAGCTTTAAAAAGTAGTTGTCATGGAGGATCGGCTTATTACTATTAACAATGTAGTTAAATTGTGCCTCCATACTTAATGGCAGTGAATGTCTGAATTTCTAAAACTAAACATAGAAGGGCTATTGTCTTTGTGTCCTGTTTGAACTTGGAAAGCATTTTCTGGGCCCTAGTGGTGGCAATGGGAAGCTAGTCTACAGGGGATCTTGATTCATTTTATAGTAAGTTAGCATGAAAAACTCAGTAGGTTTCCATTTGCTTTGATCTGTGTACATGTTTATAAAGGAAGAACTAGAACAATGCCCATCTCTCAAGACTAACTCTGTCAGTGGAATTGGTATATGCTGTTAATGCAGCGTCATTCACATTTTTGCTCCAACAAGCTTTTGCAGCTGAATGAATAGGTCTCAGCCATAGTTCATAGAATCATGGAATTATAGAGCTGGAAGAGACCCTGAGGATCATCTAGTCCAACCCCCTGCAGTGCAGCAATTTGTAGCTATCCCAGATGCCCATTTTCTGTTGTTTCTAAACTTCCTGTTTTGTTTTGGGGTTTTTTGGTAGTTTTGTAACTTTTTTTAGCAGGGTTTACTGTCATACATTGGCCTTGGGACATACCGTATGTTGTGGAAAGTGATTTAATAATAATAATAATAAATTTTAAATCTTTGCTACTTGTACAAATTTAACTATAGTACTTAATTTTTCCTAGCCCTGTTATTTCACTGTATAGTGGGGAAAATATCAAAGGATTAAATGACATTAAAACTTATTTTATGGGATCACATGAGGTGTAGTATTTGCCCCCCTGAAGAAGATAAGCCATGTCAAATTTACTACTTAATGCTTTCCACATGAATTCTTAGAAATTTTCTTTCTGTGTTTCCCAACAGATGGACGGAAGCCTTTCCCAATAAACCATGGGCAATCTAGTGACGACACTTTTTTAGAGGTAGGAATATCGTTTCATATCACCAGACTTTGACGCTTCTTATAGCAGAGCTGTTGTGGGTGGTATGAAGTATTTACTAGGTTATTTTGTGAAACTGCTGTTGTAGAATATAGTACGAATTTAGATGAGCTTCAAATTGCCAGTACTGCTAGAAGCTGGGCATACTGAATATTGTTTTCTAATTGGTATTATCATTATGATCGGTCTTCTGATCAGTCAAAATTCCTGGTAAACAAATGCAGAACTGTTCTCACCACTCCTAATGTTAGTTAGGCAATGATTGATCAGTTTCCGTTTTGTTTGGGTTGCAGAATAGATGACGCATCTTTATCGTTTCTTTCCTCTTACTAGGATGCAGTAGAAGTATGCAAGAAATTCATGGAACGTGATCCAGATGAATTAAGGTTCAATGCAATTGCTCTAGCAGCTGCCTAAATTATTCCTGCACAAGGACAGAAACTGCCTAATGTATTGTAACAGAATAATGCTTTTGCCATAAATCAATGATCCAATTTTTGATACCATGCAAATAACATGTTGATGTGGATTAAACTTCAGATTTGTCCTTTATCTCATGTAGCCTGTTTCTTCTAGAGTTATTTTGAATGATTGCATGAATGCATTCCAGAAGAGCAGCTGTGTTAGTAGCACAACATAATGAAAAGAGCCATGGACCCAGTTCACAGGTTTTTTGGGGGGGATTTTTTTACTGAGAGCAAGCAATCCTGATCATCCTCATATATAGCACAGCAAAATCCATCTGATGCTGTCTAACATGGCTTGTGACCCATAGCAGTTTCTCTGATTGCAACAGCCAGAGAAAGCTTCATCACTATAAAGGAAATTGCTGCAGGCACAATGCAGTTCTCAACATGAATGTGCAACAAAAGAAAGGTCAAGACAACTCCTGTTTGCAGAGTAACTGATCTGGTCTTACGGGTTATTGCATGGACTTTTGGTAAGCAGTTGCCAGCTTCGTAAGATGCTGTTAAGGGAGCAGTCCTGTACACAAGAAGCTCATATATGTTAATCCAGTGTAAAGTTACACCAGATCCAAACCCCATTCAGGAGCAAGGCTACTTGCTCTCAGCTGAGCTGGCCCAAATCTGTCAGAGGGGAAAACAAGCTTTTGACTTTCTGCATTCTGGGGTTGCTCTTTAACCGAAGTAGGCCTTAGAACTGACTCTGTGTAGACAGACCATATTAATAACATATGCCATACACCTCTGAAATGAGCACAGGTTTTTATGGCAAATGACACTAATAACATGGGCTAGAGCAGGCTTCCTCAACCTCGGCCCTCCAGATGTTTTGAGACTACAATTCCCATCATCCCTGACCACTGGTCCTGCTAGCTAGGGATCATGGGAGTTGTAGGCCAAAAACATCTGGAGGGCCGAGGTTGAAGAAGCCTGGGCTAGAGCTATCTCTGCCAATGAGGAATATTAATATCTCTGACCAATTCATTAATTAATATTACTACCCTTTGTATACCTCTTCCCCCCCAACCGATTGACTTTTCATCTTAATCCTGGTGCATCAAGATTAATAAGAGGATACAGCCTTTCTGAAGTTTTTACAGGTGAAACTCGAAAAATTAGAATATCACGGAAAAGTCCATTTATGTAAGCAATTGTTTTCATTAGCTACTGGAGTTTAATATATGAGATAGACTCATGACATGCAAAGCGAGATATGTCAAGCCTTTATTTGTTACAATTTTGATGATTATGGCGTACAGCTAATGAAAACCCCAAAGTTGAAATTGTTAATTTGGGGTTATCAGCTGTACGCCTTAATCACAATTATAACAAATAATATCTCGCGTTGCATGTCATGAGTCTATCTCATATATTAGTTCCACCTTTTAAGCTGAATTACTGAAAGAAATGAACCTTTCCACAATATTCTAATTTTTTGAGTTTCACCTGTATATCTGTTGTGATGTCACTATTAAATTGCCAGCTACTGGACTAAAGAAGATCATTATTGTATTGTGTCTTAATAAAGTCTCTGACTTTCTTTTATACGCTTGTGATTAGCTCTTACTTGCTTTTGTAACATTTGCTACAGAAGTCAAGCTACTCGGTTCATAATTCCCCTGAGTTTTCCACCAATGATAAGGAACCATGTTCTTAAGAGATGGCTGCAAGCCTTGACAAAAAAAAAACCATTTGCAGCCATGCTAACTAATGGTTCCCATATTCTTTTCCAGCTAAGATTCAGGATCATTGAAGATGTCACCAGCCCCCTGGTTTTGAATTCATTCAGATGGTCAAACTATTCAACAGACTTCATCACTAACCTGACCTGTGGCCTTTCCCATCCTTACTCTTGTCAGTGTTGCTAAATGTCTCATTAAAAGGGTTTTATTTTCCTTGCAAAGACTTGAAGCAAAGCAAGCACTGAGCGGTTAATTGAGCTATGGGCTGTGTATATGTCTGTACGCACATGTGTACTTCTAACACACTTGTGAAAACCTCTAATGGTTAGCCTCATTTATCTGTTTGTTCGAGCTAGCACCGCTGAGCTTTTAGTTAAGGATGACTTGATCACTTGAATGCCGACAAAGAAAAATGAGAATAAACTTTTCGAAGGTTCCCCTGAAGAATACTGTAATTGGAAACATCTGCCTGTTTCTAACATCTGCTTATTTGTGCTAGCTGCATTTGTGCCTGTAATGTAAATTCTCCATGAGCCTCGCTCTTGGAGTGACAAGTGCCTGCAAAAATCCTATATTTTGGGGTAGAAAGAGAGAGAGATGCACCTATGGTGAGATCTGCTCAGGTGTTTCATTTTTAAATTCAGGAAAATAGCTTTGGCTTTTAGAGCTGCAGTGCTTACAGATATTAAAGGTAAAGGGACCCCTGACCATCAGGTCCAGTCGTGTCCGACTCTGGGGTTGCGGCGCTCATCTCGCTCTATAGGCCGTGAGAGCTGGCGTTTGTCCACAGACAGCTTCTGGGTCATGTGGCCAGCATGACAAAGCCGCTACTGGTGAACCAGAGCAGCGCACGGAAACGCCGTTTACCTTCCCGCTGGAGCGGTCCCTATTTATCTACTTGCACTTTTTGGGGTGCTTTCGAACTGGTAGGTGGGCAGGAGCTGGGGCCGAGCAACGGGAGCTCACCCCGTGGCAGGGATTCGAACCGCCGACCTTCTGATCAGCAAGCCCTAGGCTCTGTGGTTTAACCCACAGCGCCACCTGGGTCCTGCTTACAGATATACTTGTGCCCTAAAACAAGTAGAAATGGCAAGATTAAAAGCACTAGACTTTCACTTCCACGTCAGCAGTAAGCCCGTTCCAAAGTCGTATTGTGCTTGTTTACAACTTAATATTCCACCACCACTGCTCCTTTTTATTCAGCCTCAATCCACTTCCTGTATGAGGTACCCCTTTCCTGAACTCCAGGAGCCTCAAACATAACATATTTTTTACAAGTTCGCTAAACACTGCAATGAGTGTGTCACTATTTATGTCACAGGGAAGAGGTTATGGGTATCTTGCCATGGAGCAATTGCAATCCCACATTGCGTACGTCGTCGTTAACAGTAAAACACGGAGCAAGGTTTTAAGATAGTGTGGCTGAAACGTACTAGCTTGAGAACATGCACATGCTTTCAAGAAAATTGGTCCAGATATATAATATATGTTCAGAAATATAGCAAAGGTCGGATAGTCATGCCAGCATTTCAGTAGCCCAGGACATAGTAGGAAGGAGACAGGAGAAAATAGGGTAATGGTTGGAAAGGTAGGGGAATAAAGATCTAACTGAGGAGATGTGGACAGGTTGAAACACTCATAAGAAAGAGCGAAATACACGGTTGGGTTTGATTGGAAGTTGGGAAAAATAGGAAAATCTGTCGATACTGATTTTCAATTTTGGGGTGCGTGGGGGGGGGGGTTTGGCTTAATTTTTCTTTTTCTTTTCTTTTTCTTCCTTTTGTATTTTCTCTTTGTTATCCTTATTTATGGTTACCGACAAGTTACTCTTGGCTGATAATGTGTAAATTACTTTGGAATAATTTGTAGTAGTTTATATATATATAGAAATGAATACTGGATAGGGGTAACAACAAAAGACGCATATACAGCAGAAATTGTTTATGTTAGTTTTTGTTTTTATTTGCATATGTAATAGTTAATGTATGACTTTGTAAAATATTGCATATATGATGATAATAATAATAATAATTAAAAAAAAGAACATGCACACGCTTTGTGAAATAAGTCATTGCTGCATATAGGAACAAATGATGGAAACCGAAGGATGTTTGAGAAAACTGTTCCTGCACAGTGCAACAGGTAAAGAGGAGGAGGGCCTTCCTAGAAGCAAACAGGTTAATCTAGTCCATCTTATGATGCCTGCTTTCCATAGGTTAATACAGGTTGCTGCTGCTGCTTAGCTTGGCCTGGCCTTCCCTTCAACTATTGCTGCTGCCTCTTCTAGGTTATGCAACCTGTATCTCAAGCCTACTCTCATCGGTTTTTTTTATGAGCTCTGGGAACAGCATCACAGTGAGAAGTAGGAGGAAAGCAACGAGTAGAATTAAAGCCGTCATAGTGGTTGTGTCTCAAAGGTAGGGAGTGAGGCTTGTTACCAAACCATTGTGGAAAACAGCTCATGGCTCTACTACAGGTCTGAACTTCTAGATCACCCCTCAAATTTAAATGCGGCACCAGAATTTTAAGGCTGTTGTCTCGCTGTTCCAATATGAAATATCTCTTAAGTTACTTCTGCTCTAGTAATCTCCATACAGCGAGGTTTCTTAAAGTATATGTATATGTCAATTTTTTTAATTATAAAAAACCCTGATTGTTCAGTCATTCAAATTATTCATTTTTATGGCATTTGTTTTTGTTCCTTGCATTTCCCATTGCTTTCAATGGGAAACCTAGCTGCTTTGCTGCCAACTGAGTTTCCCATCAAAGTGGCATGAGATGTTCAGGCACCTTACCCTAATTACAAGAAAATTTCAAAGACCCATGGGGAAAGTCAGACCTTGTTTTATCAGCAGTTTAGGCTACAATCTTACACTCTCGTACCTGGCAGTGAGTCCTGTTGAATTTAATGGGACATACAGGTGAAACTCGAAAAATTCGAATATCGTGGAAAAGTCCATTTATGTAAGCAATTGTTTTCATTAGCTACTGGAGTTTAATGTATGAGATAGACTCATGACATGCAAAGCAAGATATGTCAAGCCTTTGCTTGTTATAATTGTGATGATTATGGCGCACAGCTGATGAAAACCCCAAAGTTGAAATTGTTAATTTGGGGTTCTCATCAGCTGTACGCCATAATCATCACAATTATAACAAATAAAGGCTTGACATATCTCGCTTTGCATGTCATACGTCTATCTCATATATTAGTTTCACCTTTTAAGTTAAATTACTGAAATAAATGAACCTTTCCACGATATTCTGATTTTTCGAGTTTCACCTGTACTTCTAAATAGATATGTAGAGGATCGCACTGTGTTGTTGTTGTTTTTTAAAAAAGCAAACTCTCGGAAGTTGGGCTGTTAACTAATATTTGTATCTAAGGGGAAAGGAACTGTTAGAGATGACAGAGTAGTAACTTTTTTGCACAAAAACAAACCCAACAGAGGAATTTACAAGGGCTCAATTTCAAAAGACAAAAAACCCCTCCCTTTTATAAATGCTTCTGTGTCTTGGTCCTCTTGCTATTGGAGAGTTATGTATGGGAAAACAACTGTCTGGAATGTAGGATGCTTTGGCTAAGATATGCTATCAAGTTGGAAGAGTAGATAGCTGAGATTGTCAGTCTCCCTTTCTCTTCCCCCTTGCCCTGCCCCTGTAACCTCCAGCTGTCCTAGTGACTACAGGAAAATGAAAGTTAGAATCTCTCTTCCAAATGAGCATATATGGCATTCAGAACGATTTTGGAACGTACGCATTAGGTTTTTTGTTTGTTTGTTTGTTTGTTTTTAAACAGTAACTAATAAAATGACTTGTTTCAATTTGCTACAGAACAAATGGCCCCTGTGATAAACGGCACTTGCTGGTGATTATGTAAATTCTCCAAAAGGAGAACTTAACTGGACCACAGCAGTCTTCCCACAACACACTTGCTCTTTGGAAGGCAATTAAAAGAATTCTTGTAATACCTGAGTTCAGACAAAACAGGGATGTCCCTTTACTTTACTTTGCTAAACACGAGCTGTAAAAGAATGAAAATTTATGGTAACCAACTACCTTATATTATTTGATAGCAACTGAGATAGGATGTTGGAGTGCCTAAAATAACATTTTACATCAGTTTGAAGTATCCAGGCATTTAGACTTTTATGTTGCAATTGCATCCAGGAGGAGTTCAAAGAAAAAAAGGGGGGGAGAGATCATGTTTTATTTGTTCTTACTGGCTTCAGGTAGTGAGGGGATGGAAGCTTTACAATTGATCTTTCCAGGTATTTTCAAAAGTTGATATGCATCATCTTGGAATATCAGTGGAATTATTTTATTCCTGTTTATGCATTGTTTACCTCTAAGCTTAAATATGTGAAAGATACATAAGGTTGGAGAAATATAGAGGCCGTATACATTGGCTCAGTAACAACTGAAGCATTGGATTCTACATCTTTGACTAGGGCTGAGCACCTGGGGTCATCACAAGATGCTGTGAATCTCTCCTCTGACATATGCCCTTGTTGGACTTTCCAAGGCAACAAAAGCCACGATTGATAGACACAGTAAACAGAATGCTTTCCGTTCCCCCACGTGACTGCCACAAAGGCCTGCATTCTTACATGCAGAGACAGAAACCTCAACCCCTTGGTTTATATTGGTGCTGGAATAAAAGTAAGCCCTGCCTTGTCTCACTGAAGTATGATAAGGATGATATACTGTGTTCAGTTCCAACAAGGAAGCTGCGTTTATGGGTGCAGTACTGGTCCAAAGTTTACAATAACACAATTATAGCTTCCCTGAACACTTAAAAAAATGTTTTTACTGTATTTATATTCAGTGTTAGCTGCCCTGGGCCCAGTCTTGGCCGGGGAGGGTGGGGTATAAATAAAAATATATTATTATATTACCATCCCTAAATTTCCAGAAACTGCCTTCTACAGGTGAAACTCGAAAAATTAGAATATCGTGGAAAGGTTCATTTCTTTCAGTAATTCAACTTAAAAGGTGAAACTAATATATGAGATAGACTCATGACATGCAAAGCGAGATATGTCAAGCCTTTGCTTGTTATAATTGTGATGGTTATGGTGTACAGCTGATGAAAACCCCAAAACTGAAATTGTTAATTTGGGGTTCTCATCAGCTGTACGCCATAACCATCACAATTATAACAAATAAAGGCTTGACATATCTCGCTTTGCATGTCATGAGTATAAGCCTTTATTTGTTATAATTGTGATGGTTATGGCGTACAGCTGATGAGAACCCCAAATTAACAATTTCAACTTTGGGGTTTTCATAAGCTGAACACAAAAATCATCACAATTATAACAAACAAAGGCTTGACATATCTCGCTTTGCATGTCATGAGTCTATCTTGTATATTAAACTCCAGTAGCTAATGAAAACAATTGCTTACATAAATGGATTTTTCCACGATATTCTAATTTTTTTAGTTTCACCTGTAGAACTATTACTATTCTTTACTGAATTTGTATACCACCTTTCATCCGCAGAGCACAGGGTTTTTTCACAATGGAAACACACCAAATGAAAACACAGAAATACACAATAACGTGTGCAAAATGAACCAATAACCCCTCTCACCACAGACACATTTAAAAGGCAATGGAATGTTAATCAGCCCAAGGTCTAGCTGAAGAGGAACATTTTCGCCTGGCATCTAAAAATATATACCGGTAATGAAGGTGCCAGGGGAACCTCTGGAGACCGCATTCCACAAATGGGGAGCCACTGCAAGAAGAGGAGAAAAAAAGGCCGGTTCTCATGTTGCCACCCTTTGGACCTCTCACGGAAGGAGGCACACAGGGTGACCACCGCAAAGCCAACAGCGCTTTCCAAATGGACAAAGCACCTGATCGCTGCGGGCTTGCTAGATTAGGTCCAGGCCGCTGATTTGGAAAACCCTGCAATGAGGCTCTCTCTATCCAGGTGCCGTGCCGCTTTTTCGCAGGGTGGGGGCGCCTCCGCACAATGCGCGGCTTCCTTAAGGAGAGACCGAGGAGGTCCTCGGAGCGCGGCTGCCGTTGCCTTACCTGCCGCCAGGTGGGAGTCGCGCCTGCGTCGTCCCCCGGGGAAGTTGGCCAAAGTTTGCCCGCGGCTGCTGGCTGGAGCGCCGGCTGGAGGTAGGTGGTGAAGGAGGACTGGAGAGGAGGAGGAGGAGGAGGAGAAGTGGGGCGGGCGCGCCTTTCCTAGCGGAGAGCGCGCGCGGGGAAAGGGGCTGCCCGTGGCGGCGGCGAAAGTGCGCTTGAGGGGTCCCCGGTTGCGCAGCGCCCGAGCGCAAGAGCCGGGCGTCTGTGACGAGGGAAAGGGCGCGTCGCGGCGGGGCTGGAGCGGGCCAAGGGGGCTGAGCCCCTCGCTTCTCGCTGAGGTAACGGTGAGGAGGTGGAGAGGGGTCCCTCCCCAAACTTTGTCCCTTTTTTTTTTCCTTTTTACGCTTGGCGTAAAAACTTCGCGTGGTGGGGAGCTCGCGACTTGGCGACGCCTCCTGAGCGGGTGGGTTTTTTCCCCCTCCCTCGGCGTCCGTCCCCCCCGTTTCCCTCGGCGGTGGGGCGCTTCTCACAAGCTTTCTCCTTCTTCTTCCTCAGCACGGGAGTCCCGCCGTGCCTTCCTCTCTCTTGCCGGCCATGGAGAGCAGAGAGGATGGCGAGGGCGCCTTTGCCGAAGCTCGCCGCTGGGTGGAGGTAAGAGAGCCGCGCGGGGGGGGGGGGTCCCTTCAGCGTCCCGCAGGTAGAAAAGCTGGGCAATTGGGGGGGGGGGCACTTGTTTTTTTTGTCGCGAGCATTTATAGATATTGCCCTTTAAAAGCAACAAGCACATGAAGGCTGCTTCTCCCTCGCTTTCTCCGCGCCGTCCTCCTTGCCCTGGCATTGCCCACACTTCTTCATCAGACAGGAGATATTTTAAAACGGGGAGGTGGGTGGGTGGAAAAGAGAACGGAACGGGGAAATGGTCTGTAACAGAGCAAATCATCCTCCAGATTTACCTTGGGTCCATAAAACAAAAGTTATTGGTTCAACTTTTTAAATAAGTTTTGTGTGTGTGTGTGTGTATACACTTCTCCTCTCTCCTTTCCATTCAGAAGTCTCAGAAAGTTTTGTAGCCTGGAAAAAAGCCAATGTGATACTTCTGAAACAAAAGCTGCCCTACTGCATATCCCTGAGTACCTCCAGGGGCGAAAAAGCACTGCTCCTTGCAGGGGGTTGGGTGTAGCATTTAACTTGCAAAAAAGTGGAGTGGCTGGCTGGCTGGCCGGTTGGTCATGCAACCTTCTTGCAAGCGCCTAGCACCAATTCCAGATGTGCCTGGTGGGGATTTGAGGAGGTAAAGGTATCCTTGCTTGCATACATCCTGTCATTTCATGCCTTGTTAAATAACAGGGTGGGGGTGGCCCCTTTAACTACTGCCTTACTTGGAAAACACACTCTAGGTAGGGTGTGGTATGATATGGGTAAAATTGAAGGGAGCTGGGATGTGGGCCTTACGGATATCAGGAAGGGCCACCCAACTTTTTCTCCTCTAGTATGAGCACTAGTTTCAGAGGTGTACCCAGGTGTTGGTTAGGTTGGCTCTGCCAAGGGTGCAGTTTCAAAAATTGCACCTTTTCCACTTTGGCTTGGAGTGAGTCCATCTGTGCTCTTCCTGGACTGCTCCTCCACTGCCCTGGGCAACTGGGTGAGGCACACAGGCACCTTGGCAGAGAGTGCAAGGGACGGAGGGGTGCCGATACAGCTCCTTGTTAAAGGAGCTGCCTGGGTATGGCTCTGACTAGGTTTTTTTTGCCATTTGAGAGTTCAGCAGCCACAGGTTCTTGGGTGGAGCCTTGGCTCAAATTAAGCAGAGATTTTGTGGAAATTTTGATGGGGTTGATGCGGTATTCATTAGCTCATTTGGAAATAAGGCCCCTTGGATTTTGTAGGAATAACTTCAGAGTATGTGTACCAAGTTGGAGTTGCTTCTGTGTTGCGATTGCTGGATACCCTTCTATGTTGGCATATCCTTTTTTTTAAGTCTTTATTTTATTTCCAAATAGTTTACAAAATTTTACAAATTTTACAAATACACATTGGATACAATAAAAGAAACAATTTACATTACAAACAATAAAAGGAAAAAAGAAATTACAGAAAGAGAAAAAAGTAAGAGACCAAAGAAAGAGATAACAAAAAAGGTAAATTATTGTTAAAGTTACAATAACCAACTTCCATCGCTGCATTTCACTACCTACACTATCTGAACATTTTTGCCATTCTTCCCTTCAACATCAAAATTATCATAGATCCACTTAATTGCTATTCTAGACATAACCAAAACCTTTCTCTTAATCCTTGTTTACTCATATATTCATTAAAACAGTTCCATTGGTCTTGAATTACCTTTTTTGGCTTTTGTTTTATTATATTGGTCAGCTTTGCCGATTCCAGATATTCCGCTAACTTACTCAGCCACTCTTTCTTGGTTGGGATGTAGTTATCCTTCCAATGCTGGGCTATTAATGTTCTCGCCGCGGTTGTCGCGTATAGGAAAAAATCCACTTTCTCTTTGGGTATATCCCCATTAACTATTCCTATGTTGGCATATCCTTTTAATGTATAGGAAAGTTTCTTATTACAGGATATTTAGGTTCTGTAGAATAGGCGTTTGAACCTGTAGCACGCCCACCCCCAGCTGTTGTTGGACCACAGCTTCCATTATCCCTATCTATGGGCTACGCCGGATGTGGGTGATGGGATTTGTAGTCCATCAGCAACAACTAGAAGGGCATGGCTTTCTTGCTCTAGAACAGTGTTTCCAATACTTGGGTCTCCAGCTTTTTTGGGACTACAATTCCCATCATCCCCTGACCACTGGTCCTGCTAACTAGGGATGGTGGGAGTTGTATTCTAAAAAGCATCTGGAGACCCAAGTGTGGGAAACACTGCTCTAGAAGAAGAAGAAGAGGAGTTTGGATTCGATATCCCGCTTTTCACTACCCGAAGGAGTCTCAAAGCGGCTAACATTCTCCTTTCCCTTCTTCCCCCACAACAAACACTCTGTGAGGTGAGTGGGGCTGAGAGACTTCAGAGAAGTGTGACTAGCCCAAGGTCACCCAGCAGCTGCATGTGGAGGAGCGGAGACGCGAACCCGGTTCCCCAGATTACGAGTCCACCGCTCTTAACCACTACACCAGTTCATGGAAGCCTGATTCCCGCAACAAATTTCCTAGCCTTTCAGGTACTAGAAGATGGCTTGTTGAAACATACAGTGGGTCTTATATGCATGTCCTTTTACACTTTGGTGAATTGCATTCGGTATCCATTATCTTCCACATGGCAACTTCAGGAAAACAGTGCCTTCAGTGAAAAGTTTGGTTTAGGAACTCAGGCATTTCTTGGCCTTGATAAGCAGACTGCTGTTATTGGGAGTTGCTCATTAAGAATGCAGGGAATGAAGAATCCTGCTCAGGTGCAGATGGTTAAGTGAGATGGCCTTCAGATCTGGTTTAACTTTCGCCTTCAATGTTCTCGAATGAACAACGGGATTTGGGAGGGTGCATTCCTTTCCACTTAGCAAAGCATATATTAAATTTTGTGGCAGGGATTGGGTCTGTGTGCCGTTCTTAAGGGGGCAATTGAGTTGTCAACCTGAACTAATGTAGTCCTGCCAAGGACAATGGAATTGCACTTGTGGGAGAAATTTGACAGCCGATTCCGGAAAAGAACCTAACTTATGCTTGGAACTCAAGTAGTTGAGAGAGGTGACGCTCTATAAAGTTAACAAAGGTGTCTTGGTGGCTCAGTTCAGCAGAAGCACTTTTGAACATCCCCAACAGTTGGAGGCACCTGTGCACTTTCGGAAAGCGAACACTTAAGTTCTACTGTAAAACTAGTCACAGTTCTCAAGGAAAATTATTTGCAACTCCGGGAATTTCTGTACACATTTTACTAGGTTTCTAAAAGGGAGGGAAAAGGGAAACACTTCCCCCCTTCTTCTGTTTCAGGAAATGAATAAACTGGAATTTTAAGTGTATTCCCATGGCTTGTCCTGTTTCGGGTGGTAGAATTTCTCAGCAAGTAGACTCTGAGCCTACAGGTTTATGGCACCTATGTGGGAACTATGAAGACTGAGCTTACATGCACACACCAGGTGTGCTGGAATGCAGAGCGTAATTGTAGTGTTAACTACAATTGACTTTATAACAAGTAAGAGCAGAGCTACAAGTTAGAAAGTGCCGGTAAATATGGGGCTTATGAACCCCTGCTTGCCCCGTAGCACTAAAAATGGAATTGAGATGGGCACTATCACGGAGAATCATGCTTCTGCCCTGAATTGCTTTCAGACTCTTGAAACAGGTTTTTAAACTTGCTTCTTTGCAACCATAGTGTTTGAAAAAGGAATATTGCTTCACAAAGGTGAAGTTAATGGGTCAATAAGATAATTGAATTTTTCTTTACCCTCAAGGAGTTTGTGTACTATTTAAGGATATGGGAGGATTTTTCCTTTGATGGATATCTATTAATAACTGGGACTTTTCCCTTTTACCCTGGAACCAATAATAATAATAATAATAATAATAATAATAATAATAATACCCAGCAATTTAGGCTGCAATCTGAACCTCACTTACCAATGAGTACCTAATTGAATTCAATAGGACTTTTCTCTGAGTAGGCTGGTTAGGATTACAGCCTTATTTGTTGACATTTGTAGAATAGACACGTGTTTGTTGCAGCTGGTCTGTTTTTGATTTCTTCATTATGCACATTAAAATTTAGTATAATCACAGAGTCTGGTCTTCTCTTACCTATGCTCTATGATTTTAGTTAGGAGGTGAATTTAGCCACAGATAGTTTTTAATCTTGGAAGGAGAGTACCTGGATAACTTGGGCTCTGGCTTTGTATTTGGGCCATGATGTCAATTGCAATGTGTTTCCTTAATTTGATTATGGATACACCACAGAAGCTATAGCCAACCAGAGTGAAGAATCTATTAGCGCCCACCACCACCCATTTTATGGGGAAATAGGACCTTGCAGTTCTTGATGAGAAGCATAACAAATAAGAAGTAGTGATTAACTCTTGCAATTAACTCCTGCTGGCTCCACTTGCCAAGTAAAGACATTTGCAAAGAGGCCTTGCCCCATTTCTTACCTTTGCAGACGATTTCTTTTTTAATCAGTAAATGAGATTTCGCCTTAGAGGTATCCTCAATATAGCTGCTAAATGAACTTCATGTACTTTTTTTTTGTTTTGTTAAATTTGTATACTGCCCTTCATCCGTAAATCTCGGGGCAGTTCACAACATAAAAATACAAGATAAAAAAGTGCAAAATGCATAATAAAAACATTAACAAAAACAAAGCAAAGAAATAGCCCCCTCCCACAGACACATTTAAAAGGGTGTAGGGTGTTCTGTATAGTAATGTATGGAAGTGAGAGCTGGACCATAAAGAAGGCTGATCGCCGAAGAATTGATGCTTTTGAATTATGGTGCTGGAGGAGACTCTTGAGAGTCCCATGGACTGCAAGAAGATCAAACCTATCCATTCTCAAAGAAATCAGCCCTGAGTGCTCACTGGAAGGGCAGATCCTGAAGTTGAGGCTCCAGTACTTTGGCCACCTCATGAGAAGAGAAGACTCCCTGGAAAAGACCCTGATGTTGGGAAAGATGGAGGGCACAAGGAGAAGGGAACGACAGAGGATGAGATGGTTGGACAGTGTTCTCGAAGCGACTAGCATGAGTTTGGCCAAACTGCGAGAGGCAGTGAAGGATAGGCGTGCCTGGCGTGCTCTGGTCCATGGGGTCACGAAGAGTCGGACACGACTGAACGACTGAACAACAGGGTGTTCTAACTGAGTGACTCAAATAATTTTCATTTATTAGATGCAAGAGTTCAGGGTCAGACAAAGAGTCTATCAAGTCAGACATCTTGTTTCTGACAGTAGCCAGTCAAATGGCTCAGTTTTTTAAATGGGCCAACTGGAATTTCAAATGTGGCAAAGAAGTAGAGTAGATTTTATGTATTATAGGAATTGCGATGCTAGCCATTCTGTTTTGGAACCAAAAATACTTTGTTTTTATACAGCCCCACCAAATGTCTGCTTTGCATTGGCAGCACCTCTAGCATTTATCTTGATACCCGTTTTCAACTCAAAGGCGTATGTGCAAGATGATATCCTTGACACTGATAAAAATGCACTTTAAGAATATAAATGCAACCACACATTGTATTGCTTGTTAACATATGGTAGCAATAGCACTCTCAGTAGTCCCTCTTTTTGTTGCCAGTAACACACAGGTGGGAAGAACAATAAAATTCTTAATGTGAAATGGTGAAATACAAATTTGTGTGTGTGTTTTCTAACTTAAGTATAGGGAGAGCTTCCACAGTGAAGCATAGTAAGCATGCTTAATTCAAACATTACAATAGTTAAAATGCAACGATGATACGATTTCAGATAGGGAATGTACACTGCAGACTATCCCCTAGGACCTGAAGTATTTTTCTTAGAACAGATGGAGCTAATACGTTAAAGAGATATGGAGTTTTATTTCATTTAAGATGTGGCTATTGAGAAGACGAAAAGGGTCTGATTATGATGAGGGGTCCCATGAATGTTCTACACTACTGGTATCTAAAGAAGTGTGCATGCACACGAAAGCTCATACCAAGAACAAACTTAGTTGGTCTCTAAGGTGCTACTGGAAGGAATTTTTTATTTTATTTTGTTTTGACTCATGGGCGTACCCAGGGGGGGCAGGGGGGCAGTTGCCCCCCCCCCAGAAGCAAAAAATAAATAAAAATTAAATGGTTATCGGCAGCCTAAAAGGCAAAAAAGCTCAAGACTGGTCTTTCTCCCCCTCCAAAAATCTCAATAACAATTGAGCTCTCCCGCTCTTGCCAAGGAACAGTTGGCCACTCTGTGTGTGTGTGTGTGTGTGTGTGTGTGTGTTGCGCCGGTTGTTTCCCCCTCCCTCATGCCGACAAAGAGCTGGCGTGCCTATCAGAGACCGGATCCTAGCCTGCACCCTGCTTGGTCAAATGGGGATGCAGGCTGAGACTTGGGCAGTGTCAGGGGGTGAATTCATCGTTGCCAGGATTCATCGTTTCAAGGGAGCTTGGCAAACTGAGTTCCCTTGCATGGTGAGTAGTTCCTTTGCGAGGACTGAGGATCCTGGGAAACTGAGTTTTTCAGCCATTTGGGGCTTTCTGTTGGGGGGGGGGAGTTTTTCTGTTTTTTGAAGCTGTTTTTGTTTTTGAACCTGAACGACCATGGCTCCCCCCCCCCCCTAGTTTTGATCCTGGGTACGCCCCTGTTTTGACTGCACTACTGTACTCATGCCGGCTGTTTGGATGAGTGAGCTTTTTTTCCCTTAAGGAACAGGTACCACAACTTGTACATCCCTTTGTCTGAAGCTGAAGTCCTATGCACACATGCTTGGAAGAGCCCAGTGGGTTCCCTGGTATGCTTGCCTCTAAGCAGGCAGTCGCTGGAGAGAGAATAGGAAAGGCATTTATTTGCCTTTCTGTCTTGCTTTTGAGCTTCAAAGCATCTTGCTGGCTGTTGTCAGACTAGATCCAGCCAGCCAATTCTTGTGTTGTTAATGGTATGTTGTTCATAAAGCATCATAAAAACCATGTGTTAGAAATTGCAGCCCTTATGAAGCCCTGACGTAAGTTAGGAAATGCGTCCTAAAGCTATATTAGATCACTGTGATTCGGAAGCAAGGATGATCAGTTTTGGATGTGTCTCTGCATATTTAGAAATGCCATCCAGGAAAGCTTCCTTATTTGTCAATTTGCATCCTATTTCTTTTGCATTCCATTTCTTTGTGTGAGATGGGGCCTCTGGCGGGAGGTTTTTGGAAGGCAAAGTCAGGTTACCAGAGATGCGGGCAGGTCATCAGGCAGTGAAGACAAAACAGAGACCTAGTCTGCAGCTGTCTAAAGATTTGCTGTCAAGACCTGGGTCCCAAAGGATTGCTGATAAGAAGCAAGTCCTTGGGTGTCATTGTTTGGAGGAGGCAGGTAAATGCACCAAAACTGGAAAGCGGTTTCCTTGGTAATAAAGGGTGGGAATGCTACAGACCCAAAATACAGAGAAGTTGGGGTAACAGGCTGTAGAAATACAGTGGGCTTTAGCACTGAAGTTGGCTGCTGTTTGATAGGCAGGTGTGTGATGTTCAGGTTGTAGAATGGCAGGGATCTCCAAGGGCCAAAGCAGGTGTCATGTTTGGGACTGATGAACAGAATGTCTTTCAGGTTGTTAAAAAATGAACAAAGAAACTTCAAAGCAGACTTAGCGCTGTGATGGGGCATAATTCAGGTAAGGGTCATAGTGCTGTATGCTATTAATCCTTCCTCTCATTACTGTCTTGCTGATATAAATCCCACAATCTTCCCAGTAGAAGGAAATCTACAGTTTACTTTGTTTTTCCCTGTGGGGCAAATGGCATTTTCCAAAGGCGATGCTTTCAGGTGGGAAAGAAGGTTAATTTCACCACCTCACTCTCCCACTTACTGATATGCACTGGTTTCCTTCTGTGACTGCTTTTAAAAAGGTGGTAGCGATGTTGGATAGCTTGTTCATGGGCCTCCTTCGTGTTCCTAGTTTGTCCCCAAAGAGTTTGATACACAACTTCAATGCAAATGAAAAAAGTCTATAGTGGTCGACATACACGTTCAATTTAGAATGGATGTCCTCTGTTTCCTGTCCCACAGTAACAACATTCCAACATGCTAAAAATAGTACAGTAGGGACTCAATGGCATTTCCCCCTCCCCCAATGTTGTGTATGAAGACTCCTTAAATCTGGAGGCCTGTGCACCTGGATTCAAGTCCAGCAACTGCGATTTGTTAAGCCGTTATACACTTTTTGAAATCAACTCTGGTTTGGAGAGCAGGGAAAGGCATCCGTTTTCTCTTGCTTTTGCCGCTGACGTATTTTGGGAGTTGTGTTATAATTGATGGAAAGGAAATAGTCCATCTCTGACACTAAGATCGCAAAATAATTGGCTAACCTAATATTAATAAATCATTTTAAAAACAACAACTATATTTGTTCCTGAGAAGATTGCAAAGAACACCCACTGGACATTGGTCTGAGTCTCAAGAACGCTGCACACTTAGGGCTCATACACAATTCCATTTGTCCCTCTGCTTTTCCCCTGGGAAAAGCCTCTCTCTACTCCTGAATTGGAGCCAACCTCAGTTGGGTTTACCGCGCGTTGATGTTTGCTCCGATTCAGCTGTAAAGAGGTTTTTCCAGGGAAAGCAGAGGGGCAAACAGAAAGCCAAGCGGAAAAGCTCTCTGACCTTTGTTTTTGTTAAGTCGTGGGTGCAGTGTCTATATGATTTCAGCTCTTCGTGTAATCAGCTCTAGGTAGTGATTAAGCATGCTAGCAAGGATATGCTAGGAGTCAAGTCTAACAAGAACAATCTCCTTTATTGCAATAGGAACTTGACTGACTGGAGGGAAAGGGCAAGCTCCTTTTATACTCGCAGGAACAGGAGTTGGGGAAAGGATACATTTAGATTTTGGCGGGACCCAATCAGAGTAAGGATCCAAATTGTGCCAACAAGTTAACCAATAGCAACTGTCACCGTACCCATTTGAATCACCCTGGAGCAGGAAAGGTAGTTACAAAACTAGTAGTGAAACTCACGTATGCATATTAAACCAATACATAACAGTTTTCTAGGCGTAAGTGTGGTCGAGCCGCCCAAACTGAAAATACTTCAGCTTTTTTTTAGTGGATTTTAGCTATGCACATACTTCCTTGTAGCCTCAGCACAGCACAAAAGTTTGAGAGCAAGATGGAGTGGAAACAGTGCTAACTTTGAACCAGTACAACAAGCTGCGCCAAAGTAACTTCTGGTTATTTGAGTTTCCACTGCCGTATCAAGTGAAGAAAGCAAAGGCAAGCTTTGGTTTTGTTTAGGAACTGCAATTGTTTTAATAAAGGAAATCCAGATAGCATGTACAGGTACTGGAAACTTAAGGTGAGCCTGGAGCCTTAGATGTTTTGTGTAGCTAATCCAGTGTGCCATAAAGATTCTAGATGAGTTGAGTAGTGCAAGTCTTGGATGTAAGCCACGAGATGGGCAGAATCGCCTTGCGCAGCTCTTGCTTCTTTTCCTCATGTAGTTCAGGGTGTTGTTAAGAGTTCTGGAGCTTCAAGTAATGGTGAAGGCAAAGCAGGAGTTGGGAAGGAAGAGGTCTGTGCAAAGTATCTTACAATTACATTTTTATTTACTTTATTTAAATGTAAGTCAAAAAGAACCCAGGGTAGCATCATCATTACCTTCTTAAACAGCACTGATTGATCCTTTACCAATGTATTTGTGAGGTGAGGAGAAAACCTCCTACATGGTGATATTGACAACAACAACAAAAATTGAGGAGAAAAAAAATCATTCCTCATATCTTTATTTAGATGTTGGCGTGACCAAATGTGAGGTATAAATCAGTGGTCTGTTTTCAAAGTGTTTTATTTTATTTCATAAAGTTTATATACCTCTTGTTTGTGAAAACAACCCCCAAACCCTCAAAACGATTTACAAACCACGGTGACTAGTTAATTATCCATTTTCATAATGAAGAGGCACTACATAAGTTGCAAAAAGTTACCAGTGAGCCAAACAACCACATGAAAAGATTTACTGTCAGATTTATTTATTTATTTATTTATTTATTTTAAAAAAATAATTTTTACAAAACTGGCTCATGGATATGGTTGATGAGAAATTCAGTGGAAAGAAAAAAACTACTCAAAAAGCTAAGTACAATTTACTCTATTAACAAATGACATTTTGGGCTCAATATGATTCTTCAAAAATATAATTTGGTGTGCAACAGTTTTTTGGGGGGGAATTCCTTAGCCATTGTGGTCAAGAGCTCTTGTTTGGGGGTACTTTCACTGAGTATCAGGTGCTTCAGATTTGTCCTTCCACAGAGCCTAGGGCTTGGTGATCAGATGGTCGGCGTTTCGAATCCCCGTGACGGGGTGAGCTCCCGTTGCTTGGTCCCAGCTCCTGCCCACCTAGCAGTTCGAAAGCACGTCAAAGTGCAAGTAGATAAATAGGTACCGCTCCGGCGGGAAGGTAAACGGCATTTCCCTGTGCTGCTCTGGTTCGCCAGAAACGGTTTTGTCATCCTGGCCGCATGACCCGGAAGCTGTACGTCGGCTCCCTTGGCCATTAACGCAAGATGAGTGCCACAACCCCAGAGTCAGACACGACTGGACCTAATAGTCAGGGGTCCGTTTACCTTTAAGCTTTTACTACGCCAGTGTGGTGTAGTGGTTAAGAGTAGTAGACTTGTAATCTGGTGAACCGGGTTTGCGTCCCCGCTCCTACACATGCAGCTGCTGGGTGACCTTGGGCTAGTCACACTTCTCTGAAGTCTCTCAGCCCCACTCGCCTCCCAGAGTGTTTGCTGCGGGGGAAGAAGGGAAAGGAGAATGTTAGCCGCTTTGAGACTCCTTTGGGTAGTGATGAAGCGGGATATCAAATCCAAACTCCCCCTCATCGTCGTCGTCGTCTTCTTCTTCTTCTTCTCCTCCTCCTCCTCCTCCTCCTCCTCCTCCAGGATAAAGAGAAGCTTCACTTTAGTTAAACAAGGATTCCTGTGAATCCTGCCTCTAAGGAACAGGATCAAATGTTCTCCCGCAGCTGTAGATTAGTGAATATGTAGATGCTGGAAGTATTAGAACCTCAAATTTGCTTTCTTGCTGTTTTTGTTTTGTTTTGTTTTGTTTTTTGGTAATCTTTCTGGCCTTGTCCAGACTGCTGGATGTTGCTCTTTCTTTTATTTATTTTTTATTTTTTACTCTGAATAAAGTAGTGTTTGTGCTGCAGTGAGTCTGGCAGGTGGTTCCTCTGGCAGGTTTCAGTGCACATGACTGGGGTGCTGCATGTGACTTGATGGGTCTTCATTTGCGCAGGACTGTCCCAGATGGACAATGGCTTCCTATTTGGCACAGCAAAAATACTTTCATCTTCTGGAGTTCATTTGAAGCATTGACTAAATTCTTCAACTTAAAGAAGAGCCAAAGATATTGGAACAAAGTTGTCCCCTGGGAGCAATTGCAGCTGCGTTAATAGCCCTGGTTAGAAGCTCGTACCCAAAGCAAATAAGAGCCCATTGTAAAGTAGTAAATATTGATGAGCAACTGCTAGAAATTCTTAGCATTGCTTCAGAGTGCGTTCCAAGCATTATGGAGCTGGAAAAGAAGCAAACAACTTGGACTGTCCCAGTCTGGCGAAAATGCATGTTGAGCAAACAGCATGCCCAGCTTATTCATTAGGAAAATGCCCTTGTGACCTGCTTTTTAAAAATCAACTGAGGTCTGAATAGTCAAATGATCTGAAAAACCACAGACGACATTTGATGGATGCTTGGTCACCAGGAATGTTGGACTTCCATGTGATACTCAAGGCTGGCTGTCCTTCATGATTTGCATTTTGAGTGTTTCTTTCCCTGAATTTGTTGCCGGCTAAGATTCATATAAATGTATGCTTCCCCTGCAGAGGCGTTTACTTCGAAATGTTGGTGGTGCTTAGCTTCCCGAAGCTCTAAAATAATAATATTGCCTTTAATTTTGCATGCTAGTACACATATGTCACATTTGCATTGTGTGAAGGTGGGTGATGGAGCCATGGGCACTTTCCCCCACCGACAGTTTAGATTATGTCTCTGGCTGATCCTGATGTCTAGTAATTTAGAAGAAGAAGAAGAAGAAGAAGAAGAAGAAGAAGAAAAGATTCATTTCCACAGGTTCTTATTTTAGAGAAGATAATTTTGCCGCTGTTGCTAGGAAACGAATCCAAAGCAATCTGGCGTGCAGGAAAGAAACAAAGCCTTGTAAATTGTCGTCACCGAAGGAGCAATCCTATAGCAAGCTCTGCTGGCACGAGCAGAGTTTGGATCCAGCAGGTCTTCATCCGAGGCCCCTGGCACAGCCGGACTGCACCAGCTTAACTCTTTTATCCTCAGCTCAACTGAAGATATATCAATGTTTCTCCGCTGAGCCAGGAACCAGGTGGCTGAACCTCTCTTAATAGGCGTAAGCCCTGAAAAGGGGGTATGGTGGTGTGGGCAGGTGCATGGGGGGGGCACGCTTAGGATCCAGTCTAAGCCTGGTTAGTTTGGTCACATGACTGGGCAACTCAACGAAAGTTGAACTGGCAAACAGATTGGTGAATCTCAAAGACTATCAGTAAGATCACTCATGAATGAAGTTTGGATCTGGTTACTTATGGTGGCTGAATTTATGCTGGGCTTGCATAAATTCTTGTGTATAGGATGGCTGCTCTAAAAGTGTATTTCTTAATCACTGTTACAGGTGGGTAGCCGTGTTGGTCTGCCATAGTCAAAACAAAATAAAAAATTCTTTCCAGTAGCACCTTAGAGACCAACTAAGTTTGGTCTTGGTATGAGCTTTCGTGTGCATGCACACTTCTTCAGATACCACTTAATCACTGGAAGGAGCAAGTGTTGCATCAGACCAGTGGTAGAGATCTCAACAAAACAATACAAGTTTAGAAGACCAGGTCTTTTACTTTCTTCAAGTGAGCAAAGCACCATTTTTTTCCTGACGTAGGTGTAGGTAGTTCCCAAAATTGTATTTAGGGAACACTTTTTTTTCTTTTTCTTTTTTACATTGACCTGTTTTCTGGGGAACCCTCAGCACACCAGCTGCTACAGAACCATTGTGTCCTGTTAAAAAAAACCAAAAAACTTCCAGGAGCTGCAGGGCTTCCTGGAACACAGTGGAGAGAAAAACTGTTCCTCATTTAAGGTGGCTTGGCTAGGGCATAATCTTGGAGACACAACTGACCTTCTTCTGGGGCCGAGATAAATTGAGTAGACACCATTAGGTAATGTTTAGAGGATATCTGGGCTGTCAGGGGTGGGGGGTGGGACTCCACAAAACCTTTTCTTGAGATGCAGCTCCAGGAGGATTAGTTGAAAGGATAGAATTTATTCTCTGAGAGGTAGACGTTTGCTTTAAATAAATCTGTCTCTAGCTTGAAAGTACAATGTATGGAGTCTAAGGAAATGGTTTGTCCAACATGTGGTCACCACATGTCTCTATTTCTGGAACTTGTTTTAAAGCTCGCCTGTCTACTGTATGTTTTTATGGTTTGCTTTTCTGCCAGGGCAGGAAAGATGTCTGCCTGGGTTAGATTTCCTGAATTTGCATAAAGAGCCTCCCCTCCCCCCCAAAAAAACTCCTTCTCAAAGCATGGGTCTAATCACTGGGGTATGCTTTTATACAGAAGGGAAAAATGGGGGGGGGGACAGGGATAATGAGCTTTCAGACTCGTCTTGTGTAGCCTAAAGGAGTAGAATTAACACTCATATTTATAGGCAAGTAGTTCCCCCCCCAAAAAAAAGCATCTCAACGGTCTGCCAAGGACTGCATGTAGAGAACTATGATCATATACTGTATATTCTGGCGTAAAAGACTACTTTTTAATCCAGGAAAATCTTCTCAAACGTCGGGGGTCGTCTTATACGCCGGGTGGAGAATCTGCGGTCGAGTATATCTCAAACTCTATTATTTTAACTGGAAAAGTCGGGGGTCGTCTTATACGCCCAGTCGTCTTATACGCCGGAAAATACGGTATTTAAAATAGCATCTGAAAGACAAAGCACATAACTCAATCAAGTGATTCATTCATATTGTAAAACCTGGGTGGGCCTTTTCTGGAGTGCTTTTTATAGCTGTGTTGCTATGGTCTTGGCTTAGCTTTTAAACATCTGCATAAGGGATATATTTAAGTCTTAGGTGAGTATTGCTATTTCACTGTGTGTGTGAGGGTGGGGAGTGTTTCAAGGGGCCCTCCATCTTAGTTTGAAATGTGACCAGTCGATGTATAAACATTTGTTGCCTGGGTAATGAACTGGCAGGAAAAATTAAGAGAAACTGCAGCCATTGTGATCTACGAGCATTAATCTTGGGAAATCTGGATTTGATCCCTGCATCAGGCAAATGCTCGTCCGCTGATATTTGGCAGGTAGTATCCATTTCAGTTCTCCGTCTGTAAAACGGGAGTCATTGGGATCTACCTCTAGATTAGTTACGTGGACGGAAAAGAAACTCTACAGCATGTCAGAATAACCGTGTGTGCTGTGAGGGACCCCTTCAGATCTTGCTAAGCTGGGAGCCCTGTTTAGGGAAGCTTTTAATGTTTAATAGATTATTGCATTTTAATGTTCTGTTGGAAGCTGCCTAGAGTGGCTGGGGAAACCCAGCCAGATGGGCGGGGTGTAAATAATAAATTATTATTATGTATTATTATTGTGCAAGTCACTTGCCATTCCTATAATCTGCTGTACTTCCTAGTTCAAAGGGTGATTTAAGAGTTGACGATACAGTGTGGTGTGGTGGTTAAGAGCGGTAGACTCGTAATCTGGGGAACCAGGTTCGTGTCTCCACTCCTCCACATGCAGCTGCTGGGTGACCTTGGGCTAGTCACACTTCTCTGAAGTCTCTCAGCCCCACTCACCTCACAGAGTGTTTGTTGTGGGGGAGGAAGGGAAAGGAGAATGTTAGCCGCTTTGAGACTCCTTCGGGTAGTGAAAAGCGGGATATCAAATCCAAACTCTTCTTCTTCTTCTACATGTAAACATTCAAGCTGCATTATTAAAAGCTGAATTACCGCTTAATGCCAACGACGCATAAATGTTTACACCTTTTTTTAAAAAAGAGTTTCTTTCTTCAGAGAATGCTTTTCATTTTGATTTGCAAGAACGTTTGTGCGTAAGATTCCAGTGGATGCTCTTAGGCTGTGTGCACATTCAGTTCCTATGGTGCATCAGCTGGGTGAGTCTGTGGAATCTCTCGGACATCCGCATCAGGGGCGCCATCTCGACCTCAGGATTATGAGTGCCCATACGTTTTGGGAGGGGGGGGTTCTTCCGGGAGCGCAACATAGCTCCCCCATTAGGATGATATTAGATATGTTGTTCTAAAACAGAGGCCCATGAGCTGGAAGCGGCCCGCAGATGTTGTTTGACCGGCCCACGAACCGAGTTGCCCACGCTGTGGGGACTCGCTTTTGCGGCGCTGAAAATCACGTCTGCACAGGCACCAAAAATCACGGGCGCACAACCTGGCCCACGGAGGGATCTGGTCCCGGCCCAGGCAAGATAAACCTTGCTGACCCCTGTTCTAAAACGTCACAGGGCATACTTGTTAATTAAAATGTTTTTTACCTTGGGGTTTTTTTTCAAATGTAAGTAATACCCGGCCATACCAATTTCCAAAATGTTGTCGCTTTCCCTGCTGCTGGTCACTGGTTGTTCTGCTCTGCCCTCTGGTGTCACATTTTAATTCCTCCTCCCTCCATCTGTGCCCTTTGTTATCTGAGCTGAACACCTCCCCTCAAATACCATTGGGGGGGGGCTGGCTTGGAGTTTGAATGCAATTTTTAAAAGGGTTAAAAGCTACATAGGGACATATGAGCAGTGTTTCACCGATATAGCAGCATAAGACAATTAAAAATTAAGCAATCAAAAAGACAAGGCAGGGTAGATTTGATTTAAATCAAGTCGATTTTAATTATGATTAAAATCACTAGTCAGTAAGACTTGATTTAAATTGTTTTTTTTTACAGAAAGGTTCAACCTTGCTGGTATAATCTTAATATTTACAACCAGATGAAGGTTTCATTTTTGGAATAATAAATTTTCAGAGTAGTTTTTACAGTTATATAAGAAATTACTGATTTGGTTATACTATCAGAAATGCATAGAAACATAATTATGACATTATTGTTTATGTTTGGACAACTTTTCTGCTGTACTTTATTGGAAGGAGAAAAATAACCATTTCCTTAATAACAATTTAAACAATTTATTTAACTAAAATAATAACATTGTAGCATATGTATCCATTTTTGTTAACCAATGTGCTTAAACTGTTTTTAAAAAAACAAACTTAGACTGAGCTTTAGCACACATGAAAAACTTTAAACAAATCATTATTTCCTCGTGAATAGCCTTTGGACTATAATGTAACTTGAATAGAAAACTATCTTTAGAAAGATTTTTCCTCCAAGAGCATTTTATTTTAAATTTAAAAAAATCTGATTTAAATAAAAAAAATCGTGATTTTTATTCACCCTGAGACAAGGTAAACATATTGAGAATGTAAAAAGTAGGACATCATGTGTCAATCTACGTTATCAAAACCATTCTTTAACCCACCCTTAATGTTAGAAATCATGAGCATATATCTGCCCTGTGTTTTGGAGGTGGACATTTTTTTGCTACTCCCCAGTTTGGGGCAGGGGGTGTGGAGGAGCATAGGAGCCCTAAAATAATGAGCAAAGGATTGCTCACATCAAATCCCTAATGTAGGGGAACAGTCTTGCATTAAACACTATCCAACACATATTGAAGTGTCCTTAGAACCATTGAAATCAGTGACCTGGAGCATTGGATTGTGGCCAAGCTCCTAATTTCTCTCTGTTGTTCCCTCAAACTGTGAATACCTTTGAGAGAGATGTTAACCTTGACTACCAAATATCCCTAGTATCTGACTCCGCGCAAGAACTTTAATTCATGTCAGCCATCAAGTACTGAAATAGGTCATTTAATCCATACTAATCCTTCATGCAGGAATTCCTGAAATGCTCGGGAAGATGTATATTTTTAGCAAGAGAGTAATGATGGCGATTATTTAGCTGAAAATAGATAATTGTGTTAGTGTTTTCCTGTGAGCTTTATTTAGAAATTAAGCAGTTCACCTTTTGTTAATGTTGGGGCTCCTTCTGTCTTTCATTTAAAAAAAATTATTAACTTTTTCAAAACTTCAACAAACAAATACAACTATTACAAACAAACTACAAAAAATGAAAATAAAAACTGTTGCAAACAAACTACAAAAATGAAAAACAAAAAAAATCATTCCTTAAAAACGTATTCTTTCCTTAACATTGTAAATTGACTTCCTCACATCTGCCCTTCCTGCGTTCATTGTCATTCATCTTTAGTAATTTCATAACATTGTACAAATCTTATTTTTCAAAAAATCCTATCCATTTCTTTAACTATATTCTTAATTCATTATTTCACATTTCTTTGACGCTTAACATAATTCTAAATCTGCAGTCTAACTTTTCCTTCTGTTTTTCAAAGCTTCTGTCAAGTATGTAGTATTTAAATGCGTTCCACACCCAGATTCTTTGGTGAAATGCCATATATATATATATATAGAGAGAGAGAGAGAGAGAAAACTTCATCTCTGGATCAGAGAAAAATATAACTTGACAAGTACTGTATGGCATTTTCAGGAAGGATCACACTGAGATTAGCTGGGCCAAGAGCGGGAATACTTCTGAATGCATTGGGTATGCATAAAAAAAAAGAAAAGTGTGTGTTAGAGTTGGATTTGTAGATGATTGAGTGTTCTCTGTGCTTGCATGCCTTTTGATCTTGTGAGTTATGTCTTGCCATGGTTGCAAGCTATAATTTGTTTCAGAACCATTACTACTCTCTTGCTTCTGTCTCCTTGAACTGTGACCTGAAGCTTTCATGAGTTTTGTAAGGTACTGACGTTTTCCTCCATAGTTCAAGAGTGAACAGATGTCAGATAATGTTTTCCATACTTGATAGTATTGTCAGCACTTCATAATGAACCTCGCTGCCTCCTGTAACACAGTTTCTCTGTCAAAACTTTCACTGTTCTTTCTGTTGCCACAGCCTCGCCTTCTAGTACTGCCTCTTTAAATCTTTTAACAAACACGTTTGAGTTCAGCACTCCTGGCTAAGGCAGAGAGAGGGAAAACCTATACAGTACTTAAATTTGCTTTTAAAAAAATGGCTTGCGTACCTGCACAGATGGTTTAGAACAGAGGAGTGCTTATCTCCTTAAGGACATTAGTAAAAAGCAGAACTGGATGTATCCTGCAATGTTGTTTGCGGTTCTGTAAAATATTCAGCAAAGTTGGAAAGTACGCCGGAAGAGAAAAAAATAATAATTTGCAACTTGCATTTTGTATACTGTATATAAATTGATGTCTCATTCTCTGGACCTTACAGCTTTCCTACATAATATGTACGATAACACTATAAATAAATCTAAAAGAAACAAATCATAAAATAGTCATATGGGTAGAATAACAAATGTGCAAACGAAACCATGTGCCATTACAGGCCCAGGAGCACATCCTGCTGATGTTCTTTGGTTCTCTGATTATCAGCGGTTCTGTGCGACTCAAACTTTATTTAACACACTGGTGTTAATATTTGGGTTGGCTAGATCTGCACCTTGCCATGCTTGCAGAACCTTAGAGTAGAAGTAGGAATTTCAAGAAAGAAGGTTGCTGCCAAAAATAGCAACCCCATGATGTCATTATGGCAGGGGCAGCCAATCATGAAGAGCAGGGACAAGAGAGCGTTCAGAATAATGACTTTGGGACACAAACACATTGCTGGAAGGTGTGCGCGAATTGCGGCATAAATTGAGGACATCTTTATTTCAGGTCCTCAATGGGTGTGGGAATGGAAATGTTCAAAAACACCCTTAATGACTCAAAATTGATAAAATAGGGTATGTAATATGTTGGCATCAGTGCAAAATACTTAGCAGTGGGAGGATTGCACTCTGCCAGGAAAATGTTAGTACCTTCTCTGAGATCAAGGAGAAACAGCACAGAGTTCTTCACATTTTAATCCATATTAACTCTAGTGCCCATTTCTAGTTTCCATTTCTTCACCTAACAATTAACAAGCCTACAGTTTTGTGTATCTTTTACTCCTTTTGACATATCCCTCCTAATTCTGCTTCCCAGTGAATTTAACTAGTTTAAATGGCTTAACAGTTTGTATATCTTCAGCATAATCCTATGCATGTCTGTTTGGTAAGTGTCATGGTAGCAGCATCATGGTAATCTACATACTGTACATCATTACTATGTAAATACAAGTATTTGTGGGCTGCCTTTAATCAATTATTTCACTGCAGATTATGAAAACCAGAACAAGTATAACAATAAAAACTAAGGACTGTATTTCATGCTGCAGATCCCCTGGTACAGTGGGCTTCCATGTGTTCAATTGAACTTCCTCTCCTGTTCTCTCGAGCCCCCATGAACTCTGGAAATCAGCTCTGGAGGATTGGGGGACTTTCTGGAGCAGATTTTGGAAATGCATGGGAGGGAGGAAAGGAAACTGAAGTCCTGTTTCAGAACCATGTGCACGGAACACTGGATACAGCCCAAATCAAACTTACAGTAAGAACACAATTCAAAAGTGGATGCATATTAGCATATCGGTGTACCTGAAGGAGCATCTCCACCCCTATCGTTCTGCCCAGACACTGGGGTCCAGCTCCGAGGGCCTTCTGGTGGTTCCCTCACTGCGAGAAGTGAGGTTACAGGGAACCAGGCAGAGGGCCTTCTCGGCAGTGGCACCTGCCCTGTGGAACACCCTTCCACTAGATGTCAAGGAAATAAGCAACTATCTGACTTTTAGAAGATATCTGGAGGTAGCCCTGTTTAGGGAAGTTTTAAATGTTTGATCTTTTATTGTTGGAAGCTGCCCAGAGTGGCTGGGGAGGCCCGGCCAGATGGGCGGTGTATAAGTAATTGTTGTTGTTCAGTCGTTCAGTCGTGTCCGACTCTTCGTGACCCCATGGACCAGAGCACGCCAGGCACGCCTATCCTTCACTGCCTCTCGCAGTTTGGCCAAACTCACGTTAGTAGCTTCGAGAACACTGTCCAACCATCTCATCCTCTGTCGTCCCCTTCTCCTTGTGCCCTCCATCTTTCCCAACATCAGGGTCTTTTCTAGGGAGTCTTCTCTTATGAGGTGGCCAAAGTACTGGAGCCTCAACTTCAGGATCTGTCCTTCTAGTGAGCACTCAGGGCTAATTTCTTTGAGAATGGATAGGTTTGATCTTCTTGCTCCATGGGACTCTCAAGTATAAGTAATAAATTATTATTATTATTATTATTATTATTATTACAATAGCAGAAATTTTGAGTAGCACCCAAGACAACATGTTAAAGACTGCTGTTCAGTGCAAAGATATTCGGGATTAGTAGACTTCAAATTGTCTCTTAGTTACACGAAGCCTCACACAACATGAACTTCATTTGAGTTTTGAATTCTTACAATGTCGGCATGCACAGTATATTGCAAAAGTAGACACTCACACTTACAGTGGTTTTCAAGCTTTAACATCTACAGCATAACCATTTTTTTTAAATAAAAAGTTTAGTTTAAACTTTGTTGGAACTCCTATTTTAAGTAATCTATGAATCTGAGAATGGGGTGGGTTATAGTGTAGAGGTAATGCTCCGTCTTTGCATAAATCCCAGGGCTTTGAGGTTTTCTCTTGTGAAAACGGCAGCATTCTTTTAAAGTAAGCGTAACTCTGCCTCTGGCTAGCTGACAGTCTTTTCTGTCATGTTTACTACACTTTAAAAAAAATATGATTCACTACACTCAGAGCTTGCTTGATCTTTCATAGCGTCTCGGCAGCAGTGATCAAAATTTTATATATGAGACCTAGCCAAATTACCTCCCCCAACCCAAATTATTTTCAGAACCTAAATAACAAATGCATGTCTGTTTTTCAGGTTGTTTGAAACCTACCCCCCCCCCCCCGGTGCTATTGTTGTCCTTTGAATATAGGAAACAACTTGACCTTAAGATATGGGAAGTTTTTCTGTTTGGCTTCCACAGGCTTCTGCCCATCCTTCTTTATAGCAGAGTGGGTTCTCATATTTTACACCCATAGGGTGAAAGGCTTTAACAGTATAGAAGAAGAAGAAGAAGAGTTTGGATTTGATATCCGGCTTTTCACTACCCGAAGGAGTCTAACATTCTCCTTTCCCTTCCTCCCCCACAACAAACACTCTGTGAGGTGAGTGGGGCTGAGGGACTTCAAAGAAGTGTGACTAGCCCAAGGTCACCCAGCAGCTGCATGTGGAGGAGCGGAGACGCGAACCCGGTTCACCAGATTACGAGTCTACCTCTCTTAACCACTATACCACACTGGCTCTCTGAAAAGTATAACACTTTTCAGACTCTTACACCTATTCAATGTGCATATTTCAAGGTGGTGCAGAATTGTGGCAGTGAGTCCTACTCCTTGCTGTCTGTGTTGCATGTTGCAATCGTTGAAAGTTGCTGGGATGCAACCATAGGCGTAGCCAGGGTTTTTGTTGAGGGGGCCAGGTCTTTTGTTTGGGGAGGGGCAGAACCTCAGTTAGCTATGTATTTTTATTGATTTTTATTTATATAGGGGGGGCAGCTGCCCTCCCCCCCCTAGTTACGCCCATGGATGCAACTCTGTTTTGACCTGGAGGCTGATGTGTCTGCATGGGAAAGAGCTCATAGAAAGAGAAACCTGCAGGGTGCCCTTTAAGCCTGCAATGACCAATCTTTGGACTAGAACAGGGGTCAGCAACCTTTTTCAGCCGTGGGCTGGTCCACCGTCCCTCAGACCATGTGGGGGGCCAGACTGTATTTTGGAGGGGGGGGAATGAACGAATTCCTATGCCCCACAAATAACCCAGAGATGCATTTTAAATAAAAGGACACATTCGACTCATGTAAAAACACGCTGATTCCTGGACCGTCTGTGGGCCCGATTGAGAAGGCGATTGGGCCGCATCCGGCCCACGGGCCTTAGGTTGCCTATCCCTGGACTAGAATGATATCCTTAGGGTTGATCACTTCATTTCCTTTTTCCTTCCTCTTTGTCCTAACCTTGGGAGAAGAGGCATCTTCTCATTCTCTCCTGCTGAGGTGCAAGAGAACCACAACAGTGCCTGAGAAAGAGATGGACACAAGACAAACAGCGTACCTACCGTATTTTTTGCTCCATAAGACGCACTTTTTTCCTCCTAAAAAGTAAGGGGAAATACCTGTGCGTCTTATGGAGCGAATGGTGGTCCCTGGAGCTGAATTGCCCAGGGGCCAAAAGCAGATTGTGCTTTTTATTTTACAAAGAGAAAAGGGAGTGTTGAAAGGACCCCGCTCAGCAGCTGATCAGCAGGAGATGGGGAGAGAGATAAGAGTCCCCGGCTCCCTTTCAGCCCCGCCCTCCTTTGTTGAATGTGCTGCAGAGGGAGGCTGTTTGTTTCCCCAGGACATGTGACTGGCTGATTAGATTATCTGTCTGAAAACAGTAGAAATGGCTCCCTTTCCTTAAGATTTTTCAGAAATGTGAGTTAAACCCCATAAAAATGGGGCTTTTCCTCTTTGCTTTTCCCCCTTTGCAAAAGGAGCTTTGCTTTTCCCCCTTTGCAAAAAAAGCTGCAAAACCTTTAGCTGATCCTCAAAACAAAAACAAAATAAAAAAACCCCTAGGGCTTTTCCCCTTGCAAAAAAAGCTGCAAAACTTTTAGCTGATTCTCAAAAAAGGCATTTTGCCTTTGCAAAAACAGCAGCAAAACCTTTAGCTGATCCTCCAGAAAAAAACCCCCAAAACCCCAGGGCTTTTCCCTTTGCAAAAAAGCTGCAAAACATTTAGCTGATCCTCAAAAACAAAACAAAAAACAAAACAAAACAGGGCTTTTAGAGGAGGAAAACCAGAAAAATATTTTTTTCTTGTTTCCTCCTCTAAAAATCAGGTGCGCCCTATGGTCCGGAGCGTCCTATGGAGCGAAAAATACGGTAGTTAGAACTTGGATCTCTCCCCCATCAAGTGTGTATTTCCTGCAATAAACATAGCTTTCTTATTTTTCTAAATTCAGAATCTCAGTGTGATTGTATCCGGAGTAATGTGTGCTCCTCCAACAGCGATTCAGTGTTGAATTCAACTTCTGCTGATCCATTCAAACTCCAAATGCCACTTGCATTTGGACACTCTGCTTTTCTCAACCCCTCTTCCCCACCCTGTGTTAATAGCCTGATGCCACTGAAAAACCCCCTCCCCACTTCAGTGTATCCTACACTGAGGGATTGAGCACAGAAGCACTGGGGATAATTAAGGTGATGATAGCTGCCAGCCCAGCACTTCTGTTCGCAGCAGTGGCGGAGTAAGGCTCCGCGGTACCCGGGGCGGCAAAGGAAACGCCCCGGGGGCGGGGCGTCGTGACATCACATTGTGACATCATGACGCTCCGCCCCCAGGGCGGTTCCGGGGGTGCCGGCGCCGCTTCTGCAGCCCTCTTTTAAGCCGAAGAGCTCGCTTTTAAGCTCTCCGGCTCAAAAGGAGGCTGTGGAAGCGGCGATCCGATGACAGAGTGCGCCTGCGCGTGCAGGCGCACTCTGTCGTCGGGCCGTGCGCTGCCGCTCCCAGGGTGACGGAGGGAGCGGCAGCGCATGGGAATGGTGGGAGGGGCTGCCTCTTGTCCCCCCCACGTGCCGCCGTTCGCTCCGTTGCCCCAGGAGCAGCAGCACCGCACACACCGTGCGCTGCTGCTCCCGGGGGGACGGAGCCAGCGGCAGCGCGTGGGGCTGACAAGCGCCGGCCCCTCCTGCCACTCCCCACGCTGCCGGTCACCCCGGGAGCAGCAGCGCTGCACGGACGGGGTGCTCCCTCGGCCGTGCGCTGTTGCTCCTGGGGTGACGGAGGGAGCGGCAGCGCTTGGGAATGGCGGGAGGGGCTGCCGCTTGTCACCCCCGTGCGCCGCTGCTCGCTCCGGTCGCCCCGGGAGCAACAACGCACGGCCGAGGGAGCACCCCATCCGTGCAGCGCTGCTGCTCCCGGGGTGACCGGCGTTGCCTGGGGAGTGGCGGGAGGGGTGCCGCTTGGCGCCCCCACCCGCCGCTTGTGGCCCCTGTCGCCCGGGGGCGTACCGCCCCCACCGCACCCCCCTAGCGACGCCCCTGGTTCGCAGTGCCAGTCTAAGGCAATACATACTGCTTCTGACCATGGAGGTCAGGAGTAGAGTATCTGCTTTGTAAGCAGAAAGTACAAGGTACAACCCTCAACAACTCTACATAGGGATGCAAGAGACCAACGTCTGAAATCCTGGAAAGCTACTGCCGGGCAGTGTAGACAAGACTGAGCTAGATGGACCAAGGGTCTGACTCAGTATAAGGCAACTTCCTATGTCCCTGTGCAACATTTTCACCTTTAGGATTGGTTTGGTTGAGTATAGAAAGCAAAACAAAACTCATTGGTCAAACGGCGTATGTCAGATAGCTGGACATCAATGTGAATCTAGCTAGTTGAGTCCATATGTACCCCGTTCCTTTTTGACTTGTTTACCTGGTGCTGAAAAACATTGGGCATTAATAAAAAGTGCATTACTTCTCAGCATCTTGAGATTGCTTCTCCTTCCTTTTTTTTTGGTTTACATATACTGCATGCAAGCAGAATATATTGGAATCAAAGGCTCGGGCAGCATTGAGAGAAACTGATCCTGCATCAGATTTCCAACGAGAGTTTGGGCCGCTTGAATCTTTCCAGGCTGCTTTCCAATCTGGCTCAGCTCCAGTTTAGGAACTCCCATCTCTCCGTCTGCCCCGCATCCAAACAGCTTGTGTTCTGTCTCACGCACCCACTGGCAGATCACTAATGTCAAGCGCAGCCCTGATGGTAAGTGCCCATTCAGGAAAACCTGTCTGGTCAGCTCTCACTGAGGGAGAACATCAGCCAATCGGTTTAAGCAAAGATGGTCACTCAGCAGCCATAACACTATTTTTATGTGGTGTTTATGGACTCAAGACTGAGGTTTTCTGCCAAGAGGTTCTGTTTTTAATCTTGGATTGCTCTGTCATGAATTTCCACCCACTCTAAACTACTCTTGGGGAGGCCTTCAGAAGTGAGAATAAAGTTCCCTAGTTGCTTCCTGACTAGCATTTGCCAGAACACTTTAAAAAAATGCAATCCCACAAAGCCTTGAACCATAGTTGACTGGAGACTTATGGTAAGAGCATTCAAGGATCGCTTAAAAGGCACTTGAGAATGATTCAGTTTCACACAAAATGGAACTGATGATTTATAAAAAAACATGTCATCTTGTGCAATTTCTTTATAGTGAGCTTTTTGGCAGGAATGGCTTTGCAAGGAAGCACAGGAAGCAAGTGTTAAATATTGCAATGGTTATTTATAAATAACTTTTTTTTTTCTTGGACATTGCATTCTTGTAAGGAAAAATCCACAAGGCACAGCAAGTTAGTCATATGGTTTGCATTAAATCCTATTCTGTTTATGCAGGTGGTTTCCCCATTTTTAGAAAAAGCTTTTCTCTGCTTATCACATCCTCAGTGAATGTCGGTATTGGGCATTTTAACAATCAGGAGTTGCTTAGGTTGACGTTTCTTCTTAAAGCTCAATATAGCTGTGCCCTAGAAATATGTATTTGTATTTGCATGGTAATGTGATAAGAAATTCCACTTTGTGCATTTATAATATGTCACCTCTTACTATTTTTTAAATCAAGGTTTTTCAGTGTCGGACTTTACTGGCAGTTTTACACTACTGTAATTTTCTGTGCAAAGAGAACCATATATTTTAGAAAACTCCAGTTTTTAAATTAAGAACAGGCAAACCATGTTAACACTGACTTCTTCCTTCCAAGCATGCAAATCAACCAGGTTCCTTTTAATTTCCTGTTGAATCAAATTCTGCACATATTAAACGCTTTTGTGTCAGATGAATTCTGCAGAAAACTAGTTTGTGCAGTGGATACACTGGGAAGATGGAGGTTCAAAACTCCCATCTGTCAAATGCCGTTCATTGTTAGCTGTGTGTAAAGTGATGCACATCAGGATAAAACAAGGATACCTTCAAATATACACTGATGGGAAATGAGTTGGCAGTGTGGGATCGCGAATGACAACACAATGAAAATGTCAAGCTCGTTTTTAGTGGTTGTGAAGAAGGCAAAACCCATGCTTAGAGGATCCCATTAAGAAAGGGATCGAAAACAAAATTACCAGTATAGAACACCTTTACAGTATACAAATCAGTAGTGAGACCACACTTTGAATACTATGTTCAGTTCTGACAACCACATCACAAAGAGGAACAGCTGGAAAGGCGTACAAATATGGGTAACAAAAATGATTGGGGTTAGAGCATCTCATCTATGGGGAAATGTTGTGACATTTGGGCCTTTCTAGTGGGCGGAGGGGGAAGATGCCACTAAGGGAGGGTCGTGATAGAGGTTTATATCATTATGCATGGTGTGAAAAATGTTGGCAGACATTTCTCCCTTTCCTGTAACCTGGCATCAGTAAAGCCAAAGGGTGGACATCCATGGCAGGCTACATATTTACCGTAAACTGTGGAATTTGCTACCTCAAGATATGGTCATGGCCACCAACTTGGATTACTTTAGAAGACAATTGGATGCATGGAAGATAAGGCTATCAATGCCTACTAGTCACAGTGGTTGTATGGTACTGCTGGGATTGGGGACAGTATGCCTCTGAATACTAGTTTCTGGGGAGTAACAGCAGAATTGGCCTCATATCCTGTCTGTGGCATTTCATAGGTATCGGGTTAACCACATGGGAAAGGCGATAGGCCTTTGGTCTGGTCGACCAAGACACTTTATTATGTTGTATTCGGTGACCTTGAGCCGCTCACTACCTCTCAACCCTAACCTCTGCCTTGCAGAATTGTTAGGTTAAAGTGGAGAGAAAGCACAGCACAATATATAATTCTGGAGCTTTCTCACATCTGCACCATTTCTTCAGGTGTTCAAACAAACCTCATGCACACCTTTCTGGCATGGAGCTGGCATTTATCTAAGAATGCAGCAAGATACTGTACAGCTTCAGATAAGACTGCATAATATTGAAGTTTCTTGTAGCTTAGACACTGTTCTACAGGGTAACAACTCCCACATAGTACGGCTTGATGGAAGAGCCCACCCGGTGGCCTGTTTGCAGTTGCCCTCAGCAGCCAGAAACAACATAACCAGACACTGGAAAGACCTGTCAGGAGTAAACATGGACCAATGGTACCAAGTAGTATGGGAAACAGCCCTATTAGAAAAACTAACCAGTAACCTGAAACTGACACGGGGACAAACAGAAGAAGACACCTTCACCCCGGTATGGTTCCCCTTCATCACACACGCAGCCCAACAAGACAATGATAAAAATCTACCGACAGCATACAAATCAATATGGCTAACCTGATCAAAAACCAAAGATCACCACAGCCAACCACAAATGAACAATCACACCCTACGTCACCCCGACCTCTCTCACCGCCAAAGGAGCACAAGCAAACAACAGAGAGCCTACACAAACAACGCTGACACCAAACCTATTAAGGAAAATAGAAACATCGCCACCCCACCCCACCCATTGCACCCACCTCTCTCCCCCCTTTCTCCCTAATGTCTCAACAACCAAAACTGATTTGTAAAAATGTTACATGGGGGGGGAAAACGAGAGAGACATTGCACACACTTTTGTAAATCAAGAAATTTTTTAATAATAATAATAATAATCATAAAGAACGGAGGGGAGGGTATGTGGCGAGGATGGGACTCTGTTGCCTGCCTGAACAGTACATTGTTCTCTTACATCCTAATGTGTCCTACTGTCAATGCCTTCAATGAGTTAAGCCTTGTAAATAAACCCATGGAGATTACTAGCCAGCAAAAAAATGTCCGTCTCCCCCAATACATCCTTGTTGGCTCCTGAGGGCTGGCAGAGGAGGGACTTGAGAGCAAAGGCCAACATCAACACCTGGCATTCTTCTGCAGCTGGCAGAACCCACTGCGGATGCCTTCCTTCCCGCCTCCATTTTTCCCCTGGCCTGGTGCTTTGTGACTAATTCTATCCACCGTTCTAACCCCCTTTCCTCTTGAGATCATTGTAAGAACACAGGGCCACCTCTTCTCGTAGCGACAACACATTGGCGGAAACATGCAGCTGCTGCTCTGCCCTATGGCTGTCTATATATTTAAAGCTAGGAATTTTAATCACTTTCTTTTGGTTGCAAGACGTTGAGATTCTCCCCCCCCCCCTTGTTGCTTTGTTTGTCTTTGCTATAGGATGGTGATATACTATCAAACTAGGAAGCAGGAAGGAAAAAAAGATGCTCAGTTACTAAGAGGTTAGCATGTGAAGCAGCTCATTGCCAATTTAGCAGAGTCAAAGTGTTGTCCCAAGCATGCATACATTTTTAACAAGCACACATTCAGTTTGTCTTAGGGAAGGGAAGGTGCATGGTGGAGCTAGGATTAGACCCGGGGTCTGTGGCATTTATATGTGATTCAGACAAACATTTCTCTGTTACGAACAAGTATTTGGCTGTATCTTTTTATTGCGAAGTTTTTGTCTGAACTGCTTATATTAAAAGAGGACAACAGAACCCTTTGCAGGCTTGTATTGCATATTAATAAACCAGGCTCTATCTGTTTTTTCGGGTGCTGCAGTTTTGCAAATAAACTTTCAGGCCACGATTCATTTAAATACTAATAGCCAAAAGAAATGGGCAGGAACAAGCTTTTTTATTTTGTTGCAGAGACTCTGAGCTAATCATTTACAAATTGCTGGCTGAATGTGCCCAGATTAAGGACATTCCAGCATCTCGAAAATAACACTCACTATGGCTTAGCTACTTAGCTAAATATGCGTTTTTCCTTTTAAGTAGGCCCAGCAACATCTCCCTTGTTTGTTCTTGCCATATTTTTCATTTATCACACTTACAAGATTATATTAGTAGCAAAAAGATAAAGGTAAAGGACCCTTGGTGTTAAGTTGTGGGTGGACACAGCAGACGACACAGTGATTTCCAATCAGCTCTTGTTTATTCTCAGGCTGGAACAGAAGTGAGCTGAAGGGCTCGGCAACCTGCTTATATAGAACTCAGCTACAAAGCAACAGTAACAACTTTCTGTAGTTACCCAATCCCTGAACGTCAGTTTACAATCCTTCATTTGCATATGCGGACCTGAGTGAAAACTGCAGCAGAATGAACTATATACACACACCCCTAGTGGCCTTGGGTGAGAACTTCAATACATAACACTTGGGTGGTTAAGTCCAGTTAAAGGCGACTATGGGATGCAGCGCTCATCTCACTTTTCAGGCCGAGGGAGCTGGCGTTGGTCTTCCATAAGTTGCTGGGGCGTTTTATCTCCCTTCTTTGTGTCTAAAAATATATTTACTGGTAGGCGTTCTTCCTATCACAAGTTAAGTGCAGGGTTGTTCATGTGGCCATGGAATTCATTTCATTTGAATCCCATCTCTATGTCCCTCACTGTCTCAGACCTCAGTCATAAGCTATCCATTTTCCGCTTTCTGATAGCTTACAGAATGTTGTCCAAAATCTTCAAATTCAAACCGCTGTAGGATTCAAAAGCAGGGTTGATATTTCCTTGCAACTAAAAATCCTTCCCCAGAAATCCCGACTGAAGATAATATCTGGGACTAAGAAATCTGCATGCTGATGTAAGTGGAACCAGTGTGGTTGGGTGTCTTCTATTCACACTTAGCTTCTTTTAAAAGGTTGGTTTAAACTAGTTCTGCCTCTTCATTTTAAACTACTGATCGTCAATATCATGTACAAATAACAAATGTGACTGAAACCAGAATCAGTGTTTTGGCTTTTTTTTTTTTTTAAAAGTTTCCTGTTTAAAAAATGCTAATAGACGTGACATTAATGTCTTCTGTTCTAATTTGACTTGATTATTTCAGTTGAATGTAATTGCCTAGAAGAGAAGTTCTTGGTCAAGTGATACTTCAGAAAAGAGTACCGGCAACTTGTTACTGGAATCAGCTACAATATTTTATTAATATATTGAACTGGAACCTGCTTGAGATTGGGGAATATATTTTCCATTAAAAGTAATTTGCAGCTGTTAAATAGCAAGTAATATGCAAACACGGTCAAGAGTTTTGTTAATGAGTCACTTTGCAGAGCATAAATAAGACCTGTTGCTACTCTTTGCATTTCATATGCTTTTTGTCCCACTGTTTACAAACATGAGCACACATTCACTCACTAATTATATAATATATCTGTGAAGTAGGCATATGCTCAATATTTGTGACAAAGTGGGTTCTAGTCTACAAAACCTTGTATTTTTATTTTTATTTTATTTTATTTCTGTGTATAGTGTTTTAATTTGTTGGAAGCTGCCCAAAGTGGCTGTGGCAACTCAGTCAGGTGGGCAGCTTAGTATTATTATTATTATTATTATTATTATTATTAGCCATAGTTTCATTAATTGTATTGTACATTAACCTAATAGGCCAATACCTCTGGAAACCATACAATCTGTGTGCCAAGTGGGGGTCTCAACAGTTCTGAAAACTTAAGCTTTCATTTCGTACCACAGAGCTGTTCAGTGGCAATATGCCACTAGCTATTGGTTGCTGGAGAGACAGTTGCTTCCCAGCATTATCTGTGGGCTTCCTGAAAGCATGTGATCGGCCACCATGAAAATCAGGGTGATGGACTCACTATATATTTGCCTTCGGTCTGATCCAGCAGCTTTCTTATTACATTCTCCTGGTCCTTGTTGGCCAGTTTTGACATAAAAAAGGAATTCATGGTTTCCCACTATGAGAACAAGAAAATGCTAGCATTAGGCTATTGTAATATTCCTTCTCTCTTCTCTAACCTCTTCATCTCCCACAGGTATGGGACTGAGAACTTCAGTTTTCAGCTAACTACAGTTCCTCGTAACATCTGAATTTGAAGCTTCAGTGAGAGCAAGCCAGTACAGTGGTACCTCGCAAGACGAATGCCTCGCAGAACGAAAAACTCGCTAGACGAAAGGCATTCGCTAACGAAAGGGTGACTCGCAAGATGAATTTTTCTATGGTCGTGCTTCGCAAGACGAAAATTTCAATGCATTCCTATGGGAATTAGATTCCTATGCATTCCTATGGTCGTGCTTCGCAAGACGAATTTTTCGCAATACGAAACGACTCGCAGAACGAATTAATTTCGTCTTGCGAGGCACCACTGTACAAACCATGATTTTGGACCCTCGCATTTGCTCAAACACTCCTGACACAACCTGACGCCTTCCTTATGCTTCAGATGGCAACTCCCTTCATCTCTAGCACAGCCAATGGGCAGAGATGAAATGACCCAAAGTGGGAGTGTAACAGAGATGTTACAAAATTATTCATGGGCAAGGAGCGTGGATAGAGAGGTTTTTCTTCGCCTTGCATAATATTCGAAACTGAAAAATAAAATAAAAAATAAAAAAATTCCTTCCAGTAGCACCTTAGAGACCAACTAAGTTTGTTCTTGGTATGAGCTTTCGTGTGCATGCACACTTCTTCAGATACCAAGAACAAACCAAGAACAAGAGCTCATACCAAGAACAAACTTAGTTGGTCTCTAAGGTGCTACTGGAAGGATTTTTTATATTTTTTATTTTGTTTTGAATATGGCAGACCAACACGGCTACCTACCTATAATTCGAAACTGAGACCATCCACTGCAGCTGAATGTTGGGATATTCAGGACAGATGAAAAAGGAAGTATTTGGAATTGTGGATTGTAGAGTTGGATGGGACCCCCAAGGGTCATCAAGTCCAATCCCCTGCAATGCAGGAATATTATCATTGGCCATCCAACCTCTGCTTAAAAACCTCCAAAGAAGGAGAGTCTACCACCTCCAGAGGGAGACAGCTCTTTTCTGTTTTCTCCACGTAGTATTGCTCCCATAAGCTGTAGGGAGGGCCACCAACTTAGATGACTTTTAAAAGGGTTTAGATCATAGAGGTTAAGGCTACCAGTGGCAATTAAATGTGATGACTGTGTGCTGTCCCCAGTGCCAAGAGACAGTATGTCTCCGAATACCTGTTGTTGGGAATCACAGGCAAGGATCGTGCTGCTTGTGGGCTTTCCATAGGCATCTGGCTGGCCACTATGAAGACAGGATGTTTGCACTAGATAGGCCCTTGGTCTGATCCAGCAGGTTTCTGTTTTTAATGTTCACTCCAACATCTGGAGGACACCAGGTTGCTGAAGGCTATTTTAATCAAATTAGTTTCTGAGTTCAGACATTACAGGCCGCTGCAGTTAATTTGAAACTGGCCTATTTTCCTCAGAGGCGGGCAAGGAAGCACTATGAGCTAGTGGCTGAGGTGTAAAGAACTTAGAAGGCAGAACTGATACCCAATTCAATTATATTTTCAAATGGCTCAGTATAGGTTTTATCTAGCATTCTCATTTCATTCACGCGACAGGTTTCTGTTTGTACAATGGAATTCCCCTTCCTCTTCTCTTTCTCTCTCTCTCTCCCCACCCCACACCCCAAAGCATATACAGTACTCTAAATCTGCTCCAGAACAGATTTTGGGAACATGCCGTGGGGAATTGGAAGTCCGTTGCGCATGTAGAACTCCACTCTTACAGCCCTATATTTCTGAACTTCTCTTAATAATGTGAATAGTTTTGTTACCCTGGCAGTTGTTAATAATCCTCACTGGGGCCCATCATGCTTCCAAAAGTGTGCCCAAAAATTAATTAGCCTGTAGGGGACATGGGATCTAGAAGACTTTATAAAGGTGATCTGTTTTGGTTGAAAAAGGTACCTCTGGTTGTAAGGGAGCTAGGAGCTTCTACCCCGATGAGGTGGCCTGCTTTCTATCAACCACAGACGTTATTTTAATGTTAAAGGCTAAGATTGGGTGTAATTGTTAAACCTTGAGCTCCTTACACCTTTTTCTGTAGCAGAGGTCTTAACACCACTATTCTGATGTCATAACTAAAGTATTAACATGTGCATTTGCCATGCATTGAGCTGGTTCACATGGCACACTAAACGAAACCCAAAATGAACTGCAGCTCATGAGGAGAGAGCCAGTGTGGACAATGCACTAAGACAAGCCTTGGCTTCATTCAGCATGGTGTGGCATCAAAAGGGATCGGGAAGGAACAAAGATTCTCTCTGAGAGGCTGCACATCAGTGGAACCAATGGAAAAGCCCTAGCTCTCATAGAAGCTAAAATAAGCACGTCCTTCCATTTTTACAGATGTAATTGAACAGATTGCAACATTGGCATGGGCCAGAAATAGTGATCCATCTATCGCTTATTAGGTGAAAAGAAAGAGGGACTTGCTTTCTGGGATACTGATAGCTCCCAGGAGCATAACGCAAATAGAGAACCAAGTTAGGTAACACTGTAACACTTTGTATTCTTGGCCGTCTCCAGCAAAATGCCCTGTTTTGGAATATGCAAGTGCTATTTCAAAAGGCAAAATGGTCTCATTCAGTCGCTGAAGGTCATTACAATTTGACCCTCAAGCCAATCCTTTTAAAATTACTTCAGTATGTGCTATATCACAGCCATTCCTTACTAGCCATGATATAATGAATGAACTATTAAATGGTCCAAAACTGTTTCCCCCCCCCCCCAAAAAAAGTCTTGAAAATTCTACAGTCGTAGCATTGTCTAGCTGGGACTCCTAGCTGCTAAATAACATAAGATTAAAAATGCTTTGTCTAAGTGATTTTGTAGTTCTTGAAGCTGTGGTAAGATTTGATTTAAACAGGCATACACACACACACACACACACACACACACACTTAAGGCATAGGCAAACTCGGCCCTCCAGATGTTTTGGGACTACAACTCCCATCATCCCTAGCTAACAGGACCAGTGGTCAGGGATGATGGGATTTGTAGTCCCAAAACATCTGGAGGGCCGAGTTTGCCTATGCCTGGACTACTTATTATTTGAGGGATATTCCTCTGCTTGTTTTTACTGATTGCACATATTTAATAACAAATCTATTACTTATAAACTACCTCTAGAAAAAGGCTGTGGAAATGTTTTCTCATTTAAATTCTTCTGTGAAAGAAAACGAGTGCTACAAAATAAATCTCTTACTAGGAAATTTGATGTGCAGGACAAATTCCATGCAAGAACAGCAGAGGTCAGACTGCGTTAGCAAATGGTGACTTGTGACAGAATACATTCTCTTATGAAATGTGAAAAGATAACGCAGTTATTTGTATTTATTTTAACAAATAAAAGTTAACTTTTGTTTTGTTTTGAGGTTAAGGACCAAGGATATAAAACCAAAATAAGCAAACATCTAATATAGGCCCACAGAATATGAGAGCTAAACAAAAAAAAAGAAAAATACATACCAATGCGCCACATACAAAAACATCAATAATAAGCCAGATACCATGCTTGGGAGCAGGGTGGAGAAAAATAACACTGAATTTTAGCAATGGCAGCATCAGTGTCAAGTTATCTCAGCTTCGTTTTTTAATAGGAAACATTTCCCCTCCATTTGCTTTTCTTCTAGTGTGATAAATCTATTTTTCTCCCTTCCATTCCTCAAACATATATTAAGCATGTTAGTAGATACGTAGATATGTGTGCATTGCTGTACCATGGAGGAGACCTAGGAGGCTTTTAAACCATATTTAGGTTGTTTTTGTATTATTATTTATGATATTACCATCCTGTACTGTAAATACTCTGTTATCAGTCTTATTGGCATTTGTTGTACAAGAACTTTCCCTAGGTTTTTTTTTTTGTTTAGCTCTCATATTTTGTTCTATATGCAATAATAATGAAAATTCTAAATTTTAATAGTTCTTTCCTTAACCATTTAGCATGATTGAAAGTAGGCAATCTTTTTTCATGTGTCCCCCCCCTTTTTTCCTCTTGGGTATTTTTTAGGAAGTAGGAGTTCATTACCCAAATGTTGGTGGTTATAAATTTACCTTTCTAATACTGTAGGCAAATACATATATAGAGAAATAAGAAGCTAAGCTCCACCATACTCTCTTGCAACCCTAAGTGAAGTTATTATTGTAAAATATATAACAATTCTACTATGCACCAAATTATTGTATTGTTGTGGTTAGATTTATATACCACCCTTCATCAAAAGATATTTCGGTGGTTCACAAGATCTTGTTCCCTTATGTTGCGGTCAGTGCAAAAAGCTGAAATGGAGCAGAGCAGGATTTTCGTGCAAGAAAGAGTGGGAAAGATTATAGACAGCTATGAGCATCGTATTTATAGGAAAATCAGCTGGTAATTCTGACCACAGAAGCTATGAAAATAAATACACTTAAGATTCTGAAGTAATGCACAGGTATCAAAAACAACCCACAGAAAAAAACTTCCCTGAATAAACTGACCTCAGAGTGCTGGTCCATGCTTGACACAAAAACAACTTTATTTTCGTTTTAATAAAAAGGGCCAGCCTGGAATGTTCACCACTTTGAATCCTTGTGGTGCTTTCACCCAAGTGGCCTAGTGAGCTCCTAGCCATAGTTAAGAGATTGGGAGCATGCTGTAAACTCACATACAGGTAGTTACAGGTAGGTAGCCATGTTGGTCTGCCATAGTCAAAATAAAATACAGTGGTGCCCTGCTAGACTAATGCCTCGCTAGACGAAAAACTCGCTAGATGAAGGCATTCGTCTAGCGGGAGGCAGCCCCGCAAGACGAAAAAGTCTATGGGGCTGCCTCGCAAGACGATTTTTTTCCGGTTTTTTTTTCCGTCTAGCGAAAACCGCAGTTTACATTGCCGCTTCGCTAGACGAAAAAACCGTTAGACGAAAATATTCGCAGAACGAATTATTTTCGTCTAGCAGGGCACCACTGTAAAAAATTCCTTCCAGTAGCACCTTAGAGACCAACTAAGTTTGTTCTTGGTATCTGAAGAAGTGTGCATGCACACGAAAGCTCATACCAAGAACAAACTTAGTTGGTCTCTAAGGTACTACTGGAAGGATTTTTTTTATTTTACATTTTGTTTTCACATAGCTTTGTTTCACTCATGCAATTTCCTCACCTCTTCCCTTGCTATGGATAGAGTAGGCTTATGCAATTGTATATATCACTTCTCTCTCTCTCTCTCTCTCACACACACACACACACACACACACACACACACACAAATACCCTGAAATGATTTACAACCAAATAAACTGATAAAATAAAACGATCAAATCAGAAATGTACTAAAAATATATTTTAATGGTGCAGTGCTAACTAGACCTTGTTGATTCTAGACCGGGTTAATGCTAGTTAACACGGATCGTGTCTGCAGCTTTACATTTTAAGACCCTCCAGGGTTTTTTTCCCCCCTACTGCACAGCTAGCGTTCCAACTATTACCAGTTAAAACTGAAAACTCTAACATGGACACACTTATGAAATTATTAATAGTCCGTAGTACATTTTTTTTAGCAGAACTAAACTTGGTTGTTATTTAAAAACTGATGCCCTAAGCATTTTAACCCACTTTTTTTTTTTTTGTTTATTTTGGTTTTCAAAAGAATCAGCCACTTGAGAAGCCTAAATAAACTGGTTATAGGTAGGTAGCCGTGTTGGTCTGCCATAGTCAAAACAAAATAAAGAATAAAACAATTCCTTCTAGTAGCACCTTAGAGGCCAACTAAGTTTGTTCTTGGTATGAGCTTTCGTGTGCATGCACAAAAGAAGAATCTGAAGGTATCTGAAGAAGTGTGCATGCACACGAAAGCTCATACCAAGAACAAACTTAGTTGGTCTCTAAGGTGCTACTAGAAGGAATTTATTATTATTATTATTACTTTGTTCTGAATAAACTGGTGACTCTTTCTTCCTTTTGAATATTTCAATTATAATACCTTTTCTTGTGTGAAAATTGCAATAAAAACAAAGGAGTTCTTATGGATTGGGCACTTTATGGTGAGGAGAAAACCCAGCTGTTGTCTACTGAGCTGAAATGGAAGGTTATGACAACTGTGCATTCTTGGGAGTATTTGCACAATAGTCCCACATCCTGTTATCTTATTGCCTTCAAATCTAAACCGGAGATAAACATGTCATAATTAGCAAGTGCCAAATTCCTTCTGAAGTATATCATGATTCCTGTTCTCCTGACTTGTGATATATATGGAACATGTGTGCAGTGCAACATATTCCTCTTAGATGTTTTATGTGGTGGTTTCCTTGGAATGAAGTGAAGCCACATCTAAGAAAAGTTAAAGGCTTAAAAAAAAAAATTAAGACCCAAGTGGAAGGATAAAAGTCTTGTTGCATTACATACATCCCTGCCTCTGAGGCACATTGATGTGGCCTGAACTGGGCACACATACATGTTACTAATTCTGTGCCGCAAAGTTGGTATGCGTCAGCTTTTGATAGCCTGTTTGAGCAAAAATAATGCATCGTTGTATTGGCTGCCACCATTCTTGGACAGGGCTCCAGGAGCAGAATAATTAATGTTACCCAAAGATGCAAATTTAAACTTACATCAGACTATTTAAAAGCCAACCCTGTACACATTGGTGGTCCCAAGGGGGTTTGTTGCATTTACGATATACATATAGTCGTTTATTACAAGCTGCGTTGGTTGATCATTTCTATGTTTTGAAGTCTTTGGGCGGTTGTTGGGTTGTGGTTTACCTGAGGTTCTGGCAGAGCTTGCTTGCTGGAGCCGCGTGAACATTTCGTTAAACTTGTTCTGCATGTATTTCCACCGTGGTGCATCTTAGCCACACCTTGTCATTGCTAGTGACATATATGGTAATCTTGATGTTATGGACTAATCAAGTTGGAATGTAAACAGGGTGGAGAATCCCAGCTAGCTGCAGGTGCTGTGACTGGATTAGATTATGGGATGCTTGCCTCAAAGCATGTTGTGTGTGCTTTGAATACCGAAGGCTTAAGAGGTTTGATCCCTGGTATCTCCTCTGATAAATTTATGATAGGTATGCTAAAAGACCTTGCAAGGCAGAACAGGTAGTGCTGCGCTAGATGGAACAATGGTCCGACTTCTTTGTAGATTAAGCACATTTTTAGGCATTACTCTTTTAAATTTATTTTGTTTTAGGTTGTAATGCGGATACAGTGAATTGTGGGAATATGTTTGGAACTATGTTTTATTTAAGATTATTTATGCTTATATTTGTTGTATCCTTCCGCCAAAAAAGGGAAAGTGAAAGTAAGAGCCAACAGGCATTTTACTGCCTGGATCAATCCGCAGGACTTTATGGCTCCAAACTTCAAATAATAATAATAATAATATTTATTATTTGTACCCCGCCCATCTGGCTGGATTTCCCCAGCCACTCTGGGCGGCTTCCAACAGAAACCAAATACAACAATATCAAACATTAAAAACTTCCCTAAAAAGGGCTGCCTTCAGGTTTTTTCTGAATGTCAGGTAGTTGTTTATTTCCCTGACCTGTGATGGGAGGGCGTTCCACAGGGCGGGCGCCACTACCGAGAAGGCCCTCTGCCTGGTTCCCTGTAGTTTTGCTTCTCGCAGTGAGGGAACCACCAGAAGGCCCTCGGCGCTGGATCTCAGTGTCCGGGCTGAATGATGGGGGTGGAGACGCTCCTTCAGGTATACAGGACCGAGGCCGTTTAGGGCTTTAAAGGTCAGCACCAACACTTTGAATTGTGCTCGGAAACGTACTGGGAGCCAATGCAGATCTCTCAGGACCGGTGTTATGTGGTCTCGGCGGCCACTCCCAGTCACCAGTCTAGCTGCCGCATTTTGGATTAATTGCAGTTTCCGGGTCACCTTCAAAGGCAGCCCCACATAGAGCGCATTGCAGTAGTCCAAGCGGGAGATAACCAGAGCATGCACCACTTTGGTGAGACAGTCCGCGGGCAGGTAGGGTCTCAGCCTGCGTACCAGGTGGAGCTGGTAGACAGCTGCCCTGGATACAGAATTAACCTGCGCTTCCATGGACAGCTGTGAGTCCAAAATGACTCCCAGGCTGCGCACCTGGTCCTTCAGGGGCACAGTTACCCCATTCAGGACCAGGGAATCCTCCACACCTGCCCTCCTCCTGTCCCCCAAGAACAGTACTTCTGTCAAAGTTATCAACGGTCAGTTAGTCTGCTTTCCCGCCCAAATTGGGGCAGCAACAGTGTTCTGATTGGTTCATGTTTGTATGATGACGTTAATTGTTCATTCAATAAAAGCTGCCGCTCCCTGTGTGGAGGTGTGGAGAACGCGCGGAAAAGCCCAGAGAGAAGAACGTAGCGTGGCAAGCCTAGGAAGAAGCAAAAGTGAAACCGTCCACGCAGGGCAGCTAAAGCCGTTATCCTCCAGACTGCAGTCTTTGTCTTAGTGTTTTATTTTCAGTTTTATTTTAAAAACCTTTTCTTTGGCCGTTCAGTTTTGGCCACCTTTAGCTTTAGTTTCCTCCTTGGAGCTTTGTAACCCGACAGACGCTCGCAACCATCTACGAGGCACTCTTCAACAAACTCACAGAACTCAAACCCTTCAGGTCGCAGCCAGAGGTTCTCTTCGTCCACGGTGCGGTGTGAGCTGGCTCCGGAATTACCGGCCGTCCCGTCTTCAGGCTGCTTATGGCTGGTGCTCTTTAAGCGCCAGCCACCCCAACAACCGGTACCCCGTGTGAGGCGACACTGCAGCGACTCTCCACGTGCGGTACCGGCTACCTATCCCCACAGTGAATGTCAAATCTCTTGTGTACTCTATCCACTCATAGAACAAATAGTCCCAGATTGGCTAAAAAGCGTATTTATGACAGGTGCTTGAGACTGTTCAAACTTTTGCTCATTTTTAGCTGCATCATCAAGCAGTTTCATTTTATTCACATATTCTGTACACAAATGCATAAATCACTTTTTTCCACTGGATGTTCTGGATCAGGAATTGGAACCTGATGAATTGGCATAGTGACATGCAATGAAGTTTGCCTACGGCAAACATGTATGAAGGAATCAGTCTATGCCGGTGAGCTTTTATTGGTGCAAAGAGCAAAATTCTATATTTTGGATAGGCAAGGTATGGTGCCATGATAAGTACTTCAGCCACAATTTTTCTTAAAATTGTGTGTGCGCAAGCTTTTTGCAAGTCCACTGGGACTTCCGCATAGTTGTGCTTAACATTTGAATGACGGACCGCTGCAAATCCTTCTAGAAATGTCCAGCATGTAATGTAATTTTGTCATCATGCCAAAAAACACCCCTAAACCTTACTTAAAGAAATCTGATTAGACTTGATACATAGAAGATTAAATAGGGAATTTTAAGACTTGACCTCCCCTTTCAACATTTCCCCCCCCCTTTTTATATCTTGCAGTTGAGCCATCAAGTTGTTTTAGATGATGTATAGTTTAATGCTAAAGGTATTTACTAGCTTTAATTTCTTACTGAGGGCACAGTGGAAGAGGTGTCTTCAGCTGCTTTACTGGTCTATAAATAAAACTCTTTTTTTGTTTCAGAAAATAATTGCTATGTTTAAGTAGCAGAGATGGGCATGGTGCCATGGAGTATGTTGCTGAGAAGATGTATTTACACGGAATAGGCTGTTCTTTGTCTGAGTTGCTAGGCAGAACTTCAGACATTCTTAAAGTCTGAACATTCCAATATGTAGCTGATCATAGAAACCATTGTGGTCTGCAAATAAAGCTTTAAGCATCTTGTCTAACACATATGAGCAGTCTGGGCTATGGCAAGCCTTCTTGCATAGTTAATGTCATGCATTAAGAAGAACATTCCATAAGGGTCAGATCTCCAAAATTATTTCACTGACCACAGGAAAAGTTTAAATAGATTAGAAATGCAAATATTTTCATTTGCTGCTGTCTGCTTTGTAATGTAGAATAATACCTCCCATGTTGACTAAAAAAGGGAGTGCAAGCTAATGTTGAGTAAGACCAGGATTCCACCCAATACAAGGCAGCTCTTGTTTGTTAACATTTTGCAGTTTCACTCGTTTGCAGCCAGATTACTTCCTCCACCCATGATTGCTCTTGTGTAGTTTCTGGCAAGTACCATTAAACCTTCAGATTTTCCTTGTGTATGATCATCAGGTCCTTAGTATTAAGTTTCCTGTAGTATGTCTTTGGAGGTTCTAAGCAATTTTTGTGTAGGGGAGGCAAAAGGGTTTCTGTATCAGCAAACAATGTTAAGTGTAGCACATGTGTGGGCACTTTTGGCCCTCCAGATGTTTCTCGAACTATAAATCCTGTCAGGCCCATCGAGCTTGGCCAATGGTGGGAATTGTAGTAACATCTGGCAAGCCAAAGTTTATCCCCAACTAGTATAAATCCCCTAGATATTCTGATAGGCCTTGCATGGTTCAATTGCTAAGGATAGTCTAATCCAGTGTTTTTCAACCTTTTTTGGGCAAAGGCACACTTGTTTCATGTAAAAAATCACGAGGCACACCACCATTAGAAAATGATAAAAAAATTAAATCTGTGCCTATATTGACTATATATAAAGTAATTTTTTCAATTTTTCCCACGGCACACCAGGCAACATCTCGCGGCACACTAGTGTGCCGCGGAACAGTGGTTGAAAAACACTGGTCTAATCTCTAAATTGACGGTTTACTACTCTCGTAACTCCAGTGCTGATTCTCCATTTTCTGTTCTGTTTGCCCATCTTTTTAGCAGAGCCAAAGCTGCAGTTCTTCAATATGCTGTTGACGCCCAGCTCTGTCTCTCTGTTCCATCTGAACTGAGAGAGGTGTTTGAAGAGCTAGGCCCATACTTAGAGATGTTGATGGGTTCAGTATCGGCCAATGAACTGAGACCAAATCCAGAAAATACAGAGGCATTATTGTTGGGGATGGACCTTGGTAATATGCCACCCTGTGCAAGGCCATTTGACACCCTCCACTCCAGCCCTCGTGGCACCAGTTTAAGCCAGGCTTTGAGAAGGAGGTGTGAGGGCTCTAGCAGGGTCCTTCCCAACTCCTGGTAAGTGCTTGTCTGGCTTGGGAAGGAGAAAGAAGGACTCTAGGATCCTGTCAGAGCCCTCACACATCCTTCCCAACGCCTAGCAAGTGCTTACCAAGCTTTGAGAAGGCGCCCTCCTCGGCTGTGCACCTGGTGAAGCCACACTGCCCTAATTCTGCCCCTGCATTGTTGCAAGTTCTTGAATCCAAGAGGGTGGTGAGATGATCTGTTTTGAATGGGTTGTCAGTGCCTAGTGGTGCAGCAATAGAGCCACTAGCATATTTGCAAAGCTAAGCAGCCTCTGGTATGGTTTCAAATTGGAGGGGGGACCATGTGTTGAGATTCCTGCATTGCAGGGGGTTGGATTGGTGACCCTTGGGGTCCCTTCCAATTCTGTTATTTTTGTATCACTTGGAAGGAGCGGGTCTGTAGCTTGAGGGTATTCCTGGATCCAACATTGTCTTTGAAGGTTCAGGTGGCCTCAGGGACTAGGAGTACTTATTCCCAGCTCTCACTGGTTTGTCAGCTATGACTCATTTTGAACAGAGGTGACTTGGCGACTGTATTCAGTCTTCTGGTAATCTCCCGATTGCATTGCTGCAGTGCACTCTGTGTGGGACTATCCTCGAAGACTGCTCAGAAACTTCAGCTGGTCGAAAATGCAGTGGCCAGATGACTAGCTGAGAGTCCGTTTGGAACTCGCACAACTCTTGCTCCAAAGCACTTGCAGTGGCTGCCAGTTTGTTTCTGGGACGACTATGTCCAAACTTCAGTTATCAGGCATCTGACTTAATGAGCTGCTGTGGTCATTCATTGGCTCTTCCCCTGAATGCATGCTTAGCTAAACTTCATTTGTTTCCACCTACCGGTAAATATTTCCTATTTAATATCCTTATTACGGGTAGGTAGCCGTGTTGGTCTGCCATAGTCAAAACAAAATAAAAGTTTGTTCTTGGTATGAGCTTTCATGTGCATGCACACTTCTTCAGTTGGTCTCTAAGGTGCTACTGGAAGGAATTTTTTATTTTTAATTTTGTTTTAATCTCCTTATATCTTTCTTCATCAAGCTCCCTTGCGTGTTGGTCCTCTAATTGACTCGCAGGTGGACGGAAGCACACATTCCTCCTAATTGCTTATCCTGATTGCTTACACCAGGGGTCAGCAACCTTTTTCAGCTATGGGCCAGTCCACCGTCCCTCAGACCATGTGGTGGGCCGGACTATATTTTGGAAAAAAAATGAACGAATTCCTATGCCCCACAAATAACCCAGAGATGCATTTTAAATAAAAGCACACATTCTACTCATGTAAAAACACCAGGCAGGCCCCACAAATAACCCAGAGATGCATTTTAAATAAAAGCACACATTCTTCTCATGTAAAAAGCACACATTCTTCTCATGTAAAAACACGCTGATTCCCAGATCGTCCATGGGCCTGACTTAGAAGGTGATTGGGCTGCATCCGGCCCATGGGCCTTAGGTTGCTTACCCCTGGCTTAAACCCTTGCCTGCAGCTCCTGCATTTCTCTACTGCCCCCCACCCAGTCTACTGGACCCTGAATCTCTTTCTCATCCTACTGTTGTATCCTGACGGATGCTTTTGGGTCTTCCTCTTTTGCACAAGGTATCTAGCTGTCATAAAACCCTTGACACTGACTTACTGTTTTCCAGGTTTGGCACCTTGGCTCTTTATGATTATTGGTGATTTTCCAAGAGTCTGATGCTGTACCAGGGTTTGCCTTCAGTTGAGGACCGAAATAGTCAGGCTTTTACCTCATGAACAGAGCTGTTAACTGCACGCTGTTGATGTTTTAGAAACAATTTTCAGAGGAGACAAGTGCAGGGAGTTTCTTACATAGACAGATATACAAAGCAGAACTTTGCTTGGTTAGCTTTAGAAGTCAGTCCCTTCTAGAAGTCAGTCCCTTCAACTCTGTAGGAGGCTTTATACATAATAATAGCTCTTGCCTGCTTTTGGCTTGTTAATCTGTAGTTGGTATGTGGGTAATGTACATAGCAACTAGCAGGGTTGTAATTTGATCTTTTGTTCTGGGAGACACACCCTAATAAGAGAGAAGGATTCTGTCAAACTTGTTTAGCTCATCTCAGCCATGTTATAGTGAGGTGAAACAGCTCCAGAACTTTCCTGTGTTACTCTCATGCAAGGGAGACGAGATGCAAGTTAGAGCCAGCTTGACTTGGGTAGAATAAAACTTGCAATCTGAGGCTTAAGGTCACACAGGAAAATGACTGACCAAGTGGCAAAGTACTCTATGGCAATGGTAATAGAATGAGATGTCTAAGGGAGATTAGCTCAGTCTAGAAAGTGCAGGTGTATTGCTAAAGAAAATGGTGAGTTTGTTCACTGCTTATTTGTGGCAGTTTTTCACTGCAAAATTGCTATCGCTTTTGCAGTATACATTTTTGTTAACAGATTATTATTTTTTGTTGGTGTCGTAGAGAACGCAGTTGAGCTTCCTTCAAATCAGTGAACGAATCCAGATTCCCTTCTTCCATCGGATTCTATGTTGATTTATGCCCGCCCTCCCTCTGCTGACTGTAATTACTTGGACATATCTGCCAGAGGCAGTTTCTCTCATCCCTTGCCAGCGAACAAGCCTGGTGTTGGCTCTGAACCTGTGGTAATATTGCACCGTGCGTCTTTCATTAGGCTATGCTGGGCAATGTTGGCCGTGCTCCCTTTGCCATGTACGTTACAAAACATCCCTGTAATGGAAACGAGTTGAAGCCTGATCCATGGGAAGTGTTCATAACAAAGTTAATTCTTCATTATGTTCAGTGTTGCATTTTATGGAGGGTAGCCAGGCTGAAAGTGTGTGATATTAGTAATATTGTAGAATAGTAGCGGGAGTGAAGATCATCAAACACTCTTTTTTTTTTAACTTGCTCTGGGCGGTGGGGAAATGACACAGCACTGTTTTGGGTTCCCATTTCTTCATTTTCATCTCTAATTTCAATTCTGTTCTCTTTCTTGGATTCCAACAAAATAACCGCCTAGCTTCAGAAGACTGGTGCAGTTCTCAAACTTTTGTCACATCTACATATGGCTGAGCAGAAAAGAAATCGTTATCTGACGCACAGCCCAGAATGCGTTTTTGCTGACCAGCGCATCAGCACTGTGTATGCCAGGTATAGCTCAAAATGTGTCTACCTGGTTATGACCTGTAACATATAAATTAAGCACAGCAGCAAATCTACCTAGAATCCTTGTACCTACCTTAGCCACTGTCAAACCTGGTTTTAAATTTTAAAAGTCTGATACCTTAAAAATAAAATGGTATTCAAGGAAGCAGTGTTGCTTCTGAGTGCGCACTGACTGCGAGTGCGTGGCAGGGGAAGGTTGCTAGAAAATGTGTTCAACGTTTTAAGTGTTGTACAATACATCCTTCTGCTTTTCAGTCAAATATGTGATATAGAGATGACCCGGAAGAATCTTAAAGAGAGGGAAGCAGGAAAAAGAACAGAATTCTCACATCTAAAACCTGGGCACGAAAAGAAAACCTAGCAATTAAGTTAGAAGCTGCTTCCAAACTGGAAAACTGCAATAAAGAAGAGAAGGTTGAAAGGCAGCTACCTAACTGCCATATTTTCTATGCCGTTTCTTGCACTAAGTTGTAAAATATATGCATATAATTGGTATTTTGAGGGGGGGCAACACTGCTAAATTCAGGACTTTTCAGAGGAAGGATGAGTTCATTTAGCCTTAAACCTCAAACTTTTTATAACCAGTAAGAGGCCTCAATGTCAGTGAAACTATGAATACTATTAAAATATATCCAGAAGTACTTTTAAAGGCTCTGCTTTTGACAGAAAATCACTGCAAACTATAATTTTTGGCTCCAAAAATCTCTTCCAAATTATATGTGGTGACTTAAGCATGTCTCTTCCTCCTTGCTTTATTCTACTGCTTTCTGGAGAGGGTGGAAGTATCCTACCAAAAGTCTTTAGATAGACCTGCCCTATGCACATTAAAATGTGTGTAGGACTGGCTTGCAAGAACCAAATCCCCAATACAGTAATCCAGAGGTTTTCAACTTTTTTGAGTCCATGGCTCCCTTGACCAACTACATTCTTCCTGCGGCAGCCCTGTGGGCTCAGGAGCCCAGTTATGTCACCCCTTGCCTTGCACATAGCAAGCACAAAAAAGGCTAGTGCGGTGCCTGCCCACCTGCCCGTTCCCAACAGCAAGGGCTGGCTGGGAGCTGAGTGCCCTCACCCACTTGCTTGCTTACTCTGAGGCCGCCTCTGCTCCTGGCAACCAGCACCCCCTGGCCAGCCCCAGAGGTACCATTCGCCTGTGGAGCTTGTGGCTGGGGCTGCTGCAAGAAACAAGCCTTTGGGAGGCAGAGAGGGATAGAGGCCAATGTTGCCCATCATTCAAGGCACCCCAGGGTGCCAAGCCACATGGGTTGAAAACCACTGCAGCAATCTGTTTCAGCTTGTACACTGTCATGAGGAAGGCAGTACACGGTTCCACTGTTTGCACCATTCCTCCTTCAGACTAGCTTTTCAGGTGTGCATGTTCAACACTGGAGTTGTTCATTACTTCCATGTATGTCTTGGGCTGGCTAAGACGACAACAAGGGGTGGCTTGCCGTGGACCCTGGGGAAGGCTCCAGAAGACTTGGGAAGTCACTGTCTGATCCTCGGGTGTTTGATGCTGAGGATCCTGAGGGTGCGGGGTCCACATTTTCCTCATCATGTGCTCAAGTCTCATCAGTCACCACAGTGAGATCCACACGCCCTGCCTCCCTTCCTCCCTCTCTAGAACTGTCAGAGGGCAGCACTGAAGCTTCCTGTCACTCTGTCCATCCAGCCTTTGGGGTCAGACACAGATTCTACCCTTGTCTCTCCAGAGTGGGGTGCTGTGCTTGAGTCTTCTGCCTCTCAGGAGGTAGGAACACCTTCCCTGCCACTTAAATCTCAGTTACAGGTAGGTAGCCGTGTTGGTCTGCCATAGTCAAAACAAAATAAAAAATAAAAAAATCCTTCCAGTAGCACCTTAGAGACCAACTAAGTTTGTTCTTGGTATGAGCTTTTGTGTGCATGCACACTTCTTCAGATACACCAATCTCAGACACACCAATGGAGATGTGAACAAGTGTTCCAGCTTCCCAGGTGAAATGTGAGATTGCTTGCTAAGGAACCAAACTGCTTTCTGTGCTGGGTTCTCTCTCTCTCTCTCTCTCTCTCTCTCCCTCTCCCTGCCCACTCCAGGCTCCATTCCTTTGTAACAGGAATGCAAGGGGCATGTTGTTGGATCAATGTAGTTTACTAAGCTTCTCGAAAGAATCAGCCTGTGAGTTTGTGTGCTTCAATTGGGGTTGCGTGGCAGAACAATATGTTGCACTTCTATGAGACCAACATAGGTGTTAAAAACATTTTGCACAGTTCACACAATGAGGGGCAGAGCTGATCTTCTGTAAAAAAAAAAAAATCCTGCTGTAACATTCCCTCGCATTAAAACTCTTGTGCAGTAAACCAGCACAGCAGGAAGAGATCAGTGCTGAAGGCTTTTCTCTCTGATATGGTAGCTTACAACACAAAAGTCTTCCTCCTCACGACCACCATGGGAAAGTGCTGAAGTGCCAGATGCCACAATTCTGCCACATCATATTCTGTAATGTGTAGAACGCAGCTTTGCCCTAAATTCACACGCAGCAGGAGGATGTGATAAAATGGACTGCATTGGCTGTAGGCGAGATGCCACTTTATGAATAATTCCTCATGTTTAGAAATTTGTTCAAGTAGACCTACTGTGCTAATGAAGTGTGATGGCTGCATGTCTGCTGTTTTCTTTCTACTGTAGAGGAATGCTCATGAGCAGTCAAAAGGCTCCTTCATATCTCTGCTTATTAAGTGGAGATACGGTTATCAAAAAATCTCCTTGTCACATGGTCAGAAAGATCACAATTGTTTCCAGGCTGGCGCTGTTTTGCTGGAGAGATTCAGTCACATACTGGATAATCTTTAAGACTGAGCAATGAAAGAGAATTAAGGAACTCAGACAGAACAAATGTGCTTCCCTTTGTGCAACGTGTGGGATAGTACCACCACCACCACTCATAAAAGTGTGTTAGCTGTGTGGAGTTTTTAAAAGTAAGAAGGCAGTGAGAATGGTGGGGGGGGGAATGAGTTGCAGGGCATGTTTTTGCCTAGGAGAGAGTTCTCCCGCCTTTTTTTAAAAAAGCAATTTTTATTAAAGATTTCTTGGTATGTGCAATGTCTCTTTTTTCAAGTTACATTTTCTACAGATCAGTTTCATTTGTTGAGGCATTAGGGTTACATTAGGAAGAAAAGGGGGAAAGGGGTGGAGGGGGCATGGTGGGTGGGGGTAGGGTGGGGTAGCAATGCTTCTATTCTACCTTAATGTATATGTGGGGTTTTGTGTCAGCGTCGCTTGTGAGGGTTCTCTTTACTATCCGCTTGTGTTCCTTTGGTGGTGAGAGAGGTTGGGGTTGGGGTTGGGGTTGGCCTAGGGTGTGGTTGTTTTTGATTGGCTGTGGTGAGCTTTGTTTTCTGGTGTGACTGGGGTGGGTGGGTGTTTTTGAATCAGTTACAGGTAGGTAGCTGTGTTGGTCTGCCATAGTAAAAAAAAAATTAAAAATTAAAAAAAAAAATCCTTCCAGTAGCACCTTAGAGACCAACTAATGGGTGATTGGCCAATTGCAGTCGTTAACAGTCAACAGGTTTTCCCGCACCTGTCAGCCAATCACCCATTCCCACCACCCTTCTGAGTAATACCCCTCCCCACTCTCTCACTATATATAAGGGTCTAGTGACTTCTGTTTCAGTGTATCTGAAGAAGTGTGCATGCACACGAAAGCTCATACCAAGAACAAATTTAGTTGGGCTCTAAGGTGCTACTGGAAGGATTTTTTAAATTTTGTTTTTGAATCAGGTTAGCCGTATTGTGATTCGTATGCTGTTGGTGGATTCTTCTCGTTGTCTTGTTGTGCTGTGTAGGCCGTCGTCTTCTATTCGTCCCCGTGTAAGTTTTAAGTTTGTTGCTTAGTTTTTCTCAAAAGGCTGTTTTCTCCCTCCTCATGCTGCTCAAGGTCTTATGACACCATTGGCCAAGCCAGCTTTTCATCCTTTTACACACACAACCCCAAACTCCCTGCTGTGATGAGGAAGGGGAATAGAATACAAAACATGGTCTTGCGTTAATGGTATTGCTTTGAAGAGAACTTTCATTGACACAGAGGAATGCAATCCTTACAAGTCGGGACCTAGTTCCCAAATCTCTTTTGGTTACCTCATCAAGGAACACTCCATTTAGATATGAAAGGTACCATGTGAAACTTCTGGTAAAGCTGTAGATCTTATTATGCAACACATTCCTTTAGGCATCCCAGTAATGAAATGGACTACAAACCAGAAATGCAAAATCTATAATCACAGTAAGTGAGTGGTGTCTGTTACAAAATGCATCCCTCCCAAAGTTACTTTAAGGGAGTCATAGTGTAACACATGTTATTAGAAACAGGGTGGTTACTTTGGAATACCAGCATTGCATTGTATTCCAAAGATGACTGTTTTTATATTGGTCATTTGAGTTAGGCAGTTTGAATCAGTCTTTCTTATAAGTTATTCGACTCTGTGTTTAACTGTTGCTCTTTATTTAGCTTAATACGCTGAGTGACTCCTGCAGAGTTTGAAAAGCATGGCCACTAGAATTAAATTAGAACAATTACCTTTATTTGCATTAATTACACATCGTTTTAACTCCTGCGGGAAAAGATATAGCACCGTTGCACTAGAGCAAATTTGGGAAACTTGGCTCTCCTAGATGTTGCTGAATTGATTATTATTATTCCTGGAAGCTTCAAGTTATTGTTTATTTTCCAGCAGTAACTAAATATTTAAATTACAATGTGGCGTATGTATCCCACAGCAATAGCAACCTTGGCAATGCCTCTTCGTGTCACAAACAAGTGTGCATTAAGGTATGTTGGTGTCTCCACTGCTGGAAGATAGTACCCAGACAGAATCTCCTAATGCAGCAATTTTGCATTGTGTTTACATTTTGCTGCTGGTTAGTTGTGAGATGAAAATAGATGGCAAACAACTCAAATGGTAACTTTTATTAGCCACTGTTTTCTAGTCTTTAGATAAGTCTTACAAGGGTGCCATTGACAGGATATAACTTCTAGTTTCTCTGATCCTGTTAATATTGATTGATCTTTATGTATGTGTGTACGTGTCCCTATTGCACACCACTTAGAAACCACCAATTTAAGTGATACATAAATTATTGTAAATAAATAAAAAGGATTACTTAGCAGCAAGGACCCCTGTGTGATATAGCCTGCTCACTAGACAATGTTTGACTGGATGGTCAAATTGGCTGCCCATGTCCTGAGTATGATCCTTGCCTGCTTTTAGTTCTCCAGTAGTCATTGGGTAAATTCTACTGCATGTTCCTGGTTAGTAATGCCTGATTAATGTGAGCGTTTCACTCCACATAAATATTTAAATCCTTAATCTTCTCTTTTGCCACACGGAAAAAGAAGTCAACAAGACTAACCTAAAACTAAAGTAAGGATATCACAAAGAGCATTGAGAATCTACTTCAGTAAACTTTGACAGTAGCAAGCAAGGTAGTTACACAGGAATTTCAGAAATGTTGTTTAAATAATTAGTTCTTTATGCACTGAAAGCAAAGCAGGCTCGTACTTGGATGTAGGCACTGTAGTAAAGGAAGTCGAATGCTCTGAAATTGATAGCCTCGTTTCTTCTGGAATGTGATTTGTCAAATGAGGTGCATGTGACGAATACTGGATTTCTTTTTCTTTAATTGATGTGAATTAAAGAAATGCACCACACCTCTGAATTAACCAGTTGGTGAATGGTGTGTGTGATCAAAGTATGAATCATAATGCTTTAAAAGCTAACGATTTTTCACCACAGTGATATGATATATTAATGGCTTAAGGCGACAAGTAGTAAAATAGATCTTGGCTTTTAAACATCAGTCATACAACAGTTGCCAAAATGCCGTTTTTGATGCAGTCTTTTTCTTTATTATGAGCCAGAACAGTAGAGTGGGCAGGGTTGGATTTAGCTTGGGGAGAACTGAACAACACTATCTTTGCTGGGTGTTCATTTAAATATATTGCCATGCTGGCTACCAAAGTGATATGAACAGGAAATCCACAGCTACTAGACATCTCTAATGTCAAAAACATATCAAAGGCTGGTAAGAGGCTCTTATCAAACCTTTTTATGAATAGCAATGCCCTATCTAATGCATGATATCATTACAAAGGCCGTAGGGTAAAGGTAGCAGACACGGGGATGTGGGGATTAGTCAACATAGTTTGCGTCAACTTGGCCAGTGGAGAATGCTGTGCATTGCCTGCTGGGAGAAACTACTGTTCTGTAATTCCTTCTGTGCGCAGTTTCTAGTGAGATTAGACATTGTGATGCAAAGTATGCACTGATCTCAAGATGCAGAATAAGCTATTTAATGATGCCCACCATGTTTCGGCTAGATGAGGTATTCCTCTAGGAATTAAAAAAGAAAGAAAGTACAACCTACTCTTTCTTCAGTATATTAAGATGGATTCTCTCTCTTTTGTCTGTTCCAGTTGATGCATGCCATTTTGTGAGTGTGTTCAAAGTACAAGTTGTCAACTAATTGCATTTCTTAAATGTCATACTTACTAAAGTACGTCAGAAGTAAAACTGTTAGCTGCCTGTGATATTTATTTATTTATTGAGGACATTTTTAAACCTCCCTTCATCAATTAATCCCAGAGTGGACTAAAACAGCAATTAAAGAAGGGGTCAGCAAACTTTTTCAGCAGGGGGCCGGTCCACTGTCCCTCAGACCTTGTGGGGGGCCGGACTATATTTTGGGGGAGAAAATGAACGAATTCCTATGCCCCACAAATAACCCAGAGGTGCATTTTAAATAAAAGGACACATTCTACTCATGTAAAAACACGCTGATTCCCAGGCCGTCTGCTGGCTGCATTTAGAAGGTGATTGGACCACATCCAGCCCCTGGGCCTTTAGTCTGGGGACCCCTGATGGGCAGGGTATAAATAAATTATTGTTGTTGCTGTTGTAAATAAAATACATAATAAACATTCCAGCATACCAGTTGCAGCAGAAGACTGATATTCCACAAGTCTCTGGGCAAACAGATTTTTTTTTTTTTTATAAGAATTTATTGACATTTTTTTCTTATAACAACATATACCCACACCCACACCTACATTTAAACAAATACAAAACAAATACACTCATAAAACAGATACAAACATTGCCAAGTTTTCTTATTTAAGTCTTTCCTAAAAAAAAAAATTTCTATTTCCAAATCTTGACCATTGACTTCCCCTGCCTTTTCACCTTCGGTTTTATATCCTTGATCTATTTTTTAACCACTTCTTCTGAAAGTTAAACACAGTTATATATTTAAAATTTTACTAATAATACATCATCGTAATAATACATCATCATAAATCTTCGTGAATTGTTCTTGTCCACTTCTTACTCCTCTATCCTTTAACCTGCTGCTAGTAACATAAATCTTCAAATATCTCCTTTCTTATTTAAAAACAAAAAAGCTAAATAAAACTAACGGCCTTCACCTTCCGATTTCAAAATACCATAACAAACCATTCTAAATTTTACTTAATACTTCACCCCACTCCCCCTCTGTCCAATGTCTTTTTCCTGAAGACACCAGAGCCAGATTCCCAATTACCGTCTTTTCCCAAATAACCACAGATCCAGGCACAGTTCAGAACACTCCCTGCAGCGAGCTTCAGGGTATCCAACTCATCTTCTTTCGGCTGCTCCATTTCTTTAAACCATTCTTCTTCTTCTTCTTGTAAATATCTTAATTCTTTGTCCCTTGCCCCCGAGCTCACACCTCGGGGTCTGGATATAACAAATTTTGTCATCGTCTTGGGGCTGCCACCCCCCAAAAACGAATTCTTTTTCCGGAGTCGCCCTGTCATTTCTCTCGATTCTTCAAGCAACCCTCTCAGCTCCTTGCCCAGGATTCCTTCCAACGTGTTAAAATATTTAAAAGCCTCCTCTGTGGGTAGTAAATTTCTTTTCAAATCCCCACACAAGACTTTCACTCTCCGATAAAGAAGTTCCAGTCTCAGCTCGGTGAGTCTTTGTTCATCCGTTAATCCAAAGTTCAAAACAAGTTCGAAGACATAGTTCAGCATAGTGGAAGAGGGGGAGTGAGTGAGTGTCAGATTACAGTTCCTGTCTCTATGTTCTTCCTTTTGTGAAAGTTGTTTTTCAACTCGGTTTAAACTTTTCGTCGCCATCTTTCTTGTAGCCAGAGTGCAAAGACCGACACTTCAAACGGAGATATCTTTCACAGATTTACTCCCCAAAGGGAAATTATAACAGTCTCACTTATCAAAGCTCAAATACTTTGTATCCAGTTCTGAAGCAGCAGTCACTCAAACTGGTTACCTTCTTTCATCCGAAGGGAGGGAGGCAGGCTGCCTTTCTCCTTCCCCCGGGTCGTCTAAAAAGCATAATAACTAGTCCAATCTAGTACTCACAACCTCCGGGTTCTTCATATCGATGCATCACAGGTAGAACTTCAACGCTCATTTCGGGATTTGTCGCCGCATTTACATCCCGGTTGGGGCATGTCCCCTGTAGCCCAGCTCCGTTGCCCCTTCACCCCCACTCCCCCTTTACAGGGGGGGGCGAGGGAAGGGTTCGGAGCCACAGCGGGCACTGCCGGGGAGCCCAGGGTGCGGGACGCTCTTCCCGCACCCCAACCGGAGCCCCGCTTTGCGGTAGCGGGGCTCCTAACCCCCGGGATGGACTGGGCACTTCGCAGCCGAAGCAGCCCACGACCACCCGGAATGGCGTCGCCGCCGGAAGTCCCTGGGCAAACAGATTTTAACCTGGCACTTAAATGTCAACCATGTCCATGCCAGGCTTACTTCCAGTGAGAAGGTAGGTCATAACTGGGGTGCTACCACCAAGAAGGCCCTATCTTGTGTCATCACCCTAGTGCTGGAACAATGAAAAAGCCTCCCATTGATCTAAGCTCCCAGGCAGACTGCCAAGGTGAAGTGGAATTTCATATACCTGGTCCCTCAAGAGATTTCAAAGGGCTTTATAAGACAGTCATCTTAAATTTGGCCTGGAAATGATTAGGTCATCTAGTGATGACCTTTCAGGATCAGTGTTCAGGATCCTTGATGTCTGTCTCATTTATCTTGCTTTGGCATACTGTACTACTTTTTCCAGATTGTCTTTACAGGCAGCTCCATGTAGAATGCAATATCCAAATGATCAAACAATACAGACACTATAGCTATTTAAAAAGATGAATGCCGTTAGAAAAGAATGGTTCAGAAGAATGGCAATTTATGAAGGGGGTGGGAAGACATTTGAGGGTTTAGCAGCTATTTGTTTTTCTGGCTTGAATGTTGTTATGAATGCATTAATAATACACTGAGGCATAACAACCTAGCAGTTCCTGCCAACCTAGCAGTTTGAAAGCATGTCAGAGTGCAAGTAGATAAATAGGTACCGCTCTGGCGGGAAGGTAAAGGGCATTTCCGTGTGCTGCTCTGGTTCGCCAGAAACGGCTTAGTCATGCTGGCCACATGGAAAAACTGTCTGCGGACAAACGCCGGCTCCCTCGGCCAGTAAAGCGAGATGAGCGCCGCAACCCCAGAGTCATCCGTGACTGGACTTAACAGTCAGGGGTCCCTTTACCTTTACCTTTTAACTGTATGTTTAATGAAAGTTGCAGGAATGAATTGCAGGGGGGAACCTGCAGGTTATGAAGCTGGGGTGTGTGCCCAGTCCCTTTTTCCAATAAAATAAAAGTGCGAATAGAGACATAGTATGGTAGACGTAGTTTTGAACAAACTTTCAGGCCCTTAAAACACCTTAAGAATGCAGCGAATTTGTTATCAGGGCCATTTCCCTGATAGAATGTCTCCTGTGCCCTCATTAAAAGATAGCATAGTCTTGCATTCATAAGCATGTATAATTGTTAGGGATACCTAACAAACCTACAAAAATCAGTGTGAGGTTGGGGTCAATGTGTCTTCCTAGGTGAGGAAGGGTAGAGATCATACTTGCAACTCCTGTGTGCTTCTGAGACCTACTGAGCACAACAGTGTGGATCCTATTCGGCCCCTTCTCCAGGTCCAAACTTGGGAGGGAGATTGGAACTTGTCACACTCACCAGGATAAAGGGGGGGGGGAGGCTTTTCATCATGCTGAGTAGAATTGCAGACTTGAGAAATAACATCCTATGTATGCATCTAAAAGGGCTGCATTCTCTTGTTTCCCATTTTCTGAAAAGACAGCTTATTATATGGTTTGTTTGTTTTTCTAGGCAGCTACTGGGAAAAGTTTTGGAAAGAACGACTTCCGTGCTGCTTTGGAAAATGGAGTCCTCCTGTGTGAGTAAGTATTTTTGACAAGGAAAGGCTAGCATTTATCTGTAAAGCTTTTTAAAATGGTTGATCATCTATTGATGAGTGCAACAGCAGAAGCAGTTCTTCCCTTCTCAGGCTTACAAGACATCTTAGTATTTTGCTTTGTCTTCCAGGATGCCTTGGCTAACCTGAGAAATGTTTAATTGCAAGTGAAAATATACAGGTGAAACTCAAAAAATTAGAATATCATGGAAAAGTCCATTTATGTAAGCAATTGTTTTCATTAGCTACTGGAGTTTAATATATGAGATAGACTCATGACATGCAAAGCGAGATATGTCAAGCCTTTGATTGTTATAACTGTGATGATTATGGCGTACAGCTGATGAAAACCCCAAAGTTGAAATTGTTAATTTGGGGTTCTCATCAGCTGTACGCCATAATCATCACAATTATAACAAATAAAGGCTTGACATATCTCGCTTTGCATGTCATGAGTCTATTTCATATATTAGTTCCACCTTTTAAGTTGAATTACTGAAAGAAATGAACCTTTCCACGATATTCTAATTTTTCGAGTTTTACCTGTGATTGTGTGTGCTATTGGGTGTTTTATTTAATGCATTTCTCTTCTATACTTTTGCTTGAGGCATATAAAACTAAGCATTAACCACCTTCAACAGAGGCAGTTTTGGTATAAATCTACCCACTTCTATTATTCCCATGCATAATGTGATATAGTCTTCCTCTTCAGCCAAGTGATGCCACAAAATCTGCAGAGAAGGTGGGTTGCATTAACACCAGTTCTGAGGATCGTTTAGTTCAGAGGTTGGGAGCCTGTGGCCGTCCAGATGTTGATGGACTGCAGCTCCCAGAATCCCTGGCTATTGGTCATATTGGCTGGGGCTGATGGGCATCCAACAACATCTGGAAGGTGTTGGTGTGTTTTTCAATATGTATCACATGATACATATCACGTGCAATATGTATCATGTGTTTCCCCATAAGTCCATACCACCCCGATTCCAACATAAGTTGTGACTTGGCAAGAGAAAGAAATCTATGCATTTTATTTGGAATATTTGGAAAGTGTGATTGTCAGTGGAGAACCCCAAGTTCTTACCTGTACATTAGCCTAAGAGGTGTGAATCAGTTTCTGTTGAAAGCCTATTTAGAATTAAATTCCTCAGTCATCTGAGGAGAGGGCGCTTTCTCTTCCTGGCTTCTCTTACATGTTATCTAGCAAAAGGATACCCCAAAAGTGTCAGTATTTGGGAGTGTTATGGTACCATTCTCCCAGTGCCCCAACCTTTTAAAACATCAGAATGGTGCTTCTCCCTCTCCTCCTCCACCACATGTTAAATAGTCTAGCAAAAAGCCTAAGTAGTTGTGGTTTTTGGAAAGATTTTAAACTCCTACCGGGTACCCTTTTCAAAGATATATTTTCCTAGTACTTTTGTCATATTTGGCAATAGAAATGTGAAAATATCTGGCATTTGGCAGATGGGACTGCCCCCGTTTTTGAAGCTTCCCCTCGTTCATACTAATGAGCACCCACTTGCAATCAAGAAAGATCTTGGATGGTAGCCTTTAGAAATGAAATTCTTTCTGAGGATGCAAAGCTGCACTGCTGCAACTTGTTTAATTCTATGGTTAGGTTTTATAGATCATTCACTTTATGTTCTCCCCTCCACTTATTCTCAGGTGTTTGTGAGCGAACTGAAAAAAAAAAATGTTTTTACCTATTGGCATCCCGTTGTATATAAATGGAAGACCTTCAATTGTGGTGATCTGGGCTACCAGGCTTGTGGGAGACTGAGCTGTTACTGTTTCTGAAGTTTTATTTTGCTTCAGATACTGTATTTATAGGCAATTTTCCAACTTTGTCATAATGAATCTTCCTAAATTAAGACCTTTGGATTCTGTGCCTCATTCTTGGTGGGGCTGGTTCACACACATAGCTCACCACCTGACAACCATCACATCAAGTGATGACATGCATGTGCAATTTATCTTAACGCCTTTCAGTAGAGTTGGTCCACAAAACTCAGGCAGGTAAGCAGTTGTGAGCTACTTGCCTGTGTGAACCACTCTGTTAGGACTGTCAAAACTGGAGGCAGAATATTGTTTGAGTTCTGCCTTGTTAAAATCTGCTCTGGGGACACTTGGGTGCTGCCTGTTCACATAACACTGTGTAACTGTAGCTGCTGCCAGCTGGATTAAGCCCAGCGTTCATTTCAGCTCCAGTTTCGTATGCTGAACTGTTCAGTGTTCAAGTTGGACCTGCTTTTTAAGTGTATGATGGGTCTCTTAGTTGTGTAAATTGGCCGTGATGCATATGCTACAAGAGGGTACTGAACAACTCTGTTCCAAGTCACATTTGTTTGTCCTTCTATGTAGTCATGATGGGAGTGATGATTATTACTTTCCCCCCTTTTGTTGCTTTTGTTCTGTCTGGGTAAGGGAACTGGTCCTTGCTTGGTCAGTACAACTTTTCTAAATGAGGAGCGCAAGAGTTTCACAGAAGCTTATCAGAGGCTATTCCCAATGAATTGAAATTCATGAATCCCCAAAATTCAAAATGGCGCATAAGCCTCTCTAAAAGACAACCCCACCCGTCCCTTTCACTTGTCTCTTCTTACAATGTGATGGTTGCCTTCTCTGTGCAGTTGAAGCTGTGGTGAGGCCAGCAAAAGGTCTGGCCAGCAGTTCTTGTAAACCGTGAGCAATAAGACACTCCCAAACTCTCGCAATGCACAGGGGGGATTCCTTGGCAGGTAAGTCCAAGGGTTCCCTGAAGGTAGAAAGTCAGAAAACAACTTTTTTTTTTTACATAGCAGGTTGCGCAAAACAAAACAGAAAAGATTCTTGTCTATGCATGCAACTTCATGGTACAAACAGCAGTATTTTGTGTAACTACTTTCTATTTGTTTGGCACATATTTCCCCATGCTTAAAGATTTTTGTTTGTTAGTTTTACATTTCCCGGTCTTTTGTTACTTACGTGTACACATGCATATGTTGCATTTTTTTATCAGTAGAAAAGCTGAGGCAAAGGCAGTTGTCATCTGTTTAATTGATTTGTATATTTTAAACGAGAGGAGCAGTACTTTGTAATTTTAATGTTTATGTTTAGCCCTAGAGTAAAATTGCATTATGAAGCCTGTTTAACTCTCATTCTTTTGTAGTCTAATTAACAAGATCAAACCTGGCATCATTAGAAAGATTAATCGTCTGTCAACACCAATAGCTGGGCTGGTAAGTAGTAAAGTATATTTTTGCGCTGTCAGTTTTGCTTTCTGGGTTCTGTTTATTCAAATTGGCATTGGCAAACTGGATTTTTTAGAGGTAATATTCATATAAGGTTTGGGTGCAGTACTGGCCATTGTGTGCCCTCCCATCAGCCCCAGTATGGCAGGAGGTCAGGGATGATGGGAGTTGTAGTCCAACAACATCTAGCTTCCCCCTTGTTGTTTGCATGTTACAGTATAGACTTACTAGATGTTCACAACCTGTTCTCAATGTATTGATATTGGTAAAGCTATGCCAAGCCCAGTAATGTGCAGCAATATTTTCCTTGAATTGGTTTTCATCTCATTCTTCATACCAACACAATTACTAAGCATTACTAATACTGCTTTTAAAAGGATAGACTTGTCTCTCTCTTTACTTCCTGCCTCCATATGCAACATCTGGGTCAAGTTTTAAAGTAACTTATCCAGTGTTTTATGCGCTCCCACCATGATCCCCTATCTTTCCTCCAATGATGGTATTCATTTAAATTTAACAAACTCTCCTGCCGTTGCTAAGCAAATAAATTATATTTTGAAACGGCAGATTAGTTTGTTTCATTGCACCATTTGAAACAGAAAATGTATTTTTAATAGGGATAAGCAACTTCAGGTCTAGGGGCTCTTAACACTTCGGTCAGGGAATTGTCCCCGATGCAGCGCAAGGTGGTGGAAGGGCTTTCCGGATGCTACAGAGAGCCTCAGTCCCACCTTGCCAGCAGCTCCTCCTCTGGTAGCGAAAGATGCGGTGAGACGTCCAGCGAGGAGGGGGAGAGTTCACAAGGGAAAGGGAGTAGAGGCTCTGGGGATGGAAGAGAGACCCAGCACTCCCACAGCCCCGAGGGTGATACAGGGGGGACGCAATTTCCGCCGCCCCAAAGACGTTGTGGGGTGAAAAGAAAGGATGGTGGGCGGGGTTTTCTTATACTGAAACTCTTTCGTTGGGATCAGAACCGGAAGGGGCCATTGCCGGATTCTGACACCGCTTGATACAGACATTAACTTTTTAGCTCTGCACTGTACATAGTTTGCACAATAAAATCTTTAAAGGAAACAGCGGAGTCCTGGCTGCTTACTCATGAGCAACTAACTGAGAACCTTACACACTTCCTATGTTGGGCACATTAGCTATTTCCCCCCCTGGGAGATATAGGTAAATATCTTTTTATACCACATTCCCTTGCCCAGTAAGTCAACATTTAACCCTTCCATAGCAGGAAAAGTGACACTGAACCCAAATAGACCTTTTATGGCAGATTACCACTGAAGAACAGGTGAAATTGTTCCTCATCCAATCTGTGTAGCTGTATCCAAGTGCTCATTCCCTACGATTGCTGTTTACCAAAGAAAAGCATGTTGGGGCAGATCCATCATGGATGTCTATGCAGCATCTAGCATGGTCATCAGAAGATGAGGAGAACTAGAGAGCAACTTTATTGCTGATCGCATAAGTGCAGTGCAGGGGGAATCAGAAGCCTTGGTATCTTAAGACGAGCATCTACGTTGTATAATGAGAGGGGCTGTACCAAGACACAGCTCTTCACCTCCTGGAAGATGCTTGGGAGAGGGGAGGTATCCTTTTTAGTTGTGTTAAAAATATCACACCAGTTGAAACGTGAGTTGCTGACCAAAATTTTTGTAGGTAATGAATTATTTTTAAAACAAAACAAAGAAGAGGTGCGTTCCCTCAGGTGATGTAGTATTTTAATGCATTGGGCACGGTACATTTTAAATGTATTTTAATATTTGATGGAAGCCGCCCAGAGTGGCTGGGGAGACCCAGCCAGATGGGCGGGGTACAAATAAAAAATTATTATTATTATTATTAAAGGTAAAGGTAAAGGGACCCCTGACCGTTAGGTCCAGTCGCGGACGACTGGGGTTGTGGCGCTCATCTCGCTTTATTGGCCGAGGGAGCCGGCGTACAGCTTCCGAGTCATGTGGCCAGCATGACTAAGCAGCTTCTGGCGAACCAGAGCAGTGCACAGAAATGCCCTTTACCTTCCCGCCGGAGCAGTACCTGTTTAGATACTTGCACTGGTGTGCTTTCGAACTGCTAGGTTGTCAGGAGCAGGGACCGAGCAACGGGAGCTCACCCTGTTGCGGGGATTCGAACCACCAACCTTCTGATCAGCAAGCCCTAGGCTCAGTGGTTTAGACCACCGCACCACCCGCGTCCCCTATTGAGCATGGTAGGTAGGATTATTTTTAGAACAGAACCCATAGCATTCTTCACAGTACTGTTTGTCACTAAGCACATTTGAATGTTACTTCTTTTGAAATTGTTTGGGGAGTGATTAGCATACTTGAGCGTTTTGAATTGGGCATTGTGTACTGCAGGAAGGGCAACATTCCAATTAGCAAATTCCATCTGTGTGATTCTCTTTACATAAAAAAGCATGCCGTGAAAGCTGGGCTTCTTAAGCTGCAAATAAGATGTGAATCGACTTGTGAAGCAAGCATTTCCACAGGAAAACTGAGAGTGTGTTACCGGGGTGGGGTGGGGGGTCGAGGAAACTAAACTAAAAGACAGATAATATGTTCTGAATTATGCATATCCAGGGCAAAGTAGAAGCCCCTCACAGGTGAAGGAAGTAGTCCTTGCCATTAAAAAAAAACCCACAATAATGCATGAGGGCACGGAACCAAACTTCTGCTATTTAAAAAAACCCACAATAATGCATGAGGGCACAGAACCAAACTTCTGCAGCAAAACATGCATTGTGATTGTGTTAGCTACACAAGTACACCCAGTCCCAGCTTGGTTGCAGAGATAGTCTGCTGTGACTTGGCATTGTATAGAATTGACAAGCAGAAGAAAAATGTAATACATCAGGAGTGAGGGCAAGGCAAGGGCCACACTTCTTCTGGGCAAACTTTCAAGGGCCCCATGAACAGGCAGAAATGGACAGAGCAACAAATTACCTCTGTATCACTTGTATGTCTAGTTTCAGCACACAACTCTGTATCCTCCATCCCAACAAAGAGGCATTATCAAAATTCAAAGACACAATCCAACCAGCTGAAAGGTGGGTGAGTGGGTTGCCAGTGAGGGAAGTATTATGGGCTGGCTGTGTGTGACGGGGGAATGTCCTGAAGATCAAATAGAGAGTCCCTGAGGGGCCATATTTGGCTCCTGCAACTGAGATGTCTCTCCCCCCATCCCCTGCTGTACATATTTTCTTTTCTCTATATGTGCTGAAGCTTGTATCTCTGAGTGAATTGTTGGTGCAATATACGTCCCGTGCAGCCCACGAAAAAGTTTATAAATGGCAGCAAGGTCCTTTACAACAGGAAGGGTTTTCTGTCCCTGTGCTAGGCAGTTGAAAACTTTACATGAACTTTCCTCTGTAGTGCTATTTTGCACGTTTGGTGAATGTGGGTGTGTCCTGAGCAGTTGGGGATAATGTTCGCAGTGGAAGCACAAACAAGTCAACAAATGGTATTTGTGGATGATTAAACACAGCAGCGGAGCTAAGGCGTTCAAAGGTCATTGATGCCATAAAGGGTAAGCATACTTTTGCCTGCCCTGTTAAGAGATCGTTCTGTATTGTGTTTCCTGCTTACCGCTGGAACCGCGGCAGGTCTGAACCACTAACCAGTTAAGCCAGAGCAAATAGTTTCTAGTGGGTGTTGCATTTTTTGAGCATCAGGGCCCTGCGATGTTTTCAAGTTGAATTCTTAGTAAATGTACTCCTGGCTTCAGTGTAGGAGGCAATGTGTTGGCAACCCTGGCAATGGGCGGATGAGGAATGTGCGACATTTGCCCTGCCCTTTACACTTCCTGGGCAGCTGTCTAGAATTCAGGCAACTTTTAGCCTGTATTTCTTCTCCAACTCTGGTTTGTGTGATGTGCCACCACTGCTGTTTGTCAACGTTCCCCTCTGTTAACAAAACCACCAAGTGTCAACAGAAGCACATACTCCAGAAGACGGTGCCGTTCTACAGAGTGATGTGTGTGTTGTGAAGTTCATAGCGATAAAAGTATCAACAGTAGCAGCCTGTTCATAGGAAGCAAATGCAGGAAAGGTTTCGTGGACGGAGAGAAACCTTCAAGCTTCAAATGAATTTCTGCACCTGTTATGCTTTCAGATAATATGATACATTGAGAGTTAAACTGCTCTACTTCACTTCACATTGAAATCCTTTAACTTGCACCTGAGACATCCTAAAGAGACTAAGGGAGTCACAGGTGGCAGCCCTGTATCTATTCAGGCATTCTTATTTGCCAATATCTTCCTAAAGTTGTCTTCACCTAATGCCATATTCTGGCATTCTTAGGTCATATTACAAACTTTTGTTATTACAAAACTAAGGCCCGCTGAAGTACCGATCTCAGCCCAACCCTTACTCCGAAACACTTTTATCAGTATGTACCCTTATGTGAGACTTTCTTGGGCTCTTTCTGCTTGTATCCCAAGAGGAAGTAGGTTCTAGGAGACAGAGAAGGCACCACCAGAAGACTGTTAAACTGAAGACATAGAGATATTTTTTAAAAATCAACCCGGATCATACATCACTCTTCCTGATCCCGGTACATTCCAGGTGTTTTGAGCTACAACTCCCATCAGATGTAGTCAGCATGGGGAAAGGTCAGGGATGATTGTGGCCCAAAATCTGTTTGGTCACCAGGTTGGGAGTAGTTGTGTTACATAGCACTAATGTCTAAATGTCCGTAACCCATCGGAAGAGTTGGATAAGTCTTTTGAGACCCTCAAGTTCAACCTCTTGCCTCAGTTTCAAGAAATGCCATGCTCAACTATCTCCAATAGATAGCTGCACATCCTCGGCTTGAAAAACTTGAGTGAGATAGAGTCCACCACCCCTTCTAGGTAACTGGTTCCATTGCCACACTGCTGTTGCTGCCAATAAATTTAGAATCATGGAATTGTACTCCAATCCCCTGCAATGCTGGGAAACGTTCAGCCCACACCTATAATCTTTTAACTGAAGCCCGTTCGTTCTAGTCCTATATGTTTATATAATCATTGATATTAAGCAGGATGCTTCTAACTACTGCATATTCCTCTCTCCCCCTGCCCCCCATGGCAACATTTTGTAAATTTATTCATTATTCACTCATTTCCAATACAGACCACTTTTCACCACAGGAGTTCACAAAATGGTTTTCATTTTTTAATGTTTTGTCATCTCTGTCACTGTCTTAACTATTCTAAACCCTGGCTTTAAAAAGGGTGATAAGCACAGGCATTTCATACCTTTAGTAAAAGTAAAGGTAAAGGGGCCCCTGACCGTTAGGTCCAGTCATGAATGACTTTGGGGTTGCGGCGCTCATCTTGCTTTACTGGGCGAAGGAGACGATGTACAGCTTCCGGGTCATGTGGGCAGCATGACTAAGCTGCTTCTGGTGAACCAGAGCAGCGCACGGAAATGCCGTTTACCTTCCCTCCGGAGCGGTACCTATTTATCTACTTGCACTTTGACGTGCTTTCGAACTGCTAGGTTGGCAGGAGCAGGGACGGAGCAACGGGAGCTCACCCCGTTGCAGCGATTCGAACCGCCGACCTTCTGATCTTTAGTACCTTTCCCTAAATCAAAATTGGGAGGGAACTTTCATCTTGGCACAGTGATACCTAAGCTTTGCAGGTCTTTCTCCCAAATCCTTCCATCTGGTGGAAGGGGGTGTTTCTGTTTCCTGTAGTGTGTTCACTTGGCCCAGGGAGCAATCTTTCTTGTCAGCTGTGCAACTCCTGTAACTGAGAGAGGCAGCTGAAGCCAAATCAAAAGCAGGTTTGCCAAGGGTCATTAGGGAATAGTACGTAAGTGGCTGAACTGGTGAAAGAAGCATGCGGGTCCCTTTGCCCGATGAGTAGAGCCGATTGCCCTGATATGTAACTTAATATGAAATGTTGTGCAACCCTCTTCACTATAAAATGTATGTGCCCAGTTCAGCACCAAGTAAAGGGGGAATTATGTGCCTTTTATATGCTTTGTGAGGATGCGGGTGGTGCTGTGGGTTAAACCACAGAGCCTAGGGCTTGCGGTTTGAATCCCTGTGACGGGGTGAGCTCCCTGCTCCTGCCCACCTAGCAGTTCGAAAGCATGTCAAAGTGCAAGTAGATAAATAGGTACCGCTCTGGCGGGAAGGTAAACGGCGTTTCCATGCACTGCCCTGGCTTGCCAGAAGTGGCTTTGTCATGCTGGCCACATGACCCAGAAGCTGTACGCCGGCTCCCTCGGCCATTAACGCGAGATGAGCGCCACAACCCCAGAGTCGGACACGAATGGACCTAATGGTCAGGGGTCCCTTTACCTTTTATATGCTTTGCACGCTTGGTTTGTGTAATTCTCCATTTTTAATCATGTGGATGGGCAAAGAGCTATGCATAGTGTGAAAGTGTGGCCCAGACGTGAAAGCTGTTGGCTTTGTGATGTTGTCATTGTGAGCTACTTTTTAAAGGCAGTGTAAAGATTTAAATGTACTGTCTGGCCTTTGAGATTTCAGTAGGCATTGGCAGCACAGCTCCAATATTTTCTTTACAGCCATAAAGGCTAGACTCTTGGGTATTTTTTTTTCCTTTAAGAAACCTGAAATCTGTACCAGATAACACAGTTGGCACTTCCCCCCCCCCCCACGGAGTTGTAGGCACACGCAGTAGGCCTACTGTTTATTATGTAGAGAGCAAATAATTGTCAAAGCAGAATCTGTTCAGACACCTTTTGGATAGAGCTACTCCCTATTTTATATTGATTTGAACTGTTGGACTTTGCCTTCACATGAGGTCTTCCATCCCAAATACTATAACTGTGTCTACAGTAGTAGAAATGTGATTTGACTTAGTTTGTGTGTGTGCAAGAGAAAGAGAGGGAGATTTTGAGTTTATAAAATTATACCCTTGCAATATCTCTGCTGGCTTTAGATGCAACAGATTAGGGGAAGCTGCCTGCAAAAGAAGGCGGAAAATGTGGGAGGAGAGCTACAGTTTAGCTGCACACTCTACATGCGGCTCCCCTGGCCTCCCCTTTGCTCAGGTAAAAAAAATTAGGTGCACTGCTAAACTTGCTACCACGCAGTGGTCTAGTTAGGCCTTCTCTATCAAAGTTGCATCAATCTTCAGTGCAGCCTGGAGAAAAGCAAATTTGATCCTTCTCCTTTTTACATAGATGGAGTGTCACAGTCAGCCAAGATTAGTGTCTGGGAATTCTGGGTTTCCCACTCATGTGACGCCTGTTTCTCTCCATGCGCCATAAAGATAATTAGTAATTCTGATGCGTGTGTGATGAATACTTAGTCACAAAGGCTTTTTTGCCCTCTGAATGCAAAAACCAAAGCCAGCTATTTGTTGAATTGTTTCTAATAAATGGGGTGTGAGTACCAATGTGCAGCTCTGACTTGGTTAACTTGGTTAACCTCCAACCTTGGTTAACCTCCAAGCATGGAACTGAATTACAGTGGTACCTCATCTAGCGTCCACCTCGTCGAGCACCCATTCTGTTGTACGTCTGCGGCAAACCCGGAAGTACTGGAAAGGGTTAATTCCGGGTTCGCCACTTGCGCATGAGCAAAAGTGCAAACTGCTCCGCACATGTGCGCAGATGCAGCACTTTGTCCAGCGTCCTTTTCAGCCAGCGACTGGGGCTCTAGAATGGATCCCGGTCGCAAAACAAGGTACCACTGAAATTGTAGAATGCATAAGCTTTTATGGCCCAACATGATAAATTCCCTATGTATGAAAAAGCTCATTTTACAACTCTGTAGATCTTGAGATTGTTGTCTGGAAGTACCCCTCACAATTTTGATTATTTATGATACATAGGAGTCGAAGGGAGGTAAAACACACACACACACACACACACACACACACAAAATACAAAAGTGGCAGTAGTTCAGGTAATTGCAAATCATGAGAAATTTTGATTTCCCTTCTTAGACTTAACATTTATTATGTGCTCCAATGTTTGAAAATGATCGCTATGTTTTAGGCCACATCTGCTGTAAAATTTGGGGCATGGCCATTGTGAAAAGTTGAGTTATGCTGCCACAGAAATATTAGTTAATGTTCAAAACATATAAGCTGCCCTAATTCCTGTTTTCTGCAGGTGGATTTTTCTGATCCAGGAAATGCTCCTTGGAACTTTGTTTCTAATACCCTTTCTGAGACTCGCCTCTAGACTGAACATACTTTCTAATGCAGGGGTCAGCAAACTTTTTCAGCAGGGGGCCGGTCCACTGTCCCTCAGACTTTGTGGGGGGGACGGACTATATTTTGAAAAAAACCCCGAACAAATTCCTATGCCCCTCAAATAACCCAGAAATGCATTTTAAATAAAAGCACACATTCTACTCATGTAAAAACACCAGGCAGGCCTAACAAATAACCCAGAGATGCATTTTAAATAAAAGGACACATTCTGCTCATGTAAAAACACACTGATTCCTGGACCATCCGCGGGCCAGATTTAGAAGGTGATTGGGCCGCATCCAGCCCCCGGGCCTTAGTTTGGGGACCCCTGTTCTAATGAATGAAGGTTGTTTTTTTTTAATTTTAAGCAGCAATTTCAAAAAGGAAACACTGTTAAGACATAGTCTTCCCCTGCATTTTTACCCCTGAAAGTTTTTGGTGAACAAGGTGTGCTTTTAAAGGCCAGCCCCTCACTCTCAGCCTGAACTTCCTCACAGAGCTGTTATGAGGATAACATTCGAAGGTGGAGCTCTGTATTTACACCACCTTGCAGAAAAGGTGGGGTGTTAGTAGCCACTGCTGCTACTTATACACTTCCTTGTTGCATCTGTATGTGTCCTGGTTGTAATCTCCTACAGCACTGCACCAGTGCCCCTTTTATATAATTAGGGCAATTGCTTCACTTTCTGATCCCAGCCAACTGGGACCATGCCAGTATGGAGCCAATCATGTGTAGCTGCATATACGAAAGCCACTGAAAGCAAACACAGCTCTTGAAGGGGGAGAGGAATGAATATTGGCCTGCTGCCAACAAAGCAACTGGGCAGAAACATTTGTCTTCGCATGGTGTGCTGGCAGAAAACTGCTCACCAGAACAGCATAGAAAGGCAAGAATACCAATCTGATTACGACCTCCTCTGTAAAAAGAGCAAAAAGTGGACAGTGTCCTGGGAGGGTGGCACTGATTTATGTGAAATCTACACACACCAGTTTCGGCTCATCGGTAATAAGGACAGGTAGGGAAAGTATAGAATGGGGGGTGGGGAATGTTAACTTGTGCATATAAGCATTATTTTGAAAGCAGATTAATAGGAACTGTACACTTGATTGAAGATAATGATATACCAGTGTAACAACTCGGAAAGGCATAAACTAGTTCTTGTACTGTTGGGTATGGACAAAAACACTTTGGAGATCTTTCAGGAAAGTGAGAGATGTGTTAAGAAGTTGGGAGAGTTTCTGTTTCTAGAACTGCATTTTATGAAATTAGTAACGGCACCCTTGTTTGCACATCACATTGAAGCATGGTTAGAAACAAACCATGGTTTAACATGAGTGAGCAGCATGGTAGGCAGAACTTATTACTATGTGCCTTTCCACACTTCAGTTCCCACGTCGTTGGGGAAACAAGCCAGTGTCTGGCTTGTCTTTACTTCTGAACTCAGGCTTATGCCTTGTTTCTCTCCCTTCAAACCAAACCTTGGTTGGAAACCGGTGTGGTTTACTCTCTCCCCTCCCCCTGCAGGCATTTGTGGCAGGAGAAAAATGAACAAGTCCCCCCCCCCCCCATGCACACACTCCTTCTGCCTTGGCTGGTGTAAGCTGGCAGGGTTTTGGAACTGGTGGTTTTGCCTCAAAGGAATTCCACCCCCCCCCCCTTCGCAACCTCCATAGGAGTGCTCTGTAAATATTCCAGTGCAAATACTTTTGGCTATTGGAATCTGAGATCAGCTTTGAGATCTTATGCATTATGTAAAATTAACCCGGCGCACGGTAGTTCTGATTACTTAATTAATATATCAAATATGGTAAATCAGATTCTCAGTTACTTTATGGCATCATAACATTTACCAGTTCATTTACCCCTAGAACATAACCACATGTCAAGTAATTAGGGAGAAGACCGTCAGTGCCATTTTTAAGTGAAAACTGCTGTTATAAACTGTCTGTACATTGAGGGGGGGGGATAGTCTAATTTCCCTTCTAGATTGAACATGGTGTTGCGAATGGCACAGTTGGGGTGGCTGCCCATATTCTAGTCCAGCTGGTCTATGTCAAAGGCTTCAACATGAAATCTTACAGATTGTTAGAGTCCCCAGCTTCAGGTTGAGCTGAAAACAGGTTGTCTGCTGAAAACAAACCAGAATAACTTTTAAAAAAATCAATTGAAGATCAGATTTTTACAATTCACATGTAACACTAAAAGAAGCTTTAATTCCTCAGTCCTCTTGTACAACTAGGAGCAGGGACATTGGTAGAGTTAATATTCCTTTCCATGAAACCTGCTTTGTTATACAAAAACCAAACATTGTGTTGTAAAATTAATTCTGGCCAGTTACTTAACAAGCCAACTTCAAGGTTATTGTCAGGGAATTTTCCCCGGCTCAGCGTAGGGTGGTGGAAGGGCTCTTGGGATGTTACAGAGAGCCTCAGCAACACCTGACAAGTAGCACCTCCTCATCCAGTGGGAGGAACAGCGATGCCTTTAGTGGGGAAGGGGAGGCAGTCCAGGGAACTGAGAGCCAAGGCTCTGGGGATGTTAGGGAGACCCTACACCCCCTCGCGCAGATGGAGAGGAGGGAGACACGCCATTTCCGTCCCCCCAAATGCGTAGAGGGGTCAAACGTAAAGAGGGGAGGCGGGGATTTCGCATCCCGAAACTCTTAATGCTGGGGTCAAAACCGGAAAGGGGCACTCCCGGATTCTGCGGACGGATGAGACAGACATGAACTTTTGAGCTCTGCACTGTAAATAGCATGCACAATACTGTAAAACTGTTTGAAGAAATGCCGGAGTTTGCCTAGTTAGTTACTCATGAGGAACTACCGAAGGACCTTACAGTTATGAAGCTAGCTTGTTAAACTAACCAGATTTAAACACACACACACACACAAAAAACAAACAAACAAACAAACTGGAGAACCTGGTTTAACTGTAGTGCTAATCTGGGTATCTTTAAACTCTGCCAAATGCATCCTTGTAACAATAAAGGAGAGGGGAGGTAGCTCTTTCCTGCTTTTCTTTGCAATGTTAAACCATGGTTTAGCATCATGTGTGAATGCAGCCGTTTAAGCACCCATTTTTGCTTTATCTTTATCAATGTCTGGTCTTAACATAAATATTGCTAGACCCTTCTGATTTGGTATTGAAGCTCATGTTTAGGTCCTTAGAATGATCTCCTTCACTCAGCCAAGAGTAGAAAAAGATGTGTGTGTTCTGTTATGTGGGTGAAATGTTTTAAAAGGAAGGGGTGGCAAAATTCTGGGGCGGTGGGGGATCCTACATAACTGTGGGCAGCAGTTCATAACTAAGAAAACTTTGAGGCACATGACTTTGATTGTTTTTTTTATGAAAAGTTGAGAATGTTAATGTACATATAAACTATGGTTTTTAGAACTTGTCTTAGAAGATGGAGTGGTCTTTGCTATTTCACATTCACTGGTAAATACGGACTCTGTTACTAAATATTTGACTTGGCATATTCGCTTTTAATACTGATGGGTATAGTAATACAATGTTCTTACAATGTCACGATTCATTAGATTCTACTTATGTAGCTCTTGGTATGCCCAATCCCTTACGTTCCCTTTCTGTTTAAGTTTTGTGAGGTATTAAAGGAATTAAACAAAAATCTTTCTAATGCAACTTAAGGTGGTCAAAATAAACACTGAAAGTCATTGAGTAAGGATGTGTGGTATATCTAACAGCAACCTTTGGACTCAGACTCTGTGCATATATTTCATGCTAATTAATTCATAGTCATTAAGTCTAATTCTGGTTTTGCTTGCATAACTCTGGTTGGAATAGTGCATAAACCGGAGTGGCAGGCATGTAAATAATGGTAGAAAACTGTCCAAAAGATGTGTTGGAAACTTGAATCTTCCTATGGCCTGGAGAAACTCCTGTAGGTTTTGCATCATAAACTAAGTGTCCTAATTTAGTTTAGGCTTCCTCTTCAAACCCAGCCTCCCACCCGCCACCCACCCCGCCTCTCTGGTTGAATGTTAAAGATGTGCCATAACTTGTATTTCTGATACTACGTAAAAGCTGTTTTCCCCCAGCAGAATAATGTGATGTTGGCACTTTGGGGTGTGCACGTTGGAATTTATATTTGTTACATAAGGAGAACATATGACTCCCCTCATAAGTATTTGTTTAAACAATAAAGAAAGCAAATATACTGAAGAGCTGGGAGGGTTCTGCCCAGATAGAATTAAGAGGAAGCCAAGGGTTTTAAACTTTGTTTCCTACATAATAGGTCTTGAGGATTTAAGTTGGTTTTAATGTAACCAGTGTATACTTGGATAGAATCAAAACAAGTTGTCCCATAATTTGATGGATGAGTTTTCTCTTAAAATCACATGGAGCCTATCATGGGTAAATCTGGCTGCTGGAATAATCCTTCTTCATCCGCTTGTGCCCTTCTTTTCTGGACTCTGCAATTCAATAATTGGAATGGGTGGAGAGATACAGCTTTTGGCAGTCGTATATGCAATTATACAAGCACACAAGAGTGAAATTGTAGGTCTTGGTAAATAATAATTATGTGTGAGAACAGTGTGCTTGGGGAATCAGCATTAACAATGTAGCAAAACCATGGAGGGATATCTCGAAATATTGTGGGGAATAGGTGACGGTAGTAGCTCTGTGTGCACAGAATCCTAAGAGTTGGAAGCCACCCTGAGGGTGCTCTAGTCCAACCCTCTGCAATGCAGGAATCTCAACTAGATCATACATGAGATGGCCATCCAACCTCTGCTTAAAAACCTCCAAGGAAGGAGAGTCCGCCACATCTTGCAGAAGTGTGTTCTACTGTCTAACACCTCTTACTGTCAGTAAGTTCTTCCTGTTGTTTAGTCAGAATCTCCTTTCTTGTAACTTGAATCCATCAGTTTGAGTCCTAGCCTCTGGAGCAGATGAAAACAAGCTTGAGGAGGGCTGTAATATCTCCCCTCAGTCTCCTCTTTACCAACAGGATTTTCTGGGCTGAGTAGACTGCATGCGGATTAGCCCCTTCACCCAATTTACAGAAGAGAGCACAATTTTGCATAGGTTTTGCATTATACCGTTATGCAAATACGGTATATGTCATCTTTCACAGGGCCCCAAAGATAAACCTCTCACAAGTAATAAGAATGTGGACAGGTGAGGCTTTTCTCAGTTACAGTTCCATACTACAAAATACTTCTATTATTCCATACTCAGTTACAGTTCCATACTACAAAATACATTCTATTTCTGCCTACCACGTGGATGTTAAAGCTAGAAGACTGTTCTCCCCAAGTGCCAACTCTAAACTCTAAACTCTAAACAATGCAAAGAACTCAAGTTTCATGAGTTGCAAACCAGGTAGGTTACACTAAGTCAGGGGTAGGGAGCCTTTTGGGCTCCACATGCCAGATCCTTATGAGATCCTAGCCTTGTAGGCCAAACTTGAGATGTGGGCAGGGCCACCCAACTGGCGTCGCAATGATTGAGTGCTTTGAGGCCTTGCGTGGTGCCTTAAAGTGACTTGCTCAGGCAGCTGATCCAGCTGGCTTGGCTCTACCGCCCATCAGCTGATGGTTGGTAATGCTGAAGTCTACTTTCTGCAGGCACTGGCTGCACAAGTGAGTTCCTGCAGGGAACTTGCTAGCACATCCAGTTTAGCTGATGGGTGATAAGCCAAAGCCATACTTTTCAGGCTCCTGATTGTATACTGGCAAGTGTGTCTCCTTCCTGCCCCACACATGATGTATGACATCAGGTTTGAGGCAGGTGGCCGTGGCTTGTGGAAAACAGCCAGAGATTCTGCACCCTTCCTGTATGTCTTTCATTAATTTGATCTTTTGCATCGTGGTTGGGGCTGAGCAGATGCGGCGGGAGATCAAAAGGCATTTGATATTTATAGCAAGATTTATGCAAGATTCAGATGCCCATACTTGGGTATATTCAAGAGTAAACTGTTACAAGTAAGCAGTATAATTGAAAAGCATGTTGTGGTTATTCATCCTCCTCATGATAACTACACAGTATTATCTGCCAGGTCGGACAACTGCTCATTTCCACCCCCTTGTTTTTTGTTAACAAAAGGGACTTGGGTCTTTGACATGAATACCCCTTTTTGTGGAACAACCCCACTGCAAGAATGCATCCATTCTCCTCCCCCATTTGCAGCTGCATTTTCCAAAGAAAGAGAGAGAAAGGAAGGAAGGAAGGAGGAGGGAGGGAGGGAGGGGGAAGTCCCAATTTGCCAAGAGACTTGATGACAACATTGGTCTACACTGCAGGGCTGTCATATACATTTAAGGCCCCACCCTGGGCTTGCAAAACATTATTAGTATAGCAACAGAGCTACTCTTTGCACGAATGATGTAACCCATAATTTATCCACCACAGCCATTTCTCCCCCAAAAAGTATGGTATTATAATGGTGGGTTTTATTTGCATTTTTATTTTGATTTTTGTAAGTTCAAAGCAGAGTAATTTTGGGGGCAGGAGGCATGAAATTTAAGCCTGTGATAGAGCAGGAGTTCTTGTCTTTGGTGCTGCCTTTTGCTTTCAGTTGGATGTGATAATGCCAGGCCATAGCTACACATTGCTCAGTTATTTCTCTGGACAATATTCACCTCTATACCAGGGGAAATTGGGGGGGGGGAGAGAGGAATGGGCACAGCTTCAGAATGAAGCCCCGTTCCATTGCTTGGAGAAACAGATTCCCAGATCTGTAGTATTCATCACTCACAGCTCTTGACATTGCTCATTGGCCAAAAGAAGTTCGTTTTATATGGGTTAAAAACCCTTATCAGTATTGGGCCCAGTGCAGCTGCACAAGGTCAGTAAACTGTAGTACAAGGTTCTAGCGGATTATAGAATAGATTGGTGCAAAGTAAAAGTATCCAGGGTTGTTGATCAAGGCACTCGGATAACTTCCCAGTTGCCACTTAGTAATCGGGCAAATGATGCAAATATATCTGAAGAATACACTGCTCCAATGAGGCGAAATGAATGTGAAATCAAATACCTGGTGCTGCTAAGTAAAATCCCGAGTATCTAGTATTATTTGTGTTGAATCATTTAACCCTGAGTTATTAACACCTAAGGGAGAAAAGCAATGACAAACCTAGACAGCATCTTAAAAAGCAAAGACATCACCTTGCCGACAAAGGTCCGTATAGTCAAAGCTATGGTTTTCCCAGTAGTAATGTATGGAAGTGAGAGCTGGACCATCAAGAAGGCTGATCGCCGAAGAATTGATGCTTTTGAATTATGGTGCTGGAGGAGACTCTTGAGAGTCCCATGGACTGCAAGAAGATCAAACCTATCCATTCTCAAAGAAATCAGCCCTGAGTGCTCACTAGAAGGACAGATCCTGAAGTTGAGGCTCCAGTACTTTGGCCACCTCATGAGAAGAGAAGACTCCCTGGAAAAGACCCTGATGTTGGGAAAGATGGAGGGCACAAGGAGAAGGGGACGACAGAGGATGAGATGGTTGGACAGTGTTCTCGAAGCGACTGGCATGAGTTTGGCCATACTGCGGGAGGCAGTGAAGGATAGGGGTGCCTGGTCCATGGGGTCACGAAGAGTCGGACGACGACAACAACAAAAGGGTCTAGCCCAGAGGTTGCCAACTAAGAGCCCCAGATTTTGAACTGTTTTTTAAAGCCAGTCTGTAGCCCTCCTAGAAAGAAAGCTATGAAGCAAAATATGCAGGTATCTTCTAAGTGATTTCTGTGAAGTGAGCAAACCTGGCTGCTTCTGCTTGTGAGGTGTGGGTTTTCTTTTCTTTTTTAAACCTAGTGAATGAAATCAGAGCTGCAAACGGTGAGATGTTTGGACATCAAGGCTATAGGAATCCCTGTGGCCCCAAAGAGCTTCTGTTTCCACATCCCTTCTACTGCACTTTTCCTGCACCTGTCTCATTTCCTAGGCAGAAATTCAACAGGTTAAGCCTTTTCTCATATGAAGATAAAATTATGGGAAAACTTCACTGCGATTGTACTTTTTCTAATTTTGTGTTATGCCATGCCACCCATGGCAGATGTTTTGTGACTGGTGCCCCCAGCGCTGCCTCAAAATCCAGAAAGATTGGTGACTCTTGATGTTGCCCCTTATGATCCTACACAGCAATTCCATTTTTTAACCAGGGTGATGGTGGATGAAACAACAGTATGTGCCGCGTTTCGTAGGAAGGGTTGACGCTGTTGGTATACTTCACTGGAAGTTCTCCCTTGCGATTGCTTTCAGATATCTCTTTCCTCCCATTTACGCTATTCTTGAAGCTCCTAGCCGAAGAGCAGGCACTTAAAAAGCTTTGGATTGTTTATGTCACAATCATAGACATGTATATTTGCACTCTGCTTCCCTTCCTGGGTGCTATTTTTACTAGGTATCTTTTGGAATGTACGAGCAGAAATTCTTTGGCCACTTTGGATGACGGGGTTTAACACGGACCAGCCAGACACTGCCATAAGTACACATGCAATTTAAACAAAAAAAAAAAAAAGTGAGGGCACGAACTGAAAAGTCTCCCTGTAGCCTTCAGTGCATGACTCAAGCAGCTGGCCCAGAGCAGGTGTAGTTAAGTCAGTGCTAAACCACACCTATGTTTTCCCTCTTACCCAATGAAAACCACACGTTTGTGCTGTGTCTTTTTGTTCCTGCCTCTCATTTGCTTTTTCTCGTATTAGCTTGCTCGGCAACCAAAGCCAGATTCCAGGTGCATTATTCTATGATCAATCTGTAATCATAGAAACAGAGTTCCTCCTCTTTAATTCCTCCGTTGCCAACCATTTCTGGGTGGGTGAATGTCAGTAGCTGTAGTTATTTTTAAATGTGAGAGGTGAGGCTTGTCATGCAAAGCTAAAAAGAGGGCGTTTGTTTGCAGAGCTGACATCAAAGTGTAGATTGCTGCTCACTGGCTGAGCGTTTTTGCTTTTGTACCTGGTTATCTTTAACGTGTTCTGTCAGTCACAGAGATCATTGCTTAACCAGAGGATTCATATGAAATATTGCTAGCATTTATGATCCAGAAGATTGGCATTCTGTTCCTCCGCATACTGGACTTTGAAACTTCGGCTAAGCAGCTTGCAATCCTTTCCTTCACATTGCTCAACTAAGCAATCGCTTTCCACTTCTCTTCACAGGATAATATAAATGTGTTTTTGAAAGCTTGTGAAAATCTTGGATTAAAAGAAGCTCAGCTTTTTCATCCTGGTGACCTTCAAGATCTATCTAACCGAGTTACTGTCAAGTAAGTAGCCTGTGTTTTTATCAGTTGACTTTTAAGAATATTCAAATGTGACTTCTGCGGCGCTGCTGTTCATGTATATGGGGATTTTATATAATGTTTCCTTTGTATGTTCAGCGTGGAAGCTGTCGGGCTTCTTTAGATGTTCAAGCGCCTGTAAAAGCTGGGGTTTAATTTGCGTCCATTTTTCTGGAGCAACTACCCTGGTACATTTTGTTTTTAAGTATTTGCTGGCATTTAAAATGTGCCAAGCTGCTTTACTAATTAATGGCTGCGTTGCTTGAAGATGCAAAGTTGAATGTTCAACAGTTCTTAAATGTGAAAGTAAAAATGGAAGCCTTCACTATAAGCTTGTAATTACCAGAAGGTTACTCTCTCTGTGTGTTTGCTTTGCATGCATGTACCCACCTTTGGTCTAGCATTCAGATCTTGAAATCTGCTAACTGGAGAGCTGAACCCAAGGGACATATACTGTGTTGCCTGTGAATATTCTGCTAAAATGTTGTGTGATATATTACTAACAGAGGTTGTATTGTGTAGTGCAGAGTTGGGCAGACTGCAGGCTTGTCATATATCTACTTTGCTTGTTTTTACTAAACAACACCCCACCCCCCAAGATTTAACAACCAGGTGCGAAGGACATAGAGTTAGAATAAAAGAACTGGGTCTTCTGAGCATATGCGGAGCTTAGGAACTTCTCAGCACCTGAACTGAACTTGTAGTCCTTTCATGGAAAAAAACTCCCACTCTGTTGCCCCAAGCTTTCTTCTCTTCAGCTACCTACTGGGTAATTCAAGATGAGGAGGAAGCACTTTTTTAAAAAATGACATTGTTATACAATTGTTCACAGAAACTTCTGGTGAGCTACTGCATTTTACCCAGAGATCTACCAGTAGGTCCTGATCTGTCAAGCCTCGTTAAAGTGACTTAAGATTATGTGTTGTGGACTTAGAAGTCCTTGGTTCCATTTTTCCTAAGCAGTTCATTGATCAAAGGTTGTGTTAAGCTACTAAATCTTGGCCACAGTGACCCGTCTGTAATATCAGGGTGATAACAGTGCCCCTGCCATAAAAGCTGCTGTATGAATTACTGGAAAACAATATATATGAAGCATTTGAAAGTGTTGAGAGTACCATTAAATAATGACAATAATAAAGAATAATTTCATTATTCCTGAGGGCAGTCTTTCTCACTGTTAGAATATGTTTGAGAAGTCTTAGTGTGTGCAATATCAGAGAGAAACTATTCTCATGAAAAGGAAAGCTAAGTACAGTGTGTTCAGGCTAGGTATAATTGCTATTATTATAGTCTGTTTCACGAGATAATATAAATGTTAGGTCTTGAACAAATTATTCATTGCTTTCTACAATCTTTGAACTGCCAGAGCTTGCTTTACTATACGGCCAGGAGTTTCACTGAACAATGTCCTTAAAACGTTGCCAAGAATTTTGTCGTTAACAAGTGTTGCTAAGGTAAATACAGCATACAGGAAGTGTTTCCTGGGCTGTTAACCTGTGCTAGTGGTTACAGGTTGTGGAGAAGTAGGTAGGGCAATAATCAACAAGGCAAGAATGTAAGGATTCAGAGAAACCTTTACCCTTGGTCTTTCAGGCCATTTGAGAAGGGCAATATGCGTGTAAATGCAGTTGCCAAGAATGTTAGTTTGAGAATGGTAAACACTGTTGTGAAATCAGCCTTACTAAGCCTGCAGCAACCTGAAAACTCTACGAATCAAAACCAGCACTTCAAATACCCATTTTGTTGATCGGGTGATATGTGTAAGAGGTTATCTCCAGGGGGCCAAGCAAGAAAGACCATTGTGCAGGTTCCTGTTCTGAAGGTTGGCTCTCTCTGCTGTAAAGGCAAAGCAACGATTCTGCAGACAAACTCCCTGACTCCCCTGGAGGCAGTGAATGGGACTGTTCCCTCCATCAGCCTTCCTGGGTCTCGGTGTGCCCCATTCTGAAAAACATCCTGGCAGTGGTGGAAGAGATCATATGCATTGCCCCCAGAATGGTGCTTTAAGAAGAGTTATAGCTGACCTTGCACACTGTGTTTATTCCTCTTTAGCAAAGGGTTTCCCAAACCTCGTGAGTTCATTGACCCCTTGATATGCTTATAAAGTTGTCACTGACACTAACCCAAATGTAAATGAAATTAAGTCAAGAAATATCCTCCATTCCACACTGGCAATGGAGGTGTACTCTATACTTGCCCATGCCCTTTGTTTCCGAGGCTCATAGTTCCCAGTTATTATTTTTTTTTTATCTATGCCCTGTAAACTGCTTTCCCACCCCAAGTCCCTTTCAGTCTTTATTCACCCCTGCACAGAACCATCGACACTAGGGGGTCAATATCGACCACTTTAGGAAGCCCTGCTCTAACAGGAGTAGACTAGGAAAAGGCACATCCTTCTAACTATGCTGAAAACGCTCTTGTGTTTTCTGTTGTCCCACATCCCAAAGAGAGATGAGTGCTGTTACCTCAGCTGTGATTGTCTGGCTGGCTAATTTGTCTCTTTCCCCACCTTCTCTCTGTGTGTAGGAAGGAGAGAGAGGGGAACCAAGCTTGGTCTCTGTCATGATACAGACGCTGCCCTTGGGTCCAGAGTCTCTTCCCCCTCCCCCCTCCTGGAGCCTTAAGTATGGAGAATAGAAAGGAAGCAGCTACCATTGATGCCAGTCTATAGCTTGGCAGTAATGGCAATTGCCCCTCCTTCCTGCTGTGTCATATCTTCTAGAACTTGGAAGAGAAATGGAGATATTCAGGAGTAGGGGGTGGAGGGGAGACTCAGATGAATGGGTTGGGGGTGGATGATTGACTTTCACCTGATTATTTGCAAGGTTTCCCTGGATTCCTTTAAATAAAGTTATAGGAGTTTTCCCTTGTCAAGAAATGTTATGATACCCCTTCCACTAACCACACAAGCATTGTATATCTTCATGAATCCTGTGGCCAACATTGTGGCACTTGTCACAGTGGCCTAATGAAACTTAAATAATTCTGTTCATAAATGGTAAAGCTGAGTTCAATTAATAAGCATTTTGTGATTTACTGTTTGTGTACCCTGTTCCTTTTAGGTTTGGCTTCCTAAAAACAAAAATATGCTGCAGCAAAGCAACAATAAACTACACTACCTCTGTTGTGTGCTACTCAGGGCATTTGTTATGCTACAGCAATATAGCAGTAATTCAGAAAGTCTACAGTGGTTGTTTTCCTGCTGGAAGGTGACATGAGCTCATCTTCAGCTATAGTCACTAGGATATGTAATAAACTGAAACTGAGATCAGATAGCTTAAAAGGAAACAGTTGTGCAAGATATTCCTTGAAACTATCAGCATGAACTCCAGTCCAAAATGAGCAACAGGGATATGTGGTAATTGGTAGTGAGATTAATAGTGGAATGGTAGCTCAATTAGGGAACTGCTGTTATCATTTTGGTATCTCGTACAGTTATTGGAGTAAAAACTAACAGACATTATGATGAGCTCAACATCAGACCCACAAATGAATATTATTTTCTTCATTAGTTAAGCTGATTTATAATTACTGTACAGCAATCAATGTCTAGTAGCTGCTATCAGATGCAAAAAAACAACAACCACAACACACTACAATTAGCAATTAATGATTTGTGCAAAGATTGTTTGCACAACCCAGACTAAGGCAAATAAATATATAATCAGCAGTGGACTCGTCCCAACATAAGATAATTACCTTCAGTTATTGACAGTAAGATCATACCATCATTGAAAGTATCATTACCCAAGGGACACAGCCGACTGAGAAGATTCTTTGTCCCGGTCCTAGAGAAACAAAAGCACTATCACAGCTCCCATTAACTTAATTAGAATTTGCACAGCATCATGGTGTATGTATGAGAAGTCATGTAAGAAAATGACATGTCTGTTTCTCTTAATCGGAGCTTTCAAGCATGTCACAAACCTGTATGGTGTTCAGCTTTAAATCGTGATTTAAATTGGAGGGGGAGACAGTTATATACGAAATATCCGTTTTAGAGTAACACCACATCCAAACCGTACTTTTTAAACATTCTCATACACCTCTAACAGTTATGGCTTCCCCCAATTAATCCTATGAACTGTAGTTTGTAAAGGATGCTGAGAGTGTTAGCCAATATCAGTTCACAGTACTTTACGCAGTGCACTTTTCATATGTGCATGTAAGCATATAAAGGAACATTTGATTTAGGAATTTAAGTTGCATGTTTCTTATGAGACAAACATTGTTTTCTTAAACTAGTGTTTGCAAGTATATTTGTAGCGGGCTGTTCATAATGGTGTTCAGAACCAGTTATTTTTGACTGTCTTGCCAGAGTGGTGCATGCTCTGGTTATCTCCCGCTTGGACTACTGCAGTGCGCTCTACGTGGGGCTACCTTTGAAGGTGACCCGGAAACTGCAATTAATCCAGAATGCGGCAGCTAGACTGGTGACTGGGAGTGGCCGCCGGGACCACATAACACCAGTCCTGAGAGATCTGCATTGGCTCCCAGTACGTTTCCGAGCACAATTCAAAGTGTTGGTGTTGACCTTTAAAGCCCTAAACGGCCTCGGTCCTGTATACCTGAAGGAGCGGCTCCACCCCCATCATTCAGCCCGGACACTGAGGTCCAGCACCGAGGGCCTTCTGGCGGTTCCCTCATTGCGAGAAGCAAAGCTACAGGGAACCAGGCAGAGGGCCTTCTCGGTAGTGGCGCCCGCCCTGTGGAACGCCCTCCCATCAGGGGTCAGAGAAATAAACAACTACCTGTCGTTTAGAAAATACCTGAAGGCAGCCCTGTTTAGGGAAGTTTTTAATTTGTGACTTTGTATTGTATTTTGGTATTTGTTGGAGGCCGCCCAGAGTGGCTGGGGAGACCCGGCCAGATGGGCGGGGTATAAATAATAATTATTATTATTATTATTATTATTATTATTATTATTGGCTTCAAAGAGTCTTCAGTGCAGCAGTGAGTTTCACTGTAGAGGCTAAAGGCAAGACTCGTTCCTAAATGCTACCTAGGCAGGTAAGTTATGTTTGGAGAATTGGAGGGCAAACAGCTAGTGTATATTCTCAACCCCAAGAGGGGAGATTGAGAACTTCTACACCAATTGCTACACCAATATTCCCGCATTAAGATTGAAACTATATAAACACTGAAATTCAGTAATGTGTTTAGTCATTTGGGAGAATGCCTAGATTTTGAACTACTGAAAATAGTGTGTCATTATTTTATTGGGACATGTTTTCTGCACGGTGGGTGGGGGGGTCGAGTACGAATCTCTGCTTCTGTAGGAAGTAAATGTGCTTTAAGGTCAGTCGAGAATATTATAGGGTGCAATGTGAAACTCTTGCTAAAAATACTTGCAGTAGCATGGGTAGAGCTAAACAGTACATTTCAGACTCTTTAATTCTTCCTGTGACGCACAGTTTGGAAGTTTCAATGCCTTGTTATGTTTTAAAATTGAGACTTGTATAAATGTCGAAACCATAGATTTGGAAACACTGGTTTTGTGTAGTTTTGGAAGGAAAACTTGCAGTAGAAATTCTTACATAAATCTGCTTTGTAGAAATTCTCTTTTTTATAGATTGAAAAAACGGATCTATCTATGGACTGTGAAAATGGAAATAGATATTATACCCTTGCTTAGGTATATTTACTTACACACAAGTCTTACTGGATTCAGTAGTATTTAATGCCTACAAACATCTGGTTCAGGCACAAGGGTCATTTAACCCTGTTGCCTTGTTCCCATAGAGACCACCCAGATGCTTATGGGAAATCAGCAAGCAGAACATAAGCGCAACAGCAGCTTCCCCTCTTGAGAGTCCCAGCAACCATCATACGGAGGCATATGCTTCTGACAGTGAATGGTAGTACACAGTCATCATGACCACAAGCTATTGAGAACCTCATCCTCCCTGAATACGTCTAATCCCCTTTTAAAGCTATCCAAGTTCCTGGCAATCAGTACCTCTTGAATTTTATTCAGAGTAGACCCATTAAAATTAATGGACCTAACCAGTGCTTTTTTCCAGGGGGTACTCAAGGGTATTAGAGCGAGATGAGCGTGCAACCCCAGAGTCGTCCGAGACTGGACCTAATGGCCAGGGGTGCCTTTACCTCTACTCAAGGCTATGCAGTACCGGCCCCCTATTTTGTAGTTATTAAACAGTCTGACACTCACTGTAACAACTTCATGGTGAGTACCAGCACCTATTTTTCTAGGGAAAGAAGCACCGGACCTAACTTACTCATGTTCATTCATTTCAGTGGTTCTGCTCTTGAGTAAAACTGAAGTAAATGCCACCCTATAATTCACATATGCAATGTATGAAGCATGAGAGCCAGTGTGGTGTAGTGGTTAAGAGCGGTAGACTCGTAATCTGGGGAACTGGGTTCGTGTCTCCGCTCCTCCACATGCAGCTGCTGGGTGACCTTGGGCTAGTCACACTTCTCTGAAGTCTCTCAGCCCCACTCAGCTCACAGAGTGTTTGTTGTGGGGGAGGAAGGGAAAGGAGAATGTTAGCCGCTTTGAGACTCCTTCGGGTAGTGATAAAGCGGGATATCAAATCCAAACTCTTCTTCTTCTTCTTCCAACATTCAGCTTTGTTACATAGCTCTGGGTTTGGATAGTGTGAGAGATAGAGGAGAAATCCGAGATGAGCGAAGGATTGTAATATTCTAGTTTGTGCAGCTTCAGGTGTGCGTAATATCTGAGTTAGGCATTTATGTCCTTCTCGCGTCATGCCGTATAGTTTTGGGCATTTCTTAAATAGTATTCTTTCTTATGTAAGTGTGTGTAGGTTTCATGTGTCGCCTTCCCATTAGTTGTATTCTCACATCCCAATCATTATAGGTGTATGATAACCTGAGTTCAGTCCTCCTTGAAATTTCGTAGTACCTTTATCCTCCTGTTTCACCACAGCTTCCTAGTGGAGTCAGATGTGATCTCAGTTTTGGCAATAGATACATGGAGGCTAGATCCCTTTGGCATTAATGGTGGTCTTTGTTCAGCCTAAATTTCAACAATATCACCAGGTCAGGGAATGCTAACCTTTTTAGAGTTCCCTCCCTAATATCAGCCCCAAGACTCCAGATAGTATCCACCAGGTTTAGATGCCTGAAAGGCCCCAAACCGGGAACAAATTGTTAGCTTACTTCATCCAGAGTTGTTTGACTGTTTATACTTGAGACGAGCATTCTGGTTTAAATTAAGAAAGATGAACTGGGGATTTAACTTGGAATATCAGAGCCTTAACTTATGCCACAGAATGTGAAGGTTTGGTTATAACAAGAATTTAAATTAAAATGGCCGTGTGTGAATTAGTGAAGGTTAGGCTGAAGTTTTCTTCCTGGTTTCATATAAAAGCAGCATATATTTATAGCACTGCTAAGTCAAAAGATAAGGTGCTATAATAACGCTGGGTGTAATGGCAAACAAGCGATAATAATGTACTTGAACAACTGAAGAACAGCGTAAGAAGAACGTTTACAAAGTTAAATTGAGAAAAAGCAATCTGAGTGACTTTCCTTTTTTTTTGCTTTCTTCCTACGTATGACAAATTTAATTACAAAACTCTGCTGCATGCGTAACTATAAGAATAATACTGAATCTTAAATATTTACATAACTGCGTAAAAATAAAATGAAGTGGAGCGAGATTACTGAAACATAGCGAAACAAAGCTTCTGAATGAATAAACATATCAACAGCTACATAAATCATTCAAACATAGTATCTCCTTTGAATACTTCTATCCCATGACTATTATTGATCCATGTATTAGAGATGTAGCATAAGCAGTTGCCTGGTCTGTGGGATCATCAGATTAGCCGTATAAGTCAGTAGCTAAACATAGTACAATGCTTTTAGAACGTTAAACATTTAGGTGCATTGGAAATAACTGATATTTACCTTTGAGGGGGTGGGCATGTGTTTGCCATATGTCTATACAGCTATTATTGCACAGTACTTTAAACTTGTGGTTCATTGGCACTGAGTGAAACAGAAGTTTAAGAGCTCACTTGAAAAACTTTCCTGGAGGCCTGCTCTTTTAGCAAGTATGTATTTTATTTTCCTTAGCAAGGGGGGGGGCGGCAATTTTCACCTGGTATAGTTCAGCTCTGTATGCAAGGGGGGGGGGAATACAACTCTCCCCAACTCATGACTATATTAACGATGAACTTTAATATAGGCAGAATATAATAATGAGGGCAGATTGGTGAGTACAGTAAAGTGCTTCCCTTCTAAAGTTGCTCTATAAACCATAGCTGGGGTTTTTTTTTTCAGAAGGAAAAAATAAGACGGGGCAAAAATAGCATGCGGTTGACACCCCCCCCCCCCCCAAATGATCTGCCCAGAAACATGCTGGAAATTTTGTGTGCAAAAGAGAGAGAAAGAGATTGCTTGGCTTTTGATGGTGGCTATTAGTAGATATTTTTTGTGGGACGCAGGTGGCGCTGTGGTCTAAACCACTGAGCCTAGGGCTTGCCGATCGGAAGGTCGGCGGTTCGAATCCCCGCGACAGGGTGAGCTCCCGTTGCTCGGTCCCCGCTCCTGCCAACCCAGCAGTTCGAAAGCACGTCAAAGTGCAAGTAGATAAATAGGTACCACTCCGGCAGGAAGGTAAACGGTGTTTCCGTGCGCTGCTCTGGTTTCGCCAGAAGCGGCTTAGTCATGCTGGCCACATGACCCGGAAAAACTGTCTGCGGACAAACGGCTCCCTTGGCCAGTAAAGCAAAATGAGTGCCGCAACCCCAGAGTCATTCGCAACTGGACTTAGCTGTCAGGGGACCTTTACCTTTACCTTTATTAGTAGATATTATTAGTAGATATTTAGTAAGCGGTCTCTGAAGTAGGAGGAGGAAAATAAGATGAACACAATCCCACTTTGAACGTACAAAAGTAAGTGCCATGGTTAGGACAGACTTACTTATGTCGACCTGAAAAGGCAGGTGTGCTCCCAGAAATATTGTAAATACATGAATCAAAGGTGTTGTGTCTGGCACGCCTATCCTTCACTGCCTCTCGCAGTTTGGCCAAACTCATGTTAGTAGCTTCGAGAACACTGTCCAACCATCTCATCCTCTGTCGTCCCCTTCTCCTTGTGCCCTCCATCTTTCCCAACATCAGGGTCTTTTCTAGGGAGTCTTCTCTTCTCATGCGGTGGCCAAAGTACTGGAGCCTCAACTTCAGGATCTGTCCTTCTAGTGAGCACTCAGGGCTGATTTCTTTGAGAATGGATACGTTTGATCTTCTTGCAGTCCATGGGACTCTCAAGACTCTGAATTAGAGACTTATTGGCATCTGTCTGTCTCTGGAGACAATGGAAGAGTGTGTCTTCAGGGGTAAAATCAAACTGTTAGACAGTTAATGAATGTGCTTTAGAGACCAGTACAGGAGAGACATGTTTTATTACAGGTGGTGTGCTGATGAAGGTGTCTGGTGTTGCTGCTTCAGGTGCACCATAGTGTTAGAGGCTGCTTTGTCATATATAGAGACTGTTGACATTTACAAGGGCACAATGGCTGAGTACTTTGGGGTGTATTCTTAATTTCTATTTAGTCATACATTAAATTGGATGCATAACATGTGGCTATATTTTACTGCTCCTCCTTCCTCGTCTCTGGGTTTTTAGAAACTTGTCAAACTAGTCTCAAGTTAGTTTGGGTCATCCACACTGAGCCAAGAATGGTTCCTTGTCTGCGTGTGTTTTGCCCAGCAATACCAGTCAAAATTGCCCCATCTACAAAACTTCTAGGAGGCGTTTCCTTTTTTAAAAAATTAAGAAGCCAAGGCTATACAAAATCCAAGGGGTTTCATCCTGTTAAGAGACTTGATCAGATGCCATGCAAGGAATTGCATTAAACTGTCCATATGCATCCCAGTGTTGAAATATTTGCCTGTCTCTGCCAGGAGCAGGAATGTCTTATGACTTTGACAAGCTTGAATTAGATTTTATTCACAACATTTAGAGATAATTAGATTTGATAGTCTGAATCCTATGCCCCCTATTATGAAATAGTATACAGTAGTCAGTTTCATTGTAATATAGCAATCAGTCATAAATGTTAACTGTAAACAGTTGGAAGGCAACAACTTTGCATGTTCTGAAACAGTCTGAGTTTCATGTCGGATGGCAAAACACTTGAACTTTGTTTCCTGCTGAAACGCACACAGATAAATACCTTGCCAGACTTCTCAAGCACATCTTCATTGTTTTTGTTGATTTCTAAAATATGCCTTTGATTCTGACCCTCGGCAGCATTTGCGAAATTACAGTTTTGAGTTTTGACGTATGGGTTACAGTATGAGTTTTAACTCTGGGACATCTTTATAAATTAGCATCGGTCGCAATTGACCGCTAACACCATGGTGATGATAAACAAGCATGTTTAGTTGCTCTCCCTTTTAGTTTCTTTTTAAAATATATAGTAGAGGGTGTTGTTTTTTAAAAAATAATAATTTTTTTAAAAGATGGTTGTTGCTTCCCAGTTAAAGTGGGCAATAAAAAGATTTTCAGCCTCCTTTGACACTCTGATTTCCTGTACTAGGTAGCAGGGCCGTAGCTAGGGGTGGTGAGGTGGGCCCCCGCCAGGGGTGTAGGCAGGGGGGGGGGCGACAAAATCGGCTAAAAATATGTCCATAAATATTTTTTATTATTATTGCCTCATAAGAAAAGGTTTTAAACAGAGGGTGAATTGAATGGGTGGAGGGGGGGGGGTTGAGAGGCAGAAAGAAGAGCTAATTTGTCCATGGCTAGGAGGCATAATCTGGATGGTTCTGCCAGGGCCGCAAGATCACCTAACTGCAGCTCTGCAAAACAAGATTTGGCAGATCCAAACAATCCTAGAAATAGACACAGGGTGGGAACACTTTGAAATGCATTTTCTTCATCTCATGTACCCCAGTTTTGTTTTCCAGAGTTCAGGTTAATGGTCTTAAGTACAAACAAGTACCATATTAACTGACAGAATGCTTAATGGATTGTTGTGCTCCAGTTGTATAAAAGGAAGAAATCTGGTTCATTCTGTCATAGAACTGTGTCAAGCCAGGATTCTTAAAATGATCAAAATACATATCATTGGTAGAAAGACAGCCCAAGACATTCTGCTGCCTAAGGCAGAGTAACAAATGATGTGTATTCATACCCCATCAAGGTACATAGCATCTAAGGCCAGCCAAGTTATTTTGGCACCTGAAACAGAAAATCCCAGAATGACCTAGCCATAAAAATACAATATCTGGGTGTCCCTTCATGACACCCAAAATCAGTTGCCTAATATTGGAATAGAAACTGCATGCATTATCCCACTTATTTTAGCTATGTAACACAAATAAGCGCAAATGGCATTTTGAAACCTCACATCAGAAGGAATGAATCTCTTCCCAACAAAGTTAAGTAGGCATAAAATTAGATGCACCCACTAATGAAATAGTTATCTGTTCCTGTCATCTTGAGTAGTTTTAACATGTCTTTGTTCTATCCACTCTTTGAATTTCAATGCTTTTTTGGCATTTAGAAAAAAGTCAAGTTCTCCGGACTTACAGGCCATAATTTGCAATGTCTAGTTCTCCTCCTCCTTTCTCTACCCTATTGGATAAAATGGATGGTTTGAACATAACATTTTCTCCTTATTTTTCTGTTTGTTTTTAAATCAGTGATATCTCTGTTACCTTTCTTACAAACAGAACATTCAAGTTGAACAGTGTCTAAGTTTATACTTTTTGTAATCTTAGAATGCTTTTGTATTATTTAAGCATACAATTTATTAATATTTTTGTATATGATCTTGCTGCACATAATAACACAAACTTCATTGCAGTTACCTAACATACAAAATCAATTCTTTTTTTTTTTTTTTGGAGACTGCAGCTATTGGAGAGAGAAATTTATACATGTTAAAAATAAGAAACATGCTAGGCTGCATGCTGTTGCACCATCTTTATTTATTGTCTTTTTCATTCCTTGTGTAATCTAGTTAAACAACTTGCTATGTTAACTGGTAGGAAGTGAGAATTATTCCATAGTTTCAGGGTGTGGGGTTTCATTTTTTCCTCATGTGATGGGAAGATGCTGATCAAATTGCAACACGCTTAACAAGCTAAAACAAGCAGGAAGCTAAAAGTCCAATATAAAAAATCAACTACCAACATAGTATTGACATATTTAAAATACGAAAATGCAGCTTTGACAGGAAAGGCTATGCTGTGACCCAAAGTCTGCATGTTTATTTTAAAAAAAATTATACCCCACTTTTCACCATATGGGGCCCAAAGTGGCTGTTATCTCTATATTGCAACTAAATCCAGTAAATGACTAACATAACTGGATTTTTCTATGTAAAGCTCCCAAAAATTGTGTTGATTGCTTCAACATTTTGAAGGCAACCCTTATTTCAGAGGGGGTGAAACACTGTACATACAAACTTGTTTTCCTCAAAGTCTGTGCTTCAGCGGACGACGAGTTCTGAGCTTGGGTTTTTTAGAATGTCAGGCAGGTATTTTTGCCTGTCTGACCAGTGGAGAACAATAGAACATCACTGGAGACGAGACCTTGCAAAAAGCATCTTGAACACTGATAGGCTAGTTTTAGTGTCAAGCTTTATCTCTGGCCTGAGCCAAAGACTTGGCTTGCTACTGTTTCCTGTCAAAGGCCTTGCTTATCTTGTCTGCACCCTGACTCTTCTTTTTTTTTCATGCTATCTAGATTTCAGCCCCACTGACTTCATAGGTGACATGTATCTCGCTAGACAAGAGTACAAAATGTCTTGTATAAACCTGCCAGTTGGCACAGTGTTCTAGACGTATTCTTAGTGCGCTAAAAGCCTAGGATCTGAATTCCCATACTATTTAAACTCAATGACACAAATTCCCTAATTTGTCTAGCAGTTGCAGACATGTTAAATTGTTGAGAGCCAGTGTGGTGTTAGACTAGGAGCTGGGAGACCAGGGTTCAAGAACCCACATGACCATGGCATTCCCCGAGTGACCTTGTGCCAGTCAATGCCTGTCAGCCTCACAGGGTTGATATGGGGGATTAAATGAGGAGAGGGAGAACTACATATTCCACCTTGAGCTCCTAGGAGGAAAAGGTGGGATAATAATGCAATTAACCACCACCATCCATGCTGGTATGTTCAAATGACAGTAGGTTTTCCCAGATACCATGGGAAAATACCCCAGATGCTGGTTGTGAGAACTGGCCCTTGCCCTGTAGACTTCTGCCGTTATGTGAATTAAGTACAGCGTCTTGCTCAGGGTTTTTTGAACAACCGCCTGACCTCTATAAGAGCAGCCTAGCATAGCTGCTGTAAGTGCATATCTCTACCTTCTACCAATAACAACTGTTCTGTTCCAGCAGCAAGTGAGAGTATAACAAATCTAATAGTTCCAATACGGTTAGCCAAGGACAAGGAAGGTATCCAGGCAGCAAATGTGTCTCTGTGTGTAGGAGGATGAAATCCATCAGGCTAGTACAACATACTTAGCCTGTCTGGAAAGGAAAATAACTATAAACTATTGTACGTGAAGTATTTTCTACTGATAAGGCATTCAATTCTCAGGTTGCTTTTTCCAACAGCTGTTAAGGTGGAGGGTTGTTTTTTTTTGTGGGGACAAGACGGGTTGTGTTTTTGTTTGTTTGATGCAGTAAAGAAACAAACCCTGTTGTGATTTGACACTGCCTTGGTTTATTGTCCGGGGGGTGAAAGGGCTACATCAAAACGATTCTGAAAATAAACATTGTTCCATGCATATTCACAATGCATGGAAACAGGGGCGGGAAATGGGCTTGGCGGGTAAACTCTAGGAGGCTCAGCAAGAAGCCGTGGGTCTTTTCCACTGTTAGGCACAATTCCCTAGGTTTTAAATATAAATTTGTTTCTTCTTCTTCTGCCCTTGGCGGTGCATTGATGTGTAATACTGTATCCTCAGTTGAAGTTTAGGGATTGTGCTGGTCCTGTGGTCATAACCGTGGTCATTAGCTCAAGTGAGTCTTCACTATTCAGAAGTAAATGTACGCAGACATGATAATACCCCACCTATCTCCCATGTATGCAGTTGTGAGGTCCTTATGAGGAAGGTTGGGGTGCAAACATGCTAAATAAATAACAATTACTTCCAATGAAAGCTTCAGTGGGGTATATGTTTCTAACCTGACCAATTCCAAAAGCTGAGAGTCAGATTAGGCTCAGGGTGATTAATGAATTAAAATAATAATAATAATAATAATAATAATAATAATAATAATAATTTATTTGTACCTCGCCCATCTGGCTGGGTCTTCCCAGCCACTCTGGGCAGCTTCCATCAAATATTAAAATACATTTAAAATATTTAAAATAAACAGGGCTGCCTTCAGGTATTTTCTGAATGTCAGGTAGTTGTTTATTCCCTTGACTTCTGACGGGAGGGCGTTCCACAGGGCGGGCGCCACTACTGAGAAGGCCCTCTGCCTGGTTCCCTGTAGCTTTGCTTCTCGCAGTGAGGGAACCGCCAGAAGGTCCTTGGCGCTGGACCTCAGTGTCCGGGCAGAATGATGGGGGTGGAGACGCTCCTTCAGGTATACAGGACCGAGGCCGTTTAGGGCTTTAAAGGTCAGCAGCAACACTTTGAATTGTGCTCGGAAACATACTGGGAGCCAATGTAGATCTCTCAGGACCGGTGTTATGTGGTCCCGGCGGCTACTCCCAGTCACCAGTCTAGCTGCCGCGTTCTGGATTAATTGCAGTTTCCGGGTCACCTTCAAAGGTAGCCCCACATAAAGCGCATTGCAGTAGTCCAAGCAGAAGATAACTAGAGCGTGTACCACTCTGGCGAGACAGTGTGCAGGCAGGTAGGGTCTTAGCCTGCGTACCAGGTGGAGCTGGTAGACAGCCGCCCTGGACACAGAATTGACCTGCGCCTCCATGGACAGCTGTGAGTCCAGAATGACTCCCAGGCTGTGCACCTGGTCCTTCAGGGGCACAGTTACCCCATTCAGGACCAGGGAGTCCCCCACACCCACTCACACCCTGTCCCCCAAAAACAGTACTTCTGTCTTGTCAGGATTCAACCTCAATCTGTTAGCCGCCATCCATCCTCCAAAAGCCTAACATGCTGAATTTAAAATTAATAGATAAATTTGTTGCACATGTTAACATCTCCATTCCATCGTGAGCTTTAACTAGCCAGCAAGCTCGTACTTGTGAACTCCTTCAAGGTTTTCCCAGACTTCTTCATTTCCGATGCTCTTATGCAGAGATGGGCAGAGGCCCATGCTGTCAAGTTCCTAAAGTTAAAATAAAATATTAGCCAAAAGTGCTCGTGTGGTGAGACTGGGCTTCTCTGTTCCATCTTTCCTGGCCTAGCATATTTTCCAAGAGGCTGCCTTGGGGCCCCCCAACAGATTGATGCTTAAGCACTCCCACATCTCTGCTAACTGACTGGCCATGTATTCAGAGATCAATTTGAGAGTCAGCTGTTGGCGGGGGAAGGAATGTGCAGCTGTCCAAGGGTGGGGACAGTGTAGGAAGGCAGATGAACTTCAAAAGCTGTTTGGACTGCATTGCAGAAACGCTGGTGGGTGGGTGAAGATACCTTAGTTGCAGGGAGGCAACTGGAGGATGGTACTTGAAACAGTCGACCTCTGGTCTTAGATGTTTCCTAGCATATCTCCTAGGTGAGCATAAAGATCTTAAAAGTCACCCAGGGCACTGCAAATAGGAGAGGAGCCCCTGCTCCCAGACAGGCAGACAAAGGGATGTCACTCAGGTAGAAAATAAGAATGCGTTCGATGCCACCTTGAGACTAACTTCCTGGATCCTTTTTTTATTGTAAAACATACAAAGCTTTGCATTTCAGCAGAATCTGAATTTAAGTAGGTAAAGGAAGGCAGAAAAGTCAGTTGAAAGCTAGAAACAAAGTTTTTAAAGGGAGTCATATAGTTTTTTTAATGTAGAATTTGTATAGTATTGATAGAAAACACAGCCACTTTGATAGCCAAATGAGTTCCTGTTCAGCTCTCTCGTGTTCTGTATGTCCCTATAGTTTGACCTTCCTAAGAACAGCGACTCTGGTGTCTGCAACACTGGCCTGTTTTGCACGTAGTGTTAAGTTAAATTTTCTTCACTTCCTTTAGTGTAGTATTGATAAAACAAACGCTGGTTCTTGTAAAGTTCATGCTTGAGGGAGATAATAAAATGTTCAGAATGTTGAGTGCATAAAGCTATATTGCGCAATGGTTGAGTTTTTTTCTCACAGCTTCAGTAACTACTTGGGGAGATTCCATTCAATGTATCAAGAGTGGCAGTGACCCTCCTAGGGACAATTGTAAGAGACATTGAGTGCCTTCATTTTAATGCAATGACTATGAAGCATAGAAGTACCTCTTTATCCTGGCCTTTCACACACACACACACACACACACACACACGGACCCATTCCAGCTATAATTGTAATATTGCACACTCTCCTTTTTACAAAAGCAAGAAGTGTCCATCCTTCTAGAGTGTTCTTTTTAAAAAATAGCAAATAGCAAAATAAACTTCCTTGATTTCTAGAGATTGCTTGCTTAAATTAAACAGATGGCCTTTTGAAGGTTGCTAGCTGATAAAGACACACAACTCCATTTGCTTGGCTAGAGCTTGGAAACAATCTGGTGATTAGAACACAGGGAGTGAAGAGCAGATAATTCTGAATATTTCAGCTGGTAAAGAGGGTCACTGGGGACCTCCAAAGACATATTGCTTGATTTGAGAGAGTGCTGCTGCTTTAAAAGCTGGTACGGTACTACGTGTGTGCAGACACACATCCTTCCCTGCATTATTTATGTATGTAGTATTTATAAACGTGAAGGCATTAGAAAGTGATCACAAGTCTTGATTATGTGTTCCTTATAAGGAACTTAAGACTACTCAGAAGTGTGGACCTGGCCTCCTTGCATTATTGCAGGGCAACAATTGAAAATTGCACGGTCACTTCCTTGCCCCTCCCCGCCAGATTCCATGATTCATGTTTAAGTGAATCCCGTTCTTGTAAATGATACGGCCTCTGTCTAGCTTACTAGCCGTTTCAGCTTGTGTTCCCATGAGAGTGGTGCCAAAAATAGCCTCTCTGTATTAACAACTGTTTCCTCCATGGCCTATAATGTTTGCAAGCATACTCCAACATGATGTGGACAAGTGAGTTCTTGCAGAGGTGTTCACTACAGGTAGTTCCATTTTTGATTGCATCCCTATGGAGATGGTAGTGTTCACCAGCTATATTCAAATGAACATAACCACAGAGCCTAGGGCTTGCTGATTAGAAGGTCGGCGGCATAACCACAGAGCCTAGGGCTTGCTGATCAGAAGGCCGGCGGTTTGAATCCCTGCAACTGGGTGAGCTCCCGTTGCTCGGTCCCAGCTCCTGCCCACCTAGCAGTTCGAAAGCACGTCAAAGTGCAAGTAGATAAATAGGTACCGCACTGGCGGGAAGGTAAACGGCATTTCCGTGCACTGCTCTGGTTTGCCAGAAGCGGCTTAGTCAT